>NC_047054.1:4568916-5203688 GCF_011762595.2 Tursiops truncatus
AACTGCTGTCTGCAACACACGCCTCCAACATCGGAAGACAGAGTGCTCAGGAGAGACACACCAGCTCTTATCTACCTTGGTTCCTCATGACCTGCCATCTCTGCTCCTAGTTTGTTAGCTGGAACAGCATGGACGGCTAGGGAACGGAGAGGGGCAGAGGGAGGGTGGATGTTACTACTTGTCTTTGCCCTGTATCTTAACTAAAGGACACTACATAGCTGTAATACATGAAAGAGTTAACAGAGGTCAGATGTCTACTATAAAATGTTCATTGAGCGAGTTTTCAACCTTATTTTAGACCCTATCGGAAAATATAAGAAGTTGAAGACATAATCTCTACCCACAAAAATTCTTAAGTTTATGATATAGTTAAGCAGCTGATGAAAAATGTATGAATAGTTTAAGGGCTATTTTTTGCACCACAGAAACTGAAAACGTTAATATGAAAGGGGGAGATCCAGGAATAATTAGTGTAGGCTTCATAACAAAGGTAGGGTATAAGTTTGTCCCCAGAGGACAGAATAGTGGGATTTACAAAGGAGGAAGGAAAAAGAAAGAGCAATGGAGGCAAGATGATGGGCTCCAGGGAAGGCAAAGGTGAGAATGAGTGTGACAGCCTCAGAGACCCTTAAGGAAACAGGCCTAATTAGACTAGTGAGCACATTTTGAGAAACAGTAGGGGATAAAATTCAACAGACAGAGCAGAGACTCATGTAAACCACACAGAGTAACTTAGAATTGATACAGCAGAAAATTGGGAGACATTTAAAGTTCCTGATTAAAAGACTCACATCTATTTGGTTAAGACTTACACTTCAGGAGGACCTTCAAGATGGCGGAGGAGTAAGACATGGAGATCACCTTCCTCCCCACAGATACATCAGAAATACATCTACACGTGGAACAACTCCTACAGAAGACCTACTGAACGCTGGCAGAAGACCTCAGACCTCCCAAAAGGCAAGAAACTCCCCACGTACCTGGATAGGGCAAAAGAAAAAACGGAGACGAAAGAATAGGGAAGGGACCTGCACCTCGGGGAGGAAGCTGTGAAGGAGGAAAAGTTTCCACACACTAGGAAGCCCCTTCACTGGCGGGGATGAGGGGTGGTGGGGGGGAAGTTTCGGAGCCACGGAGGAGAGCGCAGCCACAGGGGTGTGGAGGGCAAAGCAGAGAGATTCCCGCACAGAGGATCGGTGCCGACCAGCACTCACCAGCCCTAGAGGCTTGTCTGCTCACCTGCTGGGGTGGGCGGGGGCTGGGAGCTGAGGCTCGGGCTTTGCAGGGCAGATCCCAGGGAGAGGACTGGGGTTGGCGGCGTGAACACAGCCTGAGGGAGCTAGTGCGCCACAGCTAGCCAGGAGGCAGTCTGGGGAAAAGTCTGGACCTGCCTAAGAGGCAAGAGACCACTGTTTCAGGGTGCACGAGGAGAGTGGATTCAGAGCACCACCTAAACGAGCTCCAGAGACAGGTGTGAGCTGCAGCTATCAGCGCGAACCCCAGGGACGGGCATGAAACACTAACACTGCTGCTGCAGCCACGAAGAAGCCTGTGTGCAAGCACAGGTCACTATCCACACCTCCCCTCCCTGGAGCCTGTGCAGCCCGCCTCTGCCAGGGTCCCGTGATCCAGGGACAACTTCCCCAGGAGAACACACGGCACGCCTCAGGCTGGTGCAACATCATGCCACAGGCTCACCGCACATTCTATATCCCTCCCTCCCCCCAACCTGAGTGAGCCAGAGCCCCCTAATCAGCCACTCCTTTAACCCCGTGCTGTCTGAGCAAAGAACAGACGCCCTCAGGTGACCTACATGCAGAGGCGGGACCAGATCCAAAGCTGAGCCCCAGGAGCTGTGAGAACAAAGACGAGAAGGGAAATCTCTCCCAGCAGCCTCAGGAGCAGCGGATTAAATCTCCACAATCAACTTGATGTACCTGCATCTGTAGAATACATAAATAGACAATGAATCACCCCAAAATTGAGGTGGTAGACTTTGGAAGCAACTGTAGACTTAGGGTTTGCTGCATGTGACAGACTAGTTTCTGATTTTTATGTTTATTTTACTATAGTTTTTAGTGCTTGTTATCATTGATGGATTTGTTTATTGGTTTGCTTGCTCTTTTTTTTAATTAAATTTTTTTTTAATTTTAATAGTATTTTTTGTTTTTTTATTTTAATAACTTTATTCTATTTTATTTTATTATTATTTTCTTTATTCCTTTCTTTCTTTTCCTCCCTTTTCTTCTGAGCCATATGGCTTACATGGTCTTGGTGCTCCTGCCAGGTGTGAGGCCTGAGCTTCTGAGGTGGGAGAGCCGAGTTCAGGACATGGGGCCAACAGAGACCTCCCGGCCCCATGTAATATCAATAGGCAATTGCTCCCCCAGAGATCTCTGTCTCAACAGTAAGATCCAGCTCCACTCAACGACCAGCAAGCTCCAGTACTGAATGCCCCATGACAAACAACTAGCAAGACAGGAACACAACACAACTCATTAGCACAGAGGCTGCCTAAAATCATACTAAGTTCACAGACACCCAAAAACACACCACCGGACACGGTCCTGCCCACCAGAAAGACAAGATCCAGCCTCTTCCATCAGAACACAGGCACCAGTCCCCTCCACCAGGAAGCCTACACAAGCCACTGAACCAACCTTACCACTGGGGGCAGACCCCCAAAACAACAGGAACTACGAACCTGCAGCCTGCGAAAAAGAGACCCCAAACACAGTAAGTTAAGCAAAATGAGAAGACAGAGAAACACGCAGCAGATGAAGGAGCAAGATAAAAACCCACGAGACCAAACAAATGAAGAGGAAATAGGCAGTGTACCTGAAAAAGAATTCAAAGTAATGATAGTAAAGATGATCCAAAATCTTGGAAACAGAATGAAGAAAATACAAGAAATGTTTAACAAGGACCTAAAATACCTAAAGATCAAACAAACAATAATAAACAACACATTAAATGAAATTTAAAATACTCTAGAAGGAATCAATAGCAGAATAACTGAGGCAAAAGAACAGATTGGTGATCTGGAAGATAAAATAGTGGAAATAACTACCACAGAGCAGAATAAATAAAAAACGAATGAAAAGAATTGAAGGACAGTCTCAGAGACATCTGGGACAACATTAAATGCACCAACATTCAAATTACAAGGGTCCCAGAAGAAGAAGAGAAAAAGAAAGAGACTGAGAAAATATTTGAAGAGATTATAGTTGAAAGCTTCCCTAACATGGGAAAGGAAATAGTCAATCAAGTCCAGGAAGTGCAGAGAGTCCCATACAGGATCTAAGGAAAAACATGCCAAGACACAAATTAATCAAACTATCAAAACTTAAATACAAAGAAAAATATTAAAAGCAGCAAGCGAAGAGCAACAAATAACATACAAGGGAATCCCCATAAGATTAACAGCTGATCTTTCAGGAGAAACTCTGCAAGCCAGAAGGGAGCGGCAGAACATATTTAAAGTAATGAAAAGGAAAAACCTACAACCAAGAGTACTCTACCCAGCAAGGATCTCATTCAGATTCGACAGAGAAATTAAAACCTTTACAGACAAGCAAATTTAAGAGACTTCAGCACCACCAAACCAGCTTTACAACAAAAGGTAAAGGAACTTCTCTAGGCAGGAAACACAAGAGAAGGAAAAGACCTGCCATAACAAACCCAAAACAATTAAGAAAATGGTAATAGGAACATACATATCGATAATTACCTTAAACGTAAATGGATTAAATGCTCCAACCAAAAGACATAGACTGGCTGAATGGATACAAAAACAAGACCCATATACGTGCTGTCTACAAGAGACCCACTTCAGACCTAGGGACACATACATACTGAAAGTGAGCAGATGGAAAAAGATATTCCATGCAAATGGAAATCAAAAGAAAGTAGCAATTCTCATATCAGACAAAATAGACTTTAAAATAAAGACTATTACAAGAGACAAACAATGACATGACATGATGATCAAGGGATCAATCCAAGAAGTAGATAAAACAATTGTAAATATTTATGCACCCAACATAGGAGCACCTCAGTACATAAGGCAAATGCTAACAGCCATAAAAGGGGAAATTGACAGTAACATAATCATAGTAGGGGACTCTACACCCCATTTTCACCAATGGACAGATGATCCAAAATGAAAATAAATAAGGAAACACATGCTTTAAATGACACATTAAACAAGATGGACTTAATTGATATTTATAGGGGAGTCCATCACAAAACAACAGAATAAACTTTCTCCTCAAGTGCTCATGGAAAATTCTCCAGGATAGATCATATCTTGGATCACAAATCAAGCCTTGGTAAATTTAAGAAATGAAATTGTATCAAGTATCTTTTCTGACCACAATGCTCTGAGACTAGATATCACATACAGGAGAAAAAACTGTAAAAAATACAAACACACAGAGGCCAAGCAATACACTAATAAATAACCAAGAGATCACTGAAGAAATCGAAGAGGAAATCAAAAAATGCTTAGAAACAAATGACAATGAAAACAGGAGGACCCAAAACCTATGAGATACAGCAAAAGCAGTTCAAGAGGGAAGTTTATAGTAGTACAATCCTACTTCAAGTAACAAGAAATATCTCACATAAACAACCTAACCTTACACCTAAAGCAATTAGAGAAAGAAGAAAAAAAAAAAACCCTAAGTTAGCAGAAGGAAAGAAATCGTAAAGATCAGATCAGAAATAAATGAAAAAGAAATGAAGGAAACGATAGCAACGATCAATAAAACTAAAAGCTGGTTCTTTGAGAAGATAAACAAAATTGATAAACCATTAGCTAGACTCATCAAGAAAAAAAGGGAGAAGATTCAAATCAATAGAATTAGAAATGAAAAAGGAGAAGTAACAACTGACACTGCAGAAATACAAAGGATCATGAGAGATTACTACAAGCAACTATATGCCAATAAAATGGACAACCTGGAAGAAATGGACAAATTCTTAGAAAAGCACAACCTTCTGAGACTGAACCAGGAAGAAATAGAAAATATAAACAGACCAATCACAAGCACTGAAATTGAAACTGTGATTAAAATTCTTCCAACAAACAAAAGCCCAGGACCAGATGGCTTCACAGGCATATTCTATCAAACGTTAAGAGAAGAGCTAACACCTATCCTTCTCAAACTCTTCCAAAATATAGCAGAGGGAGGAACACTCCCAAACTCTTTCTTCAAGGTCACCATCACCCTGATACCAAAACCAGACAAGGATGTCACAAAGAAAGAAAACTACAGGCCAATATCACTGATGAACAGAGATGCAAAAAATCCTCAACAAAATACTAGCAAACAGAATCCAACAGCACATTAAAAGGATCATACACCATGATCAAGTGGGGTTTACCCCAGGAATGCAAGGATTCTTCAATATATGCAAATAAATCAATGTGATACACCATATTAAAAAATTGAAGGATAAAAACCATATGATCAACTCAATAGATGCAGAAAAAGATTTTGACAAAATTCAACACCCATTTATGATAAAAACTCTCCAGAAAGTAGGCATAGAGGGAACTTTCCTCAACATAATAAAGGCCATGTATGACAAACCCACAGCCAACATTGTCCTCAAGGGTGAAAAACTGAAACCATTTCCACTAAGATCAGGAACAAGACAAGGTTGCCCACTCTCACCACTATTATTCAACATAGTTTTGGAAGTTTTAGACACAGCAATCAGAGAAAAAAAGAAATAAAGGAACCCAATTGGAAAAGAAGAAGTAAAACTGTCACTTTTTGCAGATGACGTGATGCTATACATAGAGAATCCTAAAGATGCCACCAGAAAACTCCTAGAGCTAATCAATGAATTTGGTAAAGTAGCAGGATACGAAATTAATGCACAGAAATCTCTTGCATTCCTATTAACTAATGATGAACAATCTGAAAGGGAAATTAAGGAAACACTCCCATTTACCATTGCAACAAAATAATAAAATACCTAGGAATAAACCTACCTAAGGAGACAAAAGACCTGTATGCAGAAAACTATAAGACACTGATGAAAGAAATTTATGATGCAAACAGATGGCAAGATATACCATGTTCTTGGATTGGAAGAATCAACACTGTGAAAATGACTCTACTACCCAAAGCAATCTACAGATTCAGTGCAATCCCTATCAAACTACCAATGGCATTTTTCACAGAACTAGAACAAAAATTTTCACAATTTGTATGGAAGCACAAAGGACCCCGAATAGCCAAAGCAATCTTGAGAAAGAAAAACAGAGCTGGAGGAATCAGGCTCCCAGACTTCAGACTATACTACAAAGCTACAGTAATCAAGACAGTATGGTACTGGCACAAAAACAGAAATATAGATCAATGGACCAGAATAGAAAGCCCAGAGATAAGCCCACACACAATGGTCACCTTATCTTTGATAAAGGAGGCAAGAATACACAATGGAGAAAAGACAGCCTCTTCAATAAGTGGTGCTGGGAACACTGGACAGCTACATGTAAAAGAATGCAATTAGAATACTCCCTAACACCATACACAAAAATAAACTCAAAATGGATTAAGGACGTAAATGTAAGGCCAGACACTATAAAACTCTTAGAGGAAAACATAGGCAGACACTCTATGACATAAATCACAGCAAGATCCTTTTTGACCCACCTCCTAGAGAAATGGAAATAAAAACAAAAATAAACAAATGGGACCTAATGAAACTTCAAAGCTTTTGCACAGCAAAGGAAACCATAAACAAGACCAAAAGACAACCCTCAGAATGGGAGAAAACATTTGCGAATGAAGCAACTGAAAGGATTAATCTCCAAAACATACAAGCAGCTCATGCAGCTCAATATCAAAAAAACAAACAAACAATCAAAAAATGGGAAGAAGACCTAAAGAGACATTTCTCCAAAGAAGATATACAGACTGCCAACAAACACACGAAAGGATGCTCAACATCACTAATCATCAGAGAAATGCAAATCAAAACTACAATGCGGTATCACTTCACACCAGTCAGAATGGTCATCATCAAAAACTCTACAAACAATAAATGCTGGAGACGGTGTGGAGAAAAGGGGAGAGTCTTGCACTGCTGGTGGGAATGTATACTGATATAGCCACTATGGAGAACAGTATGGAACTAAAAATAGAACTACCATATGACCCAGCAATCCCATTACTGGGCATGTACCCTGAGAAAACCATAATTCAGAAAGTGTCATGTACCACAGTGTTCATTGCAGCACTATTTACAATAGCCAGGACATGGAAGCAACCTAAGTGTCCATCAACAGATGAATGTATAAAGAAGATGTGGCACATATATACAATAGAATATTACTCAACCATAAAAAGAAATGAAATTGAGTTATTTGTAGTGAGGTGGATGGACCTAGAGTCTGTCATATAGAATGAAGTAAGTCTGAAAGAGAAAAACAAATACCGTATGCTAACACATATGAATCTAAAAAAAAAAAAAAACAGGTTCTGATGAACCTAGGGGCAGGACAGCAATAAAGACGCAGACCTACTAGAGAATGGCCTTGAGGACACAGTGCGGGGGAAGGGTAAGCTGGGACGAAGTGAGAGAGTGGCATGGACATATATACACTACCAAATGTAAAATAGACAGCTAGTGGGAAGCAGCTGCATAGCACAAGGAGATCAGCTCGGTGCTTTGTGACCACCTAGAGGGGTGGGATAGGGAGGGTGGGAGGGAGACGCAAGAGGGAGGAGATATGGGGACATATGTATACGTATAGCTGATTCACTTTGTTATAAAGCAGAAACTAACACACCATTGTAAAGCAATTATACTCCAATAAAGGTGTTAAAAAGAAATAAAAAAGAATTATGCTTCACCTATTCCCATGAGGACATGAAGTAGCTTACAAAGTTAGGCATCAAGGAATAAAACCGAGCAGAGTCCGCTTGATGAATTTAATGGACTTAATGAATTTAATGAAACAGAAGGAAGAGATGCCGGGCTACACAGCACTTGAAACAACATCTGGGCAGTGATTGCTCAACTGTGTATGAGTTTAGCTCTTAATTTTCTTACTTAAAATAAAAAGAAAAAAGATGGGGTTATATATTTTTCACCATGGGCCAAAAGCAATTAACCTTCACCAATATGTGTCATGATACCAGCAGTGTTTGAGAAAGGCCTGATTGGTAATTGTCTCCAGAGTGAGTTGGAGTGACTCACAGAAGTTAGAGGGAGCAAAGCCATCATCACTAGGGCCCTGCACCATTCTTGGCAACCAACACCCAAAGGACCAAAGTTATTTTACGGCGGTGGCAGTGATCCAGCTGTAGGAGAAACTGCCTGGTATGAGTTTATCACTGGAGTCCCTAAATATCCTCTGAGAAGGAAGTGCTCCTAAAGGCAGGTGCGGCATTCTAGAGTTTTCACAAATTAAAGAAGACATCACTGAAACTGAAACCAGGAACCATGCACTGAGCTTCATACTGACGCTTCCACAAATGCAATTAGAGTCCTTTTTCCTTCAACTCATACCTTTTATCTCTGCCAAGGGGCATAACATTGATGTTGCTAAAGGTTTACACATGCTAGCGTCGATTATTTAGACAAGATAAGGAGATGGATTATATGAATAATTTAACTTACCATGACTAATGGTATTGCTTTCGGAACACCCAAACTTCATTCAGAAAAATCACACAATCTTAAGGCTGTTAAGAATCCTTTGGCAATCGTTCACGACACCTTCTCCTTTTCATGTAACGCCACATCTAAATTATTATAATGGCTACGATTTTAAAATCTTTTGGAACAGAAGATGGCATACTCTCTAATTGATTGTAGCCTTAGACATTATAAAATATATCCAGTTTACAGATTGCTGTTTTTATGGAGAAAGATGACTAAAGGTAGACTCTCTGTAATATAGAATAAAGGAACCAATGCAAAAAAAGAAAAAAGTTTAAAAATGCAATTATGTTTGTTTTAAAACAAATTAAGTAAGATAAGATAGTAAATTCCTTAACACTGTTCCTTGGTTGCTATGTTCCTTTTTCAAATGACGAAAACATTGTGATACATCTTCTTGTGTGACCACTTAGAAAAGACTGTTTTATAAAAGCATGTGGTTAAGAAATATACATGATTTTAACAAGAGGTAATGACAACTGATTTCATCTCATTTATCACTCTCTTCTGTGTACTACAGAAAAAAACATTTTAAAATCTATTCAAGAAAATATGAACAACTAAATAATTACAAAGAAATAGCACCACAGTGCACTTTCAGCTGCTTCCACCAGTTGTGATGAGTTCTGAGTAATAATTCAATTAACATTGTTCACGCACAGATATTTGCTGATTCTCTCATCATAATATAGATGATACAGTTTTGCTCCCTGGGTTAACGTGTGACAATCCTCCAAGTTGCTGGGTTCTATACTGTGGATCTCAAAACTTATTGGAGACATTATGACATGTTTGGGGCTCTTTTGAAACAAAAGGTACCAATCTGTTCATTCTACATTCATAGGCTGTGCTACAGCATCAGTGCAGAAGGTTTTACAAGCCTGACAACTGTATGAAATGCCACTCTACAATGAAAAAAAAAAAAGGCTGAATTCAAAGAAATATGAACATTATAACTAAAAGCCACATTTCCTTTCAATCAAATAATAAGATCTAACAATCTTTTGAGACTCTCCAAACAATGGACTAATTCTTTGATTCTGTCAGATTAAATTAAAAATAAGTTACAAAGTAAGATTTTTTTTTTACTTTCATTTTTTATGCTTTTTCTTTGTTAGCTTGTATCCTTTGCTCATCAGTTTTGCTCATTTCTTTGAAATGGAGACAACCAATGGAAAATGCACTAGAAAAGGTCACTGAAATAAATGCATAAATGCACAATTTTGAAAACATTGTTACAGAAGCACTATAGTATATTCACAAATATGTAGCTTGACATCTTTAAAAACAAACTGTCAAATTGACCTATCTGGGTCAAACTGAGACATTATTGACAATCAAGTTAATAAGCATTTAGACATTTTTAAACCATCTATTGTTCCTTTGATAATTTACGACCGCTTTTTGTAAGCATCATGATCTATAATTCTCTAAAAGTATGAGGCCACATTCATTACCAAGAGGATTGTACTGACTTGTCTATGACTTACAAATGGCAAAAATGTATCACTTTTGATTTCTAAAAACTCCAGGGGTCTTGGATATTGATGCAGAACAAAGTAAGTTCATAACTAGCTTCAAGGTGTCAGAGTTTCTAACATCACTCTAGCATCTCAGTGCTGTCCAAACAGCATAAGAAATCACTAAATTCTAATCTTATCAAACGACAGTTTTGTGGGGACTCAAGTTCAGCTCTCAAAAGTTTAAACAAAGAAGTTCCCTTTCCGTGAAAGACAATTTGCCAACACCCATAAAACACCAATTCTCCTCTCCAACCACTCAGAAATGAATTTACTTGTAAAAATAAGTTTTCACTTGTGTATTCGCTGTAAGAGAGCACCTATGGATTTATACTCACAACAAATATATATAAAACACTAATTATGCCTGATATTATATGCAAATGCATATATATATACTATTGGCCATATTTAGATTTTAAGTCCTTAATAGGTGGATACCCTACACTCTACACACTGTATTTAATGTGTGACATGTAAAAACAGGTAAGTCTCAGAGATGGCTAAGAACAAATGACCTCTGATAATAAATACAGCAGATCTACTGTCACAGTTCTGTGTTTCACCAGGCGCCCATATTGATTCTACTTCCACGTTGTAGAAGATAAAGCTGGCGTCATGTATGTACACATTTTTAAAACTTACAAGTATTACAACCCCACAGAAATAATGCAACCTGTCAATATTTTTTTCTAAGAATAGGGCCCCACTCTATTTTATATTTTAATAAAACAGATATTTTTCAACTAATGTCTTCTCTCTGCCAGCCCTTATCGTCACAATGTGTCTAATAAAAACTGGCATTTAGGTGCCGATTGTACATTATGCAGAAGATACCAGATGAGTGCATCAGCCGTCTTACAATTCCAAGGGTAAATTTACTGATAAAACTGTACCACGTGAACTAACCTGACTCCCATCAATAACAGCAGATTCTATGAGTTTTCTGACGAGCTAACCTGTTACTCCTTAAGGCTCAATCAAACACATGATTGTTGTAACATTAAAACAATGGGCCTTGGTTAAAAGGCTCAGAAATTTTCTTTTCCACAAACTTAGAAAAGGCTTGTTTTAAATTGAGTGTTTCAACCTCATACACATTTTTCTTAAAACCTCTTCTTTAATAATGTTTGCGCCAAAGTGTACTTACTCTGCCATCTTCAGGACATTTTAAGAAAACAGCTCTAGGCAGGGAGTTAGAATATAATATCCTTGATGGGGTTTTTTAAGAATTATTTTAAAGATATAGAAATTTTTGTATATATACATATATCTTGAATTATAAAATCTGTTGGTTAAAATTCTATTGTAAAGCAAATAAACTTTATGTGGCAATGTAAATGTATGAAAAATCTGACATGTAAATGTGTACACATATATGCATACATACATACATATTTAAAGTGCTTTACAGTTTCCAAAGCACTTACATATCATCTTATTTCATATTTACAGCATATCTAGTATAATCCTTTTTCAAATGAGAAAATTCAGGTATTGACATAAATTAGTTTGTCCAAAGTTTCAAACTTTTTGAACCGTGTAGCCAAGATTCAAGCCTACATCTTTGTACTCCAAGAAAAGAACTGTTTCCCCTAGCATAATGATTATTATCTTTATAATCAATGAAAAATATATACATAACTCCTAATTATTCTTGTTCAATAATTTTGAAAAACATCTATAATGAAAGTTGGGATAATTCCTGCATAGGATGGTCATATATCACCAACAAATCAGACATTTATATCCAGCTCAATTCTTTCATCATTCCTGAACTTCAAGAAATCTATGGGAAAACAAGGAAATATCTGACTGGTAGAAAATTTTAGGAGAATTATACAAATCAGTTCACATATTGCTTATATGATAAACCAGAATATACAAATACAAATTTGCCTTTCTTATACCTCTAAGATATTCTAGAGAGAACCAACACGATGCCTTAATGTCATTTTGGGTAACCATATATCCTGGTTTACTTGGGACAGTAGTGATTACTAGTAGAATGCCTTTTTAAACATTCAAATGTCTACAAACTTGGACAATATATTAAGTGATCAACTGAAGGTGGTCTATGAAACAGAGCAGCACACCTAATCCCATGGTCCTAATTACAACTGGAAGGTGGAAAGCAAGATGACAGCACCATGAAAGGCTTCCCCTCATCAGTAATCCATTTACTCTAAATGCATCCTGGAAGTAGGCTTAGAACCAGAAGACATACATTCCGATTCTAGTGTTGTCTTTTATAAAGTTGGTGAATTTGTGCATATCCCTGAAATTCTCTAAGTCTCTGTTTCCTTGTACCAGGATTATAATACCTCCTCCCCAAGGTGTGTGTAAGGACTAAATAAAACAACCACATGAAATCAACTAGAACTCTGCCCAGCACCAGGACTGTAGAAATGAACATTTGTTATACATCTGTACATCTCTGAGGATTAGAGAGATGGCCTGGACATAAGCGATATCAAACAGATGCTTTTATTGAATGAATTTTAAAGGACAGGGAAGCCATTACCTTTACAAGAGGAGATTTTTTAAATATAGCCTAATCAAATTCATCTATTTTTTGAAGATTAACAATTCTCACAAATAAACCAACAAAATATGGCTTTCCCTGATATGAAAGAAATGCCAAAACCCACTGGATGCTAACGCACTTCAGACATCACTGACTCATGGACTTTTCTAATGAGAATACCTCTTCCTAGAGATAAGGTGCCTAAATGTATGAGTTACAAGCCCAGTTTGCAAGTCTGAAGGAAGCTATGACTCTACCTCTAAAAACAAATAAGTTATATATAACAAATAAATTATATATGTGTATATACATATATTTATACGTATGTACAATACACACATATGCACAACCATACATACAATTTCAAGAGGTTTATGAAAAACTCTAAAACCTATCTCATGGGTTTTTGGTTAAGAATTCCTAAACTCAAGCAATGGCTTGCTCTTTGCTGACCCCATAACACATGTATTATTGTAGATATTAAACAACTGAGATGGCTGTTTAATGAAGTAATACTTAGTCTTGCTACACGGCTCTCTGCTGATATGTTTCTACTCTGTTCCATGCCAGAGCATTCTATTACATTCTATTCTGTACTATACTGTACTGGTTTTAAAAACTAATAAGAGCCGGTTTAACCAACTATATTGATTTCAGATTTCATGGTCAAATGGAAAACTATTGCTGCAGGTATGACAGCAGTGGGCTCGGTACCATGAAGGAAAGATACTGCTTAGCTGCTGGTTAATGACCTAAAGGAGACAGACTTTGAAAGGAAAAGGGTAGGGTAGACAAACGGCACTAAAGGATCTGAAGAAAGCACAGCCTCAGGCTCCTCCCTGCCTGTGAACAGACCTCTGGTAGACTTCAGAGAGGAAGCATCCTCTACAAAGCCACTCTTGGTGTTTATTTTAAGTAGACTATTTAATTTGTATTTGCACAAAAATGAATGGTGGGTGAGGGAAACATGAGCCCTGGACAGTGCTATACGTCCTTAAAATAAATCTTGACACACCGTACTGAAGGAAAAATATTTTCTTAGCAAAAAGCCCAAATAAAATGAATGGGAGATGAAGGCATTTTCAAAAGTAAGTTTGTGCATTTATTTACACTGACCTTCTTTCCAAAAGAATCTGAGAGGACTTCAAAGGAAATCTAGGATTTGTTTTTTCAAATTAATTTGGAATTCGGTGCATTAGCAATGAAACACTCAGAAAGTAGAAGAGTTGGTTCAATAAGAATACTCTGTCTGCTGTGCACAAGAACAATGGATTGCTGAGTTCAAGGTCCCTAGACACGGACAAGCAGGTTCTAACTGTGATGAGTTCAACCTGTATCATCAGAGCTGTTAACCATCTGAATGAAAGCCACACTGGGTGATCTTTGCTGCTATTGGTTGTTTTGAGCAAAGACTAATCCATTAAAGGGTTACACAAGGAATACTTGCAGTTAGATTCACATTTCAATTTAGAAACAGAGACTGGCGAAAACATTCATTGATTCCAGGTTAAAAGAGGGAACTGACAATAAACAATTCACATGAAAAATAAGCAATCTGTACCATGTTTTAAAAGGTGATTGGTGGGCTTCCTTCCCTTCCCTGGTGGTGCAGTGGTTAAACATCTGCCTGCAAATGAAGGGGACACGGGTTCGAGCCCTGGTCCGGGAAGATCCCACATGCCGCGGAGCAACTGAGCCCGTGCGCCACAACTACTGAGCCCACGTGCCACAACTACTGAAGCCCGCGCGCCTAGAGCCCGTGCTCCGCAACAAGAGAAGCCAATGCAGTGAGAAGCCCGCGCACTGCAACGAAGGGTAACCCCGCTCACCGCAACTAGAGAAAGCCCACGCACAGCAATGAAGACCCAACACAGCCAAAAATAAATTAATTAATTAAAAAAAAATGCTACAAGAAAAAAAGAAGTAGACCAGTGAAAGCAAGAGGAGGAAAGGAGCATTGGGGAGAACACAAGTAGCACTGGAAAAATGTTGCAGGGGCAGAAAACAATGGTGTAAAACAGATGCAGAGAAAATAGGTTTCTCAGAAGTTTTGCCACCTAGATGATTCAGGTCTTTTTGATGTACCTATATTACCAATCCAGCTGCCCAGTTTTTCTGGCAAATTATAGTCTGTGGTGAGTTTTAAATAAGTGAGCTTACTTTGTCTTAAAAACAACTGTGATGTCTACATTTTGTCAAAAAAAACACAACCCTCCAGTAAGCATTATTTTAATGTATCAAAGAATAGACTATGTTAAAAGCAATTTGAGAGAGTTTATGAATGTTACTTTGGGCAAGAACGTTAGTACTATTTTCTGATAACCTTAGGTATCAAAGCATTATGAAACAGATCATAGTTTATTTTTTTAAATTTATATGGAAATGCAAAGGATCTAGAATAGTCAAAACAATTTTGTTTGGTTTTTTAATTTGTTTGTTTGTTTTTTGGCCACGCTGTACAACAGGTGGGATTTTAGTTCCCCAACCAGGGATTGAACGTGTGCCCCCTGCAGTGGAAGCAAGGAGTCCCAACCACTGGACCACTAGGGAAGTCCTAGATCATAGTTTATGAAAAGCTACACAATACTTAGTTTATAATTAAGCTCTATGCAGCTCTGTGAAAGTATCTAGTCACTAGAAAATGGTTTAAATACATGTCTACAGATATAACCGATGAGTTTGTACCTTGTGCTTTAGATTGGGAAATTTAATAAGTTTTGACCGCCAGCCATACTACAAAAAGAAAATACTTCTGAAGAAACAGTCTATCGTTCTTTGAAAACTACATAACTTGGATTACTAACCTATCTGTATCATTTGATTGTATAGATTTAGTCATAATCTTTTCATTTGTTTTTTATAAGCAAATAGGACTATTTGAAGTAGCCCACCAGTTGTAACCTTAAAAGCACAAAGGACATTTCATTGCTCACATCCATAATTCTCAAAAATGTTCCTGATAGCCACTATATTAAAAGGGGCTAGGATATCATATATTATACATACTAGAGTCTAGAGCAAAAGACATAAAAAATGTTTCATTCGAGAGTTGAGTCGGAAAGCACGAGAGAGAAGGCAAGTACGGGGTCTGCCTGGGCATGTGTACGTGTGTGCACCTAGAATACGGACCTATTCATCAAATTCATACCAATTCATCATTAGGTTCTTTTTTAAACCATTTTCATTTGATCTGTTATAGAAGACTGGTTTCCTAACACTTAGCGTCCTGGCAGTTTACATGCATATATGTCTGTAAAATCTCTACAACTAAACAGGATTTTGTCTGCAATGTGTCCTTCACGAGGCTGCTGCCCTTGAGAGTTCTTCTCCTCAAACTCAGTTGTCCTCTCGAGACCTAAGCTCAGCCCCAGGCGCACTGTGGGTGCCTCGGCCACATCTCTCAGAGGTTCAGGATTCCAGCTTCCGCCATTTGATTCCAAGGCTTATTTTTGTGCTTCTTTCTCCTTGATTATGACAAGGAG
This sequence comes from Tursiops truncatus, assembly GCF_011762595.2. NCBI lineage: Eukaryota > Metazoa > Chordata > Mammalia > Artiodactyla > Delphinidae > Tursiops > Tursiops truncatus. The sequence goes on from NC_047054.1 coordinate 4,585,131, forward strand.
ATCTTACACGTGGCACATGTCAAGTAAGAAGCGCATACAAATATTCACTCCGCAGAAAACCTGTTTGGCTGACTAGGGCAGAGAAAAGGCTATTTATTCCCCAAACCTCATTTCCTTTTCCTTTAGGCAAGCAGCTAGATTATATTTCCAAGCTTCACTGACAGGTACATAGAGCCACATGACTGAGTCCCTGCCAAAGGGACGTGGGCAGAAGTGGTGTATGCCACGTCCAGGTCTCCCAGCTTTGCTCCCTATTCCTTTATCCATGGAAAACTTAAGGCTTTAAGAACCACTAGCTACATAGCACAGGGAGATCAGCTCAGTGCTTTGTGACCACCTAGAGGGGTGGGATAGGGAGGGTGGGAGGGAGATGCAAGAGGGAGGGGATAGGGGGATATATGTATACGTATAGCTGATTCACTTTGTTATACAGCAGAAACTAACACAACATGGTAAATCAATTATACTCCAATAAAGATGTTAAAAAATTAAAAAAAAAAACCACTAGCTAAAGGTGCCTGGTCCCCTAATGCTTGCACAGCACAGAGCACCTCTGACACACTCCACTGTGACCTAAATCAACAGAGCAGAATGTTTGTGAGAACCACACCCTTCCTTGACAAGCCACTGAAACGCTGGGCTGTTTATTTCAGCAGCACGTGTCATTTACTATCTTTAAGACAGTTTCTGAGGATTGATGGGCTGGGATGCTACTGTACACTGTTTTCACATATTTTAGTGAGCCCACTGTCCTCGATAAGAGACTGAGAGCATGGACACTATGATTTTATAAACAAGTAACAGTTCATGAGAGATAAGGGCTCAGAGGACAGGAAAGACCCCCAGAAAAGGAGATATCTCAAATTGTAACAGATGGGTATCACACATAAATGCCAAGTCCTGGATAAGACTCTAGAGAACATCTTGTTTTTCCTCGTTTCTTTACAAAATTGGAAATGGATGTCCCATGGCTTCTGTTTGTTTTTTTTTTACTTGGAGTATTGTTGATTTACAATATTATGTTAGTTTCAGGTGTACAGTGTAGTGGATTCAGTATTTTTGCAGATTATACCCCATTATAGGTTATTACAAGATAATGACCATAGTCCCCTGTGCCATACAGTATATCCTGTTGCTTATCTACTTTATATATAGTAGTTTCTATCTGCTAATCCCATGCCCCGAATTTGCCCCTCCTCCCACCCCTCTCCCCCTTGGTAGTTTGTTTTCTATGTCTCTGAGTCCGTTTCTGTTTTGCATATACATTCCATGGTTTTAAATGAATGCCCTAAAGTCGCATAAACAGTTGGAAGCAGAGCTAGAACAATACCCTTGATCAGTCGTTACATACTGTTATCCTAGAAGACTACAGAAACTCCAGGATACTTTCGTAACCTTTATTTCCCTGAGAAATTTAATGGAACTCAAGCCTGCAAAGAATTGGGGAGGAAGTGAGAATCCAGTAAGAATTCTTAGAGTTTAAAGAACATACTCAAAATTACCAGCTGCATTTTCCATCTTCTCCTTCAAAAATTCCCCAATTCCTCCATCTAGGGCAAATCCTGTCACCAGTGTGTCCAACCTGGGGATGCTGGGAGGAACCTGGACGTCTAGAGCGCTAGGCTGCTTTCCATCCTCTGGGAGCAACTTAATCCACTTACCCAAGTGTGTGATATAAGTATCAGTCTTTTCCATAACTGCCACGACAAGAAAAGGAATTGGAGTAGGCACTGCTCTAGAGAAAACCTGCTGCCTTGGCAGAATGACATTTGGAACTGTGAGTACCGCAAGAACCCTATCGGATCAGGAGGAAGAAGATGGAGGTGAAATCTGTTTCTGTCAGTGGATTCAGTAACTAGCAGCTTGTGCCTCCCTAACCAGCAAGGGACCTCAGCCTTGGAAGCAATGACTTATCAACAAAGCACAGTAACATTTACAGTTAATCTAAGTGCCAACTCATCCCACGTATATTTTAATCCAGGGTTTGGCAAACTACGCCCCACAAACCAAAGCCAGTTCACCACTTGTTTGTATAAACAGAGTGTTATTAGAACACACGCAGGCCTTTTCGTTTATGTGTTGTTGGTGGCAGATTCTCACCACTACAGCGGAGTTAAGTACTTGGGACACAGACCATATGGCCCGCAAAGCCTAAAGTATCTGCTGACTGGCTCTTCCTAGAGGAAATTCGCCAGCCTCTGTTTTAATCCGTCAAGATCTAAGTTCTCGATTTCATATTTATATTTCTAGGTCGTTCCAAATTTAACAATCTCTGTTTGGGGCTTTAGTCTCAACAGCCATACAGAATTAAAATAAAGAGAATATTTTCTAAATTTAATTCCGTGAGGAAAATCTCAGAGGAACAGGACATTTTCCTGGGGTGCACCATGATATCCTCTGATCCTTACATTTCAGAACAAATCATCACGACCGTACTGAATAGGCAGAAGACAGATGAAAAGTAGGAGAAATCAATTTGAGATTATGAAGAAAGTGATAAATTGGAAGGAAAAAAAAAGGTTTTAGCTATTAGAAATGAATGTCAAGTTGAGTCACTGATCTCTAGCCAACTGACACTCTACTTTTTAAAACCCTTGTTTTAATGTCTTTTTATGCAAACTAAGAAAAAGGGATTTCCCACACACCCCCCCCAGACTAAATAATATACTTTGTGAAAGCACTGCCTCAGTTTAATCCCATAAAACAGGATGGACAACCTACAGAAGCCCAGCTAGCTTTTCAAAATAAACCACAACACATCTTTTTATCTATTGGTGCTAATACCTCAATAAATTTTGTGGGTTTTTTTTTTTGCTTTTGTTTGTTTTGATTTTCACTTTTACCTGGATTAAGACAACTATGTATTTTTTGAATTAAGAAGTGTTTTAATTCCCTCAGGTCACTGGAGGCAAGGGAAGTATGAACCCCTCTTTACATCACTTCTGTATACAGTCCTTGGTGTAAAAAGAAATGCAATACAGTTTTGTTGATTGAATGGTTCAATTAATAAATGATTCAGATAATGAATAAACATTTATTTTGTACCTTAATTCATGATTTTTCTGAACTTGATAAAGTTCCATTTTAACTTTGTCATTTTTAGTGCTGAATTTTTAAAAAATATGATAATGTACGGTAGAAAATGTGCTAAAAATAGCTTGCTATTCAAAATTGTCAAGTTAGTTATACTTACTTGCGTTTTTTTACTGAACTGATATCCAAATTTTACTGGGCTCATGTGCCTGGTACTGGCACATGAATTTCACATTCCGATATTCTCCTATACACTTATATATGATATAGTCACATATCGCTTTTGATTATGTAAAAAAAAAACCCTGATGAACTGCATTTGGTAGTTTACTAGGATACAAAGTAAAACAATCAGATCATCCTATGGAATGGAAGAAAATATCTGAAAACCATATCTAATAAGAGGTTAATATCCAAAATATAAAAGAAACTACAACTCAAAAGCCAAAAAAAACACCAATAACCCAATTTAAAAATGGGCTAAGGAGCTAAAATGACATTTTTCCGAAGAAGACACACAAATGGCCAACAGGTATATGAAAACATGCTCAGCTTCACAAATCATCAGGAAATGCAAACCCAAATCACAAGATATCACCTCATACCTGTCAGAATGGCTATTATCGAAAAACAAGACAAGTGTTGGTGAGGGTGTAGAGAAACTGGAACCCTTGCACACTGTTGGCAGGAAAGCAAAAAGGTACAGCTGCTACTGAAAACAGTACGGAAGCTTCTCAAAAAATTAAAAATAGAACTAACAGCAATCCTACTTCAGGGTATTTATCCGAAAGAATTGAAATCGGGATCTCAAAGAGATATTTACACTTCCATGTTTATTGCACCACTATTCACAGTAATCAAGATTTGGAAACAACCTAAATGTCCATCAACACGTGAATGAAGAAAGAAAATGTGGTACGACAAACAGTAGAACACTAGTCAGTCTTTACAAAAAAAAAAAAGGAAATTCTGCAATATGCAACAAGATGGGTAAACCTTGGGGACATGATGCTGAGTGAAATAAGCAAGTCACAGAAAGACCAATACTGCATGATTCCACTTTCATGAGATATCAAAAATCAGCAAATTCATAGAATCAGAGTGGGATGGTGGTTGCCAGGTGCTGGGGGCAGGGGAGAGGGGAAGGAGGAAAATGGAAATTACCAGTCAGTTGGCATAAAGTTTCAGTTAAACAAGACAACTAAGTTCCAGAGATCTGCTGTAGCACATTGTACCTCGAATCCACAACAGTGTGATACACGCTTAAAAAAAGGAAGAGGGCTGATCTCATGTGAAGTGTTCTTGTCATAATAAAATTAAAAATTTTTAAAAACAACTAGACCACTTAGTATGTTCTACTCTTGCTTTTAAAAATTATCTAAACTTAAAAAAGAGAAAGAAAACAAAACTCCTAAAAAGTATAATAGCATAGTAGATAGATTTGTATAAACAAGCTAGATTTTTCTCTCCCACATTCTCAAAATACTTGATAAGAGGACACTGGGAGTGGTTACCGTCAGAATTTCTCTAGAAAAATCTTAAAGTTACCAATATATTTTAATTAGGTTTTATGTTTATGTGCGTGACTCGTGGGTAGTTGACAGATATTGTGGGGCAGGAGGAAATCAGCCCACCTCCAGCCACCCCTAGATGTTGCCCTGTAGGTAGTGAATTATATTTATCTTGTTTTTATTTCCCCCCCAACTGGAAAAGAATACATATGTTTTAGCATTTACAAGTGGGCAATAAACACAATTTTTAAAGTATGTCTTGTACTAGAATTCAGATATTGAGAAACTAATTTGCTGAATCCTCAGTGACTGGTGAGCAAATCAAGCTCTACTGCCTTGAGACACACTTTCTATTTCCAAGGATTATGATCTTTTCATCTTTCTGTCTCTCATACTCTCAAGAAAATTCTATTTGTAAAAGCTAAAGGAACCTGTTTTAGCTTTATTGATGTCACACTGAATTATCACACAGTCACTTTCTTAATTGTAGTGTTTGATAAATATGCTGCTTTCCTCCCAGAGTCAATAATATAATGAAAAATGTTTATACAGCACTGAAGTATATATTAAAGGTTGCTTAAGAACAGAGAAATATATTACTTAAATATATATCATAAAGATGCTAATGCAGTCAAAATGGAACCTAATTTAATTGAGTTATTGATTTGAAAAGCAATTTTCTATCAGAAGCTGACATTATTCAAAAACTAATTTTACGCCTTTAAGGAACTTCTCCTACCATTTTCTTTCCTAAGATGTTGATGGCTAGGAAAGGCAGAAATGAACTGTCACTACTACTGAGACCGTATTTGTTCAAACAATGTTTTGTTACATCTGATAAAAGGCTGTAGCTGAAGAGATTTTTATTAACTTCAGAAAGTGTCACTTTTTCCTAACAAAGACACCAGAACCACCAATTAGTCCTTCCAAATATAGTCAGTGTGCTACAAGGGAGTTCTCTAAGTACGTAAGCAGGGAAGATGGTTACCAGTGGGGAGGCAGTTAAGAAACCTACCTGGGAATACTTAGCACGCAGGTTTCCAACATCGGGGGGTTAGAGTCTGGATAACAAGCCTGACAGGACAGCAGATCGTGGTGTATAGATTATTTACTCAGCGTGTGATCACTGGCTTTAGCAAAAGAGGAAAAAAAGCAGAAGTCTGAAGTTTAGCTAAAGTTGAGAAAAGGGAGCCAAAGAGCTATTCCTGCTTTCAAAAAAAGCAAAGCATGCAGCTACCACGGTGGCAAAGGCTTAGAATCTGTGGGGCTGGAGGGAAGATCTGAAGCCTTTTGAACAGCAAATGGCCCTGAGCAGTATTCCACGTATTTGCCTAACCAATGGAAGCTGGAGTACAGTTAATATTGGGCATTTTTCCGACAATGGGATGAGTTTGCAAAGTCAAAGCTCCTCGGCAGGCATGGCTATCTGGGGGAGGAATTGGGGGCAACCCGGGAGCGGTTTTTACCCTATAAATCCTATTCTCAACCACAGAGGCAAACGAGGGGGAAAATGGTCATTTTCCTGATCACGGCATTTAAAAGAAAATGGGAATGGGGGCAGCTCATTCTTCCAAAGTCCTTTGTCAGAGAAGGTCTGTTGAAATACATCTAGTACAAAAGAATTCATCCAGGTCATTTCTGAAACATGGATCATGAGTTTGTAACAATGTCTAAGAAAACTGTCTAGCACGTGAATATGCTGTTAATGGAACTTGAGAATTTAAAAAGCATTTTAAATTATATGGCCATCCCAAAGATTAAATAATCACTGTTTACTCTGTCCTCGTTATGAAATACCATGCCAAGACTTAAATAATCCCCAGCTAGGCAAAGCAGAACCAAACATTGCCCAGAACAGTTAAAGCAGACATTTCAAATGCCACGTATTCTTCAACTTTTGTGTTTTTGAACGTTTCATCCGTGGTCCCAATGCCATATTTTCATAGTAGAAAAGCATGGAAATGTTCACCAAGTCACGGTAGTGGTGTTATTAAATGTTCATAGCATATATTTCCCTAGATCCCTTTGATGCTTCTGTTTGAAAGGTTATGGTAGCCCCCCGATGTATAATGCTAGAATTTTCTGCATCCATTTCTTATGCTAAAATAAAAGAATTTTTAAAAAAACAAGGGGTAGACTGTAAAGAAATAAATAAATAAACTTTAAGTCTAACCTTAGGACTCTTTATGTGTGTAGCAATCATTACGCATTTTTTTTCCCAACTAAATAGAAAATGACTAGTTTGTATTCAGCAGCCAAAATTGCGATGCCATTCCAATCACGGTGTAAAATGCACCAGTTATATCCAACCGGTGATCTTCACATACATACACACACACATTTTAAAAGTATCTCTGCACTTTCTCCAGAAATACTAGGCTCTGTCTTAAATAGCACTTATAAAAGATGAAGGATAAGTATCAAAGTATACGTACCACAGATACGAAATGTATCTAGTGTGCCTATGCAGGAGAAAATGTTACTAAGTGAAATGTTATGAAGGAAATTTCCATTACAGTCTAATATGCTAACATGGCTTCTAAACCATCATTTGCTTCTTTTTCTTAGAAGGTATATTCACACTCACGGTCCTAAGTCAATTTCTTGGCACTGATAAATTAATTAAGCAAGGAGGCCATCAGATGCAGGTGGCTTTAATGCCATGGGGACCACGTGAGTAAACCCAATGCTAAGCCTGCAAATGCCTCAAGGTTAAGAAATCAAAACACCAAGGACACGCAGTCACAAAGAGCCAACGAGGCTTTACACTATAGCCAATCATTTTCTTACTTTGCTTCCACCTTTTCTCTATAATCGCCTCCTCTCCAGCTCCTGTGGATGGAGCGTTCCTAACCACTTCCAGTTTGGCAATGCCTGATTCGAATAGCTTTTTGCTCAAATAAACTCTTAAAATTTTTATTACGCCCCAGTTTATCTTCTAACAGTTCTGGTGCCGGAAGAGGAAACCAAACATTCTCCCGATACCCCCTAGGGGCAAAGAGCAGCTACGTGCAGGTACTCGGAGCCCCCGAGCCCGCCGTTTCCTCGCCACCTCCCACGGTCATGGGCAGGGACCTCTCAGATCCTAGATCTGAGCTTTAGCGTCATGAACTTTCAGACTTGGAGCATTTCTTTTTCCAGACTGGGTCCAGAAACCTGCCAGAGTGAGACTGGGTCTGACTTAGAAACCAGACTGTGTCCAACGTAGACACCGGACTAGGTCCAGGGTTGGATTGGATCTGACTTAAGCTGAACCGGATCCAGTATGGGGCTTCAGGTGAATAAAATTTGTTTTAAGGTTGAACAGGCATGTTAATCTCACCAAAGATCATCTCGAATTACAGTGGCCACAGTAGAGAACTTTTAACCTAGGTAAACGTATCCAGTTAGGAGGAGCCCTAGAAAAAAAAGGGGGGGGGTCTCAGACAGGCACTCACCAGAAAGCGTAGAGGGAACATTATTTTTCTCCTCTACAGTTTCTGGGGACCTGGATGAGACCCGCTTGGACACCCCTGCTTGCTCCAGAGCCTGCAGATGGGATCCTGGGGAAACTGGCAAAGCCGGCAAAGGGTGAGGGTTCCTACCAAAATCAGTTCTCCCGGACCTCTGCTGAGCAGCCTGGTCGAGAGCAAGGGACAATTTCACGTAGTCCCTTCCTTTCCAGATGGGCAGGAAAAAACAGTTGTGAGAATGAGATCTTTGAACCGTGACTTAGCTTCTAGGTGCCCATTGGTTGGGAACCTTTTCCTCCCAGGGACAGCTCTACCTGTTTTTTCAAGTTCACGTGATCTAGTATTAATCTTCAGTAGATAAAAGATATTGAAGTTTGGGGGTTTAATTAAAATAGGCATGTCTTCCGAGTTATCAGCCTTAAATTTAACATAGACATGCAACTTTTACCTGCCTGGATTGGCTAGTCAAATAAGTTATCTCTGTTACAAAATTTGTCAGCAAGAAAAATAACTCAAGATGATTGCTGGCTGTTTAATGTCCTATGAAATTTTCATGAGTAATCTAAACATGATTGTTATGAACAAATGAATAAATAGATGTTAATAAAAGTTTATAATTGAACTTTTCGATGATGAAGAAGCTTTATAAAATATGCATACTTAAAAACAGCTCCTAAAATCTTTTGGTAACTTGAAACCTTAGATTTTTGCTGAGTTAAGTTAAATAATGGGCATTCGTTGAATATCTAGATAATTTCCAAATAAGATAAAATATCAATGCATTAACTAATCAGCATACGTGTATCTACTTCTGGTTCCCTATTACAGAAAAACTAGACATGTTTGGGTCTATTAGTAAACATTTCTGTGCTGCATTTAAAATTTTACTATAAGAAAGAATATACTTCTACAAATTATGAAATGTATTTATAAACTTATCAGTCCAGAGCATACTAGTAACAGGTAGTACACAACTGTTTACTTCTTAGTAAGGATTCTAAGGGTTAAGCAGTCTAATCAATATATGTAATTAAAACTATTTAGCAATAATAAGGGTGAAAGGAAACAACTGTGTATGAAAAGTAGGTAAGAAAGTTAAAACGACTAATTGTTCCAGAATGAGAAAGAGGAACAAACATAGGACAAAATCTGAATAAATATTAAAAAGTTGTAGAAGCTTCACGGAAAAGGAAACTTGGGACAGGAATTTTATGGATGTTTGAGCTGGTTAAGATTGGAATGAATTTATTTAAGTTTAAAAAAATGAGTTTTAATATCAAAAGTACACTAATGCAAAATTAGAGTTTGGTTTTCTCTCTGCTAAAAAAAGCAGAGTTTTCTTAGATTATTGATATACTCTTAATAAGATAATGTAAACAGAGGTTTTTCTTTACCCTTTAAGTAATGTGCCCGAACAGCAAAGATTGTGTGCCCTACCAAAATAGTTTACTGTGCTTCACATTGTTTTTATCAGGGCTTTGATTACTTAAGAAAACCCAGTCTTCTCAGGAATAAAAGAGCAAAGTTTTGTTCACAACTGTGTAATCTTCTGTATTTGCCTTTAACATCTTCCACTGTCACTTTTGTTAAATATACAGTTAAGTATTGCTTCATAATGAGCTGTGATCCTAGTTAACCAAATGTTCAAACCTTTGGACAGTTTCCCAAAATCAAAGTCTAAAGGGACTCTTTTTGGTCTTAAATCAACTTCGATATTTCCCAGAGAGCCCCTGGAAAATCTCAAAAGAATTTTTCTCTCACCTTGTAGAAGAAAGATGGTAAACTAATTAGGTTTACTTAATATGTTAAGTTATGTGGGAAGCTTATCAAATAAGAAGTGGTAATAAACCTTCTTAGGTTATATGTGTGTGGATATATGTTACTGATACAGGTATCGCAGAAATTGTTTAACGTTTCTAGAAATTTGTCAATATTCTCATTGTCCAATTATTATTCTAAATCATTGTATACCACAGAATAACTACATTTCTTCATCAGATTTTTAACCATGGCCATTTAAAAAAATTCTTTGTCATTTATAAAGTTATTGTTTTACTCTGATGCTTCTGCAAATGTGCTTCATCTTCAGAGAGATTCATGGAAAGGACTCTGACAAGCCCCCTAGAATATAGGCTTCTGATACCTTTAAGATCATAAAAACTGAACTGTGTAAGAATTTCCAGAAATAGTGGAAAAACTGGATTCAAGCAGAAGAGGAATAAATAATATGGGATTGAATGAAGTAATGAGGATAATTATGTTATTTTTTATAACTTTTTCTCTGAAACATTGCTGGTTCCTTAATATTTTATTTTTCTAGATTTAAGGAAACCTTTCTCTCCTACACTAAGATTTGCAGTAACTTTGTAAATATATCTATGTAAGTAGAACTGAAACATTTACTTTTTCCCCCTACCTGATCACTCCAGAATTCAGAAACTTATTGAGTATTTTTATTTTCATGATAATATAGTTATTTGCATAAGTTCAATTAAAATGTATTCTCCTTATTACAGGACACAATTGGAAACATTGATTGTATTACCAAGGTTTTGAATGTCATATTTGAAAATACGCATACAATCAGATATGGCCAAAAAAAAAAAGTTCAGATATGACCAGACAGCTTTAAAGAACTATGGTTGACTTTATGGAGCCAATAAAGCCCCTTGGAAAAATCAGTCTGGTGCCTTGTTTACAGGGTTACCAGCAGCCTTACCAGGTAAGTAAAGAAGGTCACTTCCTGGCAGGCCCAGGAACCTCAGCCTTGAGGACCTCAAGAAGAGAGGAATTCACCTAAATGTATATGTATTGCAGGTAAAGTCTGATAGTAAGGTCTTGGCTTGTCTTCTTAGTCTGAGGAGGCTTTTAAAAAAATCTAAGATTCCTTACGAAAAGTTCCAGCAAATCATATTCAAAAGCAGCCTATATGGTTGATCATAATCTTGCTGCTGTACTTATACAAATAATCAGGCCAGGTTTAATGACACTAGGCTTATCTTTGCAAAAAAAAAGTCTTATTGTGATTATCTTTGATAGAAAGAAGGGTGATTATAGAGGAAAAGTTACATTTCAGTAGAAAATTATAGCATAAACTTATGGATATCAGATTCTAGTCCTGTTCATTGTCTTTGAGATTATCTGGCTGTAAACTGGACTGGATCCTGAATTCTACTAGTATCCTCCAAAATCTGGCTACAACTCTCCAAACTCATGTTTCCAATTTTCTCACACCCTTCTGATTTGGAATCAATAAGATCAAAGCCTGCCCTCGAACCTCCTTGGAAGGGCCCATACCAGGTCCTCCTCACTACCGAGATGGCAGCCAAACTTCAGGTACTTGAACCTCGGGTCCATATTCCCATTTGAAAAGGGCTCCTCCAGACTTAGAACTGCATACCAGCTGGAGTTCTAAAATTAAAACTGAGTGGGGAGGTTCCTCCCCAGAAGCAGACAGCTTCTTGAGGTGGACAGCTCTCTCAAGACCCAGGTCAACGTCTTCACCTCCAATATGAAATCTCTGTTCCTTTTGCCTTTCCGGTACTTGCTCCTTTTCTCCATTAATGCACAGGAAAACAATGCTCCTTAACTCTGGCAACTATTCCTGAGTCTACCGCTAAGCCCATAGTTGTACATTAGTCCCTAGGCTTTCTTGCTAAAGTGGCTTTAGATAATAGAATTACTTTAGATAACTTACTGGATGAACAAGGGGTCTGCGCCATAGCAAATACCTCCTGCTGCACGTTCATCAACACTTCTGCTACTGCAGCAAGTACAAGAAATTAACAAACAAGTCACTTGGCTAAGACATGTTGATGACCCTCAGACACGTTCTTCCATGTATCTGATACCAACTGGTTTCGTTCATGGGGGACCTGGCTAAGGAGGATACTCCAGTTTCTCAATATTATCATCCTAAGACTTATCATTGTAATCTCCCTAGTTTGCTATGTTCTCTCAAAGGTCTCAAGTGCATGTTCACAGCCATCAGCAGTACATCAGATGGACTCACTGAGCTTGGAGAAAGAGAAACAAGATGAACAATGAGATGAACAGCAAAAACCATCCTTCTGTAGATCTGACATCAGAACCTATGAGTTTCACAATGAGACAAGAGGAACTTAACTCTGATGGTGACCGAGAATGGTGCTAATACCAGTACACTGTCAGTCTCTCATGTATGAGAGGATGACCAAAGGGGGGAATTATTAAATTAAAAAACAAGGAGGCCATTAGACTGAGGTAGCTCTAATGCCGTGAGCGCCAAACCAAAATCTAAGCCAGCAAATGCCTCAAGGTTAGGAAATCAAATCAATAAGGACAACCAATAACAGACAGCCTACAAGACTTCACACTACAGCCAACCCATCATTTTCTTACTTTGCTTCTGCCTTTTTTCTATTCAAGTGTCTCCCAGAGCTCTTGTTGGTGAAGCGCTCCTCAGCACTTCCGGTTTGGCATCTCCTGATTTGAATTCATTCTTTTGCTTAAATAAACTCTTAAAATTTTTAATATGCCTCAGTTTACTAACAGAACACAGCACATGCAGTAATTCTCCAACTTTATGGCACACATAATGCAGTTTCCAGCCTAACTTTTTCTCTCTTGTCTGGTTTGCAAGTTCATTAATTTGTTCAGAAAATATTTGAACAGCTAAGCATCCTCCAGGAATCTCAGAGATCATTTTTAAGCAATTTTATTAGAATCCTAGTGGAAAATGAATGACTTAAAACAAATAAAAATGAAGGATCATAAGAACTGAAACAACTTTGGGGCAGTTTTTACTTCACTTAAGATTCCTGAGATGGAGCATTACTTTAAGGGAAAAATACTGAATTTTAATTCTTTGTGAACCTGATCTGTCCCTATTTTCTTCAAAAATGAAAAGTTATTTCCATACTAACCGTATCTCACTTCTGCTCAAAGTCTGTTTTACTTCACTGAAGTTTGCATTACATCAAAACATTATTTTCTGGACTTTTTTTTACTTGCTCCTGCCTTTCATCCAGTGTTTTTAGGTTACCTTATAATCCTTCATTCCCCAGACTTTATCTGACTAATCCAAAGAAAGTTGCTCCAATGCATGAAATAGACAACTGAGGGGGAGCATACTGTATAGCACAGGGAACTCAACGCACTGTGGCGCCCTAAATGGGAGGGAAGTCCAAAAGGGAGGGGATATACATATATGTATGGCTGATTCGTTTTGCTATGCAGCAGAAGCTAACACAACACTGTAAGGCAACTATACTCCAATAAAAATTAATTTAAAAAAATTTTTAAAAAACAAAGAAACTTGCTCCAAGTCCTGTTAGCCTGTTTTTATTCCAGAGTCTTTCTTTACTTCTTCCATAGTAGTAAAAAAATTTAGCTGGGCACAGAGACACAAAGAATAAAGACTGTATTTACCAGATTCCCTGGCATTTATATATAGTTATGTGACTGTGTTCTGGACAAGAACATGTAAATAAAATTGTTACTTAACAGTTTTCTAGATACTACTGAAGAAAAAAAAAAAAAAAAAGAAGCGAAGTGCATGTCCTTCTTCTTTTCTCCCTCTATACTACTTCCTGGAGCCATCGTAAACCACGTGTCACACAGAGCTGAGAAACAAGAGAGAAAAAACTTCAGTCCTTGGCAGTGTGGACTACAATAGGGACCGTGGACCAGCTACTTGGACTTGTATATGTGAGGGAGAAATAAACTGCTGTCTTGTTTTGAGCCACTTTGTTTTTCTTTTAAGTTTTTTCTGACACATACAACTCAATGTCATCAAAAGTATTCGGCCAACGTTTGCAGGACTGGACTAATTGTTTCTCACTCCTCACTCACTCCCTGTAATCTGTTTCTACCTCTTTGGCCATGTTCATGTAACTTGCCCCGTGCCCTTCTGTGGGAGTATATGGGCCTATTGGACTCACTGACTTTGGACTTTGACAGCCCATGTGACACTTTCCACATCTGAACAGAAGCCTTCGAAATGATCGCAGTGGGCTCAGCCTGGCTCTATTCTCTCTCAGTCATGAGACCAGCATTAGACACATGGAGGCTACTCCACCATCCTGGGTCTCAGAACCAGAAGACACGTGGACCCAAGTCAAGCAGAAATAAGTGTTTACTGAAGTAAGCCACTGAGATTTTGACTTTTTTTTGTTGTTTGGTTACCTCAGTAAAAACTAATACAGAAATTATATATCAACACAAACAACCATAAAGAATCTTGTAAGAAACAAGGCTCCATAGACTAGTTTAAGTATGATTTTGAGAAAATGAGGCATTAACTGTTTATCTTCGGTGGCAGTAACACCATTTAACAGTCTTTGAAATTGCACATGGTACAACATAAGTAAGCGAATGAATCTTTGTTTGGTGAAAAGACTCAAGATAATCACAATGGTCTTTATAATTTGTTTATCTTAAATACTTTACTAGTCCTTGAATTTCACCTCACACCTTAAGTGAATTTCCCTTCTTTTGTGCTTCTATGAAAACTGGTACAAACATCATTACCCTTTGTTTGTTGAATGACCATTATCTCTAATAGGTCTGTCTGGTTGAAAAATAAAAAGACATGATTTAAAACAAAAATAGTGACTTCACCCATGAAACAAGTCTGGTACAGAGAAAGGATTATAAGTAGCATACCCTTATCAACCTATTAAAAGATGTGAACATAAGATAGTAGCAGGGTAGCCTCTCTGTGACTAATATATAGGCTAAAATCACAGGAAAACAGGCATCAGAAAAGTACATGATATATGCTCTGTCAGCTGAGAGCCCTAGAAGCAGTGGTTTTCCAGAGTAGCAAGAATATTGAGCACCTAGAACTTGGCTTTTAATATGATTCTGAAAGAAAAGGAATGAGGGATCTTTGGGAAAATGGCTGCTTCTGGATTTAGGGCAGGAAATATATAAGCGAGGAAGAGGGAGCTGGAGCATCTAGTAGTTCCAGAAAGTAAGGAAGAACTCATGAACATTAAAACAAACACATCACAGTGATGGCAAAGGGACGTGGGAGCCAACTGAAAGAGCTCCCAATGGCAGCAAAATATAAAGTATAGTTGCATTATAAACCAAAATAAATATAACTATGCATGAGTCTATACAATTATAAATGATTAAATAATGAAGGAGGGAGGGTGGGAAGGAAGGAAGGAAGGAAGGGGAGGGAGAGAGAAGAGAAAGGTTAAGTACCCTATGCAACGAATTCCAAATAATTTACATAGATACTCCACCTTCAAGGAGGTGGAACACAACTCCCTACGCCTTAAATGCGGCTGCACATAATGACTTATTTCCAAAGTGTACCGTGTGGAAAGGGGAGGGAAAAAGTAACTTTATAGCAGAGAAGCCTGTCACACACTATTCTCAGTAATTGGGTAATTCTCAGTCGACACCAACTGTGGTTAGTCACCTTGCTATGACGCACCTTGATGTCACAAAAATGGCACACGACTTCTGTGGTTTTCCGCCCCAAAACACATAATCCCGTTCTAATCACGAGGAAAACATCAGACAGTCCCAGATGAGAGACAGTCTATAAAAGATCTGACCAGTAACTTCAAAACCATCACGATCATGAAAAGCAAGGAAAGTCTGAGAAACTGTCGTTCACAGCCAAGAGAAGCCTAAGGAGATATGACGGCTAAATGTAATTCAACATCTTGGATGGCATCTTGGAACAGAGAAAGGACATTAGGTAAAAACTAAGGAAATATGAATAAAGAACAGACTTTTAAAATAATAATGTATCAATAGTGGTTCATTAATTGTAGCAAATCTACCATATTCGTGTAAGACATTAATAATAGACAAAACTGGGTGTTGGGTATCTGGGAACTCTGTATTATCTTCACAGTTTTGCCATAAATATTAAAATGTTCTAAAACAAAAAGTCTATTTTGAAAAGTAAATGTAGCTTTAAAATTTATTTTAAAAGCCATATAATCCTCTTCTTAAAACCTCACATTTTCTTGATTAAAATGGGAATTAAAAAAAAAGCTTTTCAAGATACATTTATTTTATTGCCCATCCTATAGTATCAAAGTAACTAAAATATTATCTATATTAAACTTAGAATGCAATTTCATAATTTGAAGGTTTTACCATTTAAAAATATCTAGAGGTAATTTAAAAGTCATTATAAATTATATAGATTAAAAGCTATTTCAAACGAATTAGATTCTTATTCATATGTTAAACCTTGTTCTATAAATATATAAAGTCTTCTAGGAAATCTAACATTATGTCTTTTAAACATGTGGATAAAATAGTGGTAAGATTTATACTGTGACTAAATGAAGAAGAAAAATTCAAATGTAACACTTGGTCAGAATGGTCTCAACACTAGAAAGATGGATGAGAATGAAATTTCTAGGTTTTGTCATCTTCTAACCAGTTTTGCATCAAAATCCAATTAAAGTAATATAGAATGAGAAGAAGCAGTAACTATAAATAGACCTAAATTACAATCATGTATCTAATAACTATTTGTACCATGATGCATTCATGTTAATTCCAGCCCTTCTTTGCTTCCTAAGCAAACCAAGGAAAGCTTCATAGCACAAACTCTCAGAGGGATTAGCATTTCTTTAATAGTTTACATTAAGTGATTCTGTACATCATATATACATATACACACACATATATATATACACTTTCTCCTTCTAACATATATTCATTTTCTTTACAAATATTACCATAGAATTTACTTTGCTGGGTGATTGTGGATTTTCTATTTCCTCTTTGAAGCACCTGGCTTACTTTACTTGTTGATGTTTTCATTGATTTTCTATTTCCTTTTAGAAAGAGATGAGAGTATTTAAAGAGGTCATGCTACTTGGCAAGAATAAGATGTTACGTTGTGTGGTGTTTCTAGGGAATTTCACCATTAAACTTACTGCTTTTATGTTCATAGAAAGTGGTGATTTTTTTTTTTATTCTGGATTGCACACCATTGTGTTGTCTCTTTATTTTACGTTTAAATGTGTTATTCTACAGCTTAACTTTGCAAGACAAAATTGTGATTGTTTTGACTGGTTTAAATGTATCACCATACCAGTTTCTATTACAGTGAATTCTCAAAGGGAATAACCTAAATTTTGAAAGGCTATTTCGAGTCTCATAATATATATGTGTGTGTGTGTGTGTGTGTGTGTGTGTGTGTGTGTGTGTGTGTGTGTATAACCTTGAATGTTGTGACAATTTAAATCATAACAGAAATATTAACTGCTCAAATAGCACTTCTGAACGTAAACAATTATTGGGATGATTCAAGTAACGATCACCTTCTTTGCCTTAATTGGGGTGATGGTGTGTGAATCTCATAATTTACCAGAATGTGGATTTCTGCCTTAATGGAATGACTATCTATCTGAGTGAGAAAACAAACTTGGCTTTTAAATTTTCTAAGAGAATACAATTTTGCTACCTACCCAGAATCAACCATCCAAATGCCATGCAGTACTAGTCAAACATACTGGAGAGATCTGATTTTTTAAAGGATCTACGTAAGGGACATAACAGCCAATCGTTCCTCTAGAACTGCCCGGTTCAGTTCACTAGCCACTAGTTACCTGTAGCCATTGTACACTTAAGGTGTTATTAGTATTAATGGAGACGTTCTGAGAGTGAAATATCACCAGAATATCAGAGAAAAGAATGTAATATATCCGACATTAATAATCATATACTTACTGTACATTGAAATAATATCTTGACTACATAGGGTTAAACAAAATGTTTTTAAAATTTATTTTACCTGTTTCTTTTTTCTTTTTTTAGTGTAACCACTAGAAAATCCAGAAGTACCTAAGTGGTTTGCATTCTATTTCTACTGAACAGTGCTATTCTAGATTCTCTCAGCTCTGTTTCTATGATAGATCTTATGAATGTACCATGTCTGGAATGTTTTATCTTAGACCCCTATAGCAATGACATGATCAAATTAAAATGTAGTTCTATGTCTTTGATTTGTGAGATATGATATGAAAAAAAGGTTCAATCTTACAATAGAAAATTATGGGCTTGTGCTATCAAACATCACTAGTGAAAGCTGTTCCCCAGAAGCTTGTGACCAACAGGGATTTGAGCCAAAGAAGAGAGGGCTTTTATGGATGAGCCGTGCTAACCTTGACTCTGATTAGGCTGTCTCAGGACATCTGTCCAGCCATGTTCCTTAAATATTCACAAAGTTTTCCCACGCTCTGAATTTTGCATGCCAGTAATCACATTTGCCACAAATCTCAAGATTAAGAACCAAGACGTGGGCTTCCACATGCTGCATACTAAGATCAACATAACGTGCTCTAGAATATTTCCTACCAACAACACACTCTGTAGTACAGCTGTGAAGGAACAATCCCTCTAAGAGGAATCTTACTGGACTGAGGCACTGAACAAGTTTAAAAGGGCTAAAAATAGTGTTTGTCTGAAGTCTCACACCAAAGGAAAAAGAAGAAACGCGCCCTCTCTCCTTCTGATTCCCTCTTGTCAACCCAACCATGCGCTACCATGGTTTGTACTATAGATCTGATTACTTTGGGATTTTTCTGCACCCCAGTGACCTCTTATCTTTTTTTACAACTTTACTTAATTCTGCAAGAAGAGCTGTATGCCCTGCCACAGAAACACTACAATATGCTTCTCCGCAGGCAGCGATCTGAGTAACTGGGCAACCGTGGAGCTCTGGTGTGGAGAGACTGACCAGGAAACTAGAGCCAATGGTGTAAAGGGGGTTCTTGCTGCCGGTTGGAAAAATAAGCATTTTAGAGTCTTCATAATCATGAAGAAAAAAAGTCTACTATATACCACTTCTATTTTTACACATTGGAAAACTGACATGAAAAAGTTAGAATTATATTTTGGCAAAAGTTACAGTCTTGCAAGGTCCAAATGAAAGTGTTGTGTTTTGGCTAAAGTTGAAGGTTCTGCCTTTCCTCAATGGAAGACATTTTACCTTAACAGAATCTAAGCATTCCCTAATGGAAATAGAAAGAAGTATTTGTGTTTTGGTCCTCCAACCTTTTATATATTCTTTACCTTGAAAATAGGCCTTTAGCCTGAAAAGTAGTATGCAGACTTGAGTAAAATCAGTAACTATCATGTCTTTACAAATTTATCCAAATCTTTAAACTTCCTACATCTCAGTTTTCCTTACTGAAAATTATCATCATCATCATCATTATTGTTACTATTAGTAAACCTCCATACAAATAAACACTAGGTAGAGGATTGGTTTGAAACACACATACCTTCATTTCATGTGAGCACTGCTAACAAAGAAACCAACTGCTGACTTAAATAAATCAGCCTTAAAACACTGACAATAAAGGAAAAATTCAACAGCAGTTTGCTTAACCCCAAACCGGCACACATTCAGTTTAAAAGTCTTCCTATTTAATTCCCAAGTCTCTTTTGTATATAAAAAAGAAACCTTCACTTAGACTTTTATAAATGGTATTTAGCCAATTTGCTCTACAAATGATTCCTTTAAGATCTTCAGAGATCACACAAGTAGAAAAATCCCTCCTTTCCTTTTATTCCATAGCATTCAGCCATCCGTTTTGATGTACCCTCACACCTAACCAAAGCCGCAAAAATATGTATCTGAAACCAGCTGTCAAATCACAGCAGCTACAAGTCTCCAAGAGGCAGCCCACCCGGTTTCTAAATAGCAGAAGTAATCTTCCACCAAAGTGCCTCAAAGTCTTCTGATAGCAAGTGCATTCTGGAGATGTTAAAACCTACTGTGAAGAGCGAAGACTGAGCTTGTGCTCCGACTGGATCGTCCCAGGTTTAAGAACCTTGTGCCATATTTGTGAAGGGATGTGTTTTGACTCAGACAACACCCTCCTGATCCTGGAGTCATCTGTACAGAAACATGAAGATTTCCTGTCTGTCTTAGTGCTGGAGGAAATTTCTCATGTTTTCCTGGCCCTTCTCTCTTAGAAGCCTAGTATATCAACTTGGTAAAGATATCATTGGAAGAAAATCTCCCTTAACACGTCTCTCCATTTTCCATAGTAGAAAATGAAGGCCAAGAGGGTTAGATCGAGGCCAAGAGGCCAAGATCTCACAGTTCATGGAAAAACCAGGATTCCTCGTGCGAAATTCATAATATTTCCTCTAAACCATAATGCCACCTGAAAAGAGATTTATTGCAAGAATTAGCTGTATGGCCTAGGTGAAATGGAGATACATAGAGGAATATACACTTCTTTCACCTGGATATCATGGGTGGTCACAAGGCAAGTCATGCAGATCTGGACTCCTGGTTTTTGCTCCTTGAAGCTGTGTTCTTGCACCATTTAAATCATCGTAGTTTTAACCAATATCGCTAAAGACCAGTGAGGTGATGTAATTTGGGGTTATATCAACCTACTTAATATTGCACTCTTCCCTTTGGCACGTTTATTAAAAATCAAACGATGAAGAATGAAGGCAGATTGGATTGCTTGGTTGGGCTGCCTCCTGGTGGTAACCTATACAAAGTACACACGCTTGTTGAGTTTTGTGACAAATGCCTATCGATCCACTAAGCATTTTGTTTTAAGCTGCGTCTGGATTAAGGTTAGTGATCAGCTCTCTCATGGAAGTCGATTCATGAAGACGCCCAAGCAGAAGGGATAGGAGCTTGCCTAAGGTTAAAAAAAAAAAAAAAAAGTAGCACCAGCTATACTCAAGGACCGCTGAAACTAGATCCACTTTATATTTTCCTCAAAAATATTATGCTTAGTAAAATGTAATGAGGTCTAACAACTAGACTCCTTTCCTCAAATCATTATTATAGATGGTGTAAATTAAAAATCAAAACGAGGACTGGACTTGAAGTTAAACAAATTGGGCTCTAGATTTGACTCAGTCATGGTCTGTGGTCATTCAACCTTTCTGACCTCGGCTTTCATGCTGCAAGATTAGATGAGCTCAAAGATCACTTCTGCTGCTACAGTATATAATTGGAACACAGTGATGAATTAGATTGGCTTGGTCAAAAAGTTCGTTCAGATTTTTCGCAACATCTTGTGAAAAACCCAAACGAACTTTTTTGGCCAACCCAATAATACATGTGTTCGTTTATTTGATAATTATGAGTTAAAAAAATCTATTATGTCCTTGGCACTGTTATGGTAGATTCATAAATGAGGCTTTTCGAAGGAGATTCTCCCATGCTGTGGGGAGAGCAAACATCACATTGTGAAATTAAAATGCACACTATTTATTGTCTCTCTGGGTTTTGATCTCCAAATCAAATAGCAAAGAATCCTGGCCCATTAAGAAATAACTACCTACAGAACTTGCTCCTATGGCCCTTATTAATGTATCACTACAGGGGATATATTAAGATCTGAATTCTTTTGACATTTACAATAAGGTTTGTGCTTATAGATACAAGACCGCACCATATTCAAACTTATTAGCATATTATAACAGATTAGATGCTTGAAATCTGCAAAGGCAGTTGGTCTGCAACCCCCTTGGGAAAAAAATCTAAGGACAGTAACAGCAATAATCTCAAATCACAGAAATGCCTTTGAAAGTTGGTTTTATAGCGCTAATTCGGAAGGAAAACATAGACAATAAAAAGAAAATTATTCAATGGAAGTCATTTTTTAGGACATTCTTCACACTGGACTACATAGCCAGTTTGCCTCATTAATTCAACAGGATAGTTCAGGACCCCCTGACCGAGGTACCCAAACAAAAGGGACACGGGAGCCCCAGGAAACTGGACAACGTGTATGAATGTGTGCTTTCCCTCTGACAACAGAAGCGCTAATAGGTTACTTCTTCTTGGGTTAATAAAATTGTGTGTGCGTGTGTGTACGTGTACATAAACACAATAAAGAGATGAATAATTTTGCTTTTTAGTATATTAAGAATATGTGTTAAAAGCTATGGGACCCTAAATTCCAGTTTTTAAAATTTGTTCAAGTAAGTTGCTAGAATTCTATTTAGTAAAAGTAAGTAACTTCAAATAATATACTAAACGTAAATATCTTCAAATAATCGCTAGAGTTTATTCATTACTGTGTGCTAAGCACTGTTCTAAGTGCTGGTGTGTTTAAAGTCATTATTTTTTACAGCATCCTTATGAAAAGATCCAATGATTATCTCCACTTCTCAGGTGAAGAAACTGAGACAAAAAAATCAATCAAGGAACTTGCCCAAGGATATACAACTAACGGGTGAGAAAACTGATGGCCACAGCCAAAAAAGTCTGGCTGCAGAGCAATGCACCTGCTCATAGGCACTTTGCTCCCTCTCTGCACTCTCTCGAATAGACTACTAAGCAAATGAACTCACTGGCCCCTCTCAGGACCCAAACGAAAGGGCAGCTCCAAAGGGAAACAGGTGGCGTCATGAGAGGCTGCGGCCAAACCTGCCCTTCCATCTAAGGTGGCTCTTGGTGCGTGAGGGCTGCCATGAAGGAACCACAGGCAGAGCTTAAACCACAAAAATGTATTTTCTCACTGCTCTAGAGGTTCTGAGAGCAAGGTGCTGGCGGATTTGGTTGCTCTAAGCCTCTCTCCTAGGCTTATAGATGGCGGTCTTCACGGGGTTTATCCTCTGTATGTCCGTCTGCTAATCTCTTTTTAGAAGGCTGCTAGGCCTATTAGACTAGTGCCCCACCCTAATGGCCTCACTTAACTGTAATGACCTCTCTAAAGACCCCATCTCCAAATACAGTCACATTCTGAGATACTGGGATTAGGGCTTCAGCACATTCATTCGGGGAGAATACAGTTCAGCCCATGATGACTGTTTCTGTTCATTTTCACGAGCATTCACACAGGTCAGGAGCCTGAGCGAAGCTGCTGCAAAGGCTGGGTTCTTTGAACATGCTGCAGTTAGAATAGAAGTAATGTAAGTAATTACCAGAGTACTTACTAAACATTCGCACCGTGCACAGCGCTACACTAAACACTCATGAAAGGACTGTGAATTTTAGCATATATCAATGTGGTTGTCCTTTGAGAAGGTCCAGGGGTGTAACACTCTGCTTGGTGCCATGAGAAATGTGAAGAAATGTAACAGCCCCATCCTCTAGGTATTGGAAACCTTGTTGGAAAAAAGGAAAAGATAGGCGTAAAACACTAACACAAAAGCATAAAGCAGCTTTACAACAGAGGCCAAAAAGAGTTCATAATTACAATTAGGTGAGGGCGGGGAAAATTCAGTCTGAACTTGGAAGAGAGAATGTCAGTTCTAAGAAGATATCACGGATTAGGAAGGCTTTGGTGGAGAATCAAACTTGACTTAGGGCTTCAAGACGGACAAGATTGAAAAGTGAAAAGAAGGCATTTCAGAGAAGCAAAGCCCAGAAGACCGATCAAAGAAGAGCGGGAAGATAAGTTTTTACTAAAGTGAAGGGTTCTATACGAAGTGATAGGAGTTGGTTAGAAAGGTAGATTGGAACGATTACAGGCAGACTGCCAAGATATTTCAGGTTCAGTTCCAGACCACAATAAAGTAAAAGTCACAATGAAGAGAGACACACAAATTTTTTGGTTCCCCACTGCATGTAAAAGTTATGTTTACACTATAGTCTATGTGAGCAATAGCATTAGGCCAAAAAAAAAAAAAAAAGAGGGGGGCTTCCCTGGTGGCGCAGTGGTTGAGAGTCCGCCTGCCGATGCAGGGGACGCGGGTTCGTGCCCCGGTCCGGGAAGATCCCACATGCCGCGGAGCGGCTGGGCCCATGAGCCATGGCCGCTGAGCCTGCGCGTCCGGAGCCTGTGCTCCGCAACGGGAGAGGCCACAGCAGTGAGAGGCCCGCGTACCGCAAAAAAACACTTAACTTAAAAATTCTTTATTGTTAAAACATGCTAACCATCATCTGAGCCTTCCTCAATTTGTAGTAGTGACATCAAAGATCACTGATCACAAATACCCATAGCAAATATAATAATAAAATCATCATCACCATCATCATCAAAATGTTTGAAACATTGCGAGAATTACCAAAATGTGACACAGAGACACGAAGCGAGCAATGCCGTTGGAAAAATGGCACTGATAGACGCTCAACGCGGGTTGCCACAGACCTTTAGTTTGTAAAAACCACAGTATCTGTGGATCGCAATAAAGTGAAGCACGATAAAATGAGATACGTACATGCATTATCTATCATCACCCAGTCTTGGAAGGCGAATATTATTATAACCATTAAGTTACAGAAGAGGAAAGCAGATGCAAAAAGTTTCATGAATTATCAAGTTACAGGGTGGTAAGTACGTAATAAACAGCAGAGTTGGGATCTGGGAGACTTGCACCTTCAAGTTTCAACAAATCTACAGCAAGACTTGATTATTAGGATGCAGATACCCTTGACACATCTTCATGTTTATTTCCACCCTAATCGAAACCAAAATTTAATAATAATTTTGTTAAAGACACCAATTTTTTGGCTCTAGTGTACTAAGACTTCATTATTAAGGTCACTATTCATATGGTAGGAAGGGGTCTCTGAGAGCCAGAGCTAAGCAGTGCTTTCAGGCTCAGCTTTAAATGGAATAGGAATGTGATAGGATTTCTGGGGTGTCAAGAAGCCTACATTTGCCTCCCCCAAAAAAGCTTCTTTTAAATGCTTCTGAACAGGAAGCAATGCCTTCCACATACTACATCTTCCTGCTGGGGTGTCTGTCTCTTTCATACTACCTATGGCATTAGCTGTGCCTCTCGTTGTCAGGGACCCCGTTACTTCTCCTTTAGTACTTACAGAATCAATAAATCAACAAAGCAATTATGTTCAGCACTTACTAAAGCATCTCAAAATTAGTAACTCAAAATAGACCTAAATGGGTAACTTACTGATTCCGTTCAGCCAGATTCAGTGGGAGACAATGGAAAGACTATGGGCTCTGAAATCATGTGTACCTTGCATAGAGATTCAACCCCAATTCTTACTGTCTGGTTGACATTGTTGGGGAAGCAACTTAACTTTTCTGAGCCAGTTTTCTAATCTGAAAATGGTAAATACTTAAATCACTGAGTTGTCATAAATAGCAAATAATATGTAGAATAAGCACAGTGTTTCATATACAGCAGTTGCTCAAGAGATATTAACTCCCTTTCTTTCCATTTTACTGAGTCTTCTTTGATAAGAAAAATGGAAATAACATGTGCACTGACCATCCGAAAGAATGAGGATCGAACGTAAGATCTCATCGAGCAGAAGTAGGGCAGTGGTCTACCGATAAACCAGATACAAAAAAAAAAAAAAGCCCTGTTTGTAATGTTTGCCCATTTTAGTGATATAGATACACCCCTCTAGGGCTAATTTCAGGCTACCAATAATATAACTACCAGCTGTCAAACTTTAATATTTAACAATCTGTTTTCATAAGCCACACTGGCTGGCTCCACACCAGAGGAAACTGTCAATTGTTAGTTTCCTCATGCAGTATTGGGCTCTTTTGTCCCTGTTTCCTGTCTTGTCTTCAAAGCACGGGTATAAGGAGAGGTTAGGCTGAATTTAGAACAAGCCAAAGTAAACGTTGATAGCTGGGAGGAAATACTAGGCACTG
Organism: Tursiops truncatus; assembly: GCF_011762595.2. Taxonomy (NCBI): domain Eukaryota; kingdom Metazoa; phylum Chordata; class Mammalia; order Artiodactyla; family Delphinidae; genus Tursiops; species Tursiops truncatus. The sequence continues at coordinate 4,610,655 of NC_047054.1, forward strand.
AGCAGCTATAAGACGCATATAGGTAAAGGCAGAGACATATAATAAAATATTTAGTTAATTACCTAGTCCCAGAGTTACATCTACAGCACCTCTGATAGTCCCAGTACATAGCATTGCCATCTATCATTACTGGTTTAATATATCGATTAGATATTTTCCTTTCATCGCAATCGAAACCTGAGTCAATATTGTATTGCATTTTCAGGTAAGTAGAAGTTTCAGCTGTAACTGACTTAGTTATAGCTGTGGACACTCAACATACCAGTCTGAAAATGGGGATAATGATGCCTATTTCCCAGGATTGTATAAATGCCTAGAGCCTCCTGGTGATACTGGATGGCAAAGTATTTAAGTGTATGGGCTCAGAAGATGTAGAAGCATCTTGGTTCTTCCACATAGAACCTGTGTAAAATAGTCTAGTGACTTATTCTCTGTATGTCTGTTTTCTCATCTTTAAAATAAAAATGATGATACCTAACTCACAAGGTTGGTCTGAGGATTACAGAAGCATCTTGGTTCTTCCACATAGAACCTGTGTAAAATTGTCTAGTGACTTATTCTCTGTATGTCTGTTTTCTCATCTTTAAAATAAAAATGATGATACCTAACTCACAAGGTTGGTCTGAGGATTACAGAAGCATCTTGGTTCTTCCACATAGAACCTGTGTAGAATTGTCTAGTGACTTATTCTCTGTATGTCTGTTTTCTCATCTTTAAAATAAAAATGATGATACCTAACTCACAAGGTTGGTCTGAGGATTACATAATATAAATTATACAAGCTTCTTAGAACAGTGTTTGGCACAGGACAAGCTAATGATAAGTGCGACCCATTATTATTTGTAATGTATGACCATTAAGTAAATGTTTATTCTCCTGCCCATCCCTGTTTCTTCTTACTTATGTTGGTCTTCATGGCCTTCAATGTTTTTGATAATTTGACCCTAGTTGCCAATTTAACCTTCCCTCCTTCTGCACTTCAACGTGTACCAACAGGCTCCTCTAACACTCACATTCAATACCAAGATTCTAGACCTGCCAGGAATATCTTTCCTACTTTCTCCCACTGGCCTACATCTGCCTTAACTCAGCTGGACCGTATCTTCACTCCAGCCTTCATGGCTCTTCCTTCTCTGAACCCCTCTAGCAAGTACACTTATGCCACGTAATTAATCATTTAATTATATAGTCCCTTGTATTTTTCTTTCTGCTCGAGAAAGAGAATTATGTTAGATATTTATCCTAGCTCTAGAATTGTATAAGAAACATAGTACTTCCCCCAATAACTATGCATTAATTTACTATTTAGAATTAACTACGCTATGGTATCCATAGAGCTTTAACAAAAGAAGTTTTGTTTGCAACTGATACCCTCTGCATTAAAATGTCAACCATGTAAAAAAGAATGAAATAATGCCATTTGCAGCAACATGGATGGACCTAGAGATCATCATATTAAGTGAAGTAAGTCAGACAGAGAAAGACAAATATCATATATCACTTATATGTGGAATCTAAAAAAATGATACAAATGAACTTATTTACAAAACAGAAATAGACCCACAGACATAGGAAACAAACTTATGGTTACCAAAGGGGATGGGGGTGGGTGAGGAGGGATAAATTAGGAGTTTGGGATTAACATACACTACTATATATAAAATACATAACCAACAAGGACCTACTGTATAACAGAGGGAACTCTATTCAATATCTTGTAATAACCTATAATGGAAAAGAATTTGAAAAAGAATATATATATCTATATATATATAACTGAGTCACTTTACTATACACCTGAAACTGTCACAACACTGTAAATTAACTATACTTCAATTTTTAAAATGTTTTGAAAAAATGTCAACCATGTAAGAGTATATTTAAGAGATAATATTTAACTGCTTAAAATTATTAATCATTCACTGTAATAGTGCGCCATTTGAATGCTAGATATTTCTGAGGTTTTAAGTCTACTGTCATGGAACTCATTAGATTATGATAAAAAATTCTATTTTAGTCGAGGTGGAAGCTTTACATACCAAAATGCAATGAAAACATTTACTCTGGTTTAGACTGTAACGTGAAAAAGAAACAAAGATACACCCTTAACGGGATGTAATGTGTAGATTCCTTTTCACTCAGATGATGATGAATGGCATGTGGTTGCCCAGGCCTCTACAGTAGTCAGAACATCACATGGGATATCCTGAGACAGCAGAAAAAATAATTAAGAAGAAGTAATATGCTCCCAAAAAGCTCAGCTCTGCTCTTGAAAGTAAGCTCGCGCGGATGGATGTCGGAGTACCTGGGGAGTCCACTAGCACGAGGTGGGCGTATGCGCAGTTGCTTTGTGAGACCCGTAGTACTTTTGTCAGTTCATTTGCATCTAAAAGTTACTTGTGACTATTTCCTAACTCTGTTTGATCCCATGAGTCCAGGCTTCTGTCTGCATTTGCCACACCAAAGAAATTTTGTGACTGCAAAATTAAGGCTACCTAGACCTGCAAATGTCACACACAGTATAAGTAAAGTCAATCATTTCAACATTTAAAAAGTTCAACTAAGATCCACCACGGCTCCTTGACCAATGATTTCCTGAATTAGTTATCTAGGATACGGGATTTTGTTTCTTTTAATGCCTCTCCGGAATGTACTGCATGTCTTGTTTATACAATCCTACTTTTCCGGGAACGCACTGACAGAAGGCAGGCACTTAAAAAATGTTTGTTTTTCTACACTCTGACCTTTAAAACATAGAAAAACAGAGACTGAAAACAATCACAATAAACCAGATGTAAGGTATCTATTGGTATATGTGCAAGCTAAACCCTAAATATATACATTTACAAAATTAAACACCAAACACATAGAGAATTTTGAAAGATCAGGTTTGATTTAGAACCTCATAAATTTTCATAAGTAAGATTGATCCAATCGGATCGTCCTGAGAGGAGAACGTGAAGGAATAGGATCCTGGTTTCAGCATCCTGGGTCAAGGTAATCATAGTCACAGGCACCCAGGCTGGGACCTTGGGTACCTTAGTTCCCAGGTAGCCTCAGAGCCAGGTGGCGCTCCTGGCTCTCAATAAATGCTTACGAAAAGAATTAAAGTAGTTTTGTAAGAAAGAAAAGAAAAACAGGATGTCCTGAGTGAGTGAGTGACAGAGAGAAGACATCCCTTAGGAACAGGCTAAGTTTCAAACTAAGACCAGGAAAGGGAGGCTCTGGCAGGACGAGGGTGGGTAGCGATGGGATCCAGAGGGAAGGGAGATCACTTTAACATTTTGTCTCTTTTTGTCCCACAGTCTTTATGTCCCTTCATTTCTCATTTCCTCCTCAGTTCTTTTTCTTTTCTACTTTCTTCTTTATTTTAATGTCCTTTGTCTGCTCACTTTATTTTATCTCCTTGATTCTCTTTACTGATTTTTTTTCTTCCTCTAGTCACCAGCACTACTGACTCCATTCTCTGTAAGTTACTATTAATTATGGTTTGGTCCAACGTCTTCAAGCAAAGTGGCAATAAACTGTCGGTAATGGGCACATCCTGTCACTTTTAACAGATTTCAGTAGAGATACATAAAAGCAGTAGGCAAGGCCCACAGCCAAGAGAATAAAGAAGTACAACAGGCTTTAGCCAGTTATGCAAAGAAGTGTTACTCTTCCCGGCACGAAGGAGTAGTGGGTCGGGGTGAAGAGGTCCGACTCCTCAATCAGAAATGATTTCCAAAGCCCTGTTTCCATCTGGCACCATCACACTAGCAAAGCTCTGTGGGAGGGACATTTGTTACAGATGCAACACTTTCCCAGTGGCAAAACTGTAGTAATTCCACAGTGTTTCTCTAAAATATAACCAAAATAAGGACAGCATTGCAGATGAAATCACCTCTCTCCCAGGTGACACTGTGAAAATAGTTTTACCTTTAAAACAGTTTGCTGAGTGGATTTAATAGTTTAGAGAAATATGATTATAATGCCCAATAGGAAAACATTCAACATGTTTAACGTGAACATTCTATTGGAGTACAAGATACAGACAGAAAAGAGTACCCATCCTATGTATACAGGTGGATGACTTTTCACCAGTCATATACCTAGTTCCTAAATCAAAACAAAGTATTATCAGAATCCTAGAAGCAACCCCCTTCCCCCATCCAGTTATACTTATCACAACCCAAGGGGAATCATTATCCTAACATCAAACATGTTTACTTTGCCTGATTTTGTTCTTCATATGATATTTAACATAATATTTCATTTATTACTCATTTTACTATTTATGATGCTTAATGTTTTTAAATAATTCCATTTGAGCCAGGTTATTTTTCTTGAAAATAACATGCATGGAATCGAAAACCTCTATGAATGAAAAATTCACACAAAAATTTACCAATGATATAATTAACTTTGATAGATTTAAAACAAGTATGTCAGGGATTAGATTGCATAGTTAGGACACTATAGCAATGTGTAATCTCAAGGAACATAATAAAATAAGGGAAAAGAGAACTATTTCTCTAATCAATTTATAAATGCAAACACGAACTTAAATGTTTAATAAGTTGTCATACCATGGAATTAATTTAAGTAACATTTATTTTAAAATAACAATCTGAAAGTTATTACAAATAAATATAAAGTTCTAGGCTGTTTTCCAAAATTCCATTACATAATAAAAGGATAGATGACACCTCAGTTTTATAACAGATTATGAGGAAAAAGTCCTGGGAGATTTAGCTGAGCCAATTGCTTGGTTCAACTTCTTTAAAAAGCTAATTCAATCCCAGGCTGTAGTAACAGAAGTATTGCGTTGGCCAAAAAGATGGTTCTGGGTTTTCCGTACGATGTTACCCAGTATAATACTCAGGAAGAATAATGCTTGTATTCTCTCAAACTGTCATACCCTTTCTGGCATGTCACATGTTCTTTGTTGTACCTTAAAAGACACAAGGTACTTTTGTACCTAGTTGTAAACTAGGTTGTCTGGAGGAGAGAACTCAATTTCTTCAAAAGATGTGGTAAAGGTTTCCTGTAATGAATAGTTGGAGAAACAGAAATATTTAGGGCTACAGAATAGAGTTTTGGGGGACATGACAGCTGTCTCCAGATATTTTAAGAATTGCCATGTGAACGGCAGAATGGATTTAATCAAAACTTTTCTTGAGGGTAGAACTGGCAAAAATTAAGTAACAAGGAAAAGGTTTTGCTAAATATATATAAAAATTTCTACCTAATAATTAATGTTGTCCAGTAGCAGAACGGGCTGAATCAGAAGACTATTTCCCATTAGAGTAGAACTTAACCTTCAGGAAAATAATTTTCTCCAAATTTAAGAAAATTCTACCTAACAATTGTAGTTCTACAATTTGCTGACTCAAAAAGGCAATGATTTCCATAGTTACCAAGTGTCTGCAGAGGGAAGACCATGTTTACGGATGTTTCTACCTACATACGGAAGTCATTACAGAACCCTGAGGTCTCTTTGAATGTTAAATTTCAATGATTTTATGTTTTATAATCATTGAGTAAGTTTTTATACTACCTCTTTTTCTTAAAAAGGTAATTAAATTTTTCAATATGTTTTTTCTTTTTTATTGAAGTAGAGTTGATTTACAAAGTTCTGTTAGTTTCAGGTGTACAGAAAAGTGATTCGGATATATATATATATATATATATATACATACACACATATATATGTATATATTTCATATATTTATATTCTTTTTCAGATTCTTTTCCATTATAGGTTATTACAAGATATTGAATATAGTTCTCTGTGCTCTACAGTAGGTCCTTGTTGTTTATCTACCTTATATACAGTATTGTGTGTATGTTGATCCCATACTCCCAATTTATCCCTCTCCAACCCCTAAATTTTGCAATGTTTCAAAACTTGGGCACAATGTATTTTGTTAAATAACTAAGCCTATTGAAACTTTCTGCACTAGCAACTAGTGAGTTGCCAAACCATCACATATCTCTTGTGTCAATCAGGATGATCAAACTATTGATGCAGTAACCAAAGCCCCGCAGCCTCAGCGGCTTTGGAGAACAAAGTTCGTTGCTTGCCCTTACTCCGTGTCCATAACAAGCTGCCTGGGTCTAAGCTCAAGGTCTTCCTGGACCCAATTTGCAGAGTAGCCAGCTCCCTGTAACACTGCTGGTTATTAAGGCAGAGGAAGAAACTGTGGCAAGTCACACACACTGTTAAAGCTTCCACCCCATGGGCATACACATCACATCTGCTCAGATTTCATCAGTTAAAGGAGGTTTATTAATTAGGAATTTTAACAGTGGGTGGGAGGACCTGTCAATTACACTTCCTCTATTTCGCTCTTTTGCTTCACGTCAGGACTGCTGGCCAGTAAGAGAAAGCCCTTTACAGATGCCTACAGGAAACGCAGCCTCCTTGCAATGATTTCTCTGCGTCCTTAAAAACAAACAAACAAAGAAGCCTGTGCAGCACACTTATGATGCTAGTGCAAACTATAGCTGAAGTTGGAGTGAAAGATACTCAGACTTGAACCTGGTCTATCTTAGCTCACTGTCTCTCAGTGTACCAGTGAGAATTCTCAGTTATTGACTTGGTGTTATTGGGTGATTAGAAATGAACTTTATTCTGAGAAATTGGGAGGATCATGTACTAATTCCATGCTAATACATACAAATCTTGTAAAGATTATGGTTGATCTCACAAGTGGAACAGATTACACATGTACACACACACACACACACACACATACACACGACAAAAGCCTCACTAGTCACTGCTTCTGGAACTAAGAAATTAAATCAACTTTCACATATTACAATGTTTCCTCCTCCTTCTATTACTTTGCTTTTTTTCCTCTGGAAATATAAAATAAAAATCTAAATCTTCCTCAAAATTATTTGTCTTTATTTCACCAAAATTCCATTTTTGTGGGCAAAAGACAAGACGACGTAGCTGTGAGTAGCAGTCTCCTGTGAAAACAGTGAAACATTCATCGCACTGAGATATTTTTGATCAGTGACTTTAAAAGGAAGTTGGCTATTACAGGTCAAATTTTAATTCTTCCAAAATCATTTCCCATATGCCTCCAGAATCTGCATATTCCCCTCCTCATTTCTTCTCTCATGTGTCCTTTTCACTCCCTCCTGCTTGCCTAGAGAAGGGTTCTCTCTTGTTTTAATGATCTAGCATTTTAAATGGAACTAACTGCCTTCAGAGCTGTCTTGACAGATTCTCACAAAACCATGTCTTGATGAGAAGCATTTCAGACAGTTTCTATATTTAACAAATCTGTGTGGAGTGTCCCCTTGTGTCAGGATGGAGACCAGCTACAGGGATTTAGGGATGAGCAAGCCCCAGCGCCCGACCTCAGAGACGTAACAGTCCTGCAGGAAAGACTGAAAACCAATTATGGGATCATAATGGAGCATCTCATAAACGTCAGCACGTTCCCATCTTCATTATTTCCTTTCCTTTCAAGTATTTAAACATACTTAGTCCCAAATAGAAAACAATTTAGAAATCATCCCCAAATGCCTGTCCCATGACTAAGGCTGCCTAACCCACCTAAGATTCTTCTAACAAATGTAGGGATCTTTCTTATAGATCCTTGGGACCTTTCCCAGGAAATTCGGATCTGTTAGACTGGAATGGGTCTCTGGGAATCTAGTTTTCCAAAGCTCCCGGGTGATTTTTCTACACAACCAATTTTTGAACTTCTGTATCAGAGCAAATAATGAGATTGCCTTTCCATACACACACACACACACACACAAATACACACAAAGAAAAAAACAGGCAATAAAGAATCTTTTAATGACATAAGAGCCTATCAGTGTATTCCTACAAACCAAAATATCGAAAGCAATATAGGTCTAATTTTTAAAATGGAAATTTTGAGTAACTTGTGGGTATGGAGAGAGCATTGCTTCTTACCATGAAATGGTTAAAATGGAGCAGCCCCTAGCTTATATGGTAGTAATATGTCTGACAGGTTAGGAATACATAGTAAAAGAGTTAAACTACTGACTCCAATCAATTATTACCAAAGTAACATTAAATGGGTCAATAGTTTACATAAAACAGTTTTTGCAAGATTACAAAGTAAGTGGAATGAAATACATGTAATCAATAGTCGATACAAAACCAAAGGAAATGGGGAATGTTAAAAGACAATTTACTTGCCTCAGAAAATACCCTGAATAAAATGGACCAAAATGGATAAAGAAGAAAAACAAGAAGTAGTCAAGTTTGAGAAAGAAGCATTTGGGAGAGCTAAGATGAAGTTAAGGGAGTGGCAAATAAATCAATATACATCAGCAAGGGGGAAGGAAAGGAAGATGGTGCAAGAGTTTAAAGTACATGCCAACGCATTTTTCAAGTAGCAGAGGAACTGATATGAGGATTTATTGAGCAAAAAGAATGTATATCTCATACATAACCACATAGCTAAGTGCCCCGGCTTATTCCCAGAGCTGAGTACTGAGGAATTCAACTAGCCAAGTGGGCTTTGGGAGAGGATCATTTAAATTCTATTGTATTGTATCCCAAGCCCTGGGAATAGAGCATCCGTCCACAAAGAAAGGAATTGCAAATATTCAGTACAAACAAGCTGATGGTGCAGAACCAGAAGGCATCAGACAAAGAAGAGACACAATAAAATCCAGCAGCTCATAAATAAACTAGTAAACTAGCGGAGTCTATGCAATTCCAGTAAATCTGGAAATCCATGGAGTTAATGTTTAGGTTGAAAGCAGCCGACCTAAGTGATAGCACATGGGCTATTACATGGGGGAAAAAAAAAAAAAACGTGACTGTTAATTCATCAACACTCAGAAACAGAGTCGGAGTAAAAAGAAAAAATACACCGCACGATTTTAAAATTCAATGCAGCGAGTCATTGAGGGTTTCGTGAGAAATCGGTTGCAATTTTTGGCCTAGTTCTCGAAGTAGAACATAATCTTCCAGAAGGTATCAAATGCTCTCCAAGTCTAAAGACACAGATTAACATTGTAATCAAGTTTGAGAATTAAGTCTACCTTTGGACAATTATGGACAGCTTGGGTCACCTCATTAGGGGCTTGGTCACAGTCTACTGCGTGACATCTGACGCGAACCGTTTCCAAGCACAGGTCTGCTTCTTCTATTATTAATTTCTACCCGAGGGCAAATGCCAGGAGAACTTACTTTAGTTTCTGCCACCTGCTGCCATTTCAACTGTCAGGAACAGCGGGAGACAAAAATGAAAGCACCACCTTAAAGAAAGGCTGCGCCACAGTGTCATTTTGAAAACTGACAGCTTCGTGCAGTCCCCAGTCTTAAGGAAGGGGATTTTCTCTTGTGCCTTCTGTTGCCATTTTGACAAAGGAAGACATTCTCCCACCTCTAGATTCAGGAGAATGGTTCTCTTGTTGAAATCCAAAATTTGGGGGGTGAAAAATACATCCGCAGGGTCCGGCTGAGTCCAGGGGTTGCTTTTTCAGTATCAGAAGCCCAGAAAGATGAGTCGATTCTTGAAGGAAATGACATTGAACTCGTGTCAGATTCAGCTGCTTTGATTCAGCAAAAGCCACAAGAGTTAAAAACAAGGGTGGGAGGGAGACACAAGAGGGAGGAGACACCGGGATATATGTATATGTATAGCTGATTCACCTTGTTGTACAGCAGAAACTAACACACCACTGTAAAGCAATTATACTCTAATAAAGATGTTAAAAACAGCAACAACAAGAATATCAGAAAATTTTTGGATGGTATCTCTGTTTCTGAAAAAGGACCAGTTCATCACGCTGATGAATAAGATCTGAGTGATCCAGCTACAGAAACTGCAAGAGGCCAGACTCATACGTGATAAGTTAGAAACGGATGAAAGCTCTTTTGACTTGGGGGGGAAAAAAAAAGGCAAGTAGAAACATTTGCAAGTCACAAGTGGGAACTTCTTTACCCCAAAGACTGTAAACTATTGTGGGACACGGCATAGCTTAGAGTCTATTCGTTCAAAAGAAAAGAAAAGAAAAAAAAAACACTGGAGAAATGGATTTTTCTGTCTGACCTTTAATATAATAAAGAGTCTAATTTACAGTGTGAGAGAGCCCACAACAAACCTAGAAGATAAAGCGATGCCAAGATTTTAATTTAAAATAAAATAAAGAGAAACTGTATTAGCTTTGTATTGTGTAAAAAAGATAATTCAGAAAAGATAGCTCTGAAGGAGACAAGAGGCTGAAAGTAACAGAGTGGACAGCTGCTTCAAGGCTAATTGTTAAAATCCAGGAAAGTTTTTTAAAAAGAAAATTTCTTTTCTTTTCTTTTCTCCCGAGGCACCATGTTGTGGGATACTTCTACTCATTGAAAGGAAGAGCAGGACAGATGTACATCCTTTTTTCCCTTCAGACAAGTGTTGTCATGAAATACAAGTATTTTGAAGAAATACAAATTCTATAACTATTGACTTTATTTCATAATAAAAGATACCTTTAGGGGCTTCCTTGGTGGCGCAGTGATTGAGAGTCCGCCTGCCATTGCAGGGGACACAGGTTCATGCCCCGGTCCGGGAAGATCCCATATGCCGCGGAGCGGCTGGGCCCGTGAGCCATGGCCGCTGAGCCTGCGCGTCCGGAGCCTGTGCTCCGCAACGGGAGAGGCCACAACTGTGAAGGGCCCGCGTACCGCAAAAAAAAAAAAAAAAAAAGGGGAGAAGTAAGATCTATCACTTATGTGGCCCTTCAGCACACAATGGATGGTTACTTTACTAATATGCCTTCACTTAAAATAACTGATAGAAAGAAACATAATGAATTAGGCTTCAGGAGAGTGAATCTCTCCATATGGACATTGCTACAAAAATTCCCTGGAAGTAGAGGTCGACTAATGTTTGTATTTGAATTCATTTTTGCGTCGAGCACCTGGGTGAGTGAATCAGGTATTATGTCTCTGTTGCTCTCATTCACCGGAGATTGAGGTAAATCAAACTGATGAAGATCTCACCCCCTCGTGCCCACCCTGAGTCCCCAAGTTTTAGGCCGCCCTCAACCCATTATCAAGTGTTGACTCTCGCAAGAGTTAAGAAACAAATGAGGATTCCTCCGTGTATCAAGCCTGGCCCTCTTTCAAAACCTCCTCCTTCCTTCTGTGGACGGCGCCTTCCTGACCTGCAAACTGCACGTGGGCTTGAGCTTTTGAGAAATGATGCAGCTTTGACCTTCTACTGCTTTGGACCTCTGACTTCCTGATCTACCCTCTTTCCAACCCAGCCCCAAGTTTAATTCTCAACTTGGGTCGTGCTCTCTGAATCCGGGTTTCCAGGTCAGCTATTGCCCATGGATCAGTCTGACAGCTCCAGCGAATGCTCTTGTAGGTTGACGATGTAACACTGCGGGTGGACGTATTTGTGTTGTGATTCCTAAAAGATTTAAATATCCATTACACAGGGTATGTGATGGGGGTTTACAACGAGGGCGACTTGTTCAATGACGACCACCTCATGCATTACTTCCCACCTGTGTGACAAGTTGCAATCAACTCTCTGTCCCCTTTTCCCGGGCTGCCACCCCCACCCTCCACTTCGGAGTTTCCGGAAAAAAAAATAAAAAAGTGTTCATTGCATACTTTTTTATTCCTGCTACACATGTAGCAAATCACCCCTTTACTTCTTGCTATTCTTCTGTCAAGAAAAACACAGGATCACTTTCTATTCTTTTTCCAATCTTTCTATTTAGGTGACCCAGAATATGATACAAATCAGGAGTTTTTCAGTGTTTCTAATCCCTCCACTCTCCTAAAATTGCATTATTCATGGTCACCGAGAACATTTTAACTGTCCTCTTTATTCCTTATTCATTGTATTCCATGCCAGGCCGTAAATGTTGAACAAACCCAAGGGGTGAAATAGAGACACAGGACTAGAGCAAATGTAGCAGAATTTTAAGGAGCGCCAGAGGCTGGATGATGTCGGCCTCAAAGCCAGTCCATCCTGAGGGTTAGACAAACCTGCCCATCAACAGCTGTAGGTAAGTTGCACATGCAAGCGTCAGGCGGAGCACCGACGCCAAAAACTACATTAGATTCAGCAAACAATGGCGGTTGAGTCCAAGAAATATTAGAGAGCAGAGCAGATACAGAGTTAAGAATGTGGTTTCAGCATCTGAGGATCAGCTACCAGCAAAATGCAATGATCTAGGGCTTCCCTGGTGGCGCAGTGGTTGAGAGCCTGCCTGCCGATGCAGGGGACACGGGTTCGTGCCCCGGTCCGGGAAGATCCCACATGCCGTGGAGCGGCTGGGCCCGTGAGCCATGGCCGCTGAGCCTGCGCGTCCGGAGCCTGTGCTCCGCAACGGGAGAGGCCACAACAGTGAGAGGCCCGCGTACCGCAAAAAAAAAAAAAAAAAAAAAAAAAAAAAAAAAAAAATGCAATGATTTAAAGGCTGGGCAAAGGTGCTTCTTAATGACTTTTGGCAAAAGCAGGAACCCTTCTCCGATCCTACTGGTAGAGGTAGGAGTGAGGGGCTAACTGGGGTGGAGAGTTAGAGGCTGGGAAATAATGGTGCGTCCCACCCTGACACCCCGACGCAAGCTGCTGAAGGACTTGACCATCAATTCTATCTTGAAACATTTCTTTCCTTTTTTCTAAGACGTCCTAATTTTCCTCCAACTTCCTTCATTCTTCGACCTCTACTTTCTTTGAAAACTTCCTTTTCTGAACACTAAATTTAGATCACGCTGGGTTCTCTCTATAGATAAGAGATATAAATTTTGATATAGATAAAGATGACAGCACATAGAGTTCAGCATGTTGGTCCACAGTGGGCTTAAAACCAGCATATATATATATATATATATATATGAACATATATATAGTCCCATAGATACATGTAGGTGTATATGTATATACAGATAAATGATACATATAACATATATATTTGTATATACACATAGTTTATATATACATTCACTGTAATATGTGTACATTGTTTTTGTGTGGGTGTATGGGTCCGTATTCTCACCCTAGAATATCTCATCTCCTCATGGCTAAAGCCATGACCTATTCTTGTAGATACATTGTTAAACAGACAGGATACAACCTTACCATGAAGGCACAGTCCTACATCATAGCAACTGAACGGACAGATCCAATCTTGATCACCTACATTCCCTTAAATTCAACAGATCTGACACTAAACTCATCATCATCAAAATCAACTTAATTAAGTTTAAAAAAAATTTTTTTAAAGAGAGCAGGAGAGGGCTACATATTGAATCCTACACTGAAGATCTCACCAGGCACAAGCGCACACAGATGCACGACTGATGTCCTCTGAACGTTCCTCTCTCCTCCACTTGGCTGTGTTCTTCTGTGATGATTCTTTTCTCCATCAGGCTCTCACCTCATTGAAATTTTCTTTCCCAGCAGATCCAATTAAAGGCCAGAAATTCAATTCATGTTCCTACTTTAGGTTAAATGTCCATCCCCAAAATAATTGTTGTAGCCTGAGGCATGGAATATTGACTATCCAAGCCTGGGATAGAAGCCAGAAAGATGAACACAGACCATATGTGGAACAGGGCTGTTTCCCCAAAGGAAGGTGAAATGCCATTCCTAGAGGTGGGGAATGAATATTGGGCAAAGACAAGAGATTCTATGATGGTTTGTTCTTTAATTATCTATGGAATCATATGGCCGTTTTTCTTGACTACTTTTTCTAAAATAGGCCCCCTTTTAATTGCTTCTTTTAACTCATTTCCTTCATATAACTTATAATGCTTGCAATTTTCAATATTTCTTTTCATTTGTTTATTAACTGTCCAACACACTAAATCAGGGCAGCTTATTCAGTTCAACACAGCTGCATGAAGGCAAGAATCTTGTCTGTCATTTTTGGTTTGGGTTTCGTTATCTCAAGTGCCTAGCACGATCCCTGGTACATTTTTTTAACTCAAGAAATATCTGTTTTTAAATGACAGAATTGCACACAATGCATATGAAAAATATCTAGAAATACTTCTTTAAATGTTAACAGCTATCAGTGTGATGAACTTTGGGGTAATTTTTTCTTTTCTTTTTTTTTTTCTTTTTCCTTTGTTTCCAAAATGTCTGAACACATAAGAACATCTACAGTTTTCTTTTCATTTGTTTCCTTTTCATAAACAATATCACACTTTAAAATTTGTTTTAAAATTGTAAAACAAACAAACAAACATACAGCTTTGTTGAACTGCCTGGAGGCAGATGAATTCCAGGGGCAGGTGTTATAGTTGCCCAGAAATGAATGGCTTGGATTGGGTAGGGCCAGAGTGCCTGCAGACTGAAGAGATCCTTCCACAGCTCCCATACCATCTTATCTAACGCCTTTGCTATTCTAGAAGAACTCAAAGTGTCTTCCAAAAACCCAAGTCTAGTTGGTTGCATGAGTGAAGTAGAAAAATCCCCATTCTGGGAATCCAGAAACCTGGGTTTGACACCTGCTACCTCTGTGAATAGGTCACATCATCCCCCAAGCCTTGGTTTTCCTTTTGTAAAATGATTATAACACCTACTCGGCAGTCGTTATGATATTTAAACAAATTCAGGGAGATGAAATTCCTTCTAAAATTGTAAGGAGGCAGCAGGTCGGGACAGGAGCTGGAGCTGAGCTGGCTTATCAGCTCCGAAGCCCAGCAAATTGCTGAACTTCTCTGAGTCTCAACCCTGCAGCATCAAGGCCTCGGGGTCCTTGCAGAGATGTAGTGAAGTAGGATATCATGCTTCTCAAACATCTCAGCCAGAGTCCCTTTAAGAGCACAGGAGACTTCCCTGTGCACCCACGGGAACCAAGTGGAAAAGTGGAAAGGGCCACTCCAAGCATGAAATTTCTTTTCAAACAATAAATTGATTGCTATATTTTATGCAAACAGCATGTCTTCCTGCACAATATGAGTGTATTTTTATTTTCAAAAATCTTTCGCCCTCAAATGCAGTAATATTAATTTTCCAGGAAGAAACACTATATTTACCCACTCATTCAGAATAACCCAGTGCATCGCTACGTGGTATATGTACCCAGTTTGAGACACAGAATGTTGTAAAAAGGTTTACCAGGGCTTAGGTTATAGAAATCATGCCATCGTATTTGTTCCCTCCAAAGGGCAGCTGCGTTGTCCCCAGCAGAGCTTTCCTGACTGACGCAGCCACTCTACCCCCTCCTGAGCGCCTCTTCAGGGAAGATGCAACCATATGAGTTCTTTGCAACACACGCCATTCATGCCACTCCCACCTGAGAGCAGGTTCTTTTACAACTGAACCTCTTCCCAGAAAAGTTTGTTCAAGTGTCATTCTGAAGATTCTAAGATTATTTAGAACGCATCAAAATCATTTTAAACCCCTATCATGCATTGGTGAACTCACAGATGATTTTCAGTAGAAGCAGAGAACTTAGTCTTACATGGCCATATCCCAAGTTATGTTGTCTAAAAATATGAAAACTGATGTGTTGTCTTAAGTAACTGTAAAAATGTACTGTCCTCCACTATTTTCATACATACTTCTCTCTGGATCTAGGCTCCAGATGTAGAGTGTAAGTTTAGGCTATTTTCATCTTGTAAATTAATACTATAAAAATACTTGGGTCAATACAGTTATTCTGCATTAGTTAGCGACCCAATTTTCTGTGTCTTAGTTGTAGCATTAAAACTGTATCGTCTTTGAATGCACCCTCCATGTCTTATTCAACTTAGCAGCCCGCCCATCACTTGGCAAGCAGCCTTGCCCATAACAGGATCTTGGAAGAGGTTTGTTCAATGCGTGAATTATGGATCTTTCCATAAACGCCCTTTGAGATTTAATGACTTTCTCTCACAAAACACGTTATGGATACTGTAATTTAACCTGTGATTGTAAACTTTATCACAAAAACTTTGGAACCCAACCAAATTTGTTTCTCTGAAGTTTTATCATTTATTGAAATTCTTTATGTCAGGGTCATTCAAGTAAAAAGCCTATACGTTACAATTAGTAAAATCTTGTCTAATAGAAAGCGATTCTCACAGGCAGTATAAGAATTTTCTGATTTTCTATTTTAAAACACAGTAAATGGTTTTAACGAAACACATTTTTAAAGTCAATTATCTTATGTACCTAAACCTAGCATGTTCCCACAGGCTCCACATTGACCTGTGTCCACTATTCTGCTGTTTTATATGGCAACAGTGTGACCCCTTAGTAGCGACATACAGTAATTTCAATACCTTTGTTCATATTGGTATTGACAGATTAAATCTAGGTTTACTATTTAAAATAATCAGATATTTATTTATGATGTCTTCATGATACAACTTACCCTCTTCCCTTCATTCTTTAAAACTCTTCATCTTGGGGCTTCCCTGGTGGCGCAGTGGTTAAGAATCCGCCTGCCAATGCAGGGCAAACGTGTTCGAGCCCTGGTCCAGGAAGATCCCACATGCCGCGGAGCAACTAAGCCCGAGCGCCACAACTACTGAGCCTGTGCTCTAGAGCCGGCGAGCCACAACTACTGAGCCTGAGAGCTACAACTATTGAAGCCCGCACGCCTAGAGCCCGTGCTCTGCAACAAGAGAAGCCACCGCAACAAAGAGTAGCCCCTGCTCGCCGCAACTAGAGAAAGCCCGCGTGCAGAAACCAAGACCAAACGCAGCCAAAAATAAATTTAAAGAAAACTCTTCATCTTTGCTCCCTTCTTTGCTGACTGATCTTAATTTGCCAGTTATTTTGATAGAAATAAGTTTGATTTAAACTGTGGAAAATAACTCTTGGAAGAATGCTATCTAACTGAATAATCTTGCAGCTATCTCTCTGGAATGTTATACCTTCTAAATAGAAAATGTCTTTTATTTTTAAAATATCCTATTAAAATATTCCATGCTATTAAATAAATCCTCTTTTTAAACAATATTAGGCACACTAGATGAGATACAACATATTTCAAGTTGATATTTCCCCCAACATTCCAAACACCAAAAATCAACTTTTTTAGATCTGCTAAAAGCAAAATGGCTGAAAAAGTACTAACTGCCAAAACAAACCAAAAAGTCTAAACAAGTATCAACCCCCAACCTGGACATAAAACTCCTGCCGTCACTGCTCACTGTACACTCTGCACTTAGATGTCTGCCATCTCTCCTTCCTACTAATACTAAAATGCAACTATCACTTTATCAACTTGTAAGAGTATTCCCTCATTTCTTTTATCTACATGACCAGTAGGTTTACAAACCATTAGTGCCATAGCTACTATGTCCAGAGCTATAACTATTTTCTGGTTATTACAAAAAATCAGAAGGCATCTCTCCAAGTCTTGTACAAAAGGAGATCATTCAACCACTAACATCAGTGGAGGCCCTCGATATTCAGTTGATGCAACAGAATCTGATTCTCTGCACACTGATTCTAGGAATGTAAGTTTGGATTAGAAATATATTCAAAGTACAGATTATGCCACCCTTAAAAAGATGCAAAGATCAAGGAGAAAGAAACTCATCTGGGGGTAATCAACTTAGAAAACAAAATGATTACGATGTAAGGTTGTAATAAGTTCATACACCCCATGTTGGTTTCACTTGTGCATTTCTTATAGAATTAATTACCTTACTAAGTATGCAAAGATGCATCTTGAAGATGTTTATTGTATTTTGAATGAAAAGATATTAAGCAAATTTGGGACTGCAGGATATGAGCTGTAATTTGGTGACTGTAGATGACATGAGTATACAGAGGAGGGGAAGTTCTGGGGCAGGAAGATTGTAAGCCCAGGTCTGAGGAAGGATCCTGAGGGTCATGGGTTTAATTGAACAAACAGACAAGAATGAGCAAAATGCATGTTCTTCATCTGCCTCCAACAAGTCTGAAGTCCAGTCACAGGCGTATTTCAAGTAAATCAAAGGGTATATGGGGAGGGGGGTGGAGTAGAGACAGGTGAAGGAGTCCAGTCACCTGGTGGGCAGAGCAAAAAAGTTTGAACACAACTGAGGATAAAAAGGGAGCCCAGGGCTTCCCTTGTGGCGCAGTGGTTGGGAGTCCACTTGCCGATGCAGGGGACACGGTTTTGTGCCCCGGTCCGGGAAGATCCCACATGCCTCAGAGAGGCTGGGCCCGTGAGCCATGGCTGCTGGGCCTGCGCGTCCTGAGCCTGTGCTCAGCAACGGGAGAGGCCACAACAGTGAGAGGCCCGCGTACCGCAAAAAAAAAAAAAAAAAAAAAAAAAGGGAGCCCAGAAGAGCATGCATAGACTGGCAGAATAGGAAAGCTTTAGAAGTTACAGGTCCTTGTGAGAAGGGAGTAGAAGGTTAGGAATTTAGGCAGCATTGTAGATTTGGCAGATACTGCGATGAGTGTCAGGGAAGGACAGAGCTTGGTTAGAGATCTCAGAGCTTGAGCAATGCCTTAAAATATTTAAGTCCAAAACTCAGTCATTCTGCTCTAGCAAAGTGAAATAAAAACAAAAGTCTACAGAGTCTGGGAAACAAGCAACTGGGAGGAGCCTCAGTAAAACTGATGTTGAGATTACTAATGATACAGAAGAAATGTAGACTGCAAGAGCTGCAATTATGGCATAAGGTGGAAATTGATGAATTCATTCTACTGAAGACAACTTAGGGCTTGTTGAAAAATCAACATTTTCACACATAAATTTTATATAAGTTGCATTTTAAAGCAATCAGCTCAAAGGATAGAGATGTTTGCAAAGAAGCAAATGACATCAGGCCAGGGTTGTTCAGTAGGCACGTCACCCCTTTTCCTCATGGGAGATGCTCTCAGGTTATCGTGATGGTTTCCAGTTCGTCCAGGAGGGAGACATGCTGGACATCAAAAGCCAAGAACAGGAGTTCTCTGAGCGTCTTAGTTCCCAGACAGCCTTGCCACATTTACCTAACGTGGTTGCACACTACTTCGATAAGTCAAATTACCCAAATCTAACTTCCAAGTTATAGGTACAATCTCTGGTATACACCCAACGCCATATTGTTGCATTATTCAAAGACCATATAATAATGAGTAGGCAGTCCGCATGTACAGTCACATCGTAATTACATTTTGATAATCATTGTGCAGACATGCACCGTCATTAATCTTCTGCCCCACGTGGCCTGGGGAACTGAGTAGAGCAGACCTAGCTGAGGTCTATCAGCACAGATTTAAAGAAACAAGAAGGCCTAGAGGGAGATACTGGGGTCACATGAGCTCTGATGGAATTTGATCCTAGCCACAAGGAATCCTTGATGAGATTCTGGTCAGGGCATTTAAGGGGGCCAATAGATCTTGAGCTGTGCAAGATTAGAACTTATTTCTGCAGTACTATAACCAACTCGACAGCCATCCTCAGTGTAAAACAGACAAGCTTTGTAAATGAGTATTACATGTCAACGTATTTCTTTATTTAGTACAATTATCATATTTGCAGCACTGCACCCTACCTCCAACTCCATCCTGGTCATCATTTGTATCAGTGTCTTTAAATGGAGACAGAAGACACACAACAAATTCTAAGATCATATGAAATAGGACCAGTTAAAAAAAATGTATCGAACAAGCGTCAAAATGCAAACAGAACAAGAGAAAACAAAAACAAAACCTATAGGCTAAAATAATGAGCTTACTAAAAGGGAATATTTAATTGGGACAGAAATCGCATATTTGTACTAAACACATCATTTATAGTTTCTAACAGACCACACCACCCCTTCTAAGGGGTTTCCCTCCTACGATTCCGGCTGCAGCTGTGTCTTGTACAGCAAAATGCACCAGTCTGGATGCAGAGAACTTAAAGGGGGGCATCTGATCCAAGGATGCCATTCCCAGATTGTTCCATGAGTTTTGGGGGGGAAAGAAAAATATCAGAATTGGACGGTAACTGCTTTGCAATATGCAAAAATCGCATGATAATTTTTAAGAAGAGCTAAAAAAGAAATCTTAACCTTAAGAAAGAAGCTATAAAATAGGGAAAAGGCCAAGAGTGTGAAAGAAAAGCAGACAGAGCTGAAGGCAGTCGTGTGCCAACAGCTGGTCGATAAGCGGGGTGTGAAGAGATGTCTAATTTGCAGCACTTGACAACTGGACGGTTTCTGTGACGTGAACACTCCCAACCTGGCCAGTGTAAGGTGGCCGGTGTAAAGCCACCGAACGTGTGGCTGGAAGAAACGCTGCCGCTGCACTCCCCACACACTCAACAGGCGAGACCGAGAACTCCTGCCCCTTGGCGTGCTGGACTTGCTGGAATCTGTTTCTAGTCTCCATGAGGTTTGGTTTTACCATAGTTATTGTTTGCGAGTGGCCATTAAATTGCAGTCTCCCTCATTAAAACTGAAGCTAAGTGAATTCATACTCACTATAATTAAGAGTCCCCTGTAAGACTTGCTTGGTTTTTTTTTTTTTTTTAAACGCAATTCAAAAAAAAAAAAATGCAAGTGCAGTATGTGGAAGATTTCAGTAGCACAGGCTAGAAGTATTTAGGTGCTTTCGACTGGAGAACGCGGGGTGAACTCTCTCCATCTCTGTTTAACATAGGATGTGAAAGCTTCCTTCGTTCCAACTTCCTTCGTTCGTTTACGTTTTCGGCATTAATGAAAAAAAGACAGTAATGACTAAAGGTGGCTTTGGCTCTGCTCTTGCCCCAAAAGAATTGCAGGAACAAAATTCCCCCGGCTTCT
This sequence comes from Tursiops truncatus, assembly GCF_011762595.2. Lineage (NCBI taxonomy): Eukaryota > Metazoa > Chordata > Mammalia > Artiodactyla > Delphinidae > Tursiops > Tursiops truncatus. The sequence goes on from NC_047054.1 coordinate 4,631,296, forward strand.
TCCCTTCCGTGAAGAATGGGGACAGAGGTGGGCCACTGATTCAATTATAGCTTCTCGTGTTCATCTCTGCTGTAACACAGTGGTTTCCAGAATGTCATCCCGGGACCGGTACCACCAGTCTCACCTGGGAACTTTTTGGAAATACAAATTCCCTTCTGAAGACCTCCCAAGTCAGAAACTCCGGGGTGAAGCACAATAGTCTTGTTTTAACGAGCCCTCCGGAAATTCTGGAAAAAACTATGAGATCCTTTAGTATCACTCTTCCCTTGGTGGTGCTTTCCCTCGTGTCAGGTGTCCTGATGGTTAACTCAGAACGTCAGTGGCAGGGCCACTTTCATTTTCTACACAAGAATTACTGTTATTAATAGCAATTCAAATTTCATTGTATTTTGCTCTTCTCACAGCTGCCTAACGCACAACCCTCGTTCGCTCAAAGTCTCTCCCCACTTCCGGGGTCTTGCGGGACATCTCTTGTTAGTTTCTGAGACGCACCCTGACACTTTCTGCTCTGACGCCCTTTGCTGATGTCCTGGGAGTGTCACCAGGGCTGGAGAACTTCCGGATCGCAGGACCAAGGGGCAGCAGGCTTATTGGGATAGGGGATTTGCCTAGAAGTTAAGTTGAGAGGCAGACACGCTGTTTCTATGTTGTTTACGTGTTACACATCAAAAGAAATGACAATGTCTACACATCAAAATGATCTGCCGGGAAATCTAAGAGATGAGCTAGAAGTCACACGAGTTTGTGTGCACCACGTAAGGAGGGCTTGTACAACTTAGTGAAGAAATGCCGAAAGCAATCATTGTGGTTGACAAATCTAGTGACATTGCTGATGGGGAGAAGCTGAGGGGCGCGGTGAACATCTGCCAGGGGATAAAAGGCTATTGAGAATTAAGCTAATTTCCTAAGCCATCATAGTAACTATAAAAGTCCAAGCAGGGCTTCCCTGGTGGCGCAGTGGTTGGGAGTCCGCCTGCCGATGCAGGGGACGCGGGTTCGTGCCCCGGTCCGGGAAGATCCCACATGCCGCGGAGCGGCTGGGCCCGTGAGCCATGGCCGCTGAGCCTGCGCGTCCGGAGCCTGTGCTCCGCAACGGGAGAGGCCACAACAGTGAGAGGCCCGCGTACCGCAAAACAAAAGAAAGTCCAAGCAATATTCAAATTTCCATCGAAGACAGTGAAAAGAATTGACAGGTCCATCCAGCCCCCTGATGCATCTTTTGACCTTCCTGTTGAATAACGTGCCAGCCCTCAAATGTGAGCGTTCCTCAGGAGTAGCAGGGGCTGAGACATGCAGGTGAAAAATCTTGCGCACTTCAATACCACTGCAAATGCATTGCTTGCTCATTCTTCATGACATTTTTAAACTATGGCTTCAGTAGTAATTTGGTGGTAGCAGAGTATACCTGCCTGGGATGTATTTATCCATGCTTTACGGACTATGATAAAATAGCATAGTAATTTATTCTAAACCTAATTCTAATCAAAACCATTTACACAGAAACGGATGTGGTAACAATCCCTAACATTCAGAAACTTTAAAGAAATGAAATATGACAGGTGCTTGATGTCATTCAGCAAACGATGACGTTTCTATGAATAAAGAGAAATACCATACGCAAAAAAATTTAAGTAGTCAAAATGCAACTAACCCAGTTGAAGTGTAGCCAGATTAGTATAGTCTGTTCCAGTGAACTTTCTGGCAGTGCCTTTTCAGTGCCAACATCAATGAAGTTTTAAAAATTAAATCTCAAAAAGGCAACTCAAAGCAAAGCTTCTACTCGATGAATATCTAAGAAAACTAATGTTAGCTTTTGTTAGCTTGCAATATAACATAAAGCAAGACTTGTATGGGATTCTGTATCTTTTTGGTGAAACAGCTACAATGTAGGTTTTAAGAAAGTGTCTCAACTCAAAACTGTACTTGGCATTTTGAGGACACTGTCATACTCTGCTCCCTTCATGGCTTTGCTCACAGGAGGGAACATAGAACACACAGGTGGGCGGGGAGGAAGTCGTTCACTTGCACGTGGCAGGCTCCTGGCAGGCTCCAGAGGAAATATCAGTGTGAGGTCACGGATTGGCAACACCCCAGAAATAGGAACATGCAGTTCACTTCGTTGCTGCAAACGCTGATTTTTAAGTAAGCTATAGCCATTGCCATAAAATATACACACATTAAAAAAAATCAAATTCTAGGCATCTGATGAAAAGGTATTAGTAAACACTTTTTTAAAAATCCCAAGTTAATATTTATTTTAAAAATTGCAATGAACTCCTTTTTTGTGTTTTGAAAGACTTTGCCCTTGAGTAAACCGATGGCATATTCACACCAGAATCCATAAAATACAAACACTCTTAGAATAAAGTTGTATTTTTCTAGCAGAAAACAAAAATGAAGCAGCTTTTGCATAACTGTATGGCGTACCTCAGGGTAAGATTTTTTTTTTCAACACCAAAAGGGGAAGAAAGTAAGTTGATACACAGTTCGGTTGCTGTCTTTCCCCTGTGAAAGCTCAGAGAAACAAAGAGAACAATGTCATTGTTTTATGAATTTAACTCTGCTGGAAAGCTGCTCTAGTAAGTTTCTACTGCAGGGCATGCATTTGATGAAAATCTTAAAAGCAGTTGAATGGTATAAACCGTTGACTTTTATCCTTCCCTATCATGAGTCCCTTATTCTTTGAAGGATCTTTACCTGGGACCTTCCCTATCATGAGTCCCTTATTCTTTGAAGGATCTTTACCTGGGAAGCTTTCAACTTCCATTGTCATGCGAAGCCTCTTGTATCCAGAGATGAAACTAAATTAACTTTTCAAGGACATGGTGGTCTGGAAAGAGGAAAGTTATTTACGAACTAAACATAAATTCAGAAATCGAATCAGTTCCTCCACTGAATTTAAGTTTTGTGAACAACATACTTTCTCCCTTAGATCTATAGAGATTAGAGGTGAAACTCTACGTCCCCACCAAAAAAATTCTGCCAATCAGATTGTATCATTTCTTCATTGGATTACACCTCTATTCAGTTTTACTTCAGTTAACATGCCACTGAATGAATTCTGAAAGCCAGTTATAGGCGCCACAAATTTTCAAGAAATGTCTTAATTTTAAGTGTTTTATGCTGTGCCGATACAGTAGTATAACTACTGTTTTCATCTTGCTGAATATAAATTTCTTCTAGAAAAAGCAGATTTCCTCCTTTCAAAATCTTAAGCCTAGCACTACTCTGCATCCTCATGTAATGTAAAATCAACTGAAAATTAATCTCTGCAATCAGCTGTTTGAGTTAGAAACAGGTAAAAATTGAATACCACCAGCCTCTCCACACACCTGTAATTACACACACACATACACACACACACGTTTAATTCTTCATATGTGAATTATAGAAGAGGCTCAGCAAATGTGGGTTGTTCTACTGCTAAAGGCAGATACAACTTCAACCTGTGAAGAACATTAATAACAATATAAAATTTTAATATTAATTTAGAGCAAAAAGTAAGCCAAGACTTCAGGCTCTTTCATACAATTACACAACTTACATTTATAAAACGTCTACTCTGTGAAATGCTCTCTAATTATATTCACCTAGTAACCCATTTCCATTTCATTTCCTTCCGTCCCTTGAACTTGACTGGTGTATTTTTTTTTTTAATCGAGTCTTAACCCTTTAACCTACTAACGAGATGCCTTAACGGACTGTTGAGTGGCAGCCATTCTTTATCCCTATGATCGCTTCAGTGTTAGCAGAGATGGAAATTAAAATTATTCACTCCAGAGCCTTCATTTGTATTATTATATCATTTTATGTTAGTCTTCATTGATTTGAGTACTTCATGGGCAGCCATGTCTGTGTCCAGTTCCCATGTGCTGCTTTTCTTTTCACAAGCATTTTGGAAGAAGACGAATATTTCTGAGCCACAGTGAATCAGATTGTAAATATCAAAAGATTTCAACAAGAGGGTAACTGAAAAGAAAAAAAAAATCAAGAAAATCTAGGCCTAGCTATAGAAGCAACAGATGTAGATGTTAGGGGACATAAGCCCTGTTTACTTTTGGACTAGTGTCTTGTCCAGCCAAGTTTAGGACAGGATAGAGCTAGGACCCAGGTTCCCGGGGTCTCAGCCCAATCTGCCTTCCGTTACGCCACTCTGCCATCAGCATCTCCTTACAGAAAAGCACCTACCGTACCAAATAATTTACATAAATCCTTTTTAAAAAAAAAGAAGGAGGGTAGAGATTAGTTGCTTTTAAATGAAAAGTAATTTTTCATTATCTAATTAGGTATCTGTTCATCTGTGATCATATTTACCAGTTTCAATTTCTTATCAAATTCTACATTCATATAAATTCAACTTCCACATGGATGTTTTATCTTCCCTTTCCTTTCATTCTTTCTTTTTTTCTTCCTTCTTCCTTTTTTTTTTCCTTTTTTCTCTCTTTATGTTTAAGATAATGGATTTTTTCTACCTTAGCAGTTTTTCCCATCGATAGTAAGTCAGATGATGTAAACCACTGGTAGGTGTACAAATACAGACTGTGTGGGACATGATTATACCAAGATGCTGTCTCCTTTGTCTTTCATATTCAAGTTTTCACCTCAGAGAATGATATCTCTGTGAATAAGTAGAAAAGGTCAGGGTACGATCCACCACATGCACACACCAAACATACTAAGCCTGCCCTTTTGTCCTCTGCACTATATTAGTTTCAGATTTAGGTGATATTCTTTAGCATCACCAACCTCCCTGTTACCCCTGCTAAAACCTAAAAGACATATTTACCTCCTTCCTCTTCCGCATCTCCCAGAATTAACTGATCATAAAGTCCTTCTAATTTTCCTCATGAATAATTTTCAAATTATTCCATCTTTTCCATTTGGTCCTACTATTCCTGCCTTTCCTATCTCTCAGCTGGATGATGGCAATGCACTTTTAATTGGTCTTTTTTGCCCCAAAGCCCCACCTCCATATTACTGCTAAGATGAATTATCTGAATTAAAAATCTGCTGAAAAGTCTTTAATGGCACTTAAAAATATGTCCAAACTCCTTCCTCTCTTATGCATGGTCCTCTGGGATCATACCTTTCCAGTGTCTACCGTTTCAGTATTTCCCCACCTCCGCCCCACGTGAACTTCATAACAGTTCTTACAATTGTTTTTACAACTCAGTTCTGGCATTGCTTCCTCCAGGAAGACTTCACTGGCTTCCCAATTTGGAGCTAAGTAACCTGTCTAACCATGACTCTCATAACATCAAACCGCTATATTGGAAATATCTATTTATATGTTTGTTTCTCCCACAAATTTGCAAGTTCCTTTCACAGTGAAAAGTTCTCCTTAAACATCGTAGGTATTCACCTAAGATGTGTCTAATTCTCTAATCAGTGAATTAATTAATGAGGTATCCTGAAAGAAAACATGACCCACAATGAAGATTTTTGAAAGGAAAGATCACCTTCAAACAGAAAAATAGCAAGAAAGATTTCACAGTGGCAGCAGCATTTGATGTGAGCATTGTAAGATGCGTAACATCCAATAAGCAGTGTTCCATGAAAGGACTTGTCAGGAGAAGATGTCAAATACAAAAGTGAGAGACTTGTCAGGAAGCAGGATGTAGTCCAGCTTCACAATCTTGGAATACGTGGTTGGTGTAAAATAATGGGTGGAAGTAAAGACTAGAACAAAACGATGAAGGATCTTTACCTGCAAACTAGAGATGCTGACCTATGTTCAATTAAAAAAAAAAAGAGCTATCATTTATTCAACATAGACTTTGTGATACAGATATAGTGTATATAGACATATATATATACTGTATAGATATAACCTCTTTAAATGTATTGACAATTAAACCATGAGTAGATACTATATCTATTTTACAAATAGGGAAAGTAAGGTATATGGAGGTTAAGCGACTTATCCAAGATCACACAGCTAGTTAGTATAAAACCAGGATTCAAAACTAGACAATCTGGCTGAGAAACTCACACTCTTAAGAATTCAGAGGATTTTAAATCAGGGAAAGAGAAACAAAATCTTGGGATAGGTTTATTTTTAGCCCATCAAGAACCTGCTGAAGTTCTGATTGTCTACTTGATTGGTTGGTTGAAAGCTAGATTCAGTCATGGCCCAGGACGGATGAAGTTAAAAGGACAGCACTTTTTTTTTTTTTTTGAGTAATGTAAAAAGATACAAAGAATAGGGAGAATAAATATTAATAATTCTTCTAGATTTTTTAATGAGTGACCACTAAGCCACCCCTTAACTCTGTATTTAAGGCTCCCTTTATCAAGACACCAAGCAATACATTGGTGAGATAAAATGTTACCTCTATTCTTGAAAAGTGCTGTTATCTGTGGATAAGAGTAAGTTGCTTGAGCAGAGAGCTCAGATTCTCACCATCTCTACGCTTATTGTACGGCCTCCTCTCCCTCAAAAAGTCTTGTAAGAAGTACTCTGCCAGTTGATGGGGAAGAAAACATTTAACCTTCGTTTCCTAAAGCAATGTGTTAGACCCATGCAGAGGTGGACTGATACAGCATTTCACAACCATCAGGGGAGCTGTGATGGACAGCAGGAAAGATTTATCTTCTCAGGGGGCACCAATTTTGGTGTGGTTAGGGAACTCAACCATCAAACCATCATCAGATATTTGATGTTAAGTACCACAGACAAAACACACAGGCCTGGGAACCAAGGAGTGAGAGTAGCATCTCTCACTGTTACACCTGCAGTCCCTCTCATAATATTTTTGCTTCCCATCCCTGAAATTTTGGGATCTTGATTTTTAGACGTTTTCATACCATAGCATAGATGGATAACTTCCCCAACACCAATGATCTCCCTCTGCATGTTAATAATAGAACACCCTGCATATTTTTTCAGTGAATGGCTGCCCAGTTAGAGACAAGTCCCAGCTTTCCACTGCCTCTATATAGAGTTATGTGCCATGGTTCTAGCTAATGAGGTGCGATCTGAAGGATGCGTGCAACTTCAAGGTCAAATCCTTTCAAAAGGAAAATTCTTGAACTTCCCTTCCTTTCTTTCCACATGCGTGTGGGCTAGAATTCACGGGTAGAAAGCAGATGAGCCAGTCCCGAGCATGCAGATGAGACCCTGAGGCTTTACAGAGCTACAAGACGGACAAGATTGACAGAACCCCTGGATAATCTTATTAAGCAAAGATACTTCTATGCCCTAAACCACCAGCCAACTCTGGACTCACGTGAGAGGGAAATAATTATCTCGTTCAAGCTATGATATTTGGGGCTTCCTTCATTACAGCAAGTTAGCCTGTACTGTAACTTAAAAAGGTACCCAAGGGAGAGATGCTCTCAGCTGAGAAAATGAAAATGGTCTCACGGCACTAGCAGACGAGGTCTGGTCACTTGGGGGTCCACATGTCACTGGACCAACAAAGAAGAATCGTCCAGTGACATGCATTTACTGGGGTGATTAATACAGTTAAAGGGGAAATAGAGTAACTGCTAAATTGTGAAGATAAAAAAGAATATGTCTGGAAAACTGGGGATCTTCTGGGTTGCCTCCCAACTCTACTATGACCAGAAAGAGTTGAGTTACCCACAGAGAATAAACCCTGATTTGTTTATGTGTCATCTGAAGGAAAACAGGGCTTGGAATGGGTAGTGTAATGGTTAATTTTACGTGTCAACCTGACTGGGCCACACGGTGCCAAGATATTGAGTCAAACATTATTCTGGGTGTTGCCGTGAGGGTGCTTCTGGATGAAGCTAACATTTGAGTCAGTAGACCCAGGAAAGAAAACTGCACTCCTAAAGGTGGGTGGTCCCATCCAATCAGCCCAAATGAAATTTTCAAAAGCTGCCTCCTTTCGGGTTTGCATAAGGGAACCCCTCCTGCCTGACTGTTGAGCTGGGATGTTGGTCTTTCCTGACCTTTAGACTCAGACCGGAACGTCAGCACTTCTTGCGTGTAGAGACGGTAGGGTCTCAGGATGGAACTTACACCACCTGCTCTCTTGGTCCTCAGGCCTTTGGACTTGGACTGGAGCCACACATCTCCTCTCCTGGGTCTCCAGCTTGCTGAATGCAGGCCTTCGGACTTCTCAGCCTCCATCCTCGTGTGGGCCAATTCCTTATAACGATCTTGACCAATAGCTAGCTAGCTAGCTACCCAGCTGGATAGCAAGAACCAGATGCTATTTGTCTGTTGGAGAACCCTGACTAATACAGATAGTGAAGGGAAGAAGTTATAAACGCCCCCTATGTTCTCATGAAAGTTATATAGAAATATAGAAAAATAGGGCTTTAGAAACTACCAATATTTTCTTAATTTCTCTTAAGTATCTAATATCATTTCTTTATCTTTTCTCCCTTTTCTCTACTGCTTTTCTATAGGGTCTTCAGTTTTACAAGTAGTGGTTAACTTTATAATATAGTCCACAGCTTACAGGATGGCAGGGAGGAATGGATAGCACCCAGAGATGGACGTAGGAACGGGTGAGACCTTGGATCTTCTGCCTGGATAGAGTATACTTAGTTGTCTACGTGAGGAAAAGGTGCTGTTGGTTAGGTAAAAGCATGTTTCGCGTGTGTCTATTATTGTTCTGTTGAAATTTGAGGATGAGAAGCAGGTCATGTACGCTTTCTGACGGGACCAGGAGAATGGCAAGAATATGGACTGCTCCACTCAACACCAATCCCAGTGCTCTGCTGGCATCCCCTCCTGTGCTGCCGGAGCTAAGCATCTAGAGCAACCTGCCTCTCCCAGACTGTCTTCCATCCACAGCTCTTTCCGTCCTTTAAAGTACGCCAATCAAATAACTCATTCAAGATTCTGATTAGAGGGGCTTCCCTGGTGGCGCAGTGGTCGAGAGTCCGCCTGCCGATGCAGGGGACACGGGTTCGTGCCCCGGTCCGGGAAGATCCCGCGTGCCGCGGAGCGGCTGGGCCCGTGAGCCATGGCCGCTGAGGCTGCCCGTCCGGAGCCTGTGCTCCGCAACGGGAGAGGCCACAACAGTGAGAGGCCCGCGAACCGCAAAAAAAAAAAAAAAGATTCTGATTAGAAACTGATGGATGTGGGCAGATGCAGATCGCCCGTGAGCTGTAATCTGTAGAGGGACACTCTGGATTCAACAGATGGATGCCCTACTGGGCAGCGTCCTCATTTGGGCAGATGTGGCTTGGTTTTGAAGCCAGAAGGAAGGGGCAGCTTCCTGGTGGTGGCCGAGGCAGCAGCGTCCTCTGAGAGCCACCTTGAGGGGGGAAGCCCAACTCAAAACTTCAGTTTTTGTAATGCCGTGAAAGCCATGTAGCGCTTAGATTTATTTCTGTTTTTAAACTGCCCACTTGGAGTATTCAAGTGTAGATAATAAGCAAGTAGCATTATAATAGTACTGTGATTTTTTGTTGCCATCTCCTCTTTTTGATAATTTACTTGAGTAAGTAATCAAGATGACTAAGACATCTTTAATGTCAAACTTTCTGTAAATCAAAAGTGTAGGGAAGGTGTAGAAATCAGGAGAGAGGTTAGGACTAGTGAATAAAGAAGAAACAAATGGTTAAAGTTATGAGAGTGACTAGAAAGGCCAAGAGAAGCCTACAGAGATGGAAAAGATGGCCCAGGGTAGAATTTCTGGAATAACAGTGGGAGAAAATTAATAACTAATAATAACAGATAAAGCAGGCAGAGATAGGAGGACTATCAAATTCTGTGTCAGGAAAGCCAGGGTGACGGATTTCTGCAAAAGTGAGGAGGGGCATTAGTCTCTGATGTCAAGGGCTTATCAAGGAGGATGAAAAATGGAAAAGGACCATTGTTTATGTCATTATACAATCACATGTGACCTTCAAGTTTGTCGATCCATTGTTACGGACTTACGGTGGAAGGCAGATTGTTGAGGGTTAATAAATGAGAGGATGCAGCAGAAATGGAATATTTGAGGGTGTCAAAATATTCTCTTTCCAAAAGTTTTGTTTATTTAAAAGGCACATCAGAAGCCAGTTCCCTGCGGAAATAGCATGATCAGAGGAGATTTTCTATTCTATCTTATAGACAAAGGAGAGAGGCTAGTGGGGCGGAAGAAACTGAAAATGAAATCGAAAGAAATGATGATTAATAAAGAAATGTTCAGAAATAATAGGGGAAAACTAGGATGAAAAGCTGAAGTTATGCAGATGATCTAATAAGAGCCCAGAGAAATCATTATTTCTTCCAACAAGGAATCATTTACTGTATAGGTTAGGAACATTAATTTAACCAAGAAATCTCTCACGACCAAGTTTCTCTACTTTCTCTGTTCATCAGAAAAAATACAGAAACATAATTTTGTTGTTACAAAGATGTTAGGAGATTGTGCCTTACCATTCAAATTCTGGGAGAACAAGAGTTCAGTGCCACTCTAGTCACAACTCAGAACAACTCTGCACCTTTTGGAAACATGGAATTGCAGAACGTTGCAGCTAGAATGGACCTTACAAGAGAATGCTGAGTTCTTTGCTCCTCATTTAAATTAAGGTTTTCAAAGAGGTCAGATGCAACATAAGCACAGGAATTCTAACCGAAACACAACCTTAAAGAAAAAATTGTTGTCTCTTCCAGATACACTTCAGACGGAGTTCACATGAAGCCTGTGGTTCAAGGACAATTGTCTAAGTCCACACAACTGAAGTTAATTGGCAACAAAATCTCTATTATGTATGTTTGACGGAAATGATCTGGGTGAAACAGAATATGTCCGTATACTTCAGGACCAAACAAAATCGTAGCACCCCTTGTCTTAGAACATTATTTCCCTCTTTTTACCTTGAATCATATAGGTTGATTATCCATACTGAATTCAATAAGCACTTTTCTCCGCATCATTTTGTCATCCATCTTCATGGTTTAGCTCTAAGTGAATGATTTAAAACCTAATGTAGTTTCTCATAAGGGTAAAAATACTCTGAATCATCATTTTGGGGCCTTGAGGACAAAGAAGCCATCATGTTTGAGTTTCTCTGAGAACTGTTCTAAAAGCGGTAATCTTAACTAAATTCTATATGGCAAATCCACAAATCAGGGTCAGCACAACAGACACAAACCACACATTAACAGAAATGTTGGAGAAGCCTGTCTCGGGCACCCAATCTTTCTACCATGGAGTTGCATAAGAATGGACCTTGGGGGAATTCCCCGGTGGTCGAGTGGTTAGGACTCTTCTCTGTCACTGCCAGAGCCCAGGTTCAATCCCTGGTCTGGGAACTAAGATCCTGCAAGCCATGTGGCTGGAAAAAAAGAAAGAAAGAAAAATAAAAATTCTCCAGTCCTGCAAAAGTCACTTTAAAAAACTGAAAAGGAAAGAAAAAAAGGAAATAGAAAAAAATAAAAAAAATAAAAAAAGGACCTTGGGCATGGACACTTCCTTACCGAGAGATAAGGAGCTCACACAGCTTGTGCTGGGCTTATCCCCTTGTGTGGGAACATCTTACCTTGTTTCAGGCTCAGTGAATACTCTTGCTCTGCTTAAGCCTGTGTGACATATGGTACCTGGCCAACCCCACTGCTTTATCTATCCTCTGTGGGGAAGGGAAGCGTCCTTCCATTGTGCGTGAGAGGCATGTACGTAGGTGAATAACCCTGTGTAGCTGTGGGAAGAGACCTGCTGGCCGTGGGGGACCAACGCCCACTATTAAAGCTGAACTTTTGCTGTCTCTTCATGTAAGTAAAGCATTGCTCCATCCAGTGCTTGACTGCACTGTGTTTTCCTTGGCAACTTCCATACAAGATACAATGATGAGAAGTGTTTGGACTTCTATTCCTGGTGGTTGGTGTAGTGATGACCTTTGCTATTCTGCTTGGAGTTGGAGCCCTCCCTGTGGGAATGATAATCAATGCTCAACAAGAAAGAGATTCAGAGAAAACAGAGTGTCACTTTCCAGTACGAGGATACATCTATCTGGCAACCTTCAAGTAACAGAGGTCTTTGTACATTTCAGAGACAATGGACCAATAGCAAATATAATTAACAACCTCGCATGGGAGACAAAATGTTAGTTGGCCAAAGGAAGTACACGCAGATTGCCAAGTCTCTGGAGATTTTAAGAGGCTTCAGGTTCTCTATTAATGGAAGTACATTATAATATTTAGCATTCATAGGCTTAAAAAAATGTTAATCACCTCGGTGAATGACAGCCTCTGAGATACACCCCAGTGAAATCCACCTCATCTCCTCGTGTTCATGCCCTTGTGTAAATTCCCTCTCCTTGAGCGTGGCCTGGACCTAGTGACTTGTTTTAATTGAGTAGAATACAGTAAAAGTAATGGAATGTCATTTCCTCAAAAAAGTAGTGGGTTTTCATTTCGGTGCCCTTTTTCATTCCCTCCATCCTTCACTCTGAACGAAGCCAGGCGCCATGTTATAAAGTGATCCATAAAGAGGCCCGTGTGGCACAGAACCATCTCCATCCAAGAGCCTGTGAGGACCTGAGACTCACAGGGGTGACTGTAGAAGCCAGTTCTGCTCCATCAAGACTTGAGATGTCTGCAGCCTCTGCTAACTGGTCAGAGACACACAGACACCCCTGTGCCCCATGCCTGACCTACCGGAAACTACCCAAGAATCATGTCAGTTTTAAGCCGCTAAGTTTGAGGGTAATTTATCACACAACAATAGATGACTCATACAGTCTCTAAATTTCTAATGTTAGATCTGTCCTTGGGATAAGTAAGGCATTTTATTTATTTTTAACAGTGATTTGAATCCAGGCACTATTCTAAGTACTGTACAAATATTAACTCACTCAAGCCTTACAACAGTCCTTTGAGTTAGATTCTGTTGTTATTTTTTTTGCAGATGAAGGAACAAACCACTTTTCCAATGTTCAGCACTTCAAGAGGTAGAATTTAGATCCACACTTTTAACTATGATGCTCTGCTGACTCTACAAGACAGTCAATCTTTGTTATTTTCATTGCTATTTAGACAGAAACCTCCCCCCAAATTAATTCCCTGCAACTGAAGTATTCTAGTCAAATAAGTAGTTCATGAGTGGCTCAAGCTAAGAGCTCTATCTGTATGTCTTGCCTCTACCAAGCACCTACCACATAGCATACATTCAGAAAATGTTGGTTGAAAAATACTGACTTAGGGGATAGGACAGCAGTAGGGTCATGCAGAGAAGAATCATCCCATGTGAAACGAAACATCCCAGTTAATTTTACTGCTACTTACACTCCCTATAATTATTTCAACCCAGTCTGTAAAAGGAAGTCCAACCATACATTTACATAGATGCATTTTTCTAGCTGTTTCTCTTTACTTCCATCTTGTACCAGTTGGAAGGAAAGGTTTATCAGCTGGTCAATGACAAAGTAATTTATGAACAGTGGAAGTAATTTGGAGACACTGGAAGCTCACCTGGGCGTTGGGAGACCTTACTTTGTTGTTAGTAGTCATGCAATATCACACCTTCTGTATTTGTTTTTAAAGCTGAGTGAATTGGTCCTGAATGAAGCCTCATGAGATTGTTTTACAGTTAATACACAGAATTACTGTCAAGTAGAGGGAGCTTTACATGGACATCGTAAATTATCGGTTCATCTCTGAAATGTCTCCCCACTTACAAATATTTCTTTTTAAAAATTAATATATATATATAAGTTTGGCTAAGACGGAATACAAAAGAAAGAAGAAAAAATTCAGTAGTGAAAAGTTCAGGGAGAAAACACAATGAAGCAAGAAGCCAAGAAGCCCGTGAGCTTAAAACAGTTCAAGGGAAAAGAGGCCGTATTGTTTGGATCTGAGTCACTATGGTAACTGCAAAAGGACCTGGTCCACAGAATTAAGGGAGCTCATTTGTGAGTCCCTAAGAAAAGCTGCAGATATGACTTCTTTCTTTCTCAGAGAAAGAGGGCAATTTCACAAAACAGAGTAGGGATGAGAGGAAACAAGAGGGGAATGAGATCAGTTCCCTCCACCCCAGTCCACGTGATACCACCTGAACTCACAGGTATTTGAACATCAAGTTTCCCTTACTAGGAAAAGTTCAGAGATAAGTTCAAAAATGGTTCTTTAATCAACTGAAAAAGAACAATCCAATGTTTAGTTTTCACGACATTAAAGAAACAGTGGAGAAAAATATAGATATGGAGTGTGTATTAATGCCAACATAATTACCAGTATATTCTGTGACTGGAAATACGGAGACTGCTTTTGTTACTGAGAACTTACAGAGTGAAATATTTCAAAAGGGCCTTATTAGAGTATATTTTCACTTTCCATATTTACTGCTATATTATTGCACATGTTCAACACCTTTGTTTATTACCTGATTTTTACTAAAATACAATGTAGAGGTCACTGATATTTAATTCCCATAAAACTGTCATCACATGCAAAATATGACCAATAGGTAAACAGGGAAAATAATTATACCGACGTCAATCCATATGACAAATGTATGTCTAGATAGCAGAAGAAACATGTTTAAAAGAAATGGGGAAATGCCAGTAGATAAAGAAACTCAATTATGCAACTGCATTCAGAAATAAAGGCCCTTACGGCTATTTCTGTTTCCAGATATTGAAGAAAAATAGTGGAAATGCATTTTCCTGATTTATTTTTAAATAAGATTGACAGAAATGTGATGACTTGGGGACTTAGGGTAAAAATCATACCTAGGAAAAATGATAAATATGTTTATAAAATATCCTATACAATAGAATTATAAGGAAAATACAGAATGTCTGATGTTTCTCTGTCATCAGCAAGAAAGTGGTAGGTGCCGTGGCTACGGTATCACCACACGTAGCAGAGCATACATATAAATGAGCACGCTTTTTTTAAACTTTTTATTGTATATTGGTGTATAGTTGATTAACAATGTTGTGTTAGTTTCAGGTGTACAGCAAAGTGATTCAATTATACATACACATGTATCTATTCTTTTTCAAGTTCTTTTCCCATTTAGGTTGTTACGTACTATTGAGCAGAGTTCCCAGTGCTCTACAGCAGGTCCTTGTTGGTTACCCATGTTAAATCCAGCAGTGTGTACATGTTAATCCCAAACTCCCTAACTATCCCTCGCCCCCGACCCTTCCCCTCTGGTAACCATAAGTTCGTTCTAAAAGAGCATAGTTTTAAAGAAGATTTCAACTGTGTTTACTTTAAACATTCTAAATATTAGAATACTAGGCTCTTCAAGGAGTTTTTAAAAATCCTGGCAAAGCTACATGGAAGGCATGGAAAGAATACCGTACTGCTGGAAAAAAAAAAAAAAAGCAAATTAAACGAGTCACTTTAGCCTTGACCTAAACTCAATGACAGGTCTGATATTCTGAATCTGTCTGGGAAAACTATATTCCACAACTGCTTGAAAACGCTATGGGGCATCGTGATTTACAATAGCAGTTCTGAACAAATAAAAACCCCACGTTTTTACACTTGAGCAAAATTGGGCTTGGACAATAGGGAACCCGAAACTCATTTGGATTCACGCCGTGTTTCAAAAACACATCCCTAGGACCTCTTAGCATCCATCGCGGCCCTAACTGATGGGCCGGACCAAGTACTCCAAGCAGAGCTACACGTTGACCAGACTCTGCATTTTAAAATCTCAGGGGCTGCATACTTGTACAGGCTAGCTTTTCTTTTTTTCCCGTTAAGCGGGCCTCTCACTGTTGTGGCCTCTCCCGTTGCGGAGCACAGGCTCCGGACGCACAGGCTCAGCGGCCATGGTTCATGAGCCCAGCCGCTCCGCGGCATGTGGGATCTTCCCGGACCGGGGCACGAACCTGTGTCCCCTGCATCGGCAGGCGGACCCCCAACCACTGCGCCACCAGGGAAGCCCTATCTTTTCTTCTTCCAGTGGGAGGCCAGAAGGAGGCCGGGAGGCAGAGAATGACTGTAATCCAAGTTGGAGATCATAAAAGTATGAATTAAAGTTTCACTGCCCATCTGTGACATTACTTTTGAACTCACTCTGTTACTAAACTGATCACATATGGGTTTTCCCCAGTAGTCCAAATGTAATTCAGGAACAACAGCCATCAATTAACATTCAGGCCTTGTACACAGATAAGAGAATGGAGCTCATTTTTACTTTGTACCAGGAAGAGATGAAAATCTGCAGGCACTGAATTTCAGGAGCTTTCAAGTGTGTATCTTTTTCATATTCTCTGAATTATACTTCAGGACGTCTGAGACCCCCAGAGCTCAGCCTCCAATATCCTCTGAGACTGAAGCAGGTGTTGAATAGGGAAAATGCTCTCTAATAGCTTGGTCAACTGCACCATTCTATTCTTATTCTTTTCTTGGTTCATAATATCTATTTATTCCTGAAATACTCAGGCACAAATTGAGCTACATCGCTGTAAAAAATGAGAGAAAGAAAAGAACAGCCAGCTTCTGTCCCTTTACCAGGAGGGGTTACAACAGAACTTAATAGGAACATGACTGGATCGGGGCAGACAGGCTGATAAAAGGAGGTCTGATCCTCCATAGGCAGAGGCTTTTAAGCCCCACGTGGCACAGAAGGATATCAAAGTTTCCAGGCTGGATTCAGGAAATCCAGTTAACATTACCGTTTAGCCTGAACACATGGTTTGAATACAATAGATGGTTTTTATTTTTGTGTTATAAAGTCGTATGGTATTTTGGGATTTGACCCAACTATTCAGAAAATTTTAACTTTTCCCATAAAAGTAAACTGACAGGGACTTTTCATTATCAATACTTTTCTAAAATGGATTAAACATTTCGTTCCCTAAATTATGCTGCATAGGTAATGTTTCTTTCATCTTTTTTCTTTATTATCACAAAACCTGTATAATTTTATCATCATACCAGAGCAGAAGAAGTTACTATTTCATGAAGATAGAAGCTATCGTGGTGATTTCAGCCTGAGCCTTGAAGAATTCTATGTACAAACAGATTTTTTATAATAAAAGTGATTTTATAGTAAAAATGATTCTGGTAATGACGCATAATGAGTACGATATAATATTGATATCTAAAAGTCTTTGTTCCAAAGATTCTGCTCTTCTGAACTCCTCAGAAATCCTCAAGCTCAAGTTGTGTATATGCATTATTTGCATGTTTTAGTAACCAGATAATCTATGACTTTTCTACACAGGCAGAGGAAATGGGAATTATATAATCAGTTACCAAATTGGGCAAGTGGTAACAAGCCTATACAGACCTATCAGAAGTGGTCTACTCCTTCCGCAAAGGAACATTTCCTTCTAATCAGATGAAGGCCTGGACCCCTCACATCCCTGTTCTTTGGCAGACTGACCTAGAGCAGCAGAAGGACTGTGATACACTCTGGCTGACAGAATGTTTCCCCAGCCTGGGAAGTTCCACTGGGCAGATCTACGGAGAATGTGCAGGTCACCACATTTCACGTACTGACGCTTAATGGAGTTTGGGTGGTTTTTTTTCATGTGAGAATTACTATGAAATTTTATTTCAGTGTTTTACATTCACTCCAACTTGAATCTGTACAGATATTAAACAAGAAAATACACCATGTATACTTTATTTCATGTTATCTGCTATATAGTTTTATTTTAACTTGGGGACTCACTCCCTTTATTCCATACATATTGTTTTCTTTGAAAAAGTATATCATTTTCTAAGAACATCTCATATTTGCTGCCTTCATGGACTTTGTCCTGTCATTATTTCTACTTAAATTGCTCATCCCCAATCTTTACCCATTATAAGTCTTCCAAGAACCCGTTCATCTGCTAATTCCTCAACGATTACCCCAGACAGACAGAATCTCCCTCTACTCTGGGCTCAGAGCATTTGGAGCCACACTTGCAGCGTGTGTTACTTCTTGTGTCTATTTAGAGACTTATTCAAGATAATTATAGTACACAGGGTAGAGGAAGAAGAGGGGTGATAATATATTCTCTCATCACCAGTAGGCGCTCAACGCACACCTACTAAATAAAAGTGTCCTGGCAATTAAGAGCAAGTCTACATGTTCGTATATTTTTCTTATTAAATGCCATTTATTAACAATTGTAAATTTTTTCAGGAAAAATTCTAACAATTCTAAAATTCTAAAAATTCTAAAATTCTAACAAAAATTCTAACAATTTTACGAATTTATTGTAAGCACCAAAGTGGTATTTTGTCTTTAAGATCACTATTAAACATCCAAAGTACCAGAACCTACTGGCCAACATACGAAAATAAAAGGAAAGAATGCCATGACAAAAAAGAGGAGGAATCAGACAGCGTAGGACACCAAAGGAAATCTACAACATCCCAGGAAATGACACCTTGAATCTACTGCTCTCGAGCAAGGAGTGAATATTACAACCGTATCAAAGTAACTGATGTAGGCAACATGAAAGGGAAACTAGTAGAAAAAACATTCACACAAAAATGGATTGACTCTCAATGGCATTCATAAATGTTTTCATAACTTACAAACCATAATGGTGCACCTATACCCTCCACCAAACACAACATGGCAGGTCTAAAGTAAAAAAAGACAGTTCAGTTATACAGAAATGCACAATACAGGAGCCAGCTCAGACAGCACAGAGTGAGCTAGATGGCTAACACTGTCGAGAAAAATCCTGCAGAGGAGAAATGGATTTGAATTCTTCAGGGTAACCACCAAGTCAAAAGTCAGTCTAACCACAATTTTCTTTCTGAGACAGACCTATTCTGCTGACACCAAGTTGTGCTGTGCAGACATCATTAATGAGCAATTTATTCAGATAAAATTATTTGCTCTATTAGGATATCCTTATTTAGGACTAATCCAAGATGATTTTTTGTTTATCATAAATTTTGCTGTTCTGTGATTTCAAACTTATTTCAGGCATGTGGCTGCATAGAGTAATTATAAAGGGCTTTATCTTAGAGCAAGTTAAAACCAGATTTTTATAGACCAGTATTTTGACTTCCTCTCCATTTTTAGTGGGTTTTCTTTCTTTTAATTTGCCTCTTCTCAAACCCACACCCAGCAGTACAAAGGCTGGAAATTCCCCTCCATGTCGATGCAAAAATTTTATTCAGGGGCTTCCCTGGTGGCGCAGTGGTTAAGATTCCGCCTGCCAATGCAGAGGACATGGGTTCGAGCCCTGGTCTGGGAAGATCCCACATGCCACGGAGCGGCTAAGCCCGTGTGCCACAACTACTGAGCCTGCACTCTAGAGCCCGCGAGCCACAACTACTGAGCCCACGTGCCACAACTACTGAAGCCCGCACACCTAGAGCGCATGCTCCGCAACAAGAGAAGCCACTGCAATGAGAAGCCCGCTCACCGCAACGAAGAGTAGCCCTCGTTCGCTGCAACTAGAGAAAGCCCGCGTGCAGCAACGAAGACCCAACGCAGCCAAAAGTAAATAAATAAATTTATTTTAAAAAAATTTTATTCCGACATTTGTGAATTCTACGTCTTCAAGCTTAGCCTAGTTGGTTAAGAAAGCTAGTTCTTGGCTTCCTTCACCATTCCTCAAACTTGTGATGCCTTCCAGCTGTACTCCAGAGGAGCTGTCTCATTCTTCTTGAGTTGGGGTAAACTTCTACATAACAAGAGCGAAAAGATCTAACAAAGGAACGGAATTGTTCAATTATATGTTATCAAAGTCCAGTTAGGGGGAACAGAGTATATCCAGTAACGTTATTCTTAAGAGGTCAATTGGGAGAAAAACATCATGTTTTCTGCTAAATGCAGCCACTTGCAAAATCTTGTATGTTAGCTCTGCAGATGTACTTCCTTTTAAAATAGCCCTCTGGGGCTTCCCTGGTGGCGCAGTGGTTGAGAATCTGCCTGCTAATGCAGGGGACACGGGTTTGAGCCCTGGTCTGGGAGGATCCCACATGCCACGGAGCAACTGGGCCCATGGGCCACCACTACTGAGCCTGCGCATCTGGAGCCTGTGCTCCGCAACAAGAGAGGCCGTGATAGTGAGAGTCCCGCGCACCGCAATGAAGAGTGGCCCCCGCTCGCCGCAACTAGAGAAAGCCCTCGCACAGAAACGAAGACCCAACACAGCAAAAATAAATTAATTAATTAATAAACTCCTACCCCCAACATCTTCTTAAAAAAATAATAAAATAAAATGGCTCTCTGTAGAATTTAGCAGTTAAAAAAAAAACAAAAACAAACTGTAAACCAGATAGATTTCTCACTTTAGGCTCTGTATACCACCAGTTATTTTGTTCCATTTTATGATTATACACATTTGGGTTAGATATCAATGGCAATAAAATCTTGCATTTTACAGATCCTTCCAGGAGAATGTGGACTATGGTTGTAAATACTTATTTATAGAACACAGCACCTAAAGGAAATTTTCCCCAGGTCCCCAGTACACACTAAATAAACTTTACATTAAAGCTCTAGGGTCAAAAGTGGGGAAAGAAATAGCCTTTCTTGAGTTGTTACAGGTGCTGGGCCTGGAACCTTGGGTGCTTCGTGTTGGTTTCAGCACTTGACCCTCTAAGCCCAGAAGGAATCGGTCACGGCCATCGTACAGAGGCCTGGAGACTGATTTTCCCAAGTCATCCAGCTACTCACTGACACCATTGAGTCTCATGGCTCCAAAGTCTATGTGCTTTCCACCACAAAAACGCGTCTATTTATCAAAGTGGAGGATGAAAAACGATAAGCTTTGGGTACAAAAAGGCAAGAGCAGGTTTCCTTTGCAGAATTTATTTTGGCTTAAAAGCCCACGTATCTTCCCAAATCTAAATCGAATACCTCCTGACCATCCTCTTCCCACTAACCGGAAGTGATCTCTCCCTCCTAACACTCGGCAAATATGTTTTCATCTGACAAATCATTACTACGTCAAACTCACAGGACGGCGCTCAACACCAGGGTGTCCCTTTTTAGACTCACACCTATTTCTTAGTTTAATTGTCAGAATGTCAACTGATCAAATGTCCAGGCGAGTCCCACTGGCCAGAGCTCAGCGGGAATGAGACCCCGGGGTTACTGGTAATGTCTCTGCGTATCCTAATTACTGTCTTGAATCCTCTTTCTCCCTCCAGAAAGAAATGGAATTTGGAAGAGTTTGCTCAAAATAATAAGAATAATGATTCGATAAATCTCATAAGTACTTACGTTTCTGTGCTTCTCAATTTGTCCCAGAGTTCGTCATCTGTACATATGCAAAGTGCCAGAGAGCTTTGTGGAGCCCGAGAACTCAGGGAGCCCAGGGTCCACACCACGGGGAGGGCCCAGGGCGGGTAGCAGGGTCAGAGCAGGAACCAAGGCACAGAGAGTCTGGACAGACGGGGCCTCAAACAGCCCTGCAGTTTCTCTGTGTGACCAGGGACAGGTAGGAAGCGGACGTATTGGATATATATCAGAAATGACCTGGATGGTGAAGACCAGGGTGATGGCAGCTCTCCTCAGCAGACAAGTGAGCAAAGATTGAGCGTCAGCTCTGTTGTCCCCAGTGCCCCACCAAAGCCCTGTCACTAAGTTCCCAGAACATACACTCAATCCTTGGATGAAAGGAAAGAGGATTCTCCAATTTGACTGGATGTGTCTGCTGGGGAAAAGGAACTGGCTCAAAGTATACACAGAAAAATAAAACCCCACATTGCATACATTGAGTTATAAATGCTTTATACGAACTAACTCAAGCCTCAGGAAAAGCTACTGATATTATTTTTATTGCTAATTTGTACACGTGTAAACAGAAACATTTCACAGAATAGGAAACAAGGTTGAATAATTTGCCTAAAGTCACACAGCAAATAAGTGGCAAAGTTAGGATCTGACCCAGGCAGAGTCACTATTTATTATTAGCATCACCAATAACATAAACTACGTAACTGTCACCTTTTGCAAGTATTAATTCATAGTGCTGTTTACCAAACATTGACAATAAGTTCCTAGTTCATAAAACTAAAAGAAAAACTATAGTAATGAGTAACGTCATAGTAACATTAAAAAAATTGGCTGCTGAGGTCCATTTCCCCCTAAGTAAATTAAACTAATTAGAAGCATATTCATGCATCATGGAGCATTCACTAGAAAAATCGGCAGCCAGTAAACATGTGTATTATTGATATATTCAGTAGTATTCTGTAATAACTACAATCCATTAGTTTTACTTTTTTAATGAATATAAAAAGAAAGTATTAGTAATATACCCATCTTTATTACAACCTCTCAACCCATCCACATAAGACTATATTTAAAGATAAGGTTTTATTTTCTTCCAGGACAAGAAAGTGATGTTCTTTATTTAAAGCTTTATTTTTCAGATCAAGATAATTTAGCTCTTGTCATTGACCATCTCTGTTTTAGAAAGAAAAGGAAGAAGTAAGATCCAGCTTTAGAAAGCCCTCATCATTTGGTTTCAAATTTACGCTAGAGAAACTACCTACATCTAAATGGAAATGTGCAATTTTTTTCTGAATCGTTGGTATCTTTAGCAAAATTAGAGCTAACCAGCATGAAAACTCTGCTACTCAAAACCACAGCTAACACAAACCTGAAGTATGTTTCTTTGTCACCAACTTGAGTCAGAATTGCCTTAATTGCATTAGAATCTGAAATTTCAATTAACCTTATATATTTTTTAACTATCACTTCCCATTTTCTCTTCCCTAACCTTTCCACAGTTCATGATGCACAAGAATCCTATTCCTTACACAAACTAAAATATAAATATGCAAGAATCTCATTAAAAACCAACTGGTTGGGGGCTTCCCTGGTGGCGCAGTGGTTGAGAATCTGCCTGCTAATGCAGGGGACACAGGTTCGAGCCCTGCTCTGGGAGGATCCCACATGCCATGGAGCAACTAGGCCCGTGAGCCACAACTACTGAGCCTGCGCGTCTGGAGCCTGTGCTCCGCAACAAGAGAGGCCGCCATAGTGAGAGGCCCGCGCACCGCGATGAAGAGTGGCCCCCGCTTGCCACAACTAGAGAAAGCCCTCGCACAGAAACGAAGACGCAACACAGCAAAAATTAATTAATTAATTAATAAACTCCTACCCCCAACATCTTCTTTAAAAAAACAAACAAAAAAACAATTGGTTGAGCTTCCCTGGTGGCGCAGTGGTTGGGGGTCCGCCTGCCGATGCAGGGGACACGGGTTTGCGCCCCGATCCGGGAAGATCCCCCATGCCGCGGAGCGGCTGGGCCCATGAGCCATGGCCGCTGAGCCTGCGCGTCCAGAGCCTGTGCTCCGCAACGGGAGAGGCCACAGCAGTGAGAGGCCCGCGTACCGCAAAAACAAACAAAACCAATTGGTTGAGGTGTGGATTTGGTCATTATTTAAGTCATATGCCTTATATTGAGTGGGATGGATACCCCATCTCAGTAACTATAACCCAGCCCTCTATTACGGGGCCTTGCTTTCCTGATGAATAGAAGAAGTAAAGCTCTCCTAGGAGGGAAGAAAAGAGTACAAGAAGGAGAAAGCTAGCTAATAAAAAAACAGCTACAAGCTAATAAAAAGACTGATTAAACTATTATACAAATGGAATATTGAAGGTTTGCAAAATACATTTTAAAAACTATTCAATCATCACAAAATAAAACAAAGAGAAAATATATTAAGCTCTTAAATACATAGGACTTTTCCAAAATGGTGCAATAGTCGTAATTAAATGAAACAAATTAATAAATTGAATATAGACATTTTATGTGTTATTTTCATGATACTAGTGGAGAAAAATAATAATCATAATGGGTAAAATGAGAAATCTGTTAACCTTATGAAAACGAAGGCTGGCATTTTTAAAGTTACATGTTCTTTTCCCTATTTTAATTTAACACTTGGAAAATGCTCACCACGTGTGAGGTTTTTGCAGGGTTTTGCGATAATACTAATCCTTAAGGAGCTCAAGTCTTGCTTAATAAGCAGTCCTTTTTTTTCTTCTCCAGAATAATACCAATAAGAATTTATTTTTAGAATTAACTAACCAAATATCAAAAAGGTTACCTTTTGTTCATAAGTCCATAAAGGATTTCAGCTTACCGTCTTTGTATTTCCACCAATAATCCTCTGAAATGAACTTCTTTTGAAGGCATGCTATTCTACTTCTAGTTTCTATTTTGTAACTATCCCCAAGACAAACAAATATTATCTGAATTTAAAAGGTGTTGATTGACATAAACACTGCCATTAACACTGGTCAACAGAATTAGGGAAACTGAGTTGGGTGCATTTCTCGACTGTATACTTTCCTGTTGTTTGGTTTGATATCATGTGTATATATTACCTGTGTAATTTAAAAAGAAGTATTTTATGGAGGAAAAACAAAAAGAGAATCTGGTGGTGTAGGCACCGCCAACCTTAACACTTTTCAGCTGTGTTCAGAATCACCTTACCATGGATGGAATCCGGGTAAGCTGCTTTGCCACTAGCTTTGACAGCGGAGGAATACACTGGATTTTAAAAACAGTGAGCTCCCCGTAGCTTGCAACAAGAGTTTTGCTGGTTGGCACCTTCAACATGGTGGACAAGCTCTGGTTTCTCTGAACTAGTGCTTATTGACCACTCACTACATGCAGAAACTGATCTAACAACTTTATACTAATGAACTCATTTCATGTGAGTTTCTATGTATGATATACAGTTAAGGGGGTTTTCTGTTTGGGGGGTTGGTTTGCTTGTCTTCTGTCTCAACCATTTTCCTGTTCATTGTTGTTCATGTGTCACTGAATTCACATTTTGTGTCTCAGAATGATTGTCACCAAAAAAGGATTTTGCCCATATACGTTCCAGACATCTTTTTTTTTTTTTTTTTTTTTGCGGTACGTGGACCTCTCACTGCTGTGGCCTCTCCCGTTGCGGAGCACAGGCTCCGGACGCGCAGGCTCAGCGGCCATGGCTCACGGGCCCAGCCGCTCCGCGGCATGTGGGATCTTCCCGGACCGGGGCACGAACCCGTGTCCCCTGCATCAGCAGGCGGACCCCCAACCACTGCGCCACCAGGGAAGCCCCAGACATCTTTGATTTTTCTCACCACTTTCAATTTTAAAAAAAAATTATTGTTCCCACTTTTTTTTTGTTGTTGTTGTCATCATATCTATGTTCTTACTAGCATTTAATTCACTATAGTAAATCCCTTTCTGCTTAAAATAGACAGACTGGTGTCTGTTCACCAACCCAAAGCAAAATTTCTCTCACTCTCTTTTTATTCTTTCTACATCTTGGCTTTAGAGTTTTTCCGAGTTCCTCTCAGCCCTCTCACTCTTCCAGTACATTCTATCTCAGCCTTAGAAAAATAACAGAGTGTAAAATACAGAGTGCCCTTGCTCTTGTGGTCAAATCACGAGTTCAAACTTCGGGCTTCTGCTCATAAGCTACACAACCCTGAGGGCTCTCATTCAAGTTCTAACTCAAGAGAGAGATTTACAGCATTTGCCTTGGACCTGGGATGCAGCGACCAGGACCCCAGACCCAGGTCAGGGCATGCAGATGTGCAGTAGGTTACATCCCCTGTCTGTGGATGCATTCCGCTGCGCCGGGCAGGGGACAGGCAACGCTTTCATATCAAAGGTGAAAAGGGGACACATGAATAAAGAGAACGAATGGTGACTCCTTCAGCATAAGGGCAGGGATTAGCACCTGTACCATCTCCTAAGAGAAGTGCTGGATTCCACACCTTCAACAGTGAGGATGGGGCCAAGACTCCTACCCCTGAAGCAGCCACAACTCACTGCAAAGTCCAATCAGATGGCCTGTGTCTCAGGAAGGAAGTAGAACAGAAAAACCCAGCAACATAGTCAAGCAAATACAAGCAACAGTCTCCTTGACTATTTCCAGAAGGAAAGTCTAAGGATGCAAATAGAACAACAAAAGCCTTCCAAATAAAGAATTCCACAAGCCACCATTACCTAGTTGTAGCAATTCTTGATCCCAGAACCCTGATTAATCCTTTTATTCACTCAGAATAGATGAATTAGAGAATTAGTACCAGGCATAATATATGCCAGGCTGAAGACATTGAGTGAATAACAGAGTGGCCATCTTCCCGAAGTTTCCATTCCCATGAGGAACAGCAACCATAAACAGGGAAGGAAGAAAATAATAATTTCCCATAAATGCTAAAAATGCACCAGGTAAAGAAACACGGGGTGGGTTAAGTAGGTTGGTCAAGGAAAATGCTTTTGTAAAGTTAACATCTGAACAGAGATTGGAATGTGTGGAAGAACAGATCGTCCAAAGTTCTAAGGGAAGAGTGGTCCATGTTTGGGGGTGGAAATGAGCTTAGTACGTTCGAAAAAACCACAAGAAGGCAATTGGGGTTGAAGTGCAGAGAGAGAGGGAGAGCGTGGTAGGACGAGGGACCCTAGAGAAGTAGTTTCCAATATAGGTAAATATTGGCACCTCCCAGGAGCCGTCAAATGCCAAGTATCCAGCTCAGGTAGGATTCTTCAACTTTACAGGCAATTCTCCATGTGCGGTCGAGAATCCAGAGCTTTCCTGACCAAAAAGGATTTTCGTCCAAGTGTGATGGGAAGTCAGAGGAAGTTTTTTTTTGTGTGTTTGTTCTGTTCTTTTAATGGTGGGGTGTCGTTATCTAATTTATATTTGTAAGAAAACAAACAAAAACAATGTTATTTGCAGGAGGGATGGTAGATTGTATGAACAGATCAAAACAGTGCCTGTGTGGGAGCAGAGATGCCCGTGGGTGGGCTGCTGTGGCCGCATTGGGGGACAAAGGAGCACCAAGAAGTGGGAGAAGTACTTGTATTTGGAAGGTTTTATTAAGAGCCAATAGGCTTTGCTGATGTAGGTTTGAGGAAGGAAAATCCAGGATGAATCCCAGGGTTTCTAGTCTGAGCAACTGGAGGAAGGTGGCGTCACAGAATCAGGTTTCAGGATCTTCTAAACTTTGAGCTAGATGAATTCTGAGCCTGAGACCAAACAAAAAATGTTTCCAACTCGTTGTGCTTCAAATGCAGTGCCTGAGCATACGTAGACATAATTCACACTGCTTTTCCTCCCTCTGCCTGCCGGTAAAGGTCCTGAGACCCAGAGCAGACGTGGTATTTCTCTCTGTGATCAGTACTCTTGTACGACAAAGAGGATTTGCACGTTTCTTAGGTATTTTGTAGGGAAGGGCTGGAATTTGCTGCAGGTAATGTCAGAGAGATTCTGCACTGTGTGTATTACATTTTCTGGAGCAGAGAATTTGGGCTGAGAGGGTGGCCTCATGGTAAACTATTTTTTGATCATCTCTGCCTATGGCATCATCCCGATAGGTCCTCTTGTGTAAATCTTGTTGGAGGCCAACTCATGGGCTATCTCTACAACTTTGGTTTTGCTTTCTTGGTAAGATGGAGGCTTTATTGAGGAGATAAAGTAACATATCAAATGAACAAGGAAGCAGAATTCCTCAACAAAGAGACTTTACGTGGATGATTTTCTAATGTTAGTTAATCTCCCTTCGGGCAGATATCTGTGATATGGAGAAAAGTATTTATTTGGTATACGTTGCTTAAGAGCAATGAGTCACACTACAGAAATAAGTGCTAAAGTCTCTACCAGAGAACGTACATAGGCATGTGAGTAGTAGCTAGCCCCAAACTAGGGGCTCGCACAATGCCATTAATTAATACTACAGTGGGTAAATAAATTGTAGAACAGTGTGTTACACACCAATGAAAAAGAAAAAACTATGATTCCATGCAACAATGTAAATGACTATCACAGACATGGTGTTGGGGGGAAAAGAAAAAAAAAGCCAGACATAAAAGGATACAAACTATGTTTTCATTTACATCAAGTTCAAGAAGAGGCAAGCTATTCTACAGTGATAGAGGTCACACTGGGACTTATTTTTGAAGGGGATGGAAAATGGCTAAGTACAGCTGTTGGAAATGTTCTATACCTTGATCTAGGTGGTGGTAACATGGAAGCATTTCTATATGTAAAAATCCATCAAGTTATACACCTAATATTTGTGCACTTACACTATAAACACAAGATGTACTTAAATATCCTCTATAGAAATATATAGATAGCACCTGAGTAATCACTTGCTTATGTTCATGCAGGCAGCCCCAGAAAACCTGGGGATGTGGACCGCACATCAGATGTGCAGGCCTGGGCACCGCGTCTGCTCCAGCATATGAGGTCAGACCAAAAACAAATGCACCCAGTGTGCTGCACCACCCTTCACACAAGACTGTTATCAGTCTCCAGGTGAAGGTATTTAAAACTGAGTAATTCCAAATATGCTATTCTTGGACCGTTAGGTTCTCAGTATAAAGTGTACAAGATCACATTCCTGTTGCCAAGGAAGAAAATTTCCCTTTCTGAAGTGTAGCTATTCCCAGTGCCAATGCCTTTAGCCAATCTGTGCTCCTTTGTCAAGTGCAAGGGAGTCGCTTATTTATTGGAAGTTACTTTTGACTGTGATACCAAGAGCCCAGGAGGAAGCTGCAATGCTACAAAAGTCAGCTGTTACTAAAACAACCTGGAACTGAGCTCAGTCTGTGGCTACGCCTTATACCAACAGCAGAGGACTTTCTTGGCAGTTAAGATGCTGCCAGGGAAACTGACTGACAACGTGTTTTCTCCTAACTCCTGCACATCCATATGGTACCAATAGCCCCAAGTGGTGGTCCACTTGGGTGGTCCAATAGAGGCCCTTCATAGCTGGACCTAGAAACCCTTAGGCCTTGGTGGATTTGTGACTCAGGAAAACTGGGGCTAGAATTTGTTCATAGGGTTTCATTTTAATATGCTTTTCCCTAAAACTGTTCATCGCCAAGTCTCCTCATTTTCCCTGTGTGAAAGGAGATGCCACTGCTCAGGAGACTTAAACACAAAGTGTGGGACCCGTACCTGCTTCCTCTGTAACAGGAGATGGACTCTGCTACCCTCAGGTTCTCAGAGGCTACTGGATTGGGAGCCCCAGTGATTATGCCAGGAATCACCTTCTGAAGCCAATTCTCTTTCCAGAGCACGCTGCTTGAGAAACAGCATAATTTGAAAAATATGATCACTTTTAAACCTAGTTGTGTTATCTTAGTCTTAATATAAAGATGACTTGTAAAACATCTGTGCTTCATATGGACAAAGCCAGGGAAAATATTCAGCTAGGAGCTACATTCGTTTCACATCTGCAACTAAAGTGCTCTGCTATTATGCTCTCTCTTGGGAAGAATCCATCCATATGGCCACACGGGAGAGTTAAATAAAATAAGTTGCATAGCTACAGATACAGATAGAGTGTAATTTATATGCATCAAAGAGAGTAAATACATTGAAAATAATTATAATGGTCACGAGTAACCAAGCTCTCATTAGAAGGAAAACTACTTATAAAGCCAGGGCCAGGAAGTTCTGGCTCCATGTACAGACTTTCCTGACAATATCTCATCAGAGACATACGTGAACAACCAAATCCAAGGATCTACACAATAATATTTAGGCCCAGGAGTTACATTCAAGCTATTTAATTTGGGTGCATTGGCCCTAGTTAATCAGAATGAATACCTGTTCAGAAGAGACAGCAGCTGTTGTGAGAGAACTGTGTGCCCAGCCTGCCCAAACATCTACTTTGCCTTTCATGATGATAAAAGAATCCCCTGAAAAAGATGGAGTTCATGCCCAGAAATGAGAACTATCTGCAATTAGCATATGTAGTTCTACATAACAAACCATGAAGCCTGAACAGTGGGTTCAAACGCACGTAGGCTGACTCCAGGGTATGTTGTCTCAGGTACTCTGCTGTGCTTCTGATACACCAGGACACCAGGAATAAGTATATGGGTCCCCTTATTAATAAGCTTAGCCTTTCCTTGCAGTTGCTCAAAGTATATTTTTTAAGCGTGAATCGAAATCAACAAATATGCATGAAAGGTTGCTCTCCTAATTAGGCTCCGCTATGACTGTAGGGTTCTTCAGATCTGTATTTCCAGCCTGAGTCCTGCATGTCTTTTTCTCAAAGGGACTGCATTTTTCCGGGTAGAATGATGGGAGGCTTGGGCTTTTAAAAATCACTCCGGGGCTTCCCTGGCGGCGCAGTGGTTGAGAGTCCGCCTGCCGATGCAGGGGACATGGGTTCGCGCCTCGGTCCGGGAAGATCCCACATGCCGCGGAGCGGCTGGGCCGGTGAGCCATGGCCGCTGCGCCTGCGCGTCCGGAGCCTGTGCTCCGCAACGGCAGAGGCCACAGCAGTGAGAGGCCCACGTACGGAAAAAAAAAAAATCACTCCGATAGGAAGCGTCACCTACTACTCTTCCACTGGGCAGACTCAAGTGTGTCATGACCCTTCCTATTTGTCACCATTAGACAATCTCTTCCATTCTGGGAATAGATACCATTTAATTATTTGATGCCCAATATCATATATGTCATGCCTACATTCATGGAATGAGTTTTTAAGGTCATCTGTTCCGTTCCCAAGTCTTCGGAAATTACTACATTTACTTCCTGTCAGATACATGAGAATGTTTATCACCAACAGACCAAAGAGGGTAATTTCTATTCTAATATCTAACACCTAATAACCCTCATTGTCAAGAAATGTCTTGTGTTTAAATAACCTAATCCTTTAGGCTTCATCTTAACTGGATTTTATTTCAATTTATCCTCAATAGTTACTGACCTTGAAATGTCACCAAAACTGTTAAAAGAGATGAAGCACTTTAGAAGACGGAATGAAATTTTATAGCAACCTAGAATAAATTAGTGAAGTAATGAGGACTTAGAAAAAGTTTAAGACTGAACAAGTTATATACATATGAGATTATAACCTGACAGAACATAGATCACAGTGTTACAAATCCATCTCTCTGTATTTTAAAAAAATAAGCAAAAACGGGGAAGAAAGGATCCTTTATGCCCCTGAGAGCCCTACTTTACCACTAGTGTTGGTCTTACAACTAAGAGTGGCCTAGAAAACGTGACTAGTTCAGATAATAGTATTATGATGACTGGAAGGTTAGTAATACATAGGCACTTCTAAGACTAATGAATGCTCCCTGAAAATGATCATTTGTATAAAGGTCAAATAACTATTTAAGATAATTTAGTATTTGCCCCCAAAGAAAATTTTCTTTTGTTTCTCTTTCCAAACAACTAAGTAATGAAATGATTGTATATATTTTGTGTTAAAATTTTAAATGGAGATTGTCTTTTCTTAGGTTGTAATCTTGGTGATTACTATCTTTTCTAGGAAGAATCTGTGTTTTCTCTTAACCTAAACTACATACTTAGCTAGAGGCTTCTAACCCATAAATAAGTAACCCATCATTAACTAACCCATGTTTGGTTAGAATTCATTGAGTTCACCTCAGATATTATTTAAGTAATTCAAAATGCTTTGTAGAACACCACCATTGAGCTCTTGCGGTTGGTAATAACACTGTTTTTCTTGCATTTGCTCAATAACTATGCAGTTACCTTTAGTCTCTATGTTTATATGTGTCACAGCCCTTATAATTAAGTTGAACAGACTCGTAGAGGTGGAAGGAATTTTAGCGATTCAGTGATAGGTGTGAGAGTTGTGATAGGCAGTTGCTATGGCTTAAGTTTAGTTCACATAATCTTAATCTTGGAAAGGTTTATTTATGTCTAAACCAGATCCACCTTTCTGTGAGCAAAATCCGCTTCCTCTTGATCTGTCTTCAGATCGAGGACGTGGAAACTTTGTCCTTTGCTGTTCGGGAATTGTTTTGCATGTACTTGAGTCCCATTTAGGTAACCTTCCTCAAATCAAAGCCATTTCTGTTCTCTGAATTCCAATGCCCGTGTTAGGAGCTAAGTAATTCTTTCACTTGATCACCTTCCAAATTGCTCTCCTCTGCTAAATTCTCTGCTAAATGTGAAAGGCTTTCACTCAAAGGAAATCAACTAGAGAATTCTTAATCTAATATATTTAACATATTCTAAACATAATCACTTCTTTTGCTGGTGGTTTAAGTGGAAAAGAGTACACACATGTGTGTTATGTTTGTGCATTTTGAGTCCTGGTTGTTTATGTGATCGCAATCAGATATTATTATATAATACGATCCAATACAACATAACATTATACTTTGGAGGCAATATCGTTTACCATAAAAGGATGTGGTTTCTTTTTTTTTTTTTGCGGTACGCAGGCCTCCCACTGTTGTGGCCTCTCCCGCGGCAGAGCACAGGCTCCGGACGCGCAGGCTCAGCGGCCATGGCTCAGGGACCCAGCCTCTCCGCGGCATGCGGGATCTTCCCGGACCGGGACACGAACCCGTGTCCCCTGCATCGGCAGGCGGACTCTCATCCACTGCGCCACCAGGATGTGGTTTCTGTAGGCAGACATTATGAATTTGTATTCTGGCTGTATCATTTACAAGCTATAAGAATTTGGATAAGGTATTTGACCTCTCTGGTTAAACTCACAGCTCACCTCTACAGTGTTAATAATAATATTAATTGTAATATAATGTTATAATGATAGTGTTAAGAGGATTCAATAAATTAACACATGAAATATTTAGAATAGTGCTGGAATCACAGTAAGTACATAAGAAATGGTAGCTGTCCGTCATCATGGTCATTTTTGTGTAAAGAAGGTAACATATGTATAGATTTAGGCATCATCGGTATCACAGCTCCTAGCACATTCCCTAATTGGAAACCAAAATTCACACCCCCTTCAGGACAAATTAAAAACAACACCACAGATCCCTTCTCTTGCAGAAGGTCTGACTCTACAACCTGTCGGTTCATAGAAACATCAAATTTACTTGAGTAATTTTACCATTCCCCTTTTTTCCCCAGTAGTTTCACAATATAACATAGGGATTATATAAATATCCATTATCATTTCAAGGGTTTTAAAAAATTCACTAACTCAGGGGATCCCCATCCCTCTCCTATTTTCAGAAGAAATAATTCACACAAAGTGAAGAACCCAAGTCACGGAGAATTAGTTTCCCGTACACTTTTCCCACCCGGCCCATCAACTTCTTGTTGTAAAGAAGGGATGCTTGCTATCACTGAAGGGCTTTGGGGCAACCTGGTGACTTTGCTAAATTAATTTTCTAAGTCAAATAATGAAACCTCTATCACCAAGTAGCAGTAATTTTCAGTTTTTCATTTGTCTACACTTTGAGGTACAAAAGCATGTAACAAAATTATTTTTAAGGTATTTAGAATGAAAAGAAAAAAGAGGGTTAGTCTAAAAGTTAACAGCTGTCCACAGTTTAAATCTGAAAGTAAGAGGTGCAGTGCATGTTTTAAATCTTCGTAAATTTAAACTTTGTGTAAAGGTCTTTGTTTTCTCCTTGCTGTTTCTCACTTTCGTTCTCGTGATTTCTAGGACCCGAAGGCCTGCCCCTTCATGCTCTGTGGAGTCACTTCAACTGCTACTATAGGCTCCATTCAGCCCTGGGATTGGGGTATAGAAAATGGCGCCTATCAAATTTAAGGGATGGATTTCTTCGCTTTGTATTTGAAGTATTAGTGGGGTTTTAAAATATATATTTTGGAGAAATTACAATGAATATATAATCCTGATATCAATTCTAAAAATCTTTTCAGTTTAAATTCTCTCTTTTTTTTTTTTTTGAAAAGGGAAAATAAGGGGTAAGAAATAAAGGCAGGAAATGTTTAAAGATCGCTCTCGGAAAGGAACACGGACGAGAAGGGGGAGAAACAAGAATCTGAATGAGAGAACGAAGATTGTGCCAGTGGCGCCAAGCGATGCAGGAATGGGAGGAAAGAGCTTAGCAGCCGGAGGGCAAGGGGGCCGGGCCGGGAGGGTGCGGGGTGGGAACCTGGGTCTGAGGCAAAGAGTCCGAATAATCGGTGTCCGGTTATGGGGGGAAGCGCTGAACGCCGGGGAGTCCCGGACCAAAGAAAAGCCTGTTTCTCAAGCCTCAGGGTCCCACTCCTGCTGAGACGGCACCGGCCTAGTATCGATCGCGGTTCGCCATGGATTCAAGATGCCACTCTGAATTCTCTTTTAAATAATGCAAAAAGATTAGAAATTGTAATGACACATTCATTGGTTTATTTTCGACCTCTCAGAAAGTTAGAAACAAGTGCTGAACTTAAATCCATATTATTAAAATTAAAAGTGTTTCTTAAGAATTTCTGCAATTAGAATCAAAAGGGAAATAAACCACCCAACCCGAATGATATACTCTGTGGTGGTTAATTTTATGTGCCAACTTGACTGGCCTAAGGGATGCCCAGATGCTGGTAGAACATTATTTCTGGATGTGTCTGTGAGGGTGTGTCTGGGAGACACTGCCATTTGATTCAGGAGGCCCTCGCCTATGTGGGTGGTATCGTCCAATCCCTTGAGGGCCCAAATGGAACACAAAGGCTGGGGAGGAGCAAACTCTCTCTCTTCTTGAGCTGGGACGTCCGTGTTTTCCTGCCTCTGACCTCAGAGCTCCCGGTTTTCAGGCCGCAGATCCAGACTGGCTTCTCTCATTCTCCAGCCTGCAGACAAGAGACTGTGGGAGTCCTCAGCCCTCCACAGCCATATGAGCCAATTCCTACCATAAGTCCCACCTCATATCTACCTATTTATCTGTACCCTATTAGTTCTGTTGCTCTGGAGCCCTCTGCCTAATACATATGCACTGGAAGTTTGCTTTACTATGCTTATCTGTGTTTTGGTTACTCACTTACTCCCCCTGCAAGATTTTCTCTAAACACTCTTTAAAAACACAGTAACAAAAAGAGTCTTTACTGAATAATTTCTCTACACATACATTCACTTTTTGTGTGTGTTTAAATTAGAGATGGCAGCTCCCCGAAGAAGGTTCCATCTAGAGATAAAAGGTGAGTTTTTCCAATCAGAAGCCACAGGATAGAACAAAATTAATTAATTTTAAAGAAAAAGAAAACTATTTTATTTCAATCTCAGTTAATGTATTTGACAGCTAACGTACATTAATATATAGCATAACTCTATTTTTCCCAGTAATTGATATACCCTAGTGTTGTTTGCTTAAGATAAAATTATCTATAGAGCATTCACTAAGTGAAATATTGCCCTAAGTTATAATAAAAGTCTGTTTTTTTGAAGATATTAAAAAGTAACAGAGGGGCTTCCCTGGTGGCGCAGTGGTTGAGAATCCACCTGCCAATGCAGGGGACACGGGTTCGAGCCCTGTTCTGGGAAGATCCCACATGCCTCGGAGCGGCTGGGCCCGTGAGCCATGGCCGCTGAGCCTGTGCGTCCAGAGCCTGTGCTCCACAGCGGGAGAGGCCGCGACAGTGAGAGGCCCACGCACCGCAATGAAGAGTGGCCCCGGCTTGCCACAACTAGAGAAAGCCCGCGCACGGAAACAAAGACCCAACACAGCCAAAAATAAATAAATAAATTTATAAAAAAAAAAAAGTAATAAGAGACTTCCCTGGTAGTGCAATGGTTAAGAATCTGCCTGCCAATGCGGGACACACGGGTTCGAGCCCTGGTCTGGGAAGATCCCACATGCCGCAGAGTAGCTAAGCCCATGCGCCACAACTACTGAAGCCTGTGCGCCTAGAGCCCGTGCTCCACAACAAGAGAAGCCACCGCAATGTGAAGCCCGCGCGCCGCAACTAGAGAAAGCCCGGGCGCAGCGATGAAGACCCAACGCAGCCAAAAATAAATAAATTTATTTTTTAAAAAAAGTAATAAAAAGTCCATAGTTCCATATAGTTATACACAGAAATGCCTGAAGATGCTGAAATAGTCTAATTTTTTGAGGTCTTTTTCTTCCTGAAGATGCCATGATTAACCACACATATAAAAAGTCAAGGCAACGCTTTAAGATCCTTCCCCTGGAAACATCCGGTATTGAGGGAGGGACGTGTCTGCTATTTCACATACCTACAGACAGAACGATTCTGGAATCAGGCTAATTACCACCTTTGCTGTTTTAGCCTTCACAGAGCACCTGACTTGTCCTCTCAGAGAGATGAGGGAAGCCAGGCAGCTATACGCAGATTGACCCTGCACACTAATAATCTGAAGAAGATTGACGAGCTTCATTCTCTTTAACTATTTCGTTTCGTTTCATAGAAAGAAAATGAAATGACCACACAATTCTCTGGATTTATTTTGGCAAACGCTATCATTGAAAGTGTGGGACCCATCAATGACACCTCTGGTTGAAATTTATTTCTAAGGAATATCCCAAAGGAGTGATTTCTGAGGAATAATACGCAGCCTTCACTTGACTTATCACAGCTGGATACGAAGTGAAATTCCCGGCTGGAATTTAACCACCCAGAACCAAGCGCCAGATGGCTTATCTGTACCTCAGCCCGACAGCTGTGTCCTGATATGCACAGCTGGTCTTCACATTTGAATGACAATATTTAAATGATAACACTATGTGATGTAGAAAAATGTGTTTGGGTGGCTCGGGTCTTGAAAACGAGATTGCACGGTTGCTCTTAAAAGTAAATGCAGGGCCTCAACGGCTCATGCACATTCCTTCTATTTGTGCTGATGGGTCTTGGCTGGAGATAAGAGTTTAGCGCCACGTGGAAGCGTTCCAGTGCCGTTCATATTGTGCTATCTGCCCGTCACAGCTCCCCTGGGTACTCACCGTGTTAGATTTTCCTTCACAGAAAAATAAGCACAGCACAGTTTTCATTGCAAAGCCGGAGACTTTTAAAATTTTGTGATAATTAATAGATATTGCATTCTGCCGAGACAGGAATTCAAAGGTACTTGGTAGAAAGCAGCTGCTATAGAAATTCAACAGTGTGGGGATGCTATTATTCATTTCCCAGTTGAGTCACAAATATCATCAGATGAACAAACATAACAAAATTCATACCAAAATTCAGCACTTAAAAATAAAACTATGAAAGGCAACTCTCAAAGAAAATATATTTGAATACATTTCGGACACGCATGAAAAATTGGACCTATTTCAAATGAGAGGTGGATGAACGAATGTGCAAGGCTTTAACCAATAAAATATACAGGGACAAGTTTTCTACGTTCACGCTTTGACAGAGGTTCCCTGTGCTGCTGCTTCAACTTTGATGAATGTGCACATGACCCCGAGGACTCAAGGGAAACTTACCCTTAATATAGATTCAAAGTCGTTGTGGATGTAAGGGAGAAAACATTATGTTTAGTAGTAAGGAGACCTGGATATATTATCCCCATGCTACTTTTAGTTACAATGAGTTTGGTCATGTCAGTTTCCTGCTATAAACTTCAATCCCTTCACCTGCACAACAGGAGCCACGGATGAGGTGACGTGTGTGTGCCTGTGTCTGTAAACGGTGATGAAACACAAGGCAATGTGACCGTGACTGCTGTGTGGTTCCCCAGGGAACTCCACCCATAGGAGTCCTGTCCCTAGCCAGGGCTCTGAGTCAACTGCAAGACAGAATCCAGGAGGGGCAAAGAGCGGCCTGATGGTCACTTTCACAATAAACCAAGAGGATATCTCTTTACCGCGAGTCCAACGGGCTTCATCCCATGAAACCCAGAGGCGGACCAACTTCCCCGGACGCGACCACAAAGCACAGGGCAGCGCAAGGAGCCCATCCCTGGGAGCAGCTCAGGCTCCAGAGGAAAAGGTGAGTCTGCCCAGTTTAGTCTTCTCTGACTTATCACTCAAATAAGTCCCTCAGAGCACAGGCTGGAATGGCCAAGAGTTCAGTGAACACCCTCAATGAACACGAAAAGGAATGTAAGCCGTTAGGAGAAAGGCTCCCCCCGACTTTCCTAGCGGAACCTCCTCGGGGAAGGGAGCTGCAGTTAGCAGGAGGGTCTTGTGATGAAGGACCTTGATAAGTTCCCCCCTCAACCCCAGCGGACCACTCCTGTGAGTACCCACTGAGGCCGCTGTGAGCAATGTGGGTTCTGCCCTCCTGAGACTCAGCAACCTGTCAGAGCATGACACTAATTAAATCAACTCCAAGGTCACGCTGTTCCCCAAACCAAAAGTGTAGTCCTCCCATTTCTCATCCTGAGTTGTGACTGGTCACATCACCCAGCGTAGTCAGCTACCCCCAGGCATCTTACACCACGTACCCAAACCATCAGCGAGTCTATAGGCTTTTCCTTCAAAACCCATCCAGAATCTCACCGTCTCCCATCACCGTTCCCAGGACCATCCCATCCGGCAACCCCATCACCATCACGCTGCCTCATTTTCCTGCATGGCTTCCACGGCGCTTTAACATATGACGTATTTGTTCAGTGGTTTACATAAGTTCCATCAGAGTGGGAATTTCTCTGATTTGTTCACCACTGTATCTATACCATATAAAAATATCCCTGACACATAATAAGCAACCAATAAATATTTTTGAAAAGAAGAAAGGGAAGAAGGAGAGGAGAGGGAAAAAGAGGGAAGAAGGAGGGAAGGAAGGGAGAAAAGAAGCAAGGAAGGTGAATGAGGAAGGGAGAGAGAGGGAGAAAAGAGGGAAGGAAAGAAGAAGAGAAAAAAGGAGACAACAGCTGTTGAGGTTTCTAAGGCGAAGTCCAGCCCAGATTGTAAATTTCCTCGTCCTTCATTTGAGGATGGAATCTGTCTTTGAAGCCTAGAATGTGATAGTCAGCTTATGCGAAAAGGGCTGTTGCCGTTTATTACAACCTCCTTACTCTCCAGCCCTTGGCATCCACCAAAATGGGCCCTCTACCTTCACAAGACCTTCCAGTCACTCGAGACCTTCCACTCACCCAGTTTGGTGACTCTCCCTTAAACACACACACACAGTGTTCAGGCTGAACGTTGCCATTGTCAGCAACACCAATAAATTTCCCATCAACCAAGTAGACTCCCTCCCCAGTAGCGGATGATTCTCCCTTTTTACATTATAATTCAGGTGCTTTAAGGTGATACTAGAGAAAGGCAACGACCATGATTAATTAGGATTCAGCAACATCAGGCTGCTTGATGTCAAGTGGATCTGCTTCCAGGCTCCACAATCTGTTTCGTTCAATTATTGCCCATCTTTATGATACTTCCCATAACGCATCTTCTAACTTCCCTCACCAACTTCTAGTCACCACTTCAAACTTCCTGTAATCTTGGCAGGTGATTTTTACTACTCCCAGAGAATATCAAGATTGTCAGACATTAAGTCCCCCATATTCCTTTAACCACATATTCTCAAAAATAATGCTGTTTCTAGGGCTTCCCTGGTGGCGCAGCGGTTGAGAATCTGCCTGCCAGTGCAGGGGACATGGGTTCGGGCCCTGGTCTGGGAAGATCCCACGTGCCGCGGAGCAACTAGCCCCATGAGCCACAATTACTGAGCCTGCGCGTCTGGAGGCTGTGCTCTGCAGCAAGAGAGGCCGCGATAGTGAGAGGCCCGCGCACCGCCATGAGGAGTGGCCCCCACTTGCCGCAACTAGAGAAAGCCCTCGCACAGAAACGAAGACCCAACACAGCCATAAATAAATAAACAAAATTAAAAATAATAATAATGCTGTTTCTATCAAAGAGGGAGAATATGCCCCATTCCTTCCAAGCTCCCTCTGAGCAGCGTAATCATCATTCTGATGGTGAATGAGGCTCCTTTGATCTTGAGATGTGAATAAGATGGGCTCATACTCCAATTTTATACCCTGATGAAGTCCGAAGTCCTTAAAAAAGTTTCTAGAATTTCCAAAGGTCTTAAACTCTCAAGGTCACCTCAGTATCTGGCCTCTTTCTGTATGTGTTGTTCCTATTATGTACTACACTGACCCAGAAGTGACATCCAGCCACTTCCTTCAAAAAACAAAAAAAAAAAAAAAAAGAAAAAGAAAGAACAAGAAAATGTTGTGAGTGTTGAATGAAGGCTTTTACTGGAAAGGTCAAGAGACACCATTCTAATCAATGAGAACGAAGTAGTTTTCTTTGGGGCATGTCTGGGAATCTCCCACCCCTTGGCTTGAACATGGATACGATGTCTGGAGCAACAGTAGCTGTCTTGTGACCATAAGGCAACAAGTAAGTTCTGACATTTCAGAGCTACTGAACCAATGCCAACCCCTTTTTACTTCTTGTTTTATGCAACAAAGTAAATCCTTTTTGCTTTAAACCATTACTAAGTTTTCTGTTATTTGATACTCAAAGCACTTAAAGCTGATACAAAATTTCAAGATCACAATTATCATAACCCTAAACCTGTGAAGTTCAAGAGTTTAAAGATGTGTGATCTAAGCATTTACAGTTAGAGTCAGCGGGTTTAGTAGTTTGGTAGTTTAGCACACCTAAACTACTAAATGCCGTCAGGACCTTGGGATGCAATTAAAAGCTAGTTGGTTCACAGCTCCTTAATTCTGTGACCAGAAGATGATAAAGATGGTAGGAGGCTCAAAAAGTCCCTCTTCCTCGGAATGAGAGGTCATTTTCTCTCACTACCTGACTCCCTAAATTTGCCCCGAATTTGGAGACCTGCCTAATATCTCAATCTGTCCTGGCTCTTCAGAAACCTGTGTTAGTGATGGGCCTTGCCCACCCACCTGAGCCATGTAAGAGTCCTGAATTCCTAATACTGACCTTCACCCATAAGCTAGCATGATACTATTTTAATTGCTACAGTCTACCATATAAACTCAATGTACTACCTGACAGGTTAACTCAGAAACATTATTTATACATGAAGACTTACAATTTAAAAGAAAGTAGAAAATGATCATTTTTGTTCAGTCATAAATGAATTTTATACCTCCACTACAAATTATGTTGTATGAGCAGTTAAAGGCTTTCTGGGGTGCTCAAAATATTCTATTTGTTGACATGAATGGTGATTACATGGGTGTTCTTTTTATGCAAAATTCTTTAGGTTGTATCTTTATGCTTTATGTCCTTTGCTATATTTATATTTCACAATAGAATGGGTGTAAATGGTGTAAAGAATATTATTGACACACAAAGAGGCTAAAGATATCTTTAAAAAGCAGGTTACACAACAGTTTGTGTACTGTCAAGACTTTTCACCAAGCAGATATGTACCAAAATGTTAATGCCTTATCTTCAGTCAGGGCTAGAGTGCAGAGTACTGAGAGATTGTCAACCACCTATGTGTTTCTAAAAAATGACAAAATGAACACCAAGTCATATGTAAAATAATCCTTCCTTTTAAACATTTATATGAACCATTGGGAAATAACAGACTACTTAGATAGTTATACACAAGCTACATTTGTTCACATTAGAACATTTTTCCATTTAAATCATGATCACTGGATGAGTATTACTTTAAACGGTGAGAGTAATCCTGTGAGTCATGGATTTTTTTCTTTTTGGAATTTTGCTTTTATTGTTAAATTTATCCATTAAAACCATTTGTGACACTAGTTAACGATGTGAAGGTGATGTTTAAAGTGGTAGGAAGACATCCTGAAGTTTGTTCTGTTGTCCCCGCCTTTCTTATTATAATGAATCTCATTCATGAAGACATCATTACATTACAAACAACTGTCATAAAAGTAGATTCCACCATGTAACATGGTCTACTATATCCTTGTTATGATAACTTTATTGTAGCAGTGACCAGTATTAAAATTACAAATTGAAAATATGTTGTATATAACTTATTTTGAAAAGAAATCACTTAATAAGACACTATTCTTCTACACAATCTTGGTCCTGTAAGCCACCAAGATGACTTTTAAAGGTTAAAAAGTCAAAAAAAAAAAAAAAAGTTTGTGATTTGAATCTCCTATGATTTGACAAACGGGTTCAAGGGCATGACCCAGAAAAAGTATTTCAGAAAGGAAGAATGCTTTATTTTCTGATTTAGAGAATAATAACACTTATATCTGTATAATGACTGTAATTATACCAAAATGTACAATCAGGAAGAATCATCAAGTGTCCCTGGATTAGTGTAAAAATGGACATAAATGAGAAATGCAGTACCACGAGGTTCTTTTGTTAGCAACTATTATTACTTACAGTCTGCAAAACTGACAAAGGCATATGCCAATCAAATAAATAAACTGTATTTAGATAACCCAGGTAGTAGTTCACTGGGGAGTTCTTGAAAAAAGAAATTATTAGTTCAATGCCAAGTCACGCTTACAGCTTCGAACAAGGAGGAAAACATGGGCATGTTTCTCAAATGGATTTCACAGAATCAGTGCAAAAGCCTGAGGGGAGGGCTTAGTTTTTTAAGCCTCAGATTTGAAATACCTAGACTCCCTGCAACTACAGCATTAAATCCTCCGTGGAACCACAGTTTCAAATGCTATCAGGAGAGACTCAACTCTTCACCCTTCTGAGACTGATACATTTTTTTTTTTTTTTTTTGCGGTACGCGGGCCTCTCACTGCTGTGGCCTCTCCCGTTGCGGAGCACAGGCTCCGGACGCGCAGGCTCAAGGGCCATGGCTCACGGGCCCAGCCGCTCCGCGGCATGTGGGATTTTCCCGGACCGGGGCACGAACCCGTGTCCCCTCCATCGGCAGGCGGACTCTCAACCACTGCGCCACCAGGGAAGCCCGAGACTGATAAATTGAAAGCCATGAAGTTTAGAGGAAATAGAGGGGAGGCTGCAGCCGCCTGCACCTCCCCCTCGCCCCACAGACGAAGGCTCTACCTGTAACACCGTTTAAAGTTCCATCTGAGGCTGTCTCCTGGGTGAGGCTGGAGGATGGTGTT
Source organism: Tursiops truncatus (assembly GCF_011762595.2). NCBI lineage: Eukaryota > Metazoa > Chordata > Mammalia > Artiodactyla > Delphinidae > Tursiops > Tursiops truncatus. Next base: position 4,673,766 of record NC_047054.1, read on the forward strand.
TTTAAGACACTCCAGAAATCTCACAACCCTGCCATGGACCATCTTTGTAAACACTGAAACCACATTTTAGTCGAGGGAAAACATTATTTTTAATTCTCATTTAAGACAGTCGAGGAAGTTCTAAGTGCTTACTTAAAAATGCATTATAGGTATCCGGCCAACTCTTCACTAGTCCCGTGGAAAATTCTGAATCTCAAAATGATTTTTTTGTGGCTTTGTGTATTCCTGCACCACCTCCTCCCTGACGTCAATTGCCTGGCAGATGCCAATTAAACAACTGAATTTTATTGAATTTTCGTTGTACTTTACCATTCTCTCACATCTCCTAACTCATTCCCAAAACGGCATAAGATAAAGAATAACACTCTTATTTTCTCCATCTCACAGATGAAAAGTTTGCCTTGGGAAGATTTTATGAATTAACCACACTGATACGTTGTTGCCCTGTGTTTTAAGATCCAGACCTTGAGAATCCTCCCACAATATTGCTAGTTGTAAGTTCCATTTAGGAAAATAAGCTTTTGACCAAAGAAAACGGTGTAATGCATTCTGAATTTAAATAAAAATAATGTATATCTAACTATTTTGATTTATCAATAATGCTACCTACTTCTGCTGTTATATATAATTAATGATTTAAAAGAATAAATAATTGGAGAGGATGCTGGAAAACTGTGGACCATTTTTTTTTTAAGGTCTCCTACCTAACTGATTAACAGGTATCTCTTTTCACTTAGATTTACTTCAAAATAACGCATAAGCATCCAGTTATACACAGGCGCAAACGAAAACCTGAGAGTAACATGAGGTGATTTCTAGGACTGAAACTCAAACTGTGCTTCAACTGTGAGTCAAGGAAAAATTAATGCAGAAGAAACCCAAATATCCAGCCTAATTTAACATCTTTAAGCCACAGCTGCAGAGATGATTCTAAACTGAGGCAAACGGAAGAGTGGATCTGCCGGGTATTGTGATAAATGTTAGAAAAGCCACCGAATAAGTTAGATTCCTTTGAGATGGCACACTAATTATTTTAAATACAAATATCCTTGGGGAAGCTAACATATCACGATCTTTTCTCCAACACTCCCACTATCAAATAATTTAGCTGTTTTCCTCCAACCAATAGATGAACTGAACCACTCTGATAGGAATTTTGATTTCAAGTAGGAAATTTGGACAAGAGTGGACTTGACAGGAGGTAACAAGTTCAGGCTGTTTTAGCCAGAAGAAATATACGTGCCCAACTAGGGAGAGCTATAGAGAGCAGCGGGCACGGAGGCCAGTTTTTCATATTATGTTACACAATTATTTATTGTATTATGTTACACAATTATTTTTTATGTTACACAATTATTTTTTACTTATTTTTGCTTAAGACTTGACCTGGCTCCCGAGGTTGTATCAAGAAAACTAAGGCTCAGTGCAGGTGCTAATGAAAATTAATTGAAATTTCAAATTTCAGCTGGCATTAGTTTACGCTGATGACCCCAGCACAAAGGACTTGCTCCTCCTTCAAAATCCCACAGCAGAAGTTTATAACACTTCTCTTTAATTACACCTAACTTTTTTTTTTTTTTTTTAATTTGGCTGCATTGGGTCTTCACTGCTGGGCTTTCTCTATTTGCAGCCAGCGGGGGCTTCTCTTGTTGCGGAGCACGGGCTCTAGGCGCACGGGCTCAGTAGTTGTGGTTCGCAGGCTCTAAAGTGCAGGCTCAGTAGTTGTGGCGCACGGGCTTAGTTGCTCCACGGCATGTGGGATATTCCCGGACCAGGGCTCGAACCCGTGTCCCCTGCACTGGCAGGCGGATTCTTAACCGCTGCAACACAAAGGAAGTCCCTACACCTAACTTTTTAATAGCACTTCCCTATCTTGGGATAATTCTTCTAGGCTATTTTACACTATTTAAATTGTCTATTTAATTTCATAGCAATAAGAGCCTTGACGTTTTTGTAAACTTTGCAACTCCTACCAAGTTAATATTTTAAAAGTCTGGGGGTGGGCTTCCCTGGTGGTGCAGTGGTTGAGAGTCCACCTGCCGATGCAGGGGACACGGGTTCGTGCCCCGGTCCGGGAAGATCCCACATGCCGCGGAGCGGCTGGGCCCGTGAGCCATGGCCGCTGAGCCTGCGCATCCGGAGCCTGTGCTCCGCAATGGAAGAGGCCACAACAGTGAGAGGCCGGCGTACCAAAAAAAAAAAAAAGTCTGGGGGTGGTGGGTGGGATGAATTGAGAGGTTGGGATTGACATATATACACTAATATGTATAAAATAGTTAACTCCACATCACCAAAGTAAGACTTGAGTTAATCACAGTTTTGGCTCTCCCAGAAATGCAATCTTAAACCAGTTAATCAGGAAACGTCTGGTCAGCACTAGTTAGGTAATCTGTTTCCTCTCCTATAGGCAAGTAACTTGGAAATAACCAACCTGCTTTTCCGCCAGTGTAGCTGCCTTTTTCCTGCTCTCCTCTGCCCGTGAAAGTCTTTCACGTTGTACAGCTCCCTGGGGCTGCTTTCTACCTCCTAGATTGGATACCGCCTGATTCGAATTGATTTTCGCTCAAATCAATTTTAAAAAATTTAACATGCCTCAGTTTATCTTTTAACAGTTCTAGTGTCAGAAGAGAGAGTGAAGTACGATATACCCCTGACACCCCGCGGCCAAGAGCAAAGAGCAAGCAAACGTGGGTACCTGCTGAGCCCTGAGCTCACGCTTCCCTGCCGGCTCTGGAGGTCATGCGCAAGTCCCCCCCGGATCCTAGTGGGAGCTTTCAGACTTCATGTGAGCACTTCTTTGTCCGTACTGGGTCCAGAAACTGGTCGGAGGCAGGCTGGGTCCGACTCAGAAACCGGACTGGGTCTGGGGTCGGACTGGGACTGACTTGAGCTGGACTGGGTCCCGTGTGGAGCCTCAGGTGAATCAAAGTTTGTTTTCCGGCTGAACAGGCAGGTTAAACTCATCAAGGATGATCCTGAGCTACAGTGGCCACGGTGGAGAACTTTTCACCTAGGTAAGCGTATCCGGTTAGGAGGCGCCCTAGAAAAAAAAGGGGGTCTCAGACAGGCACTCACCAGAGAGTGTAGAGGGAACATTATTTTTCTCCTCTACAGTTTCTGGGGACCTGGATGAGACCTGCTGGGACACCCCAACTTGCTCCAGAGCCTGCAGATGGGATCCCGGGGACACTGGTGAAGCCGACAAAGGTTCTTACCAAAGTCAGCTCTCCCGGACCTCTGCTGCAGGAGCAAGGGTCAATTTCATGCTGTGCCTTCCTTTCCAAACCCAGATGGGCAGGAAAAAACAGTTGTGAGAAGGAGATCTTTGAATTGTGACTCTTGACTTAGCTTTCAGGTGCCCGCTGGTGGTGACTCTCTCATTCCCAGGGACAGCTGTGCCTGCTTGTTTGTGTCCTGAGAACTTGGCTCGGCAGCTCTCAGGTTGCAAGCCCCTGAATATGGCCTGGAAGAAACGTGGGCTGCATCCCATCTGAGGCTTGGGTCATATTGACTGTTGCCAGCTCTTGGGGGGAACTGTCTGAGTCTTTCCTTTGTTTTTGGGGGTGACTCTGGATCTTGGGAGAGTAGGATCTTTTGTACCCTTTTGGGGGATACCTCTGCATCCAGGGGCTTGTTCAATACTGCCAGGAATCTACTCTCTGTCCCAGCTGATACCTGACAAGATAATTTGAAAGGATTTTTTTTTCTTTTATTAAAGTAGCTCTACAGTCATAAGTTGGCCAAACTGGAAGCTGATACTTAGAGCCTGAGAGCAACTTTTTTTTAGGTCTTCTCTAAACTAAAATGAAACTATGTACCCAGAGGGAAAGAAAAACATTCTGAAGCCTTTGTGAAAGGATTTACTAAAACATCCCAAAGACACAGAACTCTAAAATCTGAAACATAGAAATCTTTTGATTTTCATCTTAGTGGAAGATCTTCTCCCTGATATAAAGAAGCAAATTGAGGGTAAGTAGTTGGATGAGTGGGTCAGTCTCTTAATATCATTCACGTTGCAACCCAATTATTTAAGGAATTGAAAACATCTAACTTGTATTACAAATCAAGTCTTTACAGGAACAGAAATGCAGCTCTAGAAACAATTCAAAGCACACTCATCCTTTTTTTTTTTTCCCCCACCAATCCCCAAACCTCCCCAATGAGATGTCAAAAGACTTGCAGACTTTGTAAATGATCTGGACTTAAAGAACACGAGTCCTTGGGGGAACTTGCATTCTTTCTCTGTGCTTTTTGAGACGTAACTCTTCTACCTGGTCTTCTCTAGAAACCAAGGTAATTCTTATCAGAAGCGGGGGTGGGGGGAGGATATTTTGAAATCCAGGCCTAAGAAAAATCTTAGAAATCTCTTTCATAAAGATTAGTTAAAAGCTATCTTAACAGGTAAACATATTCTATCTGCCAGGAACACAATTTGGATCCAATGTTCTTTTATAAACTAGTGAGTTTGCATTATCATACCTGTCTCATGGCTAAAATCTTAAAATGAAAGCTATAAGGGTCTGTTTGTACCTGTCTATATGTTTATAACGTCTAGGTATATTATAGATGTGTGATTTTTTTAACCTCCCAATAGTATTGCCACAATTAATTTTATAAACAGCTCTATTTTAATTGGCTTAAAGACAAACATTAAATAAATCAAGTATACTCACAGAAATATAGAAACTAACCCAAATGTTTTTCAGTTTCACATGATCTAGGCTAATCTTCGGTAAACAAAACCTAATTTAAGTTTGTCACTTAATTAGAAGAGGCAAGTCTTTGGAGCTCTCAGCATTAAATATAGTACTTTTATTCTACCTCGGTTTACAGAGTCAAATAAGCTCGTTATCTCTGTTGCAGAATTTGTCAGCAAGAAAGATAACTTAAAATGATGATTAGCTGTTTAATGTCTCATGAAATTTCCAAGAGTAAATCTAATTGTTAAGAACAAGCAAATTAAATAGACGTAAAAGGTTATAAACGCACTTTTCAACAATCATTGTTTTATGGTATGTCTACTTAAAAAATAGTTCCCAGAACCTTTAATACGCTTCAGTTCACCTTTCAACAAGGTAAAGTCTCCGTTCCCCCTTTATTCAAACATTTATTAAGCACTTAATGGTGCCAGGCGTAAGGTAAAAGAAAGGCACAGAGGAAGCTTCGTGCCCCGGAGGCGCGGGAAGGTACACTTCCCTGAGCGGGGGAGAAGGCTGATTTCTGCTTCGCCAGTGTCTCCATTTCTTTCAGCTCAGAGATGCAAAACCAGAGGACGTCCTACAAAAAGCTGTAGAGGAAAGACGACTTTAGGTAGGGTGGGAGAAAGCTAAAAGAAGCTTGGCTGTAAGCCAGGCCGCCTCACCTACACTCAAAAACCATCCCGGATCTCTGCGGCCAGGTACCCCACGGAGCACACTGTGAGCTTCGCAAACTTAGCGACTTCAACTTTTAATAAGAGGCTAACACGTTAAAATCAAATTTGAAAGCTCCCAGGGTCGTGTAAGCCAAGGCCGAGCAACTTCATACTAACTTTCGGTTGAGTAGTAAAAAAAAAAAATCTCCGTAGACTTAAGAAAGACGGTAGCGTGGACACCCGGAGCCTGAGGGGCACGAAGACCTCCCGCGCTACCCAGGAGGAGGCCAAGTCTCGCGAGAGTTGAGGCGCCCGGACCGCGCCCCAAGGGATCCGGCGGAGCGGACGGGGCGGGAAGGTGGGCGGGGCGCCGGGACCCAGAGTTCCGGGTTCCCCAGCCGCGGAAGTACGGGGGAGCGGCGGCCGTCGGCTTCGTCAGGGTTATTCTTGGCGGCGGCGCGCGGCCATGGCGCGGAAGCCGAACCACCGGCTGCTGCTGCTGTCGCTGCTGCTGCTCTGCCAGGCCCCGGTGTGCAGCTCCGGCCCTCTGCCCCTGATCCTCAACACTTGGCCTTTCAGGAATGCAGCCGTAGCAGGTGCGGGGCCGGGGGCTGCGCTGCCAGAGCTCGCGGGTGGGGCGGGTCGCCGCCGACCGCACCGAGCTGCTGGGAGCCGGGAGGCGGGCCTTCCGCAGCCTCCCCTGCGGCCTTTCCCGCAGCCGCGGCGCCTCGGGCACTGGACCCTCCTCCCCGCCACTGCTGCATTTTAGATCCTCAGCGTTCTTTGTGACTCCCTCTCTGCAGCCCCGAGTCACTGTATTTTCCACCCTGCTGCCGACCTGGAGCAGTTACGGCCTTTCTGCTCAGACTCTTCCTCCAGTGGCTCCTACGCCGGCTTTTGCGTGACCTCCAGCCCTTTCCTGCCTTTCCACCTCCCCTTTGGAGCCCGTCACATCTCCCCAGTACCCTCCACTTAGGCTTCGCCGACGACTAAGTTCCCCAACAAAGCGTGGTCGCTTTACGTGTACTTTTTGTTGCTGCATGCTGACGCGCTGTATTTGCCACCTGGCAAAGGACTTCCAACCTTGGTTATACGTTAGGATCATCCTCAGAGCTTCTCAAAAGGACCCGTGCCTGGGCCCTACCTCCTGAGGTTTTCCTTTCACTGCTGGAACCAAAGTTTTTTTTTTTTTTTAAAGCTGCGTAAGTGATGTTGATTTGCAGTCAGGATTGAGAACTACCAAACTAAGATATTACCTCTTCAGGAAGACTTCCCTCATTTACTGTCTTCAAACCCAGTCTGAATCAGGTGCCAGGCTTGCGTGCTTTGATATCATCCTGAACATACCATTACCTTGTCATTTTCTTATCCTACTTGTTTCATTCAGTTTAAGACATACTACCCTAGTAGTTTCAGACCCCTTCTCCCCCATTTGAGGCTGCTAATATAATTTTCTGGGGCTGAATTAGCTTTAGAATTTGATGGAGCTAAGTTTGTATGTTATAGGCAGTGCATATGATTCAGAGAAAAAATGAGGAAACAGGCTGTGAGAAAGAAATTCCCAGCGATAATGAGACAGAAAAGAAAGTTCAGGGCCCTGGGCTGGGAACAATTCTGTGTATGTTGTCTGAATTCAGAAGGGGGGGGAAACTTCTCTAAATATACTTTCAAGCCTGTTCTTTCAGTGGTAATGCTTATTATTTACCAATAGTGTCATTAACCCGTCAAGGAATTCTATTTTTATTAGTAAAGAAATTTACTACTTAACACCTCCCCCCCCCCCCCCCCCCCCCCCGCCCATTCCATGTTTGGGGCTCTGGAGAACATAGTTTAGTGTTAAAAGCATGGCCCCTGGAACCAAAATGGTTACTTTTGAATCCTGACGCTGCTGTCGACTAAGCTGTGTGACCTTGAACAAATATCCTCTCTGGGTCTGTTTCTTCCTCTTTAAAATAAGGATAGTAATTGTACAGTACCTGAAAGATTAAATGAATTATCCACGTGAAGCCCACGTTGTAATTATTTGCTGTTATTTTGTTGTTATGGAGACTTGCTGGTATATTTTTAATAATCTGATGATGCAGAAGAATTTACGGGGCTATGATTTCATGAATTTTCAGTTTGCCTTTTAGTAGCTTCAATTGTAACTTATAAAACTGAAGGAGAGAATAATTCTTTTCTCTCGCACACACAGTAGAAACAGGTATTATTAATAAGTGAAAAAACCCTCACTTTGCATCAGTAGCCAAAGTCTGAATTCTTCACGGTAAACGGTTGTTATGTAATTCTGTCTATATCACTGACTGCTTTGCAGCACCTGATAGACGAAAATTTCAGTTTAACTTGGAGTAAATGTGCAAACAGTTTTAAAAATAGGAGTTTTCAGGCTGTTTTTGTTTTGTTGCCTTTGGCATTGAAAACAAAATGCGTGTCTACACAAGCACTCTTGGGGTTTGATTGCCAGCGTGGAGGACGTTAGCATCTGGAGGGTCTGCGCTGGACGCGGTTGAGAGCGGCTGTGCGGCGTGTGAACAGGAGCAGTGTGACGGCACCGTGGGCTTTGGCGGCAGCCCCGACGAGTCTGGAGAGACCACCCTGGATGCCATGATCATGGACGGGTAGGAGCGCCCTGAAAAGCCTTAGTGCTCTCTGCACCTCCGCTGCAGGTTGAGTTACATGGATGGCTGATTAGTCTTCTACTGAGAGCAAGATGGACAAATATATGTGTGTTTTTAAAATTTTTATTGGGGTGGAGTTGATTTACAATGTTGTGTTAGTTTCAGGTGTGCAGCAAAGTGAATCTGTTATACATATATCCACTCTTTTGTAGGTTCTTTCCCATGTAGGTCATTACAGAGTACTAAGTAGAGTTCCCTGTGCTGTACAGTAGGTCCTTATTGTTTTATCTGTTTTAGATATAGTATAGTGTGTTATATGTCAATCCCAATCTCCCAATTTATCCCTCCCCCCGCAATATATAAGTTTTGATGCAGGTCAAAAGCCCTAGCATATTGTACTTGGCCTTTCCAAACACAAGGCGTTGCCCCCTCAATTAAAAGAAAGTCATGCAGCAATATGGAGGGACCTAGAGATTATCATACTAAGTGAAGTAAGTCAGAAAAAGACAAATATCGTATGATATCACTTATTTGTGGAATCTAAAAAAAACGATACAAATGAACATATTTACAAAACAGAACTAGACCCAGAGACAGAGAAAACAAACTTATGGTTACCAAAGGGGAAAGGTACAGGAGGGATAAATTAGGAGGGTGGGATTAACATTTACATACTACTATATATAAAATAGGTAAACGACAAGGACCTACTGTATAACGCAGGAAACTATACTCAATATCTTATAATAACGTATAATGGAAAAGAGTCTGAAAAAGAATATATACATATATAGAACTGGTTCACTTTGCTGGACACCTGAAACTAACACAACATTGTAAATGAACTATACCTCAATAAAAATTTTATTTTGAAAAAAAAAGAAAATCATAATCATAGTAGAAAACTATCACATTGAGGTAGGTAGTCTCCTTAGAACAGGGAGAGCCCCAAGGTACAGAAATACATCTCTGACCTGGTAAACCATCATTTACCCACCAACCACAAACGCTGTGGGTTGCCTGACCTGAAGCCTTAAAACCCCTTTCAAAAGCCATATTTAAAACGAGCCATGGGAAACTGAGAGTTTTAGTGCTCTGGGAACATAGGGGTAATAGAGTCTCTGTTCCTTAATATGCCTGAATGTGGGAATTTGTATGAACTTCATGGATGTGCCGTCACGTCTGCATCAAGACAGTGGAGTTTATCCTACAAAACACTATAGCTTGAAGTAAAGCAATTTTTAAAAAATTTGTGAACCTATAAAAATACCTTAAAAGATCTTACTGCACTTTTTTCTTGCAGTACTACCATGAACGTAGGAGCAGTGGGAGATCTTAGACGAATTAAAAACGCCATCGGGGTAGCACGAAAAGTACTGGAACACACGACACACACACTGTTAGCAGGAGAGTCAGGTATATTTTAACTGTACTCAATTTTTATGTAGGCTTGTGTCTATCGTCTTCACTGTGAAAAAAGGACTCAGTATAAAATAGTGGATAAAAGCAGACCTAAGTTCAAATTCAAGCTGTTTTACTTAATATCTATTTAACTTTGGATAAGTTACTTAACCTCTAAATTGTACTTTCTTCATGTTTAAAATAGGATTTTTAGAAACCAGTTTATTCTTAATAAATGAGTAATTGCTGGAGGGAAACAGGATTCAGCATTATTTCTCTTCTTGTATTACATTTTTATGGGTGTAAGACCCAAGGCGCATAAGGTAACAGAAGATGGGAACGGATGGGGTTTTGCTGTGGCAACGGCACTTTCTTGAACACCTCCCAAGGTATATACCCAGAACCATACCGTGATCTGTATTCAAAAAGATCATTCTTAACCACGTATTAGCTCACAGTTCCAGTAGGCACCCTTCCATTTTGTTGAAACAGAATGGAAAACTACCTGACAAACACAGGAGCTGTCAGTCTTTCATGGAATCCAGTGGTGCCTTTATTTGGCATCTCAACGTTGTTTTACGCTCTGGGCATCGCACCCCAGTTAGAGTCGCGGTTGTTCCGAGGTGTCCCTTTCCTTTTGTGAAGCAGAAGCAGGGAGATTCTGGAGGGAAGGTGGGAGAGGAGAGTTGTCATCACACCTCCCACAAGGGTCTCAGCAGATCAGGGTCAGGAAGGACGTAGGGAAGTCGAGATCCAGAAACCGGTGCCCGTAACACTCTTCACGTGTGAATACTCCCTTGACCATCTGTGTTTACCCCCAGGATGGCTGCGCTCCACGTACGAGACAGCTGACCCCCAGCACTTCCTGTGCATACATTTTGTTTAAAAGATAATACTTAACTCATTTGCATTTTTCTTCCTCATCTCCAGCCACCAAGTTTGCCGAAAGCATGGGCTTTATCAACGAGGATTTATCTACCAATGCTTCGTGTGCTCTTCATTCAGATTGGCTGGCCTGGAATTGCCAGCCAAATTACTGGAGGGTACGTATGCATGATATTTTAAAGTTAAGTTATTTGAAAATACTACGTGACATCCCTTCCACTCTCAGTCATCCACCTGTTGCCTACAGTGCTAATCAGCACCCTGGTTGCACTTCAGAATCAACGACTGATGCCAACTCTGGGCACAGGATGGTCTCAAAAGCTCCCCAGCTACATCTGATCCACGTCCTGAGTGGGGAACTCCCAGCCCCTGGCAGTGGTTTCAAGCTGTGAAGGTTCTGCTGTGGGAGAAGGGCTGCCTCACTCTGAACTGCTCTGCTGTGTTTCCTTGTAACAAAAGGTTCCATGCATTAAGAAAACAAAGTTTGGAAACCATTAGTCTAAAATATTTCTTATATTTTATCTATGTGAAGTATACCCAGTATCTTGCCCTTTTTTAACTTGGGGATTTATACTATTAGGTGTCTAGTATGTTACCAGGAAGATAATTTATCTTTAAGTCAATGGGACTTTGAGCCTAAATCGGTTTGTCTTTGCTACCCAGAATCCTGCTGTGGAGCGTGTTAGTCTTTTACCTGTTTCTTCGCCAAATCCTAATCACCTCTGAGTAACCAGGGAGTCACTTGAAAGAGGCCACTGCGTGAAACCAGGTCATGAGAGGCACCTGGTGCACAAATGAACAAGACATGAGTTGTAGGTTTCTTGCTTTAATACTAATCCATATCCACAACCTGAACTTATGAATTTGGATTATTTTCCTGAGCCTTTAAGATTCATAAAAGAATCTGAGAGTACAGCTTAGGATATGTTCACATGTACCTAGCTTTGAAAAATAGAAGATTTTAAAATAGATTGTGCTTTAAATTTCAGAGTAGCTCTTCTTAGGTCAGGGAACAAATTCTAAAATTTAAAAGTCATGTTCTGTACCTGACTTCTTTGAGAAATCTAAAAAAAAATCTAATCTAAAAATCTTCATTTATATTTGCCATTGTGCTGAGAATTTTTGGCATATATAGAGAAAAACTGGGGATCTTTTCCGGATAATATAAATGTCTCTTCCGTATTATATAATTCTGAGACCAGACTAGGTATTTAGTAAAATTATATCCATCTGTCCACATAAGACTTAGCTAACCTTTGGCTTTTAATTCTTATCTTTCAGTTACCCGATGTCCTTTTGGTTTCTTGCTAATGTTTAGCGATTGTACATAACTACATGCTGGTTTCTAAAATCACCCTTTCTAAAAAATAAAACTTAAATCTCGTTTACAGAATGTTATACCAGATGCTTCAAAATACTGTGGACCCTACAAACCACCTAGTATCTTAAAGCGAGATGGTTCTACTTACAAAGAAACAGGAGATAGTTACGGTCATGATACTATTGGTAATTTGCCTTCTATACCGTTTTTATGGTTAAAGTTCAGCTAGTTTTAATTGCTCTCCTGTAGTTCTTAACTTCTTTATCCTTAATCATGTACCAGAAGGTGATTTTGATTAAGTGGCAATTAAGAAAACACACACACACACACACACACACACACACACACACACACACATTCTTTTCATATCATCTATATATATTTTGGCAAATTTACTTTATACATAAATCTGATGATTATTCACTTGGGGATTTTAAAATCTTTGTTTGATATTTAGTTCTTTAATAATGTTATGTTTGCCACATTCAAATGATCTTTCCAGTCATTTCCTGTAATGTTGAAAATTTCCATTAGTCTATAGCCATGATTCTCTTTGGCATTACCTTTGAAAAAGCATTGAAAAGTGAGCAATTTGAAGTGAGGATATGGGGTGTCTACAAAATGATGCTGTGAAACGAGGTCATTAAAAAACACAGATATTACCACTGGTGTAATTTTCAATATTCCCAAGATTCCTATTGTCTTCTACCTGAAAATAATGGAAGACGATATTTATATTACCAACTGCGCAATTATTTGGTTATATTTGAGGTACACTTTAGAGTTGATACCTACAATGATTTTTTTTTTAATTTCTAGGCATGGTTGTCATCCATAAGATGGGAAATATTGCTGCTGGTACATCTACAAATGGTATAAAATTCAAAATACCTGGGTTAGTGTTTCTAAAAGACCAGATCTCGAAAATATGTAGTGAGTATCAACCAATATGTCCTAGGTGCTATGGGGATGCAAAACGCAAAGCACAACCCTACTCTCACAGCTAAGGTTATTGTGAAAGAAAATAAATTAGTAGCTGCTAAGTGCAAAGGAGAAGGTGTCTCAGCCAGGGCTGCAGAGTTTAGGGATGGTGGTGTGATCAGATTAAGCTGGGGCCATCAGGGGCCTGGAGAGAGGGGCCTGGAGAGAGGGGCTGGGAGCTGACCCTGACCCTGAGAGAGGGACCAGGGACATCCAGGCCAAGGCACTAGCAGATCCAAAGTAGCTCAGGTTCAGGGCTCCCAATGGCCAGAAACAAAACGGCACATCTGTCGAGTGCGGGGGAGGAGACCAGAGCCAGATTTCAGGGGGTCTTTAAGGACTTCTGGATTTTATTTCAAAGTAGTAGAAAAGCATGGAAGGTTTATTACAAGGAAAAACTTGAGTAAAATGTTGGCACCTGACCTAGACAGCAGGAATAGACTGTAGGTGAGGAAAACCAGTTGGAACCTGCTGAGATAATCCAGGAATGAGATGATAAAGGATGGCGGTGGTGGAAGAGTCACCGTGAACCTGTGCCATCCCGCCACGTATGATGGGCTGCTGTGTGATTCTCATGTAATGAATGAATGCGGGTTTATGAAAACCTAAGTGGAAAAACTAAGGAAAGTCTATCCTCTGTATTCTGATGAAGAATTTACTTGAAACAATAGTCAGTGACTAAGTAGAAACGTCTCCTAAAAGAATTTTCTGCACTTGACTTCCCGTCCTGAATGACCGTGCTGTGCCCTCCCAAAGTCGAATAGGAGACTCGCCAATACCTGGATCTGGGGCCTACGCCGACGACACTGCAGGGGCTGCAGCAGCCACCGGGGACGGCGACATACTGATGCGCTTCCTCCCAAGGTGCGCCCTCCTACATCTGTGACTTCAGAGATCTTAGAAGGAGATATTGTCCCTCAAGAGAGAAAATAATTGTCTGTGCCGCGTGATCCGCATTTGTGTGTACGAGAGCTTTTCAGAAAGCCTGTTACCAACTCTTGGCACCATCCCTTTGACGATCCTAATCATTCAAATGAAGCAGCCACAGTCCTGAAACAATAACTCTGCTCACTCGTTCGCAGATGAGAATGCTTAGGATCTATTTAAATAACTTACGTAAGGCCACTGAGTAAGGACCGCGATAATTGATGATGAAAGCAGAAAATGCAGTCGCCGTGTACAATTAATTACTGAGAAGCCTTGCAACTAGATGTTTTGCGCATGCCTAGTATTTTCCCCTGTTGACTGTAGCCCCATTTCTTACTTAAATATAACCTCTATACTTCATGACTTCAGGCTGTTTTTACTAAGTAACAGTTATTCAGCTGAAGCCCAAAATAAAAGTCCTTATCTGAAATGAGTGGGTGGATTAGTTGAAAAGGTAGACACGGTATCAAGGTTTACTGCCTTTCCTGTTGATACTTTCACAGGAGTTACCTCTTTTCACTTACATGCACTGTATTTTGTCAGTTGTGACAATTTTGATGGTTTTAGATGTCTAACCTCAATAACCAAATCTGGAGTTAGCTTATTCTCTGATACTAAAGTTCTGCCTCTGTTGAAATCAGCTACCAAGCTGTAGAATACATGAGAAGAGGAGAAGATCCCACCACAGCGTGCCGGAAAGTGATTTCAAGAATCCAGAAGTATTTCCCCAACTTCTTTGGGGCTGTGGTATGTGCTAACGTGACTGGAAGTTATGGTAAGTTTTATCTGAAATTCATATTTATGTGAACCTGCAAATGTTGATGAGGACAGAGACTTTAAAACGCTGTTGGGTATTTTAATCCTCTGCGATAGAAACAGGGACTGTATTGAGTAGGCAATGGATAAATGTTAATTGTTGTATCAAGACCGCCAGAGTGTTAGAAGTGTACCTGAAAGTCTCCTCTGTTGACTGGCGGTGGGTAGGATCCAGTCTTTGGCTGTTCGGTCTTACCCTTGACGTCCGTCCTAAGGAAAGTTTAGCTTCGGCTCAAGTATATGCTGAGATGGGCTAATGTAGTCAGATGTTTTTACTCATTAGAAGTACGTAGGGATAAACGATCTTCCCCACTTCTCTGTTCCTTATTTAAAGGTCTCAGTCATTTAGATCTCAGGGCCCCCAGGTACAAAATGTATTACTAATTAGTAAACTAAAGGCGTTAGCAGAATTATTTTCGCAGTGTATTTGAGGCATGTCCTTTGCTTCATTTACTTTCCATATGAGCCCATCCCAGTTTCAAAGCATTTCAAGATCAACCAGTGCCGCTCCTCATTGGTGAGGCTTCAGCCGGGGAAGATACACAGCCTAGTGATCAATCCAGCTCATTAGGTTAGACTGCTTATTACTGTGCTTTGATCTTTTACTTCCCACAGTTTGGTATCTGAAAAACTTGTCTGAGGAATTCCATACTCTTTTTTAAGTACTAAAATACAGTAGTTGATGTAAGTTATGGGTGGGGAGGCTTTGTGTCTAAAATAAATCAGTTTCATTGATTCCCTCTTAGGAAATAAACCTTAGAAGGCTCAACGTTAGATTTAACAGGATGTAAAAATGATAATTATATAATTGTAGATGAATTTAAAATTGACCAGCCCCTTGTATTTAAAGTAGTGGCATTAGAAGGGCTCCCTCCAGGTGTCTGAGCAGGTGAAGAAATCACTGTTGTCTGACAGAGAGCATCTTGACAAAACAAGGCTCACTTTCTACCCGTGCAGAAGCGTAGAAAAGAGCAGGGTGCCTGGGGAGGGGAGGGTTATGGGTGGATGAAGGGAATGGCCTAGTCACTAGGGAAATACAGTTGTTAGTGTGTGCCTGAAAATTTTCTTTTTCTACGAAAAGGATATGAAAACATTAAAATAACAGTAGCAATGACCGCCTATGTATAGGAGCAAAAAATCAGCCTATATTCTGAGGTTCAAAGAGATGGCTTTCCCACTGCCTTTCTGTCCCCTCATGGACTGTCAGCTAGTCTGCACTAAGGTGGACACACAGCCCACTTCCGTGTGGCCCGACTGGACAGCAGGTACACAACAGCCAGTGTGGCGGTGGGGAAGCAATGTCTGTATTGGTTGTAAATGACATGTGCATTCTGTATTTAACCAAACAACTTTTTCTCTTGGCCCCAGGTGCTGCGTGCAATAAACTTTCAACATTTACTCAGTTTCATTTCATGGTTTACAATCCTCTAAAAAGTGAGCCAACTGAGGAAAAAGTAGACTGCATCTAATCCGTCTTTCTGTCCACATCTCCACTTAAAGAAGAAAGAGACAGAGGCTGAAAAGGCTGCTCACTGTCATCGTATAACGTGCCTCATGTATTCTAAAGTTCTTTGTGTAAAATAAGCACAAAAATTTTATGCTAAAAGCATTTTCACTTTCTGTATCTGAAAAATTTTTATTATCTGTTTTTCTTTAAGCTTTGTATATCCCCTGAAAATATTTGTGTGTATGTATTTTGTATATGTTTAAATTTTGAGCGATATTTGGATTTCTGCTCAGTGTTTCAAGAAATTGCTACTTTGGGGATTTATTTCCATAAATAAATGATACAGTAAAGTGATATAGTAAAGCCACAAGAAATAATCTATATTTGGATACTTAAAATAATTAGAGTAGCCAAGGATTTTAGACCCAAAGTAAAAGGTAACAGTGAGTCACAGCATGGTAGTCCTGACCGAATCTCAGTACCTTAGAGTAATGTGTCTCTTATCGCTGGTTATCAGTTGTACGTAATGCTCTCTTCTAGCTTGAAGAGGAAAGAATGCTGTTCATCATAAAGGTGCGTTTTGTTTAGCACGTATTAGAAAATGTGGGCCGTCTTCTGACGAGCAACTGTGTTGATTTTCTTGGGCTTCTTCCTCTGATGGTGCGCTCCCAATGTGTGAAGGTTTTTAGCCACCAAAACTCTGACCTTTTAGCTACAAATATTTAGTACTGATAATCTCTTCCGAAAATGATTTAGGGAACTTGATCTGTACTGTGGTTTTACTAATCTCTTGTGCACATGTTGGTGGTCTGAATTAGCAGTGAGTCAGTAACCCTCGTCGGCCTTGTTTTTTCTGAGCGCTCGGTCAGCCGTCTGCGGACTAGACAGGACTGTAAGTGCGCTTTCTCAGGATCGTCTTTGCTTCATTACCTTCCTTTTACATCAGGAGTCATTAATAAAACTGTATGTACAATATTGTCCCCCACCTTTAGTGTATCTGCTCCGTTTCTTCCTACACTCATCTTAAGATTTAATGTTCTTTGTAAGTTAGGGCTAGAAAGCTGTAGTTTTGAGAATGCCCTTAGGTCACCTGTTCTCACACCTTGTCATGTGTCATCACTGTCTGGGGAGCCTCTTCACAAATGCCCTCTGCTCTGTCCCACCCAATCAGAATCTTCACAAATGGGAACTTGAAAGCTGGACTCCGCAGCTGCTGATGGCAGCCTGAAAGCTAATAAGGAAACAGTCCCGCAGCCTCACACTCACAGAGCAGAAGGGGAAATCTGACTCTTGTGGGTTCCCCCAAGGTACATCGACTTGCTAACATCTGATACGGGGCCTTGGAACAAAGGGAAAGAAGCCAGATTTAAACTTGGAGTATATTTATATCAAGATGAAATGCCTGTTTTGTGTGTTTGCCGTCCGTTGATACGTTAGGCAGCCATGTACCACCAGAAAAATGAGTTTGAAAGTCTTCATGGCCTGTCACTCCCCAGCAAATGAGAAGTTTAGCTGATCCTGATTTATAGAATTCTGACCTGAAGTTGTTAGACATGTATATGTACACGATATACACATAAACAAAAAAAGGGTCTGTTTCCATTACCAGCACTCAGATGACTCCTTTTGGTTTCAAAAGGCAAATAATAAGCATAATGCATTTTTAATTGAGATATCATACATAGACTGTAATATACTTTTAAAGCCCATAATTTTTAATTGTTGAACTTCTTTTTAAAGTGTTATTACATCTGATGCTTGGTGTTTGAATTTGGAGCTAAGAACATAATTGAACTCAGTATCTTAATGGTTTAACTTCATTTGAATTAAAAACTGATGACATAAATATGTATCTTAATTGGCTGCTAATTATGAAAATAGATTAAGACCTATTTATGTCACTTTACTGGTCGTTTTTTCAAAAAGATTCCTAGACCTTTAAAAAAGCTTCTAAAAAGGCATATTTAAATTTTTTGCTTGTTTTCTTGAGTACTATGCTATTTATGTGTTACTCAATATATACTCAAGCCCTGTCTTAGGAAGTTAAAAAGATGAGATAACAAGGTCTACAAAAATTGTTCATCTGCGAATTGTTTGTGCCCCATATGTGCTATATGATGAGTCTTTTCATATACAACCCAGGGTCAGCCAGTAGTGAGGTACCATATTTCAGTATTTGGAAAAGCATAGCCGCTTGAAGGGTAACGTCATTGCCACATTCAAAATGGACATAATGGGGAAAGTTAAAGCCGCCATCGTCAACCTATTTGCTTCTGAGTTAAAGGGACAGGAAGTCATATAGTTCTAAGGCAGGGACAGTGCACTAAAGAACTGGCCAACTGACTTAAACCTGTGACCTTTCTATGCTGTGCATTAGATGTGGTTGCTCACGTATTCTCTTTAATTAAAATTTGGTTTCTGGAATGTGGATGGTGACATATAGTAATATGAGAAAATCAGGTATTAGAGTAGATGTGGGAAAACAAGGTCCCTACCAATTGCCAGCAATCTGTCTCTCTTTCTAACTTGTGCAAAATCCTTAAACACCATAAACGTCAAAACACTTCTTTCCAGTCCTAAATAAAACCAATGTCATTTGTCTTCCTCTCCTGTTCTGTTTATGGTAATAAAGGCTGATTGAAAATTAAACCAAAGAGTTAAGAATAAAAGTGATCCAAGCTCACTCAATTGAGTTCTTATGATGCTAACGCAGTGTTGTATCGGAGACCCTTTAACCAGGGAGCCAACGGTTAAATTGTTAATGTCCTGAAATCAGCCATGTTGCGAGTATTTATACCACATATGTCAGCAAATATTACTAATTAGGGCTTGTTTTCCCCCTAGAACAACAGTTTACCAGCATACCATTGGCCAAAAGTGTTTTGAGATATGTAGCATATATGTCACACACACATATGCATACACACACTGTCTTAGAGGAACTCTGGAACTTAATTCCCACCCTGGCTCCATCACTTACTAGCTGTATGCCCTTGAGCAATTAACTCGTGGTCTTTGTGCCTGAGTTTTCTATAAAATGGGAATGTGGATCATAACAGTACCTACTTTACCAGATTGTTGTGGAGATCTGCCTAAAGTATTTAGAACAGGGTCCCACACAGAAGGTGCTCAGTAAATGGTGGCTAATATCATTGCTGTTATGTAGCCTGAAGCAAGAAACCACACTTTAAATAATATTTTGAGCAACTGTACCTGATACATCATGCATCTTACTGGACACTATTTGCATCGTATCGAGCCCCTTGACCTCTGACTCACTGCATTTACTCAGTACTGCTACTGGAAAACCACGTGTGAATATGAAGTTACCTGTGCCCATTATTCTCTGCCTGGGACCACAAAGGTGGCATCTGTACACACCTACACACTCGCCTTCCTTTTCCCACTGTATCTTCCCTGCAAGGAAAAAACACAAGGCAGGAACAGCATCAGTGAAATGTGTTCCTGAGCCTACTTAGTTACGTGTGAAATGTTGCTTCTGGGTGATTATTTCTTAATCACTGTCTGTTACTCAAAGAATGGCTTCTCACAACCCTCCTAACGTATAATAATACAAGTCAAGATGATAAACACGTGCTTATTTCCTCTCCCTCTACTGCTCTAAAATTACGTTTAAAAAGAAGAAGAATAAAGATAAAATAAGTCCACAATATCAAAGGGAATGCAAGGGGATCAGTGGAAGACATCCAGAAAATTCAGAAGATGGAAGAAAATTGTCAAAAAAGAGTGAAGGAGGTTATACCGAGAACTGGTGAAGAGAATCTGCTCATACAACTCTGGGAAGATTGAGAGTTCAGATGTCAGTAATAATACAGTTATCTAGTGAAATATAGAGTTAAAAACAAGAAAATATATATAGGAATCCCCTCTACTCTCTGCCACACGCACACACACACAGAGGTTGCACACTTTGGATAAACTTGGAGAAGGAGCTAGGAAAGCTAGCTCAAAGAGTTCCTTTTCCCAAACAAGGCACTCTGCATGCAGCGGTTAACACCATCAGCTCCTAGCTAGCTCATCCTAAAATAAGGACTGCCAATTGCCAAGCCCTGCCCATGTTCACGGAGCACAGATTGGACTTTCTGACAGTTGCCTTTTCCTTAAATATTAGATGGTAATCTAGGATTGCTGGATAGTTGAAAAAAGTCTACAAAATGAAAGCCATTTTCTCAATGTAGGAGGAATCATATATCCCAGAATGAAGCAGGAGGAAAGAGAAATAACTTGGGGACACAAGACAACAGTAAAAGAGAAAGTGCAAGAAGTATTTTCAGTGAGATTTTAAAATATAATATCCTTCAAAGAAGAACAGGATAGTATGAAAAAGGAGCAAGGTAGAGGAAAGAAAATCTTCAACAAAAAAGATAAAAAAAAAACATAGGGCAAATGAATTTCTCAATATAAATAGATACATTTCCCACAGTTTAACGTGTTCACTGATTTTGCTTCAGAGAGAAATAAAAAAAGACACATGTTCAGACGTTGTGAAGTTTCTAAACTGTTGGATAAGTTTCTAAATGCTCCCAAATAGAAGGAACATGTTGACATACAGGGAATGAGAATCAGGCTAGTGCCAGACCTTTCATCTACAAACACTGGATGCTGGAAAACGAGGAAGCAACCAGCACCTTCCTTTTTTTTTTTTTTTTCAGGAAAAATTAACACGATCAACATTAAACAATTATCAAGCAAGAGTAAGGGCTAAAATAAAGATCTCTATAGACATGTAAGATTCAGAACGTTTACTTTCCACCCATCCTGTCTTACGAAGTTACTTCAGGATATTCTCCAACAGAGTGAGCATAACATTTGGGAGGGAGATGTGGGTCCAAGGAAACAACGGCTTCCAGTTTGAGAGCTTAGTGATGGTAGTTGTACACCAGGCCTGGCATGCTGACTGCATTTGAAAAAAATATGAGGCTAGAATTTAGTTGATTAGAAAAAGTGAGATAAAAAGCAAGAGAGGAGGAGGGGAGAGAAAGAGGAGAAAGTGAAAGAAGAGAGATAAAGAGAAGCAGGTGGAGAAGAAAGAAGGAAGGGTGTGGAAGAGAGGGAGAGGGAGAGAGGGAGGGAGGAAATTAAGAGAAAGAAAAACTTCAGGAGAAAAAATACCTGGGAGAATCATAATACATAGAGAATATTTCCTGGCTCTACAGGTTATAATAATTGGAGCCTTCAGATAGGCTATGGGTAGGTGAAAAAAGAGACCACACACTTTGTGCCCTCCAAGTTCTCGACTGATTTTGTCAAGGATCTAGAAGTTGAGCTCAGGTGGGTGACTGATGCCGCTTCCTTTCATCCCTAACGGGCAGGCAGCTGCCAGTGGCACTCTCCACACAAAATAAGATTATGTCTAATGCGAGAAGCTTAATTTTGTTCTCTGCTGAAGCCCTTTCATATTCAGGATTTATATTACCATTTAGGAAGAAATGCCACATCTCCGAATGTGGTAAAAAGCAGAATCACTGCCCAAAGGCCTTAAGCAGCACGTCTGCTTCCTATTTCACTGAATCCCCACATAACTACATCAATAGAACAAGGTAAGCACTGTTAATGATTTTCAACTATTAGAATAATGGTTTAAGCTTTAGCTCTTCCACAACACACACACAAACGCACCTTGAATGAACTTGTGGGCAGAGCTAGAGAAGCTAGTGTTAAGGTTGCAATCATCACTTCAAGTACTGGAATCCAACACAAAACCTAATCTGGTTAAAGACCAGACTGTGACTGTATACTTGTAGACATGCGTAACAGTAGAATTTAAATATAAATGATAGAAGGCAGGAGGCGGAAACGGGAAGAAAGATCACATAAAAGAGGGGGAGATATTTGTAATATTTTCATCTTACAAAGTGGAAAATCAGGAAATGAAACAAGAAACAAAGGTATAGATGTTTACGGGTAAGCAAGAAACAAAATCTACCACTATAGTGATTTAACTACAGTGAGAGGCATAAGTAGAATCTTTATCATCTAAACTTGATTAATCAGAGAAGAAGCATAATCATCACTCCCCCTTAATGATATGGAGTTTATCAGCAGGAGAGATCACTGAGCGATTTCTTATGAGGAGAGGAGATGGGAGATAAGAGGGTCACTGATGCTTCCATGATAAGCCTTTCTCTTCTAGAATTTTTAAAAATTTATATATATATATATATATATATATATATAATACATAAAAGCTTGTTAAAACTCACTTTATTTATATAAAACATGGTTCATAGGATCTGAGTTTCATAAGTGAAATCCACATTTGAGATCCCTGAGTCTAACTTTGTATTTTGTAGCTGAGTAAGCTGAGACTGAGAGAGAGGTGACTCATAACTTAGAGAGAAGGCCAAATAACTAGTTAGTGTCAGGAATGTGTCACTTGTCTCTGCTTCTGTCAATCAGGTTTATCCAAACAAGGGTGTAACCACTACAGTTAATTCTGTTCTTCAAGAAGCTGCTGTTTAATTTTTTTTCCTTCCTCAGCAAGAGCAGTCTGTAAGGTTCTCAAATCCTAGATCAGATATCATGCTCAATAACCTCAAATATATTGATGTAATTCTAAAGAAACTAGATCACATGTAAATGATAATCTCAAGTACCTAAATGCTTTAACAAAATACGTTTTGTCCAACACTCCATGTCCTTTTTAAATTACTAGGTGTCTTAGTTTGGGCTGCTAGAATGAAAAACCCTAGGCTGGGTGGCCTAAATGACAAACATCTATTTCTCACAGTTCTGGAGGCCGGAAGACCAAGATGAGGATGCTGGCAGGTCACGTACCTGGTGAGGGCCTCTTCCTGGTTTGCAGATGGCTGTCCCCTTGTTGTGTCCTCGCCTGGCAGACAGACAACTCTTATAAGAGTGTCTCACTCTTAGAAGGGCTCCACCTTTATGACCTCATCTAACCCTAATCACCTTCCAGAGGTTCTACCTCCTAATACCACCAGATTGGGAACTGGATTTCAATAGGTGAATTTGGAAATAGTGGGGAGACAGACATTCAGTCCCTAACACTAGGCTTCTAAAAATTTAACTTGTACACAAAATTTCAGACATGGGGGATAAGTTCACCGAATCCATGATTCTGATATTCTGAGGCACAGAGGACAAATCCCGTATTTTGAGCTGTGGCTATCAATCCTAAGGGCATTTAGTAAGGGTTATTATACATAGGGTAATATTTTTAAAATATATGTATCTTGTAAGACAATTTGTTTAAATTATCTGATACCCTTGACAGTTAAAATAATATGCAAAAAGCATGATAATACCTACCTCCTCCCCTAGATTCGGTTCATTTCATAAAAACATTTCAGTGGATGTAGCTTATCCAGTTGCCTCATTCAACCAGATGTTGGTATTGGAAAAGAACCACTAGTTGATATCATTCAATAAGATTCTCTAGCAGTCTATTGCCAACAAGATAATCCCCTGTTCAGTGGAGCATTCTGAAGCCAAATTACACAAGTCAACTAGAGTTCCTGTGGCAGACTTATAAAATGGAGGGAAACGAAGTCCCTGATATCACGGGTATAAAAAGCAGGAAGGGCAGAAACACATAGTTATCTGATCATCAACAATTGCATGGAGATGCCCCCCACCCCCACCCCCACGCCTCCCCTGGAGGGTCCTCAGTGTTCTCAGAGAAAACAGTCACTGAAAGAAGATGCAAACAGGGCTGTGCAGTGACATCCTAACTGGCTGTAGCGGAGTTTAGGCCTAACTAGCCTTTCTGAGTTAATTCGAATCTCTAATTGTTTGGCTTGGAAACCAACCAACTCTGCCAGGGCGCTCCCAGCGTCAGAGGTCTCCGTAAGGTTGGTTGAGGCCTTTGCAGATTCTGCATCCCCCCCCCAGTCCCGCCTCCTTCCTCGTCCTCCCTGGGAGCTGTGTTTGGGCTGCCATCCTGGGATGCACACACATGTTCACGTTTGTTAGCACCTGCCAGGCCTGCGGAGACCTTTCCACTACTTGCCCAGCCGCAGACATTTGCGCTTCTGATCCCTGTTAAGGATCAGAAGAATTAGAAGAATCTTAATGGCTTCTTTCCATGACTTGTTTGTACGTTACCCTTTGTCGACTTAAAAAAAAACCTAAAAAATGTACTATGTGAAGGCTGTGTTTATTCACTGTCTTACTGAGGCCGACAGCCCGGGAGACAGCCTCTCAGCTCCGAAGCGGGGAGCCAGTATATATGTGATTTTAGTAAAGGGGGTGCGTGCAACCCAGAACTCATCTTGGTGGAAGGTTGCTGCTGGTCACGAGGAATGGGTATCTTAGTTAATGGCTTTAGTGCTTTTCTAAGCATGGGAAGAATCCAGGTTTGTAAAATATTTCTCCTAAAAATATCTAACTTTCTGAAGGCCTGATCTACCAGTTTTCCCAGAGCACAGAGGGCCTCATTCCTGACCTCCGCCCTGAACTCCTTTCAAGTTGTGTTAAAGGCCAGCAGCTGCAGTGGTGAATGACTCAATCCTCGTAGAGCCCGATGGTGAGCCACATTCTTTAGTTGGCAACTTGGAGAGGCTACACCTGAGCTACACTGGAAAGAGGATCAGCTGGAGTCAGGACACAGCAGTTCCTAGCAGAGGCGACTCCGGAACCCCACTTAGAAGGAGGGACAGGAATCCAATGGAGAACGGAGGCTCAGGCCCTTCTTGTAACTGAGTTTGCGTAGCGAGCACATGCGTGTTTGTTTTTATGTGGGTCTCCTTTGGGGGCTGCTGGAGAACAGGAGGGGGCTTCCTTCCAAACTCACCCTTGGGTACGGACCCTGGCTCACACTCAGCCCTGGGTTCTTAGGGTCTTCATCTCTGAACCGTGGGTTTCCACAACAGAACCCAAGAGGGTAAACGGGAAACTGGCTACTTTTAGTCCCCAAACCAACACCATCAGCAGGATCTCGGAGCTAACCAAAAATGCAGGTTCTCAGGCCCCGCCCCAGACCTACTGATGCAGAATCCGCATTTTCACAAGACCCTCACTGACACGTGTGACTTTGGGATTTAGCAGCACCGAGCCAGAGGGCGCCAAGTCTCCTTCCGGAGGAGCCAGCCTGGTGAATCAGAAAGAACACACACTGGCATCTGGTAGCCCTAAACTGGAGTTTTTTTCTGCCACCACACTATCTATGTGCCATTGGAGAAATTCCTTGACTTGTCAGAACCTTTCTCACATCTGTCATGTTGGGTCTCTTAATATATGTACTGTTTATAAATTGTGAAGCACGTGCCACAGTGCCTGGCATACAATAGGAATGAGTATCTTTTAATTCCCCTCCCTCGCCTGCTCTCTCCTGCAGAACCAATATTCTGGGATTCTACGGATCTCAATTCCTGTCATAGACCTCACTTCTACTGCCATTGCCCCCAACTTAAGAAAATAAACATAAATGATCAAATCTGACAAAAGTCAGATCATATACTAAGAATTAAGAGCTATCAGTGGCAGCAAATGGAATTAATCCAGGATTTGATATGCAATATCCCTTAGAAATAAACACAAGGGCGTCTTCCTCTCCTAGTGTCAGTTCAGCTAGAAACAATCAAGCTAACATTTCTGTTTTTCAGGTTATCAAGGTGATGCTGTTGCTTGGGGGCAAGATGTGCATACCCCTGGAGTGTTGTCTCAAAACAGGGCGACTGTTTACCTATTAAGAGTTTTTAGTCTTTCAAAGTAACCCTGAAGAAATCTGTTTATTCTAAAGAGTTGTTAGGGGAGTGAAATGTCTCCCAAGATATCTTTTTAAATGCTGTTCCATTGTATTTTGAGGTGATATGTTTTGTCTTTTACTGAATAGGTTATTATTCAGAAATGCTCACTTATCTTTACACTCTTCCTTTTGAATTCAACTACACTGTGACTTCTCTGTAAATCTTTTATGAACAAGGTCTCCGGTGGGTCCTCTTTAATTGGTTAAGGATTATCAGCCGAGAACACTGTCAAAACTCTAGACAGCATTTCTTTCTAAAAAAATCATGCACAAAACTTTGCCTGGGATAAAGTGTCTGGATGCAGATAAAAACAAACTGCGCTCTTTGCCCACGAATTCTATTTGAACCTGGCTTGTCAAAACAAGGAGGGCTTTCAAGTGCTCCATTAGCAGTCGTATTCTTGAACAGCTTTGCTTTTTAAAACTGAATAGTTTGTGCTATGATTCCGACAAAACGGAAAGAAGGAAGGGGATTGTAGGCCTTTGCTTATAAAATACTCTTGTAGCTATCCTTTCATGGTAGACCAACAGAAGGTACAAAATGCAAACGCCTCTGAAGGGTTTCCTTCTGTCATCTTACAAATCTAGACAGCAATTTCATTATCCAGTGTGAAGGAATAAACATAAACACACACAGACATCCACCTGCCACATGGACACCATTTCCTTTTTTTTTCCCTGTTAGGTTATTGTCTACCCCAGAGAATTCATGCTTGACTATGTATTGGCCCAGTTCAAAATCTTCCCTCACCTTCTTCCTTCCTTTCTTACCTGAAACTTGTGAAACATCTTCCCAATCTTTTCCCTATTCATATCACAACATGCACAAATGTCTCCTAGGCTTTTCTGTGTACACCTTTGGAGAGCCCCAATAACTAAGATGACTATTACTACGTTTGTAATTAAACGTATTTCTAAATACTGTATTTGGAACTTCCCTGGCGGTCCAGTGGTTAAGACTCTGTGCTTCCACTTCAGGGGGCCTGGGGTTCGAGCCCGGGTGAGGGAACTAAGATCTCGCATGCCGCAAGGCATGGCCAGAAAACGAAAACAAAACCTAATAAGTAAATTAAATAAATAAATAAATAAATAAATACTGTATTAAACTTAGAAGTGGTACTATAGTCAATGTCAGTATGTTTAATTCTAAATTTTCTATGTTATCATACTTCTGAATTAACTGAGTTATTTTACATCACTTTTTAAATCATTTAAAAATAAAACTGGATCACTAATCATTAGAGAAATGCAAGTCAAAACTACAGTGAGGTACCACCTCACACCGGTCAGAATGGCCATCATTAAAAGGTCTACAAATAACAAACGCTGGAGAGATTGTGGAGCATGTAAGTTGGTGCAGCCACTGTGGAAAACAGTCTGGAGGTTCCTCAGAAAACTAAAAATAGAATTACCATATGATCCAGCAATCCCACTCCTGGGAATATACCTGGACAAAACTATAGTTTAAAAAGATACATGCACCCCTATGTTCATAGCAGCATGGTCACAATGGCCAAAACATGGAAACAACCTAAATGTCCGTTGACAGATGAATGGATAAAGAAGACGTGGTACATATACACAGTGGAACACTACTCAGCCATAAAAACAAACAAAATAATGCCACTTGCAGCAACACGGATGCACCTAGAGATTATCATACTAAGTGAAGTAAGTCAGAAAGAGAAAAACAAATACCATACGATATCACTTATATGTGGAATCTAAAATATGACACAAATGAACGTATCTACAAAAGAGAAACAGACTCATAGACATAGAGAACAGATTTGTGGTTGCCTGGATGGGGTGTGGTGGGAGGGAGAGGGAGGGACTGGGAGGTTGGGATTAGCAGATGCAAACTATTATATAGAGAATGGATAAACAACAGGGTCCTACTGTAGAGCATAGGGAACTATATTCAATATCCTGTGATCAACTTTAATGGAAAAGAATATGAAAAAAATGTAAAAAAAAATAGTATTAGCATTCAAAGCCAAGATTAAACTGAAAATGAAAACATGTGCAATATTCTGCCTGATACCATAAGTTGAACTCTGGGAAAACAAGCTGATTCTACTGTTACTATAAATTAAACATCATTAAGAAGATACATTTCCTGCCAAGGTCTTCATAGCAGGCATTCCAAACCTAATACTACATCAGCAAATTTTTGATTATTACTTTTGGCTTACATTCTATTGGGTATAACATCCCTCTGCTTTTAGGAGACGTAAAATTTTTGCCAGCTTTGAGAAGTTGCTTTGGATTGGCATAACTCATAATCAAAACTAAACTATATTAGTCTTTATGCCTTAATATACCTTACTTTGGATTTGCAATGCATTTCAAGATGTCCTTATGTCCATTGTTCTTAGATTTTAGAAAAACCATTCACAGCCATTTGTATATTCAGGAAATTCATGAATCCCAGCACATGCAGAGCTCTGTTTTCCCAAAACCTGCTTTCATTTTGGCAACTCCCGGTCAGCAGTCAGTAGGAAGGGCTTTCCCACCACTCATCCTGCACCAGAGAGAAATTTTCTGCAGGGAACGGGACCAGAGCTGTCCACTCCACACACAGACGCCTTGCTGGGAGTCCCTTCCCTTCTTTTGAGATTCTGATCTGCTTTGGGAGAAGGGCTCAAAGGGTCAGGGGTAGTTGAAAGAACTTGCACAGGGGACAATTTTTATATTATCTCTTTCACCTGGGAGATTTTTCATAAGCCTGCTCAGAACCTCTCTGCTTGGTATGCAATACAGAAATAATGGGGTAAGTCTCCTAAATTGAATTGAACTGACCATGGATTTGAAGTTGCTGCCTTTCCCACTGAGTTAAAGCCAAACAGAGTTGCCTCCCCCGGCTAAGCTTTGATCAGTAGTTCAGTACTTCCCTCTTCCTGACTCAAATGCATCCAGTCCCCAGCCCTGGTTTTATGAAATGTTCTTGTTCACTTCACTGGAAATGCCTTAACTGTGGCACCTGCTGGCTGTGAAAGTGATTAGGATTTCATGGGACCAGAGCGTTTCATTTCTACTAAGCCACACCACGAACCGTAAATTAACACAGGATTATGCCTCAGCATTTACTCTGCAGGCTTGTTTCGAACTGAAAAGGAAAGGGAACTGAAAGGATGAAGAAAAAAAGCAAATGATCCGATGAAAAGTGAACAGCTGTATGAGACCTGACCGTGTGTATTAGCATAAGAGCTTCCTTAGGAGGAAACGAAGAAGCCTACGCTGTGTTACTCCGTTTCTACTGATAAGCATCATCCCTCCTCTCAAGGCCTGACTCACTTTACATATGGAAAATGTCTTACCCTCTGCCAGGATGTATATGAGTCATCTTTTTTTTTTTTTTGCGGTACGCGGGCCTCTCACTGCTGTGGCCTCTCCCGTTGCGGAGCACAGGCTCCGGACGCGCAGGCTCAGCGGCCATGGCTCACGGGACCAGCTGCCCCGCGGCATGTGGGATCTTCCCGGACCGGGGCACGAACCCGCGTCTCCTGCATCGGCAGGCGGACTCTCAACCACTGCGCCACCAGGGAAGCCCTAACTTCTGTTTTAAACCATTAAGTTTTGTGTTGATTTCTTACACGGCAATAGATAAGCAACTGTCATCTAAGTTAAAAGACGAGATCTTGCAAATGGAATACCTAAGAAACACATCTTAATACAAAGTTGATATCTTTTTTTTAAAACATCTTTATTGGAGTATAATTGCTTTACAATGGTGTGTTAGTTTCTGCTTTATAACAAAGTGAATCAGCTATACGTATACATATATCCCCATATATCCTCTCTCTTGCGTCTCTCTCCCACCCTCCCTATCCCACCCCTCTAAGTGGTCACAGAGCACTGAGCTGATCTCCCTGTGCTATGCGGCTGCTTCCCACAAGGTATCTATTTTACATTTGGTAGTGTATATATGTCCATGCCACTCTCTCACCTCATCCCAGCTTACCCTTCACCCTCCTCGTGTCCTCAAGTCCATTCTCTACATGTGTCTTTATTCCTGTACTGCCCCTAGGTTCTTCAGAACCATTTTTTTTTGAGTCCATATATATGGGTTAGGATATAATATTTGTTTTTCTCTTTCTGACTTATTTTACTCTGTATGACAGACTCTAGGTCCATCCACCTCACTACAAATAACTCAATTTAGTTTCTTTTTATGGCTGAGTAATATACCACTGTATATATGTGCCACATCTTCTTTATCCATTCATCTGTCAATGGACACTTAGGTTGCTTCCATGTCCTGGCTATTGTAAATAGAGCTGCAATGAACATTGTGGTACATGTATCTTTTTGAAGTATGGCTTTCTCAGGGTATATGCTCAGTAGTGGGATTGCTGGGTCACATGGTAATTCTATTTATAGTTCTGTAAGGAACCTCCATACTGTTCTCCATAGTGGCTGTATCAATTTACATTCCCACCAACAGTGCAAGAAGGTTCCCTTTTCTCCACACCCTCTCCAGCATTTATTGTTTCTAGATTTTTTGATGATGGCCATTCTGACTGGTGTGAAGTGATACCTCATTGTAGTTTTGATTTGCATTTCTCTAATGATTAGTGATGTTGAGCATCCTTTCACGTGTTTGTTGGCAATCTATATATCTTCTTTGGAGAAATGTCTATTTAGGTCTTCTGCCCATTTCTGGATTGGGTTGTTTGTCTTTTTAATATGGAGCTGCATGTATTGTTTGTAAATTTTGGAGATTAATTCTTTGTCAGTTGCTTCATTTGCAAATATTTTCTCCCATTCTGAGGGTTGTCTTTTGGTCTTGCTTATGGTTTCCTTTGCTGTGCAAAAGCTTTGAAGTTCCATTAGGTCCCATTTGTTTATTTTTGTTTTTATTTCCATTTCTCTAGGAGGTGGGTCAAAAAGGATCTTGCTGTGATGTATGTCATAGAGTGTTCTGCCTATGTTTTCCTCTAAGAGTTTTATAGTGTCTGGCCTTACATTTAGGTCTTTAATCCATTTTGAGTTTATTTTTGTGTATGGTGTTAGGGAGTGTTCTAATTTCAGTCTTTTACATGTAGCTCTCCAGTTTTCCCAGCACCACTTATTGAAAAGGCTTTCTTTTCTCCTTTGTATATTCTTGCCTCCTTTATCAAACATAAGGTGACCATATGTGCGTGGGTTTATCTCTAGGTTTTCTATCCTGTT
Organism: Tursiops truncatus; assembly: GCF_011762595.2. Classification (NCBI taxonomy): domain Eukaryota; kingdom Metazoa; phylum Chordata; class Mammalia; order Artiodactyla; family Delphinidae; genus Tursiops; species Tursiops truncatus. The sequence goes on from NC_047054.1 coordinate 4,704,420, forward strand.
CCATTGATCTATATTTCTGTTTTTGTGCCAGTACCATACTGTCTTGATTACTGTAGCTTTGTAGTATAGTCTGAAGTCAGGAAGCCTGATTCCTCCAGCTCCGTTTTTCTTTCTCAAGATTGCTTTGGCTATCCAGGGTCTTTTGTGTTTCCATACAAACTGTGAAATTTTTTTGTTCTAGTTATGTGAAAAATGCCATCGGTAGTATGATAGGGATTGCATTGAATCTGTAGATTGCTTTGGGTAGTATAGTCATTTTCACAATGTTGATTCCTCCAATCCAAGAACATGGTATATCTCTCCATCTGTTTGCATCGTCTTTAATTTTTTTCAACAGTGTCTTATAGTTTTCTGCATACAGGTCTTTTGTCTCCTTGGGTAGGTTTATCCCTAGGTATTTTATTCTTTTTGTTGCAATGGTAAATGGGAGTGTTTCCTTAACTTCTCTTTCAGATTTTTCATCATTAGTGTATAGGAATGCAAGAGATTTCTGTGCATTAATTTTGTATCCTGCTACTCTATGAAATTCATTGATTAGCTCTAGTAGTTTTCTGGTAGCATCTTTATGATTCTCTATGTATAGTATCATGTCATCTGCAAACAGTAACAGCTTTACTTCTTCTTTTCCAATTTGTATTCCTTTTATTTCTTTTTCTTCTCTCACCGCTGTGGCTAAAACTTCCAAAACTATGTTGAATAATAGTGGTGAGAGTGGACAACCTTGTCTTGTTTCTGATCTTAGAGGAAATGGTTTCAGTTTTTCACCATTGAGAACGATGTTGGCTGTGGGTTTGTCATATATGGCCTTTATTATGTTGAGGTAAGTTCCCTGTATGCCTACTTTCTGGAGGGTTTTATCATAAATGGGTGTACAGTAGTTAATTTCTTAGCCACATACCTTTAAAGTTAAAATTTTAAAGGAAGTTAACTGAAGAAAAATTAACATTGAACTTGCTAAATTTTTTCTCATTTATTGCATACAAATGGCAATATTTTATTCCCACAGGGAACAGGATGAGTGTAACCTTTTTAAACTCCTACCTTCCACCAGGCACTGTCCTAGGCCATGGACATGCAATGGTAAGTCAAAAGAAATCATGACCCTGCCCTCTTGGAGCTTACTGTCAAATGGAGAAGAAAGACAGCAATCAAATAATTCCACTACATAATCTGGAATAGGTGTATCACAGTAATTACATATAGTGCTCTGATAACTATAGCAGGAAGATCTGACCTAGCATTGACGACAGCTAAGTGTCCCCCCGAAACATGATACTTAAGTTAATATCATAATGGTGAGTCAGAGTTAATTAGGTAACATGGGGTGGGCATGCTGAGCACATAATTTTCCAGCCTTGGTGTGTACGGTACATTTGAGGAGCTGGAGACAAAGACGATGGTGCAAGAGGCAGCCTGAGATCACAGGGCTTGGTAAACTGTCTTACTGCTTATAAATTTTTATCTGAAGAGTCACTGAAGTATTATAAGCAAGTGGCATTGGAACAGAGAAGGGTCTTGGCTTTAATGTTATCTGATTCACGTTTTGAAAAATCATTTTGCAGCATGGAACAAATGATTGCTGGAAAGCAGGATGGCGTTATACAGAATGAAAAAGGAAAAGGGCTGGTGATAACAAACATTGGGGAAATAAAAACAAAATCTTCTTGCATCCCAGAAATCACCTTCACAAAGGTGGCAGAGAAATAAAATCCTTTTCTTGTTGAATAAGCATTAAACCAGAACATGATTCGCATCTCAGGCAACCCGCTAAGAGGTTGCAAAGACGGAAGGAGATCTCCCCCTGTGCACAGCTGTGGAGCAGTTCTGTGCACCAGCCAACAATCCTGGGAGAACAGGAAGCCCTGCACAGCTAACCAATCCCAGGGGGAGATTCCCACTACATGGAAGGTGGCAAAGATAGTCACAATGCTGGTCACCAGGAACAGAAGAGCAAACGCTCTGCCTGCTGCCTCTTGGTGGTGCCGAAGCAGGGCAATTCGCCTACATGCACCCCGTCCTGATGCAGTGGAGGACGCCGTCCCCTCCCCGTGGAGGACAGACATAACAGCAGAGTTGGCCAGGTGCCACATGGCACACTCGCTTCAGGTAAAGACCATAGAGCACTTACTGAACCTGAAGCAAAGAAAGATATTCCCATACAAGATGACAAGCCCAGTACGATTTGTGTGGGCTCCTTATCTCTTGGTAAGAAAGTGTTCCAAGCCCAAGGCCACTCCTATGCTGCTGAGGGAAGCTTGTTAAGACTGCATGAGACCAACTTTCCCAACAGTAGCCAGGCAGATACAACACATCACATACATGCTCTTGAGATAAACAACTAGTCCTCTAGTAAGAGGACTTGACAGCACCGTTGGCCACACATGTTCACCCCAACTTTACCTGGTAACTGGGGTGGGGTGACCATTTACGCTAGCAAATTGGCTTTATCCAGAGGAAAACAAACTTCTCATATCTTTTGACTGGAGGTGCTTTTGCAACTTGAAGCAAGATGCCCATAAACTGAGGCTCCTACCCTCCCACACAGACTGGGGGTCACAGGTGCTATCTCTCTAGATGTTACGTTTCAAAGAGACAGTTGCCAGGTCCTTGGGAAAAACATTTCTGGGTCATTAAGCTGACAAAAGTTCTACCAAGTCTTCAAGAAAATGTATATACATTTCAAAGAGAGGAGAAAGTACTTAGAATTTTTCTAAAGTAAATGCTCTGAGAAAAAGGAGGAGAAAAATATCTCTTATTTTCAACAGGGAGAATTAAGCCTCTTAATTTGTTTTTCCCCTTACGCCTGTCCAAGGGAAGATAGAATGTATTTCAGAAAGAATGGAGTGTTGAGAAATGAATACCTTCCATTAAATTTAGGGTCACAGAAGTCATTGGTGACTTTCACGAAGATGGTTACTAGGATGTCCTTAGAGCAGAAGCCAGATGGAGCGAGTTAAAGATGACTGTCGGTGAGGGGAGAGAAAGAGTAAGAATAATAGGCTTCAATTTAATGAAGCTGCCTGTGAGGAGAGGGAGGGAAGCCATACCTGGAGGGGAGTCAGGCAAGTCAGAGGTTGCTGCTTTTCCTTCAGATGGAAGGTGGCTGAGCAGGTTGAAAGCCAACGAGGAGGCTCTAGTAGAAAGGGAAAAGGGGAAATTCAGGGTAGAGAAGCAATAATTCACGGCGTGAGATTCCTGGGGAAGTAAGGAGGATAGGATTCAAATCTAGGGTAGAAGGATTGAAAGCTTGGCAAATGAGGAGAGTTTGGGTACACGGAGACAGCTCTAAATTCTAGAAAGCAGTTAGAATTTTGACGAACAACTTTTTAAAGAGATACAGATTTTGTTATATTTTTGTTTGAAGGCTAGATTAGTTCTGGAGAAAACAGCGTTTAGTCCCATATGAGTGCAAGGGAGAGACGGTCCCAGTGGAACAACTGTACTTACAGAAGTGTGAGGCCAGGGACAGAGGCAGCAAGCTGGTATCCTAGGGGAAGGAGGAGCTTTCCAGAGCCCAAGGACACCAGGCTCAGATCCGACAGTGGAGGAGGGCCCTGCTGGGAGCTTTAAACCTGCCCAGGCAGCCACAGCAGGACACACGGGCAGGCACCGAGGCGGGGAGGGAAGCTGAGGAACACCTGAGTCTCTCCTGCTGCCTTCCCAGGTCCCGCCGCGGCTTCCTGTGGGCAGGACACAGCCGAGATCAAGGGAGGGGTCAGCCTCCCAGGCCTCAGAGCTGAGTAGAGAACAGGAAGCGGAGGTGGAAAGTTGAGGATCTGAATTCTCATTCCATCTTTAACCTTGAATTGTCTTGAATTTTGTATCTGTCTCCTCTTGACACACCCGCAGATGAGGCACCGTTCAAACGCAGGAGAGAGAAGGTGCCAAGCCCAGAATGCTCCACGGGTGACACTCGCCTGGGTTTGCTGTTGCTCCACTTCTCAGCTTTCTCTTCTTGTTTCTCCACCTTGAATGTCTGCCTTCCTCTGAGCTCAGTTCTGGGTCCTGTCACCCTCTTCCACGCTCCTCCTAGGCTGCTGTCCTGCTGTCTCATCCACTCCCATGGCTCCAAGTCTTGGCTACAATGTGATCACTCCCAAATCTGTTTCTCCCGGCATCTCACCTCCCCCCGACCCTCTCCCTCTCCCTCTCTCTCCCCTCGTCCAACGCCCCCCCCCCCCCCACAACTTGGACTCATGGCTTGACGTGCCTCCTGGAAAGCTCTACTGGGACGCCCTACAATCATCTCAAACTCATCAGGTACAAATGGAACTCCTTTTTCTCACCAAACATGTTCCTCCTACCACGTTTCCCATCTCAGGGGTTGACAACACCATCCATCCAATCCTTCAAGACCTCGACACTCTTGTCTGTCACCACACAATGAGTCAATCACATTTACCTCCTGAATGTTTCAAATCCATATATTTCTCGCCATCCTCACCAGCAGTTCCTCAGCTTGGCCACCACTTTCTCTCATGGCGACTATTCCAACCAGGCACCTAACTGATCTTCTAGCCTCAGTTCATGGCTCTTCTCTGATCCATTCTCTAAACTCCCCAGCAATCTTCTGATAACTCAAATGTGATGACACATGTAATTCTCAGGTAATTACACTGGTGCTAGCATAGAGGGCTAATCTTTAACATGGTTTAAAAACATGTTATAAAGGGCTTCCCTGGTGGCTCAGTGATTAAGAATCCGCCTGCCAATGCAGGGGACACGGGTTCGAGCCCTGGTCCGGGAATATCCCACATGCCACGGAGCAACTAAGCCCGTGCGCCACAACTACTGAGCCTGTGCTCTAGAGCCTGCGAGCCACAACTACTGAGCCTGCGTGCCGCAACTACTGAAGCCCATGCGCCTAGAGGCCGTGCTCTGCAACAACAGAAGCCACCACAATGAGAAGCCTGTGCGCCGCAACGAAGAGAAGCCCCCGCTCGCCGCAACTAGAGAAAAGCCTGCACACAGCAACAAAGACCCAACGTGGCCATAAATAAATAAATTCATTAAAAAAACAAACAAACAAATGTGTTATGATATGGTCACTTCTGACATCACCAAGCCTATTTTTCACAAGTCCCCACTCCTCACACGCTGTCTCCAACCAGACCCCCTTCTTCACCAGGATAACTCCTCTGCCTCTCCTCCTTCTACTGTAAAGTCATCACTTCTTACAGGGTGCTTTCCCTCACTATTTTAGTGTCCCTCTTAAGGGCTCACCACCCCCATCATAACATTTATCACATGAAATTGTTATTGCCTATAACTGTCCTTCCTTAATGATAAGGCAGAACTATTTCTGCGTTAAGTATTCTCTCCCCAGTTTCACGCGTAATGCTTTAACCTGAGTAGGAAATCAATAGATATTTTCATATAAAAGAAAGAAGGAAGGAAGTAATAAAACTCTTCCATGGAACAATGTTGGAATTGGTCATAAGGGAATTTTGTAAAAGTATAGGATGCTACAGTAGCTAAGGTGGCCGATGAGGGTGGTTTAAAGTTTGAAGGGTAGGGAAGGCAGGCTTCTTAGCTACTCGTGGTGGTACCTGTAGGCACACAGATCTTGTTCTCTTAAGCCTGAAGTTAGAGGTAGAATTAATTACATGAAAACTTCCACAATAACAACATTTATTAGTGACAAAAAATGGTCTCTGTTGATATTGGTACGTGACAATTAAGTAGTAAGACGCGGCAGGCTGTGACTGAGTCTGCAATAAGCCATGTTTGGGTGTTTTGCACAAGTGTGATAACAGGGTGTCATCTTGACAGTAGGTAGGATCCTGAACCCAGTCTACAAAATATTAAATTGCAAATTTTCCTGTGAAAATCTTTTTCCTAGATTCTTTCCCTTTAAGTGCTTTAGTATCAAAGTAGAAAACAAAATAAGGGAATTTTGAACATTAAAAAAAATTTAACTTCTGGATTTTTATGAACCAATTTTAGGATCTAACTACATCCCTCCTTACTCGGCCAGGTCAGAAGCAGCAAAGGTGGGATGGAGCGAAAGTGCCCACTGCTGCTTTCTGCCACCTTTCAAGAAGGGCATTTCTGTCTTTTTTTAAAGATTTATTTTTATTATTTATTTTATTTTTGGCTGCATCGGGTCTTGGTTGAGGCATGCGGGATCTTCAGTTGCAGCACGCAGGCTTCTCTAGTTGTGGCATGTGGGTTTTCTCTCTAGTTGTGGCACATGGGCTCCAGAGCGCGTGGGCTCTGTAGTTTGCAGCATGTGGGCTCTCTCGTTGAGGCACGCGAGCTCAGTAGTGATGGCGCACGAGCTTTGTTGCCCGGCGGCATGTGGCATCTTAGTTCCCTGACCAGGGATAGAACTCGCGTCCCCTGCATTGTAAGGCAGATTCTTTACCACTGGACCACCAGGGAAGTCCCAAGAAGGGCATTTCTTCATACGATGGCTGCTAGCCCCGTGGATATTTAGAAATTTTCTCTCCCATGAGAGAACACCCTTCAACTTTTGGAACCACATATCCAGCATATTGGTAAGGTGGGTAGATGTTCTTAAGTCAGGGACTTACTGTCCAGAGACAGACAGACAAACAGAGGAAGTCAAAATATCTTGTGGGGCTTGTCCTTGGAAAAATAATTATACCTTCAAAGATTCACTTTTTTGATATGACATAAATAGGAACAATATATTCATCAAGTCAGATGTTTTTCTGTCTTCCCTGCAGGGAAATTTCTGTAACCAGCATGCTTGTTTTGTTCTAATATGTAGGAATCTTTGCTTCACGGCATAAGGAAGATGGGGGTGTGTGAATATCACGGTGTTAAGATTTTGCCTGGGTCCATTTTGCTCCCTGATTAACTTTGTGGCCAAGTGACATTGCTTTCTACTAGATTAATTTGGAAATCACTGTCCCTTCTTACAGTTGAAATCACTTTCCTGCAACTTTTGCTCTTTTAGACCAAAGTACTAGATTTATGCCTTAACTCAGCTGAATTTATTGGACAGTAGGCGAGCATGCAGTGTCTTACTTGCAGATTGGGGCAAGGGGTCTGTCACATCTTTCTTTCCTACGAGTTCCATTCAAGTTAGCTATGAAAGCACATTATGCCACTGAACACCAGATGTGGCAGGTTCTTACGGCTTTGTGAACAGGTTTGCCATTTTTGTTTGGGCTGCTGAGTCAGGAAATTGACATTCCACTGTTGTGGTTTTAAAAGTATTTGCTGTGACTTCATTTTTTTCTCCCCTCTGACAGCTGAAGCAGAAAGGTGGATCAGCTTCCTTGATTCCAATGATCTTCCCTGTAGTATACTGCTGATACGCTACTGTGTCAGATGAGTTATGTTAAGTAGAAGAAAATGTCACCTGGTAAATGTGACAGTGTTTGAGGGAGGCCTTGAAAGATATTTCTTGTCATTGATGGGTCTCCAAGAAATGTTTTTTTTAAGGACAGGTAGAATTCTTTTGAAATATTTGAATTGGATTTTTTTTTCTGCCGAATTGGCTGAAAGATTACCATGCAAATGCCAACTTTTGTTTTTAAAAGAGACATAAATTGAGAGAGTCAGTGTAATATTCTACTTGCTTTCATTCCACACTGAGAGTTATTGGAAGGTGTTCTTCAGGGCACTTGAATCCTTCTCTGTTTTTTCTTATTGTCATACAGTAGATCACATCTCAGAAAGACCAGGTTCTCACTGCCACATGGAGAGAGATTTGAGACAATGACGCGATAATATCTTGTGACAATGTACGTCTTCATGTTTACAGGTTTTGTGTTGTGAATTGGTGAATGAAGGCTTAAGTACCTGTGACACTTTCAAAGCCTTTTGATTACAGAGAACTGCCTGCAGTTTCTGGCCATCTGGTGAAGTTGAGTTTAGTTTTCTTTTAATTCAGTATTTGTTTCATAATAGCTTATTATTATTTTTTAAGTGTACAAGGTTTCCTGATAAATCACCTTTATCTTTTTACCACATTGAGAGAATTTGAATCACAGTTAAAACATAAAATGCTTGGGCTTCCCTGGTGGTGCAGTAGTTGAGAGTCCGCCCGCTGATGCAGGAGACACAGGTTCATGGCCTGGTCCGGGAAGATCCCACATGCCGTGGAGCGGCTGGGCCCGTGAGCCATGGCCGCTGAGCCTGCGCGTCCAGAGCTTGTGCTCCGCAACGGGAGAGGCCACAACAGTGAGAGGCCCGCGTACCGCAAAAAAAAAAAAAAAATTAAAACTTCTGAATCATTTTCAGCACCGTATTGAATATATTTTTCCCTTTATTGACAGAAGAATCCCTGCAAAGATAAATAGACTTAGGTCCTAACTCTCGTTTAGTCAATTACTGGCATTTCAGTACAAATGCAACCTTCTCAGTTGAGAGTTCGTGTCTTGCCTTCCTCTTGGTATTTACGTGATCTGTAACAATTACCTCCGGACCTCAACTTCCTTCAACTCAGCACTTAAGCATTGCCAGGTAAAGAAAAGTCCCCTAATCATTCTCAAGAAGTCTCCCTATTTGCAGACCAGTCTCTGCAAACTAATGAGCAACCAGCAGGGCCTTTACCGGAGCCAAGAAGAGACCGGATGTAAGTTTATTGCCTTAGATTTAACGAACAGAAACTGGGATATGAAACTGGATGAGAAGGAAACCAATGGTATTTCTGTTAGCATTAGAAACATACCTGAAAGAAAAATAACACAGATAAATAGGGAGAAGAAGGAAAGCTTGCCCAGCAATGAAGAAAGACTTGCCAATGCTAAGTAACTTTTTCTGTATGTGGTAGCTGACATCTCCCCTTAAATACACCCTTTTCTGTCCTTCACAGCACACCTCAGGCTCTGAGTAACCAGGTTTGATCTGCAAGATGAATTAGGAAAACCCTAGGGACACAGAGGGAAACAGACGGTAATCTACAGGGAGATGAATCACCCATCCAACTTGAAAAGGCCTGGCTCCATCCTAGGTCAACTCCTGTGCTAATAGCATTTGCTTGCTACCTGATTTATCCTCCAGGAAATCTACTTCTGCAGAATATGTGAAAAGAGCAAGAATTTAGGAAGGGTGGAGGCAGGTGGATGAATGGGAATATGATTTGTATTAGAAATAATACCAGAAACAAAAAGATACATGTATTCTTTTGGAGTTGATGAGTTGATATATTTCCTGGGAACATTTACTAGAATCCTGCCCTGGTTCAGAAAGATTGACTAATCCAAAACTTGATGTGGCTTAAATAATCTGAAATTTGATACAACTCACGTTTTACAGGACCCAACCCAAACATGAAATAGAAAATTTTGATTTATTTTCTGAAATTGCCCTTATAAAATTAATATTTGCTTTGAAAAAGTGAGACTCCATATTCCTGCATTCACTCTATGCCCTTATCATTCTTTCTGTGGATTTATCAGACCAAAATACACACAACATATGTGTGTACATTTGTGGTACATGGCTGCATGCAAACATCACACAGAGGTTGCTGGAAGCTGAGCAATTAGCAGGAGAGGAGGCTGAAAGGAAGATGGTTTATGAACTGGGTGAACTGCTAAGATATCCAAGAGTGGCCAGGAATGACGCTATACTCAGGAAAAAAATGAAAACCAAGGAACAAATAAAGAGAAACAATATAATGAGAAAGAGGAAACCAGAGTAACTTTGAGTAGAAGGATGAGAGGGCCTTCTTCCTCTTTAGCCAAGCCATAATTTTACCTGTGATCTACGAGTTTCGAGAAAACGAACTTTGCCAGCACACTGCTGAGAACAGTTGACAACTACCAAGAAACCTATGGATGGAGAGAGATATGAACAGTACAGCACCCAGTTGGAGCCCTGAGAGAGTAAAACAATGGATCCACTCATCCTTTGGTTATTTCTTGATTTTTCTATCTCAGACACTATTCTATGTCCAGGAGATAGAGCTATGAAGAAACAGACAAGGATCCTCCCCAGTGAATCTCATGTAGGCAAGGGTGTAGGGGAGGATTGGGGAGGGAGGAGTTACCAATAAACAAACCCAACAATGAGATCCTCTCAGACTGACTGGTAGGGTCTGGGTGCAGATCTAGGTTGGCTGATCACAGGTCTTCCCTGAGGTGGTAACTTTGAAGCAAGGTCTGAATGTTGGGTGGAGCCAGGCATGGAAGATATGGGGTTGGATATTTTGCAGTGAATATTAGTTACCAAAATTGGCCCATAATTATCCTGGTCATCTCTAATACATACAGAGTTGCAAAATGACATCCTACTAAAAGCATTTCTGACAGTTCTGGCAACTTCCATGTAAATGTTGCATTAAATATAATGCAGTATATGCCCTACTCATTCTTTGACTTTTTAAAAATAAAATCCATCCAGTTCCCTCTCATACTCAGGCATATGTCTCCTGTTAAGATAATCATCTTCCCTTCTGATCTTCCAGTATTAATTATAGCTCCTTTCAATGTTGGCATTCTCAAGGTTAATTTGAAAAAAAAAAACATGTTTGGGCTATGTAGAAAGTTTTCTTTAGAAAAAGATTATACTAAACGTTTGTCTTGGCAGGAACAAGTATTTTTTTGCCTGTGATTCAAAACTATCTGTGTTATTTTGTACCTGCTTTCAAGTAGCCGAGCTACATCTTACGTGATAACCAAAATGCTCTATTTCTGCTCGTGACTATTTACATATTGGCAATTTTCCCTGTAATGACATCTCTTTATGTCTTAAGAGCAGGGGTGCTGCCTGGCTTGGCTTCGGGCTGTCTTTTCAAGGATGTGCACGCAGTGAACAGACTTGGAAGACGGCAGACAGCTCTCTCTGCAGCAAAGGCAGGTCTGAGTACTGTCCAGCGTCATAAAGGTAACGTCTTCCTCTGGGCAAAGGTCAGGCAGGCTTACTGCTCATTATAAAGGATTTGGGTTCCTTTCCATTATGCAATTTACTACCTATGCAGGCAATACCTGCCTTCTTCATGGCACCTGGCGGGATTGAGGATTCAGAGAAATGGTGCAAATACAGATACTCTGGCCACTGCTGTATCTGTGGGTAGTGAAGTCCTTTGTTTCTGACCTGGGAGTTTCATGTCTCCTTCCAGCATTCATAAATCTGTTAGGCACACTCGTTGACTTGTATTCAGATAAAGTCTTAGACCCTTCACAATTCTTGACAACCAACGTGTTAAGCATCTTTAATTTCAAACATGGTATATAATGAATGATAAAATACAGTTCACAATAGACCACTGATAGAAGTATAAACAGATTCCCCTGAAGGTATGTCTGAGGGGCAGATGATTCTGGCTGGAGAACATATGGGAAGTTTTAGAAATTAGAATTCAGTGGAGCGCTTGGGGAAGGGCAGGGCTTTTTCAACCGTTGGAATAACAGGGAAGTGCATTCCTAGCAGTGGGAATAGTTTGTGTAAAGTCTAAGAGCATGTTTGCCAATGAGAGACTGGTTACAGTGGGAGTAGGGCCATCGGGAGAGAATAAGGAGAAATAAGCCTGGAAAAAAAATAAGCATCCAAATTTGGGGGGACTCTGAATTTTGTGTAATTTTTGCTTTTCTTCTTCATTAGAATCATGGAGGATTTTTTTTTTTTTACAAGAAAGTTTCACACTTTGTACTTTGCATTGAAGAACTGGCTTTGGTACTGGAAAACAATAACACTTAATAAGATAATTTCTAGTCTTCCAAAACGAGGGTTGGCATTGTCTTAAATATTCTACACAAAGGGTGATTTTTTTTTCTTTACTGCTTTCAGAAAGAGAAGGCATGCACACGAGCACTGTAGATAAACTGCACAGTTCACCACCCTCGCATAGGTAAGAGAGGTAGTATCACTGGGATGATGAGAAATCAGGGCGTCTCCTCTACTTCCTGTGTAATCTATGACTCCAGGAAATGGTAGATACCTATCGAGACAGAGAAGCACAACTTCCCTTGTAACCAGCAGGACTCTGTGGCCCTACGGGGCCTTTCTGGGACAGAACCCTCCCCCATATCTGCTGTCACTCCTCTCTGAAGTACCCAGAAGTACCCAGATAATAGTATCTCATGCATATTTCTTGAGTTTTTCAGATGCTAGAAACCACAACCAAATGGCAGAAATTAACTACCTGATGGTCGTGAGCGCATAGCCCCTAGACCTTCTGGCGCCTTAGGATTGATAATGTTAACCACCTTATGACCTCAACATCAACCAATCAGAGAATTGCACACGAGGTGATCACACACCCTGGGATGCCCTTCCTTCACCTGGCCTTTAAAAATGCTTTGCTGAAACACTTTGGGGAGTTTGAGCTTTCTGGGGGTCCACGAGCCACCCATTCTCCTTGCTTGGCCCTGCTATAAACTTTTCTTTGCTCCAAACTCCGATATTTAGGGTTTTTTGGCCTCACCGTGAGTTGGGCACCCTTTCGAAGCAGACTTTCAGACCCATGAGGCTTATTCAAGGAGACAGCTCAGTTTCTTTGCACAGCAACTTTTCTCCTTCTACAGAAAAGGTATTCTGGCTAAATATATATATATATATATATATATATATATATATATATATATATATATGTATGTATATAATTCCCAGAAATACAATCTGAAGATTGCAGCCTTCATCTCTTGAAAGACCTTAGTAATTGTCAATGATTTGAAGGTACACTCCAATGTCACATCAAGGACCATGCTTGCTAGAAACAGCTCATTTACACTCAGAGGGAAATAGTCAGAAATAAAATGTGGGAATGTAGCTTTTCAGATATCTTAGCAGTTGATTCTTGATAGAATTGATGTTAAAAAGTTCTAGCATTGATGATATTTATCCCAATATGAAAGCATCAAGGTCACTTCCTAAATGTTCTTTCACTATGTTGTTTTCCAGAAGTGTAAATATGACAGAGTGTCTAGGAGCTGCCTAACAGTGGTTTTATCATAAATTCTGAATGATGAATGACTTTCAGACAGTCCTAAGCATCCCACAGTGAGCTCTAATAATACCAAAGGAGATTTTTATGATGAATACAAATGACCCCTAAAACCCATAATACATCATGGAGAGTAATATCACAACAAGAAGGGAGAAGAAAATGAACCTCTAAATAGGCATATGCTTTTATGTACTTTGATTGAATTTGTATTCTTTCACTCCCTCAATCCAACAATAAACATTATTATGGAAAATAAGAAAAATATCTTAAATATCTCTGAAAATTTGATCTGTAAGGAAAACTAATATTGCATTTCTATTATAAGACATTTGCATTATAATTTTTACTTATTAGCTAAGTTTAGTATGAAGATCATGCTTTACACATGCTCCCTTCTGAAAAGATTTTTACATGTATTCTCACTTAAACTTTAAAATAACTCTAAGGAAATATTCCCATTTTATAGACAAAGGGACCGAGGCATTAAAATGACACTTTGGCTAGCTCACGGGCTTAGTGAATGATAAAACCAGGAGTAGGAACTTTGGTTGTTTGAAAATTGTACATTAGCCTTACCAACTACCTAAGAGTCACATAAATTAATTTTAAGGCTACCATTCTAGTAAATCTTATTGTGTAAAAAATGATTCCCGAACTTAGAGGCGTTTCATTTTATTTTGTCATGACTTTGTGTGTCAGGGGTCTGGGCAGGGCTGGGCTAGGCTTATCTCACCTGGGACTCTGATGCAGTCATGGTCTGGAGGTCAGCCAGGGCGGCAGTCCTCTGGGGGCTCAGCTGGCCGAGATGTCCCAGAGGGTAACTCACGTAGCTGCGCTGGAGACTGGCTGTTGGCTGGGAATGGAGCTGGGGCTCTGTCTCTGGATGCTCCCAAAGATGCCCCTCCAATGTGTGTTGTCTCAGTGTAGCAGGACCTCTTCCATGATCTGACTTCCCTCAAAAAGAGCACCTGGAAAAAGAATGAGGCAGAAGGCGCAACCTTTCATGATGTGGCTCGGGAAATCACGGCGCCTCCTCTACTATACTCTACTCGTTAAAGCAGTCGCAAGCTCTTTCCAATGTCAGGAGTGTTAAATAATTTGTGGCCTTTTATTTTTAACCACTACTGTCTCTAAGGTCACTTTTCCCCTCTGATTTCATTAAAGAGAAATTTTTTTTAATTTTTATTGAAATATAGTTGACGTACAACCCTCTGATTTAATTTGAGCTAAATATCTCTCACATACGTTTATGATTAATTTTCTAATAAAAACAAAAAAACCCACTAATCCAATTCATTCCTTTAGAGGTAAGATAAATTCTAGGTGATTTTTATCAACTAATTTTAAGGTAAGAGACCTGCTTAATTTGCTTTTACGCTCAATGTTTTATGTTCTTAATTTTGATTAAGAGGAGGGCATTCTAAAATCAGTCAGGTCTACAAAGACTAACTACAGAAGAAAGTGATAATTTCAAAAAGAGGAAGAAAACAGATCACAAATCTCTTGCTCTTAGTAACTCCTATTGCTCTGTGGTCAGCTCAGGGCTTTTTTGTGAGGGAAACATGACCTCTGCATAAATGACAAAAAGGATAATGGAGTAAACATCTGTGAAGTTTATATAATCGTTATCAGTTTTTTCTTGATGACAGTTCAGTACCTTTTTCTAAAACCGAGTAGAAAGAAAGTAGCTCACCTAGTTGGATTTAAAGCATTCCCTCTAACTAATGGTGCTATGCAGTGAATGATAATATTGCCTATCTCAGGATGCTCTGTAGCTGGTTCAACATCTTTCAGACAATGGTACCCACACACGACAGGCCACTCCATGTATCAATTATTTCTTCAACTCAGTTGAATGCTTAGAAATGATAGGTGGGAAAAGCCATTGCAATTACATTTAAGATAATAATTTTATCCTATGCAACAGTTTACATCTATGTTCTGTGTCAAAGTTTTGAAACGTTTTTGATCAGATTTTGGTAATATGATCCTCACAACAACTTTGGAAGGTAGACAGAATCACCATTTGCAGTCACATTTTAATGCTAACTATATAAGGTTGGTTAATTTGCACACAAACTCCTAAAGGTAGATGGAGAGAGGACTAGAACTGGGGCCTGATTCCCCCAGTACTCTTTCCATCAAATTACTAACAGAGGAGGAGCCACCATGACAATGGGGAAGGGGAGTCTGCTGGGTTTGTTATTTGGCCAGAATAGGTCTGAGCTATTTCAAAAGCCCAGGTTATCTGGAAAACCCAAGGTATTTCAGGAAAGAAAACATGTAGTGGTTTAAAAAAAAGGGGGGGAGGGGAGCATCAGTCTAAGAATTGAAGAACATGCAAATCATATCTTTTCTGTTATTCTCAAGTTTAGAAGATAATTTGCTGCATTAACATTCACGGGCTTTGAGAAAGAAATGGAACCGTCAACAAGATGTGACGGCAAATATGTGAAATCATGCAAGTGAAAGATAATATGAAAATATAGTTATCGTTGTGGTAGTTAGTACCCTTGGGAGATATTCTATTGCTTTTTAATGTTGTTAATATATGGTATTTTCAACTTAAAAATAAATCTGATTGATTCCTCAAAGTCTAGCTTTTGAGGAAAATGATGATGTGGAAGAGCTGGGAAGGTGTAAGACATGCACTGCTTCCTAAATAACTATGTGATTTTTGCTCCACTTGATAATTTTGGTGATCTTTTACAAGCAGGTGGTGGAAAAGCGGATTGTATGTGGCTCTAAAGTTGTTTCTACTCAAATGAGGATATGTCTGAATCCACAAACCCCTGTGTCTTAAGTAGTGTTGTCTACTTGAAGACAAAATTAGTCTCTGAGCCCCACTCTGACAGTCTGGTGGCGAATTCCATTTCAATAACTATGGGTGTCCTTCTGTTCCAAGGTCCTCAAAGTTCCTTGGGTGTGTGGAGACTCACCCAGAACTGACCACACGGGGATGCTCCACCGATTCTGGATGCCTCAAACACGTTCATGTTCCAGCCCCACATGGTCCCCGAGGGTCAGCTTCCATGCTTCGGAGCCACTCAGCGCCTTTGACAAGGTTGCGGACTCTGCGATTACAGTCGGGTATCTCTGCAGCTCTTTCCTTCGTGCTCAGAGGCGCTGGTCTCCTGCCCTGGTATAAATTTCTCCAGGGGCTCAGGATTCTTGAAAACAAAGGCCAGGCTTTAAAATCTTGCTTCTGCCACTTTGTTTGGGAAAGTTATTTAACTTCTACAAGCTTCAGTTTCCTCATCTGGAAAATGGGGATAATAAAATTGGGTTACTGTGAGGATTAAAGGAGTTAACATGTTAAAAATATTTAGAATGGTCCCCGGTACATGGTAAGTGCTAACTATTGATATTATCATCATCCAAATAAGACAGTTCCTGGAGTTCGAAGGTCGTGAAGCAGATCCGTAAGTTTTGAAATCTCTCTATGTAGAATGTGTTTATACGTAATATTTTCAATACCTAAATGTACACTTTGTTCAATTAAGCTTAGAAGAATAAATAGAAAGAAACAGCAGTTTTTAAAGCAGCTCTGCACTCGTGCATGATTTGGGGAGAATCAGAATAGAAGTAACATTTGTAGTGTCCTCCTTACTGCTGGTTAAGATGGTACCAATGGATCTAGGGATATGTTTCCAGCCTATATTTAAATGGACAGGAAATAATAAGACAGCAAGCAGGTGGCTATTAACCCCTCTTGCCCAGTGAGGTAAGTATCTGATACTGAGTAACAGGAAAGTATTTTAGAGAAAAAAATTTTTTTTTCTGAGGAAATCCAATCTTTTGTGCAACAAGATAATTCCTCCTCAAGCCAAGGCTCTATCTAAAACACCTCCTCATCCCAGGAGCAGTAGAGTCACAGAGGTCCTTGTTAGAAAGTCAATCACAGCAAATGTTGTGCAAAAAGGAATCAGATCCTGTGTTTTAACATTAGAGGAAAAAAATTAGAAAACTAGGACTCTGTCCTAAACTAATGCAGCAAAGGCAAAATAGAATACTGCTTTTGTTTCTCGTTGAAGTAAAAAAACATTTAATAGAACTAATGAACTAACACTAATGACATTTTGAAATCCCGCTTGTTAAAGTTCATTGTGTTTTGTCTTTAACATACAAATCACAAAAAATTCTACTCAGTATATAAGTAAATAGGATCATTGATCAAGTTTTACCAGTTAGATCTTGAGTTACAGTATCAAAACAGATCCATGTCTAAAAACTGTTGACCCTTTAATCACATTCAGTTCTCCAGGAGGATCTAGTGTATTTTTTTTTCATTTCATTTTTACCCCAACTATAGAATTTATAATGAGAATGAAGGAAAAAAATGTATTAAACAATATATTGGGAACTCTTATTTCCTTAGCATTCTCTTTCCCCAAACTTCTTGGCTCCCCTGCAGACACCAAGTACAGTCGACTTTTTCTCTTGCACTGTGCTTCACATCTCTTTATTTTTATTACCAGAATAGCCACTCTAGCCTAGACCTTTACCATCAACCTCATGACCAAATTATTGCAAATGCTCTCATTCTTTTCCCATCTCACTCTGTACAGTATATTGCTCATAGACTATACTTTATAAAACTCATCTCTACTAAAACTCTTCAGTACCTTTTCTGTAGGGTTAGATCTAGTTCCTTGAATGACTGGGTCTCATCTCACGTCGTTTCATATTCAAGATCTTACGTCAAGCTGCCTTCCATTATATAATTTCTTCCTGTCCTCGAATTACGGCCTCCATCAAATCAAGTGGGCTTCCTTCCAGCCCTCTGAATATGTGCCGTGGAGACCCCATCTCTGTGCCTTTGCTTGAGTGGTTTTCCCATGCCTAGAACAACTACCTCACTAAAGTCACATTTCTTTGTGTCTCACTAGCATCCTAACTGGTGTGTGAAAATTATTTGCAATGTCTTCTTTTTCTGAATTCCTACAGCATTTCTGGTAACGGTCTGTGTTCATATTAAATAATTCTTTACATTGATTTCTAATTGTTTCATTAAAATAAAATATGCTGTATATTGTGAGAGATGAGTAATTACTCCCAGGATGTATCTATACAGTGAAAATGCAAAGATGATTAGTTCAGATATCTGATGAATTTTAATATTCCTCTACATCCAATTCAGACCTTTCAGAACAAATTGTCCAAGTAGATCAGAGGAGTGGCTGGAGAGGAAAGGAGAAACAAACTGAAAAGCACATCCTCAAGCCCACCTACCTGTACTTAGGCAAATTTCTGCAGGCAGCTCCTGTGGGTGTAGTTTCGGTGCACCTTTGTCTCTCAGAGGTCTTCTGCTGCTGCTTCCGTCTCTGCTTTCCCCATTTTCAACAATCATGAATGCTCATCAAAGGTACTTTTGCTCTGATAGCAGCAAAAATAGTTCAGTTATAAAAATCAAGCTTTATGTTGGTTATGGTCTATGGTCTTAAACTTAGGAATACCTGAATAGTTTTTCATTAGAGTTTTACATATTTATCTCAGAATGACATGATAGGCTTTTTTTATTTTTTTAATCTGAGATTGATTGAGAGAATCAGAAGCGCATGCAATCATCTCTCAGGGTTGCAGGGGAAATAGGGTAGTGAGGGTGACCTCCAGATGACAAGGAAGAACACAGGTATTTTTGACATAGCTTACCTTCTAGTTATTGCTTCAGTGTTAGTTAAGGAAGGGAACTTTGAAATAAAGTTATGTAGTAGAACGAATTGTGGAATCACAAATGATTAAAATTACAATAATTGTAAAATCTGAAGGGTGTGATTTCCCTACCAGATACTAATGTATCAGACAACCACAGAGGAGACACGGGGAACAGCAGGCATTTGAATGAAGGAATTTCAGTGGCACAAAGAAGGTGCCCTGCCACTGGAGAGGCTGATGGTCCATTCTGGTTAATAGACTGAAGAATCAAATCCAAGACTTCTGAATGGTATTTCTTAAGACAACATTTAATAAATGCAACCCAAATAAATGCAACCAAAAGTTTTAATGCATGAATGGCAAGCATATTCAGGAAAAATATGTGCTTGCTGTACTAATTAAGGAAAGATGAACTTTGCCTGAAACAAGGTTCAAATTAGCTCCGATAAAATCAATTAAATACAGGGAAATAATTCTTGAATTAAAAATTCCAGGGCTTCCCTGGTGGCGCAGTGGTTAAGAATCCGCCTGCCAATGCAGGGGACACGGGTTCGAGCCCTGGTCCGGGAAGATCCCACATGCCGCAGAGCAACTAAGCCTGTGTGCCACAACTACTGAGCCTGCGCTCTAGAGCCCATGAGCCACAACTACTGAAGCCCGTGCGCCTAGAGCCCGTGCTCCGCAACAAGGGAAGCCACTGCAATGAAAAGCCCAAGCACCGCAAGGAAGAGTAGCCCGGCTCACAGCAACTAGAGAAAGCCCGCGCACTGCAACAAAGGGACGACACAGCCAAAAATAAATAAATAAATTTTAAAAAAAATTCCAGAAAGCCAACTTTTAAAAAAGATGTGTTCAGCCACTATGGAGAACAGTATGGAGGTTCCTTAAAAAACTACAAATAGAACTACCATATGACCCAGCAATCCCACTACTGGGCATATACCCTGAGAAAACCAAAATTCAAAAAGAGTCATGTACCAAAATGTTCATTGCAGCTCTATTTACAATAGCCCGGAGATGGAAACAACCTAAGTGCCCATCATCGGATGAATGGATAAAGAAGATGTGGCACATATATACAATGGAATATTACTCAGCCATAAAAAGAAACGAAATTGAGCTATTTGTAATGAGGTGGATAGACCTAGAGTCTGTCATACAGAGTGAAGTAAGTCAAAAAGAAAATGACAAATACCGTATGCTAACACATATATATGGAATTTAAGAAAAAAAAATGTCATGAAGAACCTAGGGGTAAAGCAGGAATAAAGACGCAGACCTCTTAGAGAACGGACTTGAGGTTATGGGGAGGGGGAAGGGTGAGCTGTGACAGGGGAAGGGTGAGCTGTGACAGGGCGAGAGAGAGTCATGGGCATATACACACTAACAAACGTAGTAAGGTAGATAGCTAGAGGGAAGCAGCCGCATGGCACAGGGATATTGGCTCCGTGCTTTGTGACAGCCTGGAGGGGTGGGATAGGGAGGGTGGGAGGGAGGGAGACGCAAGAGGGAAGACATATGGGAACATATGTTTATGTATGACTGATTCACTTTGTTATAAAGCAGAAACTAACACACCATTGTAAAGCAATTATACCCCAATAAAGATGTTAAAAAAATAATAATAAAATAAAATAAATAAATAAATAAAAAAGATGTGAGATGTAAGATTTTTAGCTTCCAAGGCTCAGTTGAGAGTAATGAAGGAATTTTATAGAGTATTTTATAGAGTATTTAAGGAAAATAGGAAGGACTAAATTGTTTATTACATTGGCCAATTGAACTGTGGGAGGAAATAGAAAAGCCCTACTGGGCTGTGTAAATTCTTCAACACCTGTGTTAAAAGCCCTAATGAAAACACATTAGCAAGTGAAAGGAAAGCCTGCCTAAAATTTGAATGTCAGATGCTTGGAAGATGAAAGAGGATAGAGAGCATGCAGATTACAAAATCACTAGGAAGGCTACCAAGAGACGGAAGGAGGAATAGCATTGCGGGGGGTGGGGGGGCGGGAGCAGAAGGCATCACGGCATTGAAATCTTACTGTGGAAAGTATGTACTTGGTGTTAGGCCACCTACTATTTTGTTTAAATGGCAGTGGAACATATGACAGAAAGTTGACAAGGATAAATCATTCTAAGCTAGGAGTATGAGTACTAACAGGGAGAAATGCAAATTTTAAAACACAGTGATTGTTTGTAATGTAAGACTACCCTACTACTCTATTGGTGAAATTTCTCCATTGGGCAAGAATAATTTAGGGAAGGATAAATGGCTACAGCCTTGAATCTGAGCAGTAAATAGGAGTCCTCGCTGGCAGCATTTGTGAATTAAGCCACGATATAATAGGAATCAACGTCTTCTTGGAGAGCAAACACTTGAAAAACATCTATCACTTGGTTACTCAGCTTTTGGAAACAAACCATGATAAAATACAGGTACTATAAGGCAGAATCAATAATGAGCAGGAAATCTGTACACTGTTTAAAAATACTCCGGAGCAAACCCAGGAAAAGTGTAAGCTATGCATCAGAAAGAACCACCTCCCATCTTTCTTCCTCCTACCCCTTTGCCTAACTCTGACTCTTTTTCTCCCACCAGTTACTGCCCCTCTTTCCCAACTTCTTACACACAGAAACTCACAGATAGCACAGTTACCTGGCAAATAATAAGCCAGTATTATCAAAAATATATCTTTTCAAAGATGGTTATTTTTCCAAATGAGAACCAAAATCCCATATATTGTGGCAGATTAGGAACAAACTAGAAATCTCGAAGGCCAGAAATAATTCAAGGTGTACTAATATTATCCCAGTCTCTCAGGATGAACATCTTGGAGTTCTTTTTCATTCTTTTTCTCCTTCATTCCCTATATCTCCCTTTTTAACCTAATTGTCCCAAATCAAGATTGTAATAAGTACAACTTCTGGAGTACTTCCTATAAATCTGTATGAATATATTTCCTCTAATGCTCAAAACAATGGGTAAGGTAGACATTACAGCTCTCTTCCTGGAAGTAAAAGAATTAAGGCCCAAAGACCTACAGTGTTTGCCCAAGGCCGTTTAGTGGGCAAATGCCAAGAGCTGTGTCTTAACCAAAATTCCTTTCATTAACTTGAGTTCCTTTTCTTATAACCCATCCCCGTCCCCCCCAGCAAGGCCTCATCACCTCTTAATTACTGCAAGAGCTTTGTGACTTTTAGATGCGTCTCCCTTTTTCAACCCATCCTTCACAGTAGTTCCCAAGCAAAGCTTTCATATCAGTAATAATTTGTGACATCTGTTTGATCTGTACTTTCAGAAGAATACAGCCAGTGGGAAAAGGATCCGAAGGAGGGCAATTAGAGACATCAAGAAGAAGTAGAGACAACAGTGTAGTAACAGACTGACTGAATTACGACTCTGAAAAGTCAAAGCTTAGACGAGATATGACAGATGCCAATAATATAAGAAGAAAGGAAGGGAGTGAACACAGATAAGGCAGCAATTCAGAAAAATGCCATGAAGCTCAAAGGAGTGATGAGTGGAGAACTTTTAAAGGTCTAAAAGGAAAAGCAGCTTAATTGGATGAATAATAAACTTCTGAAAATTCTACTCTGTGAGATGCTAAGTATAAAAAACATGAATGCCTTCAAGATGGCTTTGGATAAATCTCCAGATAATAGTCCTGTAAAGAATCATGAAGGGAAGCTTCTGTAATTTGGAATACATTTTAATTCTTTCGAGGTTAACATCATCTATATTAGTTAATAACTTCCTTTTTTAAAGGACACTCTGTGGCTATGGTTAGAGACAGAATCATAGGCAGAGCAGTTAAGAATCTCATTCCACCTATGACTCCGCCACCTACTATCTTGGTCAATTCACCTGTTCTTTCTAAGCTTGAGGTTGATATCTGCAAACTGGGGGAAATGATAATTCCTACCTCAAAGTATGATTGTGAAAATGAAAAAGATATCTATATCTATGTCTATATCTATATATCTCCATGCCTAGGACATGGTAAATATTGAAAAATAGTTAGAGATCTATGAACCTTCCCAATAATTTTGAAATAACGATGAGAACCAGGGAGCAGGAAAGGAAGGGGAAGGGAGGGGAAAAAGGGATTGTAAAAATGGAAATAAGCCGGGATATTTCAAATAAATACGTAGTGTAAGGAAAGCCAAACAAACTAAACATCAAAATTTCTCAGTTAACAGGAAAAGTGGAGATGAAAAATTAGTAGAAATGATTGAAACAGACAGTAACCAAATAATCTGACAAGTTAATGAATCCATTAGGTAACCCTCTGCAAGGAAGAAAAGACAAGATACAAAATTGTATGCAGATGTAACTTTTTTCCCCCAAGATAGTCCCCAAATGGTACTAGCGCTGTCACAGATAAAAGCGAAGGGAGCTCACATGCACACTGCTTTGAAGTCCCATCTCAGTGGTCCAGCAGGAAAAGAGAGGACCTCAATTCAACGTAAATGTGGCCCATGAAGGGAGCATCATGATTGGATTTGTTTAATGTTACTTCCCCATTTCATAGAAATTTGATGTACTGATAGTTTAAATAATTTATTTGAAACAATGATAATTTAAAAGAGAGTGAAAATAATGATAATAAAAGAAAATTGAATATTGTTAAGCCAGTGAAACCTCAGGCCTGACCTTTTGCTATTCGTCCACAAGCATACAGAGTTAATTTAGCAAGTTTTAATGGGAACATTAACTGCTTCGCGGTCAATCAGGCTGTGAAGCTCTTCCCTGTGCCAGCTCTGAAATGCGATGGTGGAAGACCAGCAAAGCTTGAGGCGTTTATTTCTAGCCATTTCCTGTGCCTGCCTGAAATTCCTCTTCATCAATCTCTTGATAGACTCTTAAAAAAAGCATTATCCTCTTCTTCTGACCTGGAGGAATTCTCTCCTTCTCTTTCAGACTCTGAGTATCAGTCACTCTTTAGTGTTATATCAGACAATTTGATAACCGTTCAGAGCTACAGTCCATATGAAGGGAGAAAAATAATTTTTTCCCTCCGATTCCCATCTAATAAAGTGTTCAAATGACATTTTGTAAATAATTTTATCAACCATGCTAGAGGGCTAGTGTCCTGTGGTCCACAAGCTGGATTCATGGATTTTTGCCATTAGCTCCCTTGGTGTCACTGGTCATCTGAGACTCTCTTGGCCTTTTTTATTTTTTTAAGGAAGGAGAAAATAGTGTGCTCAGATGTGGGAGGGTTAGCATAAAAAACGATGTTATCTTTAAAAGGGTTTTATATTTTTGCATAGGAGAAGATGTCATAAGCAGAAAATTTATTTTTATAATCCTGTTAACCTTTGATTTATGACCTAATATTTATCAGGAAATTCTGTCACTTATAGAGAGCTATCATGTAATTTATATCAACAAGCTCAACTCTTCATCCACTGATGCCAGAGTAGTCTATCCAGTGAAATTCAAAATCGAGTAAAGTGTTATGTATATGAAGGAATTTAATAAATTGCAACACGATTTTCTTTATTTGCTTATTAGAAAATACAAAACAAAACAAAACAAAACTGTGGATTCTTTCCCAAGAACAAGTTCATGTAGTAATCAATAATCATCTGAAAACCCAAAGGAAAGAATAGAATACATTCTCACTAAACCAAACGGCTTCAAGATAAAGTGCTGTGATGAACGAAGAAGAAAACATTTAAAAATGTATCCATTGTTAGACGTGTTTTACAATCGTCCTTGTGCTTCTCTGGGTATAGTACAGAGAGGGGAGTGTACCCTTCTTTGTGATTCAGAAACTTTTATTCTGAGAGAACAGCCTTTTGACCATCATTCCCTGTCATGGGAGTAATTACAAGAGAATGAGTTAAATCGATACTTACTCTAAACTAGTCCCCTGACTTTTTTTTTAAAGAAAAAAGTGGAGGTAAGCTTTTTATTTTGATATTTGTCTTTTAATAAAAAGCAATGAAATACAGTAAAAAAAAAAATCACCAATTAATTGCACAAGCTAGGTGATGAGTTCATTAATGTTTTATTTTTATCACCTTCTTTACTTAAAGTCTGAAAAGGTTTTTTTAAAGAATATAAGATTTGAATGAGTTGGAAGAGTGATTGGTAAGTGTTCTTGGCACATCAAAGAATGTGGGAGAAGTCAGAATAATAAAGGAGAAAAGAAGAAACAAAGACTTGAAAACAGGTTCAAATACCACTGAGACCAGACTGAAGTTTCTCAACTCTGCTGACAGTAGAAACACCTGGGAAGCTTTTAAAACATAGTGATGCCTGAGCCCCACTCTCAATGGTTCTGACTTAATTGGTCTGACTTTGGACCTGGGCATAGGTATTTTTAAAAGCTTTCCCTTCTTTTAATATGCAGCCAGCGTTGGGCATGCCCTGTATTAGGCCAGCACTTCAGGTGTGGTGCATGGGCCCTGAGGGTTCCTGAGACATTCCCACGTGGTCCATGAAGTCATAACACTTTTCATAATAATATTCAGGCATCATTTGCCTTTTCCACTGTGTTGACACTGGCAATGATGGTGTAAAAGCAATGATGGTGTAAAAGCAACGATGGATAAAACGGCTGCCACACTAGTATGAATCAAGACAGTGGCACCAAACTATGCTAGCTGTCAACCTATTTTTCACAATCACAAGCTTGAGGTTAAAAAAAAAAGCCAGTTTCTCTTAAGAATGTCCTTGATGAGGCAGAAAACAGTATTAATTTATATTAAATGTCAACCCTTGAAAACGTTTTTTTTAACGTTCTGTGTGACAAAATGGGGATTACACATAAAGTATGCCAGCTCTGTAGTGAAGTATGATGTTGTCATGAGGAAAACATTGTGATTGTTTGAATTGTAAGCTAAAATTAGCCAATGTTTTTGTAAAAGATGTTTTATTTGAACAAATGATTAATAGGTAAGCTATAGTTACACAGATTTGGGTATTTGGCAGACATTATATTGAAAATGAATAAAGCAAGCCTGGTACATCAAAGGAAAACAACCATCAGTAGGTGTCATCAGTGATAAAACTTGAATTTTTACGTGAAAATTACATTTTGGAATACTTACCTTCACAACAGTGAGATTTAACAGCATCTCACAGGTACCTGACTTTTCTTATGAGATCGGTAGTTACAATAATAAATATTACTTCTTGGTATTGTATAATGAAATCATAACTATTTGTAGGAGCTCCATAGATCAGCTACTCAGTATTTTCCAGATGACCAATGCATGACGTTGCAATAGCACACATGGGTAAAAGATGCTTTCAAGTACAAGATAAGCCAATGGATTTCAATGTGATAGAGTAAAAGAAGTTCACTGATATGGTATCAATTCCTATGTTGCACATAGCATTTAAGAAATTATCACTTGTCAAGATTTGGTGTTGTATCAAAGAAGAAAATCCCAAGTTAGCTGATGAGACAATTAAAATACTCTTCCCCTCCCTTTTCCAAGGACACAGCTGTGTGAGGCCACAGTTTCTTCTGGAACTTCAATTAAAAGAACACATTGCAACATGGAATTCAGAAAGAGAAACAAGAATCCAGCACTCTTTCTCTAAGCCAGCCATTAAAGAGCTTTGCAAAAATGTAAAGTGATACATCACTCTTCTCACTAAATATGTGTTTGTTTTGAAAAATCTAGTTATTTTTCACAAAATATTTTATGTTAACATGTAATGGGTTTATTATTTTTTACTTAATAAATAGATGTTTATAATGTCTCCATTTTAAGTTTTAATACGGTGAATATTGATAGATGTAACACGCACCTACCTACATTGTGGTTCTCAGAAATTTTTAACCGTGTGTAAGTGGTCCTGAGAACAAAATATTTGAGAACTGCTGCCCTAAACCAGAGGCAGGTAACAAAGCCCGGTCAGACGACTGCTCTGACCGATACTAAAATCCCAGAGAAGCCAGGAGAGTGTTGAGGAACCATGTGACATTGTCAAGGGAAAGTGACAGACCAGAGAGATGGCTTTCATGGTAGAGAAAATGACAGCGATTCAGGCACGAGAAGACTGAGACCTGAACCCGAGCTTTGATTCGGATCTGTGGAAAGGAAGATGCAAACATTCTGACTGCTCTAGAAGAAATTATTCTGATTTTTAAGGCAAGGAGTCAGAATTCACTCTAAGAGTTTGTCTTGGGGTGACTGCTACTGATACATACACCCCATGGTTGTTTAAGGGGTTGGGAGGCCTGGAGGAAGAGCATCAGAAATTAAGTCCTGCTTTGCTCTGGTGAGGTTCTTCCTGCCCCCAAATTCTTTGTGATAATTTAAGATAGCCTGTCTCATTTTTAGGATTTTACTCTCTGTATGAGGCTCTCTGAATACATCCATTCAGTTCTATTTATTGTGTCGGTCTTGAATGTGTTATATGATGTATGTTCACGGGTTAGACATCTCTGGGAGCGGGAAAGAGAAACTGGCCATGGAGCTCTCGAGTGGAGTTTGAGGCCCCTCAGCCTGGGGTCTCAGAGCACCAAACCATGCTCCAGGAAGGGCAAAGACTTCGGGAGGTGAGCTCAAGATTACCGAGAATAAGACAAGTTTCCACCTTTGGGATACGATCGGTTTTGCAGAAGGCTGAGCGTGTTCCTTTACTCTGGGATTCTTCACTGGGTTTGATACATTTTCAAGAGCTGACTGGCTTGCTGCTTGTTTAACCCTGCTTCCTATGAAGTGCTCCTTGAAAATCAAATTGCCATGTTACACTTGCATTGTGTGTTACGCCTGGAGTGTTGTCCTTTGAAATAGATTGGTCAGGGCTGCTATTCACAGCAGAGCAAAAAGCAACCAGCTTGATATTGACACCGAAACTGTGCTCTCCTGGAGAGAATGCCAAAGTAAGTTATCAGAGACTACTCTTGAAAAATAAAAGAGCTGAGTAGGAAACACACACACACACACACAGCCCTCTCTCCTTGACTAAACACGTCTTCATTCAGCGGGAGTACTCACATTCTCAGGCACAGCTGAAGAGTTCTCCTTCTCAGAACGTTCTCCTCTCAGAACGAAGGCAACGTCTCCCTGACTTCTCATTTATAGCTTTGCTTCCGACCCTTCTGTGCTAGTCATATTCATGCACCATCGTCACCTGGCATTGGATGTGTGGAGGCTGCCTTTATGGCCTCTAGGAAAAGGACATTCACTCCAGTTCCTGAGGGACAGATATACAAAGTCAGCTTTCAAGAAATTTGCTAACTGACATGGACTTCTTCATTCTGTAACCCCATTTGGGGGAAAATAATTTCAAATTGGCCTCAGATATTGGAAATACATCGAGTTCCAAGAGGTCAATATTGTCCATCAAATATTTTTCTGAGAAAGGCGACGCTGAAGGCACTATCATGGACCCAAAAAGCTACCAACACTTTAACTTTGTAACATAGCAGGACGTTCAATGAATTTATTACCAGTGGTCTTGAATACCTGAATTAATAGCATTATTGTGACATAATAAAATTTTATGAAACGACCTGATCAAAATAAAGGTTTCTTTTCCAACTTATTCCTTATAAGAGATTTTCTGATCATCAATTAAGACTTTGGAGTTCGTCTCGGGACATGAATCCACCACCTTCTCCTCAGGTTGCCGGCTTCTCTGATTAAAGCACCTTTCCTTTCTACTGACACTTGCTTCTCGAATTATTGGCTTTTGAGTGGCCAGTAGCCAAACCTGAGTTCGGTAACATTTTGATGATATTTGTGTGGAGAAGGGAAGGAGAAGAATCTATCCTTCTCAACGATAAGTGCTTTGGTTTTCTTTAGTCTAAAACATCTTCATTCCTTTAAATATTTTACTTGAGATAGTTCAAGGTTTCAGTTAATAGAAATGTCTCAAGCATTGCGCTGTTGTCATAAATCACTTAAACTGCCAGGTTATATTTTACAGCTCCGGTCGCTTGAGTATTTACTGTAAGGCACCAAGTGCAATAATTTCCATTTTTATAATTAACGAAAACATCTGGAAAAATAATTCTAGTTGGTAAGGCCAGAGTGAATGCAGCGTATTCTCAAAATGTTGTCAAAGTTCTTAAGTATCATGCCCTGTCGTGAACACATTTTAATTAGAAGAGTAAAGGGAACGTACTTACTAAAAGCACAGTCACCGACACTTTAACGTTGTGATGAGCCACCAGTAACAAGATGCTGCTTGGCCATCTTACGAATGCCCTTCTTTTCAATGCACAACTCTCTTTTTTGGTGCATTTTTCTATAATTTTCGAAACACTTCCTCAGTCTTAACTCATTAAATACTTCCTCCATGAGAGCAATTAAGCCTGAATTTGGGTCTCCCAGTATAATTCTGATGACAGTATTTAACAATTATACTGGTCTCCCCAAATCTCTCCTACTCTCCAGCTACCCAGTACTCATATCATAACCTTAGATGTAAGAGAGTCATCCAAGTAGTTCTCAGCCATGGTGCTCAAATAACTCACTTTGGAAATGCCCCATTTTCACATTCTTTATATACACATTATTCTTGAACTTGTTTTCTCATCTGTGGAGTGATCATAATAAAATCTATTTGTATATGTATATTATATCAAATACCATATTGTATACCTCAAATATGTAAAATTTTTATTTGTCAATTATACCTCAATAAAGCTCAGGGGAAATCTTAAAAAAAAAAAATCACAATTATACTTGTCTCAGACCTAACCTATCTACATCTTTTATTCTTTAGTTTGACTCTGTTATCTTCCTGAACTTTTATGTCTATTCATTCTTCATTCTTTAAAGAATGTAGTCTACTTTCTTGTTATACTAGACAGCAGTTTGGCTGTGCTCTTTTTCCTCCAAAATTTCTCCTTGCTCCCAAGGCCCCAGGTAGTTAAGTTATCCTTGACCTGAACCTACCATCTTCCCCTCTGCCTTTTCACCTGTCATGCACCCTTGAACATGTCTAATACATGCCCTTACCAGAGCCTTGCCTATGCTGAGATTCTTATTTATATCTTAATCATTTTCTATATCAAATACTACCTCTACCTCATTTACAGCCCTCTTAAATCTTTAATCTGTGAGTTTCAGAAGATCTAGGATTCTGCTGCTACACCGTTAGCTCTGCATTTTTCAAAGCTCTATATTCTCGACCTTTTCCTATAATCATTAAAGATTATACCTCAAGGCTTTTTCATCCTTTTTTTTAAAAAAAACTCTCAGTTACCAGCTCACTTGGTTTATTCTTGATATCTTTTAAACTTTCTTATACTCTACTCTTGAAATGGTCCCATAAAAAAAAAAATCGCAATACAATGTACGTAATCTCCATTGTGTTTCTGTGAAGTTTACTCTCACAGTATTATTCAACATATAGCAGTTGAATTCCTACAGTCTGTGCTAGAAAGTGGATGGGAACTGAATATAAAACGTTACGCTGCATATAGGGCATCTGCCATTACGTGTTTACCGAATTGATTCCTCAGTGTCATCATTATGAACCTAGATTCCTATTCGAGGCTGTAATAAAGGGTTGACTTTACAACTGAATGAGACAGTAAGCCCCCTTAACATTTTGAATTCTTGATCTCTGCTTTTTGTGGTTTCCTGCATTTCTCTGTGTCTTCTTGCCTTTATCAGTGTGGGTACCAAGAAGCAACCTCTCTCCCTAACTCTTATTTCTGCTTTGGTCTCCCGAAGTCTGGAATAATAGACATTTATAATGAAAATAATGCACAGAGTAAACAGGCTGAGAATCTGATCCTCATTTTTACGATGGCAGGAGTTCACCCCAAAAATAAGTTGTGGAAATTTAGTGCCTAGACTTGGGGAGCTGCACTTTAGCTCCTCAAAAGCATGTTTTGCTTATTCCATGGTGCTCTACTGCTGTATGACTTGGACACACAGGTTCAAAATGCAGATGTCATGAAATCTGTTAGTGAGGTAGCCAAGGGTGTGCTAAACATTTATTGCCCTCTAAGATGCGTGTGCCGTGGCCACTCCTTCAGGTGAAGAGAGTAATAACTTAGGGGCAGGCAGTAGGCAAGGGAGCAAGAGGAGAGTGGTTGGTGGTCTCCACAAGCCTCCCGCCCCCCCCCAGTTATCTGCCACGTGTGGTTAGTCCAGGGGAGGACAGGAGAGCCCCTCCCCCACCCCACCCCCTGCCGGGGAGTTTGAGATAAAGTTGTCCTCCAAGAATAAAATCAGGAAGATTCAAAAAGGTAATGGATGAGATTAGTTATCTGTGGAAATGACATACCTTAAGGAATAGTCAGAAAGATTATGTGGAGAAATTTAGAAACACCCTGAGGAATTTGACAATGGCAGAAACTTGATTGTATCCGTATATTTCCAGCAACAATCGAAACAAAGTAAATGGATGAAGCTGTAACACAATCAAGCAGGAAGCTAATCTGTTATAGTGAATAGATTAAGTGCTCTAATCACAATCAATTGTACCATAACCCACCTGAAGAACGAAGGTACTAGCGGATGCTGGGGGCTGGAGAGCCCAGGAAGCCAGGATTTGTCTGTGACCAGCTCCCTCCACCAGAAGAAGGGCAGCCTCAGCCTCCACTTCCAAAACTGAACCCGGGGCTGTTTCCATAGCAATTTGTATTTCAAAGGCTTAATTCACATGTAGATTTGCCTATGGGGAGAGCGAGCTTATCAGCCAAGCAGACTTCTCTATCAGTTTGGTGGCCAAAGGATTGCATTCTTAGAATTAAAATAACAGCCAAAGAGCAGTCAGTAAAACTAGTAAAGTAAGAGGATAATGTTAATTCAACAGCCGCTATGGAATGCCTACCATATTGAAGCCGATGGCCTAGGAGCTGGGAATCCCATGTTGAATAAGAGAAGACCCGTGCCTGCGTGGAGGGTTACGTGGAGGAAGACAGACATTAAACAATTATCCAGTACATTATTTTGTTACAATTGTGATTATTTCCAGGAAGAAAATACACAGGATTTACTTGAACAGAAAAAAACAAAAAACCCACAGAGGGCCCTGAACTGATCTGAGGTTTAGAGAAAGCTTTTATGAGGATCCCGTTGGTTGATTTACGCTTGTCTATATTACAAAGGGGAAAGGGACGGAGCAAGATGAGAATACACACAAGTTGAGGGAGTAAAATTAGATTAATACTGTGCATATAGTGGTGACAGTAAGTAGCTCAGAAATGACCTGTGACAAAACAATTATCCAGAGAGAGACTATCTAGAAGACCATTGCTAATATTCCTTTAAGAGCGGCTCCAAGAGAGGCTTACAGAGTGACCCACATTCCGGAGATGATGTACTCTTCAGAAGTGAACGCCTTCCAATATATTTAGACCAGACAACAGCTTTGAAGATTTTACACCCCTGGAGTTGACCCGGAATCAGAATTACCTATGCTCGCTCCCGAAACAAAATGAAGAGTTCTGGAGACGTGTTCTGGACGCACGCAGCCCCTTTGTAGAGCACTGGACAATCGGCTACAGCGGACAAGGTCAATTTGGGGATGCAAGACCGGAAGACATAAAGGTGGAATGACTGCAAAGTGATGCTGAAATAGAGCATTCTCCTGTAATTTCCTATTCGAGGCAGAGAAGGGTTACTGGAAAGTTTTAGATCAACCAAGCACATGCTCTAAGTGGGTCTCAAGGGCGCTCGAGCAGAAGCCGCGTTACCCAGGAACATGTTAGGAGTGGGGTGCCGGCACATAAAACATGGGGCACCAACATGCTGCACTGTGTAAGAGAGAGGAGAGAGAGCCCGCATGTGTCAGCTCCGCGGTCAGAGATCACAACAGAAAGGGAGCCGCAGCAGATGAAGCAGCAAATACGTGACTCGAAAAACTGTCCCTCGTTGCAAAAACACAGAGAAAATATCTTGGGGAGATGCTCCAAGGACTGTCAAGAGAACCAGTCTTACCGGGGCTAAGATTACAAGGCATTCAGCACCGATTCTTTAAGTCTGTACCCCTTAAACTTGTATTGAGAAATTATTTGTTTACAGTGTGATGCAAAATGTTATAGGGGGTTTACCAAACCCCGCCTTTTAGAAGTTTACAGTTTCCCATATGCAAGATTTGGTGCCAAGGTAGCTCAACAGAAAGGAAATCAGTACAAGAGAAGATGGAAGGAAGGAAGGAAGGAAGGGAGGGAGGAAGGAAGGGAGGAAGGAAAGAAGGAAGGGAGGGAGGAAGGGAGGGAGGGAGGGAGGAAGGAAGGAAGGAAGGGAGGAAGGGAGGGAGGGAGGGAGGGAGGGAGGGAGGAAGGAAGGAAGGGAGGAAGGGAGGGAGGGAGGGAGGGAGGGAGGGAGGAAGGAAGGGAGGGAGGGAGGGAGGGAGGGAGGAAGGAAGGGAGGGAGGGAGGAAGGGAGGGAGGAAGGAAGGAAGGGAAGGAGGAAGGAAGGGAGGGAGGGAGGGAGGAAGGGAGGGAGGAAGGAAGGAAGGGAAGGAGGAAGGAAGGGAGGGAGGGAGGGAGGAAGGGAGGGAGGGAGGGAGGAAGGGAAATTCTAATGGACTGTGTACAAAGGGAAGGGTTCAGTTTTTTCTCTAGGTCTCTAGCTTCTGAAATCTTAACTTTAGTGAAACATTGTTTTCTTCTTAGTTCCCATCCCCTGTGAACTGTTCACTTGACATTCAAGACAGAATATTTCACACTCCAAGATAAAGACTGTTTGTTTTGTTTTCTTCTAAAAGTCTATTGGGGAGTTTTAATCAAGGAGACTTCACGGGAGTTTTAATATGTATCAAAGTGAGGGGATCCCATTTTAAATAACTATGTAGGGAACCAATCACTGACCCCATAGCGGGAAGGTAGAAAGAAAAGGTTTAAAAATGATGGACGGGAAACACGGCAGAGAGTGAGGGGCTGGACTGCTTTCAAAAGACACAAGAGGAGAAAACAACTGAAGATCACCTGCAAAGAGACTGGCATGCATAAATTATTTAATTATGCAAATACTTAATGTTAAAACCCCTTCAGAACCACAGTATTTTAGACTTGGAAAGGGATTTTAGAAATCTTCCAGTATAACCTCTTCGTTTAATGGCTGAAGACCCCGAGGTCCACGAGAAGTTCAGTATCTTGGCGGAGTGAGACATTATTTAGCGGCAATTATTCTTACCATTTAGAGGCAGGGCTGGAGTTAGAAACTAGGCAGCCTGACTCCCAGTGTATTCACTTTTTTTTTCCAACCTCACATCCCCATTTCACTTCAGATTAATTTACCTGTTAGAGCACACTTAAAAAAAATTGTCACGTGTTTATTCTAGTATATTAGATTAAATGTTTTCTAAAACACATGCAGATACTCTGCTCCAGAACAGTGGTGCACAAACGTGAGCCTGTAGAGGTTACCTGGAGAGCTTGTTAAGGCGGGCCTGCCTGGGCCTCCAGCCTGGAGCATTTACCAAGCCCTAAGGCGATGCTGATGTTGCAGGTTCACATTTTTATCAGCACGTTTCCTAGCACTGGCCCTAGGGGACAGACAGTAGTTACAGTAACCATTCTTGGAAATCTGTATGAGAACAATCAACAACTTGCAATGAGTGAACAACACGGGGGAAAAAGGACCAGCGCCACAGTTACTTGGTTAGCTCTAGCCATCGATCAGAGGCGTCATCAAGAGCCTCTTTCCAGGCCGAAGCGTCTTTTACAAACCTTTCTCTCTGCCTACAGCCGCCTCCTGCATGCCACCTGGCACACTCCTCATCCCCAGCCTTGCCTCCTGGTGTCTTTCAGGTTGTCATGGGAGTTCTCTCCCCTATTTTCTCTTCGAACCCCGTATCTGTCACACTGAACTGTGACTGCGGTTGCCGCTTTGAACGCTCACTTCAGCCTCGCCCAGCAACAGGCACAGAAATAACACCTGTTGAATGAATGCTTTTATAAATGAGGATAACTCGAGAGAAAACAAATATAAAGTACATATGATAGAACTAATTCGCTGTGAGTGAAATTCATGGTTCTTAGTTGTATGTTTATGATCTTTTATTTACCTATGTATCCGTCTATCCATCTACTCATCCATTTTCTCCTTAGTAGGCCTATAAATAAAATGAAAACTTCTGTCAAAAAACAATAAGCAGGTGAACATGTGTAAATGTAATTTCACGGGATATCAAATCTTTAATGCAAGTATTCGGAAAGTACCACCCCGAAGTTTAGCACCATTGACGATAATACATTCATTTATTGCTGTACTATCTCCCCTAGAGATGGGATTTTACTGTACCTTCTCCTCTAGTGTCTGAGATTACAATGGGGAAGAAAACCTTTGATAGAACCTGAGGTCCTTCTAAGCACATCCAGCCTTGCAGGAAGTCAGGCACTGAATTTAGTTGATGACGTTCCTGGCAGGGCCTAAGCACCTTACAGTATACTCATTTCCATTTTAAGAACTCTGAAAATTTTTGGAATTTTGTCTTGTTATTAAATGTATAATCTCATATTTCTCTGGACTTGTATGGAACACACATAATTCTTTTTCCTATCAGCCCCTCAGATTTCTAGATTGTTATCATGGTCTATCCAGCATATTGCCTTTAGTTAAAAAGGGATAGAAAAAAATGAAACTGTTTTTTGCATTTTTTAATTTAAGAAAATACTTATCAAGTACATTTATTAATTCAAATGCAACTATATATTTACTGTATATATCATCATTCAGATACATGTCTGAATATAATCTCATTCAGAAGGGATATATGGGAATAATAAGCACTCATTAAGAGAACTTTACAAATTGATTTCTGTCTTATCCTATTTCAATTTCCAATTTTACAGGAGCCTTTTGGTCATCGGTAGTATCCTTGCTTCCATATTTCTCATTTATAGAATTATATCCACATGAACATTAAGAGTATTATCAGAAGAAAATTGAAAGTGGCCATCTGCCATCCAGCCTTAGAACCGTCCTTGATTTTATTTCATGGTGACACTCCCGCCCAGTTCAAGACATAGCTGATAGACCTCCCTTCCACTTGAGGTCTCCATGTCTGTTAAAAAATGAGATACTTGAGTTTATGCAGCTGTTCACGAGCTAATTATCTGCAATCACTTCTGCTTACTTAATAGGCCGTGGTAGGATGTGTGTTTGCTGCTGTGCGGACTTTACACATTAGGTTTTAATGCGCTGATACGGTTAATTGTTGTGCTCACTGCTGCCTGCTAATAGACCATTCCTGAAAGCGAGACCATATCTCAATGGAATTTGCTTGGTTATTTAAATAAGTAATAACTACAAACTCAGATCCTAGATCTAGTGTTTACCATTTTAAGAACACACTTTTCTTTTTTTTTAGTGCGGGTCATTCCTAATGCATTCAAATTATTCAAGTTTGGAGAAAACGAGTTATTAAACTAATGAGTCCATAACCAACTCAGATAGTTAGATTTAACATTTTTCCTGCTCTGTTCAGTTTCCTAAATTGTTTTCTGCCATTGACAGCAAAATAAATTCTTTTTAAATGGAGCTAAACACTCTGAGTATAATAATATAATGAGAAAGATATATGCATATTAAAAGCAGATGAATATTTATTAATATGTAAACCAAGATGCCAAGGTGAGCGATTGGGAGTGATACAGAGATGTGCACACAGACAGTAGGTGGGGAATTGTTGTAATGAGACTGCTCATTTGCTTTGCAGTTTTGCATTTTATGATAGCATTTAGTCCAAAAGCTAGTGCTTAGTTTTAAAAATTTACAAGGCTGTTCTTTTGTTGACTATCCATATATTTGTGTTTCTGATGGCTAAAAATGGAGGCATAGTGTCCGATAGATGCTTTAGGCATTTCTCTGTCTTTCCCTTTCTGTTCGTAAGATCTCTTTTTTCCTACCATCACTTTTTCATTTCTTCATCTCTTTTAATTTCCTGTGTTTTCCACTCCTTCACTATTCTTTTATTAGAGAAGCAAACAGGATTTGAATAATAAATAGAAAGTATTTCAAGCCCAAAACCCTTGGCCTTTATTCTGCAACTTCCAAGAACAGTAGAGTTCATCCACTCTCCATGTGTTTGGGGGCCTTGCTCTGCCTTGTCAAGCACTGGATTCACCCTTTTAAAAATAGATTTCAGTGAATGGGACTCTATGCACTGCTGGGGCCCATCACTCTGGGTGAAACTGTGCGACCCCATGACCTGCTTTCCCAGAAACACTATATGCAGTGCTTCCATGTGCTCAAAGCCAGAATCTCTTCTGCAGTCAAAGAAATAGGGAGAGAAGGGGATGCGAGTGACTGTAGTTGATAAAGATTTATACTCGCTGTTGGGATATATGATTTCTATCTAGAAGAATGGATGCCTGGATTCCTATGAACCTCTTGCTCTCTCAGTTCTTCATGAAGGAAGGCTTTTCATAGTTCCTTCATGTTTTGTGTTCCTAAGTCTCTGATGTGTCACTGGAAACTTAAAACTGAGTCCACCATCTTCTTCCTACTACCTTCCTTATGAAGTTCCAGGCTCTCTGTTCCCCAAACACGACCACACTTCCTCCCGTCCCCACGCTTTCCTCACACTGCTCCCTTCCATCCCCAGTCCTTCTCTGTCTGGTGAAATCCACACCCTTTTTTAAGGCCACTACCAGTGCTACTTCCTCCCTGAAACCTCCCACGATAACTGCTGTAAGGGTACAAGGAGGAGTAGGAACAATGATAAAAAAATGAACTCTTGTGTTTTGACGGCCAGGGATTGTGCTCAGCCCTTTAAACAGATACAGCACTTTATCCTCAAAACAGCGTTGGAGATGGTATCATCGCCACGTAACAGGTGAGGTACCTAAGACTCAGCACACAGTATCCCAAACCTAATAATATATCATGTTCAAGGTCACAGGGTCAAGGTCAGGGTCAGGGGTGGGGCAGGCTTTGAACTAGCGGTCTGACTCCAGAACTCAATGGTTTTCTAGAATCTAAGTAATTAGACACTATACATACCATCTTGCACAGCATTGGCAGAATAATTCCTTTTTTCATTTGTTCAGAAGGCCCACGGGTTGCATCATTAACCCAGCACAGGTCCCGGTGGTGTGCACTGGCTTGCTTCTCTGCCATGGGCTCCCTAAGGGGAAAGAGTGACTTTTTACTTTTATATCCTGGGAACAAAGAACTGGCCCATCCTAGGAACTCCATTGGTAGCAGCGAAATGGAATGAATTCTTCCTTTACAGATTTTCCCCCTGTATTTTCCTTCATATTCCCTATGATCTAGCCAAACAGTACTCTTTGCTATTCGCCACACAGTCCCCGTGCTCTGAGCTTCTTTGCTGATGCTGCACCTACAGCCTGAAATGCCCTTGCACATATGCAAATCTTCACCAAGGTGAAATTCCAGCTGCTGTCTCTCCTGAGGTCCCTCCAGCTCCTGAATCAGGTGTGGGCTCTCCTTCCACACTCTGCGTATAGAGCTGCTATCCCTTATTATCTCTCTCTCATTTAGGCATTGGCAAGATCTACTTTAAAAATACATATCATTGGGCTTCCCTGGTGGCGCAGTGGTTGAGAGTCCGCCTGCCAATGCAGGGGACACGGGTTCGTGCCCTGGTCCGGGAAGATTCCACATGCCACGGAGTGGCTGGGCCCGTGAGCCATGGCCGCTTGGCCTGCGCGTCCAGAGCCTGTGCTCCGCAACGGGAGAGACCACAACAGTGAGAGGCCCGTGTACCGCAAAAAAACAAAAACAAAAACAAACAAACAAAAAAAAATGTATCATTGAATTTTTCACATAGTAGGTGCTCAATAGAGATTACTTGAATTAAACACTAAGAAGTGATTTAAACCAGTTGACTTGGTTTCCTACAAAATGAAGAGGTTCAAACTCATGGGCGTTGCAAGGGGTACTCACATTTTTTTTCATCTCTATATGTTATGAAACACAGGGTAGCACTAAGGCAGATTTATGCTTTCTTTCCTTTCCAGTGAATGCATACCCTTTGATCTGAGTAGTTTGGGCCTGTCCGTGAAGACTTTCATTTAAATTACCAGAAAGATTTAACAGCTTTTAGACACCAAGGAATTTCTTTCTCTTTTATAATAAACCAGTGACACTCTTTTCAATGACATTTAAGTGACTTCATGTTTGAATAGTGGTAACAAGGTTAACAATGTTCAAAAGACTGACATGATACTAAACCTTCATCTATTAGATTCATCAAATGTTTACCAAGTTTCTACTGTGTACAAGGCACAATCTTGGGTAAGAGTCTGTGAAGAACAAAGACGGGTTACATACAACCCCTTAGGTGAACATCAGGAAACGCAGACAGGACAAGTAATACAACACAAGGCAAACACTAGCATAAGCTCCAGAAGAGATATAAGTGCTGGAAAGATATACCAAGAAAAAGGAGGTTAAATTTTTTGGAAACTCATTGGAACATTTGTTCCTTCATCCCACACCCCAACTTGCTAATAATGGTGGTCTAGAATATGCGATGGCAGGTACCTTTAGAAAGTACATGAAAATAACGGATTTTTAGAAAGAATTTTAATAGAAATTAAGTAAATAAAAGCAATGGAAAGTAATGGAGATTTCAAATAAATTTATAGAAATTTTAACATGACAAATTTTAGAGAAAAAAGAATAACCACGATCTTATTATCATCCGACAATTATTTTCGTTTGTGTATGTTAGATATCTGTACATATCAACAACATACAATTCTGGGTACAGCCAATTTTCTTTAATACATGGAGAGGGGAGAAGCTTATTCAGAGCATGCAAACGTCATTCAAACCACAGCCTGCGTGACACATATCTCTGACTTAACGTACAGCAAGTCAGCTTTCTTAAAGTATAAAATGAGAAATAACAGTAATAGATGTCACAGGGCAGTCAAGAGGATTAAATGAAAGAATCTAGGGAAACTGACAGCAGCTGTCACCAAATAAGGGCTCAGAAACAGTGGCTCTTAAAATCACCTTCCTCATTTTTACCCCCTCTCATTGTTTTCCCTCAATCATGAAAAGCCTTTATATTCATATGATATGGTTTGAAGTACCAAGAAATAGGCAGACAAACTCCAGAGAGATGAATACCAGCAGACCACACAGCAGCTTCCAAAGGTTCAGACAATGATGAACAGATGCAGCTCTGAAGGCTGCCAGCCTGGTCCTGGTTCTGCTTCTGTGGGAACCAATGTGGTTGATGCGGAAGATAACAATACCAGTTGCCTCCGCCCGGTGGCATAAGGAGACACAGGCACAGTGGCTTCTGCCCACACCCCTCTGCAGAAGATATCCTAGAAGAACCAGGCAGCCCAGGGACAGCACCAGAGGGCTTGATGAGGACCCACAGCAAAACCAGAAAAAAGCAGACCCGAACTGGATTGCAAAGGCTCTGAAAACGAAGCTGTCACTGGAAATAAAGCCCACAATGTAAGTCAGAGCCTACACACTTAGCTAATCTGGATGACTGCATGCTAAAATATAATATTTACATAGGACCTAGAGCCTCCTAACATAATAACAAACATCCCGGATACAATCAAAATATCACCTGTCCTGCCCCAAACTGAAAAAAACACATCTGAAGGAGAAAAGACACTCAACTGATGAAGATACTGAGATAAATCAGATATGAGAATTATCCGATAAGGATTTTAAAGCCGACATCATAAAAGTGCTTCTGGAACCAATTATAAATTATCTTGAAACCCATGGAAAAAAATGGAAAATCTCACTAAAGAAATAGAAATTATTAAAAAAGGACCAGGTGGAAGTTGTATGAAAAATACAATTATTGAAATAAAAAATTAGCTGGATGATCTCAGTAGCAGAGTGACGATGACAAACAACAGAGTCAGTGAACTTGAAGACAGATCAATAAAATGTACTCAGTTTGAATGACAGTGGGAAAAATAGACAGGGAAAAATAAATAGAGCCCAGAAATCTGTGGGATAATAATGATCTAATGATCTAATATTTGTATCACTGGAATCTCAGAGAGGAGGAAGCGTGTGGAACTAAAAAAGTACTCAAAGAAATAGTGGTTGAAAACTTCCCAAGTCTGGTAATAGATATCACATATAGACACTCAACTTTTTACAATTAGAGTTAATATAGAACCACTTCACACAAAATGTAGAAAACTTGCAATTGTATAGCTCCTTTGACCTCTTTATGCTACAGTTCTCACATCTACATGCATTATAAATCTCACAAGACTATGTTATCACTTTTTTTTTGCTTTGTACAGTCCCATGTATTATAATGAAACTAAGAGGCAAAAATAATATTTTATATTTATTTAGATATTTGCCATTTAAGAGTTTCTGTATTGCTTCTTGAAGATTTGAATTTCCATTTGGTATCATCTCCATTTAGCATTTACTTCCGTGAGCATGGTTATAATGGCTGCTTTAAGATCCTTGGTAGATTCCAACATCGTGGTCATCTTGGAGCTGGTCTTGGGTGTTAGTCTTTTCTCTGAAGCTGGGTCACATTACTCGGGATCTTCTTATGTTGCATAATTCCCGAGGGAACCCTGAACATGTGAGTATGATATGGTGGAGACTCTGGATTTGGTATATTCCTCTGGACAGGAATATGATCCTGTCTAGAGGAACGTTGATCCTTTTGTCTAGGGCAAGTGGGTTCAAAGCGCAAATTCTCCTGGTTCAGTTCTTTTATCTATCCAGTTCTTTTAGCTGCTCTGTGTTGTCTGCCCCACGCCAGTGTGTGTGGTCCAGGGGTCATTCAAGGTCATGGGCAGTGTAGACGCAGAACTTGGGCCCCCCATCTTGGAATCTCTTCTGAGATTTCCCTCTTCCTGGTGGCTGTGGTTGGCCAGACTGTCTGCTGGCTCTTCAGCCCAGAAAGACTCTGGGTTGAAACCGACTTTGTGCTGCCCTCAGGATAAAAAACCTGGGAAATTGCCTCCAGGTAATTCTTCCACATTTTACACACCTCCAGAATCTGCCTGCTTTTGTTCACTCTCCATTATTGTTTTTTTGTCCAGAATCTGAAGCTGGGTTCAGTTGGAGCTTACTCCACGATGGAAGCAGAAACCTCCTTAAGATTTTGATGGGAAGTTTCCTTAAAACTCAAAATTATGTTTGGAAGAATGACATTTTTTAAACATTCATTCTTTCCAGTCAAGATCCTGCTTTGTCTATCCATCTGATTCTTTGATGTTTGTCAGTAAAATTTTCTTTGTTTCTTAGTAGATAAGTCTCTAAACTTATATTGAAATCTATTGTTTCACTTGCCTATATTTCTTTGTAATTAATTTGCTAATTTTTGGAGACTGGAATTTATGGAAGCTTGATTTGCAGTAGGCCTTTTCCCTTGTTGTACAATTAATTTGTAGTTGTCTTCTGAATACACACTATGTGTACTTCACATCATGTCACTAAGACCATCAATGGTCCAGTCTCATTCCTGGTTTGCTCTGTAGTTATTACCCTGTTGAGCAATTTAGGTGAAGATCACTGATCTTAGGTTGGTTCTAATTGTGTCTCTTCAGTGTAGAGTTCAAACACAGGACGATGAAATATGCTCTGTCCCTGCTGGTAATTTCGTATGCTGTTAACTTCTAGAGCTCTGCATGAGTCATTTAGTTTTAGAAGGGGGAAGGGTTCCAGCCATCTTCCACGCTGTCCTTTTTTTTTTTTTTTAAATAGATTGAACCAGCTCTGAGTGGAATTTTCCACCAACATGCAGAAATGCATTGATTAATGTTTTTCTTTTCTTTGGGGAAATAATAATACCTGAACTAAATTTTTTAAAAAAGGAGAGGAGTTAAAACTAGAAATAAAAAAATAATATCACATTAAGCTTTTGAAATGAACTTACTTTTAAAAATTAATTAATAGGTATTAAAATCAAGATCAAAAACGTTTAAACCAACTTCTCTTTCAAAGATATAGAGATGACTTCTTTTCTTAAATGTTACTTTTATATTCTGAATCCCCACAGCTTTTCACAAAAATGCATTTGAAGTTATACAAGTGTTTGGCATATCTCTAGCATCTAGAGGAACTTGATGTTTTTATTTATTTGTTTGTTTATTTAATTTATTATTTTTGGCTGCGTTGGGTCTTTGTTGCTGCGCGTGGGCTTTCTCTAGTTGCGGCGAGCGGGGGCTATTCTTCATTGCGGTGCGCGGGCTTCTCATTGCGGTGGCTTCTCTTGTTGCGGAGCACAGGCTCTAGGTGTGCAGGCTTCGGTAGTTGTGGTGCGTGAGCTCAGTAGTTGTGGCTCGTGGGCTCTAGAGAGCAGGCTCAGTAGTTGTGGCACACGGGCTTAGTTGCTCTGTGGCATGTGAGATCTTCCTGGACCAGGGCTCGAACCTGTGTCCCCTGCATTGGCAGGCAGATTCTTAACCACTGTGCCACCAGGGAAGCCCTAGAGGAACTTGATGTTTGTTGAATAGAAAAAAAGAAGAAAATATGATTTTCTATAACGAAGATCCCATTTCTTACATTTCATTTAAGAAAACAAGAAGTTCCTTTAATCATATGTTATGAATAGTGGTGATACCTGAGAAATTATTCAGAATACCTTATTATTTTATTGTACTGCATACTCTACTCCTAAAAAAAAATCACTGCTTCCCCAAAGAAGATACAAGAGACTAAGAGCATACTAAGAATACTTTATTGTCATAACTAAATGCATTAAATATACATTCTAAATGGAATATATTGTATATTTGATAAAACACATATAGCATTCATCAAGGCAAAAAAAAACACTGAATGAAAAGATGGCACACAAATAAAAGGAAGAGTTCTCAAATACTGCAATAACTTCAGCATCCTGGAATAATGTTTATTCCTGGCCCATTTTCTGCCCATTGGAAAAAACTGCACTGTTTTTCCTTCCCAAGAGGGCACACAAAAAAATTCTTTCCATTATTAGGTCCAATCTTCAACACTGTTCTCATGATGGAGCGTTTGCCATGGTTGCAGAATGGGAAGGACAAATCTGCCCACTGGGGGGGAAAAACAGATTGTGAAGTTTAGATGGAAGGTAGAATGACAGACAGGCTCAGCCTCGACGCATTTGATTAGTACTGTACTGTCTTCACTGCTGTTCCTATTAATTTGACATTGTAAGATACACGTAAGTCATTAGTCGTTGCCCCTAAAAAACCTTATATCCTATAAGAAGCATCTCTAACAAATTCGCTTGAATCACACAGAAAATTGTCATAATTCTGAGTTTCCCTCTGTCCAAAGGCATATTTACAGAAGTTCCTTCACTTTATTGAAAATCTCTCTGTAAAGCAAATCACCAGTGTTCCTGATATAGCTGTTTAAGCTATTAAGGTCAAAGATTTGTTATGATTTTAATATTAACCTTCCTTAGTCTCCTAGGAAAAGAAAGCATCCAATACAGAATTACCAGGACTAATTCACGCAAATTCCATTGTATTATTCTTATCCTTATTAATTTTGGCCTCAAGAGAGCTACCCAGAAGGCTATGATATTGTTAATATTGCTAATAATATTTTCTCCATTACATCTATACAAGCTTTGAGGGGAGGAGATCAGGAAGTTGAGTAGGACGGAGCCACATCTCGGGCAGGGGTTATGCTCTAAGATCATGATCAAATTTTCCCTGGGGAATTCCTTAGGAAGGTATCACACTGAAGACAGATCATTTCTCTCTCAGCAAGCCCAACCAGAAAACTTTGCTCCAGTGCCGAAACAGATCCATACTTTCTTTTTCTAGTTAGGCACCAGATGAAGCAGCTGGGAAAAATATGTATCTTTAAACCTTAGGATCACAGTCAGAAGTGAGAGGCTCTCGTTCTGTGGAAGGCAGAAAGACTGACCAAAAGCGCCCAGATTCCTGTCTTGTATCTCACACTCATTTGCAGTGGCAAACTCATAGATCGAAAGG
Organism: Tursiops truncatus; assembly: GCF_011762595.2. NCBI lineage: Eukaryota > Metazoa > Chordata > Mammalia > Artiodactyla > Delphinidae > Tursiops > Tursiops truncatus. The sequence goes on from NC_047054.1 coordinate 4,748,745, forward strand.
TTGGGGAATCACCTACGTCTAAACTGTTATTGTGCCGTCACTTGTTTTGGTTAAGCCTGTGTGGTAGGATTTGCTCCGTTTACTGTAAATCCAGGGCATGTAAATTATTTCCCTGGGTTCTTCTATCCAGTGCATAAAACAAAGGTTTGGATGTCACACTGAAGTCAGGAAGAGCAAATATCTATCTTGGATTATCAGTCACCTGGTGACTCAATACCTCTCTCTTTGTAAGCCAAGGGGGTTACAAGTATGATATACTCTAATAATGGAATAGCTGTCATTTGATTAATTTTTCTTTTGGGGATGAACCTCTTTGAATTTTCAGTTATTCAACATTCAGGTTTTAGACTAAATGTCAGTCAGCAGGGCTTTTAAATTTAAAGGTAAAACCAGAAACGGACTGCTATTTGTTACATTTTAATAACTGAAGTATTCAAGGACACTATCATTAAGCTTGATAGGTCGTACACGTACTTCAAAAAATCCACATTGTGCTTCTCTCGGTAGAGGACAAGCATAAAAGTGCCTGCCCTTGTTTTCTCCATCCTTCCTCACCACTTGGAGAACGCAGGGGCGGTCATGTTTACTGCAGCGGGGACTGCAGGCATTTAATGAACGAGGACCACCTGGCGTGTTACTCTGACGCTCCCTGTAATGACAAGTTACACAATAACTGCAGCATGATCGTGCTAAAAGGGGTCATTCACACCACCTCACCCCGCATCGGAATCCTGCCTATACAAAGAGACAGTACCAGAAAGCGACCACCGTCAACTTCCCGCAATTACTGGGTTGGCCAAAACGTTCGTTCGCTTTTAAGTAAAAATAAAAGACACCTTTCATTTTCACCAAGAATTTTATTGAACAATGTATTCACTAACTGAACGATCTTTTTGGCCAACCCAATACATACACTCCTACATCTTTTTTTTTTAATAGTTTTTTTAAAATTAATTAATTTATTTTTGGCTGTGTTGGGTTTTTGTTTCTGTGCGAGGGCTTTCTCTAGTTACGGCAAGCGGGGGCCACTCTTCATCGCGGTGCGCAGGCCTCTCACTATCACGGCCTCTCTTGTTGTGTAGCACAGGCTCCAGATGTGCAGGCTCAGTAGTTGTGGCTCACGGGCCCAGTTGCTCCGCGGCATGTGGGATCTTCCCAGACCAGGGCTCGAACCCGTGTCTCCTGCATTGGCAGGCAGATTCTCAACCACTGCACCATCAGGGAAGCCCCTACATCTTTTTAATTCTTGGTTTTCCCAGGTAATTTCCTTCCAAAGCTACCTATTTATGTAAATTAAATTTAAATTAGGCATCTCATTTAAACTTCTCAAGAATAGAAACAGCTGAATTGCACATCCAATCTTCTTAGTTTTCATTTGTGACATCTGGTTCTTTTCTTACCCAACATGACAGGGTGGCTACTTTTATTTCCCTTAAAATATTCTCAAGTCCAGCTGTCCCCCAACGCCCAAAGGAACTAGAGTCACAATCTTCTCCAATTATTTTCTCATCAGTAGCAAACTCTCATCAATGGTTCTGACAAGGTCAAAGAGATCTGCTGTCCAATTTAAAGACAATTTTCTATGCTCTTCTTTGACCAAGTCTACCTTAATAGTTGCCATCATATTTCACCAAGTAACAGGCTGCCTGGCAGAGCAGAAATGTGTATTTTGTAAAGCTAGCGAGGAAGCTTTAGTCTCCCCCCATGATTAGATCAAGAGTGTCTGGAGGTTACCCCTGAATACAGTGTATAAAGGCCAGAAGCCAGGCTTCCACTGTAGCTGTCTAGGTAGAATTTTTTCTTTGAAAAGGAGCTTCATGATTATTTTTAATTTTTTTATATTTTGCATATTTTAATAATGCTTTTATAAAAGTCTTCTTAATAAACCAACTGAAGAGAAAAAGAGCTCTTATTAAAACCAGAAGTCCTTCCCCTTAATAGCCCCATTTTTAACTTTTTAATGATAAAGTTCTTCCTTTCTTTTTTTGTTAACTTCTAAAGAACAAAATACCATTCTTAAATGATTTTTTTAAAATACTTATAAATCAGAGGTTGGTTCCCTTTTCCTTGCTTCCTAAACCACATTCTTCCCATACTTGTTCCTATAATGATGCCTTGAGGCGTCATATCTAATCAAAATGTTCAGAGTGTGAGATATTTTTTCCAGTTTTATTGACATAGAATTGACATACAAGGGATCTTTTATTTGTGATGAAATTGGTTTACACTCGTTTATAAAATAGATGCTTAAATATATTTCTTTAAAGGGATGGACTCAAACATCCTGAAGCTCCTGAAGCTGCTTGGGCAGCAGGCGTGTGCAAGATGAAAGCAGCTGTGGGCACTGCTAAGGACACTGTTATCATTAAATATTTCTCCAGCAGCTATTTTGTTGGTAGCATTTTCAGGGTAGGGAATAGTGGCTTATATTTTAGCGTCATGGGGGATGCTAACCAGAAATAGGGAGGGTGAGGGGCAACAGACTTCTCTTTTCCAAACCCCCTTCACTTCAACAGCCCCTCTCCCCAAAAGGGGCAATATTAAAATGTTAACTTCAAGAGAAGCTGAACATCTGGGTGGTTGTAGAGAAGTTGAGTGATTTCAAAATTGAAGCAAGTGGGTCATAAACAGTGCTTAAAAAAAACTTAGAGGAGGAACACAGAAGGTTAAGAATCTTAAAGGAAAGAAAGAAACTGGTGCTTTCGTAAAAAAAAAAAAAGTACACACATGCGAACAGTTTTATATATTGGAAGGCTGTCTGAGGTAACAATTAGTTAAACATTTTCAAACCCACTTGCTTCAACCTAGAAATCTCCAGAGTTTCGCAAATCCAGGGAGATGTTTAGATTTTCCTACTAGTAAAGCTTTCCTGGAGAGGAGCACGGTGGAAGTCAGGATTAAGGTAGAAAGGACAGATCCCAGTGTTTCCTATAGCTTCCTCATTTCTGTCTTCAATTCTGTTTCTTCCTTGGTATAAAGTTAAAGGAGAAAATAGCCACATGCTATCTTATCCCGGCCCTTCGAGTGGGGTCCATCTGACCAGAAGCATCAGCATCACCTGGCAGCTCCTTACAAGTACAGAATTATCCTCCCCTACTCCAGATCGCTGGCAGAATCAGAATCTGCATGTTAACAGGACTCCCAGGTGATTCATACACACATTAAGTACTGAAGCACTGAGTTAATGTAACCAAGACACTGATGCCATCTGTGAACACATCAGCTCTAAAGATGTACAGGGAATCTTAATTTTATGATAGCAAACATTACCCAGGGTAATTAAATGTTCTGATTAATTGAGGACATCTTGGTTCCTCTTTGTTTCAATCATTACTTTAAAAACTTTTGAAAATGTAGCAGAGCATTTTCTTGAGTAAACTTAGCATATGGGATAGCTTAACTTATTTTGATAACTAGGACCATCATTTTGAATACTAATACTGGATTATAAACGGTCAATATAATAGATCAGGGTTGGAAAATCTTTTGCAGAAGGGACATACGTTTAGGCTTGTGGGCCTTATGGTCTCGGTTGCAAAATACTCAAATCTGCTGTTTTAGCATGAAAAGCAGCCAGAGGGAATATGTAAACCAATGGGAATGGGATGTGTCCCAATAAAACTTTATTTATAAAAACAGGGGGTGGGCTGACTTTGGCCCTTCTGGCTGTAGTTTGCTGAGGTAGAGGTCGTCATTAGAACCAAGAGTAGTGCTTAATGTATAATAGGTTCTTAATAAATACTTATTAATAAATAAACACTGAACATGTTCAATAAGCATTGTTCAAGTAACACTGAACAGAGATCAGATAAAAACTATTATCAAGAAGGAAGACATTACCAAGCACAGGTTTGTAATTTTTAAAATGGGTATTTTTTCAGTGATCAATTTATCATGGCTTAACTTATTTTACAGATAGGGTGATTCATTATAATAAAAACACTGAACTGATCAGGCTCACTGAATGTAGATTTTGTAGCTCAGCAGTATTTCAAGGATCGTAACAAACAAACAGAGGTTAAATGACTCATCCTGGATGGTCCCAGGTGGTTCTGACATCCTTGGGGACTGAAAACACCAAAAGGTGAACCAGAAGCATGAACGAGAGGTGAATGCTTCACTGGTGATTAGAGGTAGAATCTGGCAACCCTGATGGCGGCAGACCCGAGAAAACGTTAGTGATTTTCATTTCACTCATTTCACTCATCTACGTGAGCCTTTGCATCAGCTCAGGAAAAGCTTCAACCCAAAACACGTTATGCTTCTTTGAAGTGGTTATCACTGTGTTTTGTTCTGCGTTTACAATAGTTGGATCAAAGACTTAAAAACTGTCTAACAGTCATTCTTAACTGCTTAAAAATTGGTTCAACAATCTAATTTATAATCCAGTAGCTGGATAAAATTCAAGTCTATCTAAAGACCAATCTGAAAATATGCCCCATCAACATGGCATGTATCACGTGGTGATGAGAGCAGTAATTAAGAGAACAAAAGGCAAATTAATTACCATACAATTATTAAAGAAACAATGAACTGGCTATAAATTCTCTGAGTGGACCACCTGCTTTAATCCTATTATGTTGTGAGCTTCTGCTCGGCATCTTGTCCACAAGATGAACACTGTAGCTGCCAGACAAGGAGAAAAATGAAATAAATGACAGTAATTTGCAATTTATTCCTTGTAAAGTAGCTGGGTGCAGAAGGGCTGCTGGGTGAATGTATTTCATCACTTGACATTTATTCTGCTAGTTGATGTTGATTGATTTTGGAGTCTCATTCCTGGGGTTCTTATATTCAACACATACGCACGCTGCAGTGTTTCTAAGTAAAGCTGTGTGCTGTGATTAATCATATGACCCTATTACTAATGGCTTATGAAGAAATCTTTAAAACTTAAGGTTACATTAATGTTTTTTTAAATCCATAATTCATTAGTTAAATTGTCTGAGATTTTCTACAAAGCACTAAGGAAATAAAAATATGCCAAGATACTTCATTTGAGTACAACAAAAGCCACAATATTTTTAAATGATCACATCTGCTTCTTTCCACTTAGGCTACACAACAGAAAAGGCTGTTCAAAAATGATTTTCCTACAGCATAGCCTCCCAACTCAGACACTCTTAACTAGCTCCTTCATGAACTTCCGTCATGACACATTAATTAGTGTTCAGTGAAAAGGTGGCGTACTGATCAAGTCAGTTAAAAGTTTGCCCGCCATAGCTTAACTCAAATGTCTATATTTTTTGAGTATTATGGACAAAAGTCAAACCAGTTATTATACATGATTATGAACAACAACAACAAAAAATCAGCCAAGGATAAACGATCAAGATTAACTGATGGTAAAATTAGAGTCAGTAGAAGAAACTCGAGATTAAAGCATCTATTGACCAAAAAACATCTCAGAATTCTGTTATTAAAGGATTCCCAGAGGTTGGTCTAGGTTTGTGCAATGGTGGTCCTTCATCTCACTGCCCAAAGAATCTTTCCATCAGCAAAGACATAGCTAATCAGATGAAAAGCTGGAGATCAGAACGCCCCTGAGATTATTTTAGATCCCGTCCACAGCAACTCTTCCTCTCCTCAGCCCCCACTGGCAAGAAAAGGCACAGAGGAAGAAAACTCACCTTCACTCTGTTTAAAATACTCTTCCCTGGGCTTCCCTGATGGCGCAGTGGTTGAGAGTCCGCCTGCCGATGCAGGGGACGCGGGTTCGTGCCCCGGTCTGGGAAGATACCACATGCCTCGGAGCGGCTGGGCCCGTGAGCCGTGGCCTCTGAGCCTGCGCGCCCGGAGCCTGTGGTCCGCAACGGGAGAGGCCACAACAGTGAGAGGCCCGCGTACCGCAAAAAAAAAAAAAAAAAAAATACTCTTCCCTTCATTTAAAGGTGCTGGATATACAGTGTCCGCTTTCTGAAGGAAAAGAAAATTGTGGAGAGATCTCTCTCCCTGAGGAGGCATAATATCAGGTGTGAGAGGAGCCCCAGATAAAGAAATTAAACAAGGTTGGGGAAGAACATTTCCAGGATCTGCCAATAATCATTAAGGCACAAGGATGACATTGTTTATTAAAATGTCTCTGTCTCTGGTGACAGCAACTGGGGGGTCTTCTCCTGAACATGTAGCTGGTAGTCTCATAAAACATATCTGATCTGGTAGGGTTCATTAACTGGAATTACAACTTTTTAATTTCAGGTTCAAAAGTAGTACTCATGCTCTTTGAGCCTTTTTGGTTGAAACAAATACCACACTCCCTGCCCCCTGGCTGTTTGAAATACAGTCACTTTCTTTGGCAGAAATGTCACTAAAAATATCTCAGATCCCTCGCTTTAGAACAGAAGACATTTACTAAGTGTTATGAATGATAGTTTCCCTTCTAGAAGAACTATCTTTCATCGGAAGAAAAGCTTAAACAAAACTGCTAACAGTGGAGACTGCTAACCGGTAAGATTATGGGGGATTTGATCATTATTCTTTATACTTTCCAATATTTTCCAAACACTCTGTATTAAGCATGTATATGGTTACAGCCAGAAAAAAGCAAAACACAATTTTCTACAGATGGAGGAAATTCTGTTTTTCATTCCCTTCCCTTCTCTAATATTATAAGCTAGAGGAGGCAAGGGAGGCAAATTACTGTAATAGTCTTTCAGGTTTTGACTGACATTTCCAAGATCAATTCAGCTTCCTCAGCAATGGATGATCTTTCTGCATTCTTAAAACTTACGCAAATACCTTAAAGAGCAAGGTTAGAAGCATCATACCTGTTAGAAAATCCAGGGTTGCCACTTTTGAGATCCCGTGATGAGCAGTGGGTTGTTTTTAATCTTTTATATGCTGGACTAAATAATTTAGAGGGAGAGCAGACCATAGATGATATGTTTACTTTGTTAGATAGTTGAGTTCTATAGTTTGTTCTCTCCTTGGAGGAGTGCACTGTATCACTAAAGCAAACGTTAGTAGGAGGGTTTGGAAATTCCCCATCTAGTATCTGGTTTTGGCTTTCTTCTCTTCCCAAAGCACTGGATTTATTGCTGAAATCCGTCAAAACAAGGGTTGTAGTTCCAAATGCAGTTTTCCTGTTGATCTTCACTTCCGTCCTTGGTTTTCCAAAGCTATTACAAGGGTATTTCACTAAACTGTTAAAGGCGATAGGATTCTCTTCATTCTTGGGTACCGAATCTGGAAGGAGAGACCAGTAATTCTGCATTATTCCTATAAATACACTGACTGTTTGAAACATCTTTTCATTTGATTAAAACATTTAGTTCATTTATTACAGTGACCTCATGTATAGAACTAAAAATACAAAGTTAGCTTGAGCAATTCAGAGTTAACCACCTTTAGATTAGGAAATAAAGTACCATATGAAGTGCAAAATTTCCAGGGACTCAGAGATGGGTTTAATAAAGATTTCTACTTGTTATGCTTTATGTTATGTTTAAGCATTTAAAGGTTACTGAGCTATCAATTTTGTTGCTATTAGACCAAATATTAAAGCAGTGTAAATAAGAGGTGACACCCCACAAAGCTTTCGATCAGCAGTTAGAGCCTATATCTAGATTATCAGGAATGTTTCTGTGAATGACAAGACCAAGTGAAAGGCCTATTAAAATTAAGTAAAGATGAATTACAAAGACTTACATTTATTAAATATGTTTCAAAAAAGCATCCTAGGATCTTGGAATCTGTAATTTATTCTAAAGTGCAGTTATCTGCCTTTCATACTCAGAAAAAAATAACAAGAAAATAATTAAGACGTGTAAAGGCATTTCAGAATGTCAGGATAAATGTGGAAACCTAAGACTGGGGTTTTCTGAGGGCTCTCTGTTGAACGATACTGCAGAGGGAGGGACAGAAATAGGAGACACAGTCCCTTCTGCTACTAGCAAAGGTGTATATGGGGTGATGCCTGCATTTCTGGCCCAGCGAACACAACACAACATGACAGCTCACACGATGGGGGGTCCAGAAGAATGAACTTTCTCCCCTAATTGAAGAAAGAAAGAACACTTTGAGAACACAGAAGAAGCTGCATCAGGGAGATGGCTCTTAATCACAGGTTTCCTGAGCTTCTACATCCTCTGCACGCACGAAATTGTGAGCTACGATGAGTTATTCTGAAGGATTTCAGTGAAATCAGTACAATTGTCTGAGTAAAGATTTTAATAACAAGGGGTAGGAGGCTAAAGAAGAGAAAAAACTCAGCATTTTCCTATTCCACCTGCAATGATATTCTTACAGAAATCCTCCCTTTCAATTTATGAAACACTTGGACTGAATAACAAACTCAAAAGTTGCTGAAATCTGCATAAAACAAAGCTTTATTGAATAATTCATTAGAAACAGTAGAGAACAGATGTGATCATCTCAGTTTTTTGAGATACAACGGCACATACTCTTTTAGCACAAGCGTGTTTCCCCCCCGTTAAAAAAAAAAGTGCTCAACAGAATGTCAGCATCGTTTACATGCAAAGGCTGGCAATTCCTTTAAACCTTTCAGAAAGAGAGCATTTTACTTCGTTATGAAATATCAAGACGGAACAAGACATGTACCTGACTTTGTATAATTAACCCTCTTTGAAATGGAAGGCACTCAGAATCAAAATTCAGTCTTACCCGTAGGCCTTGAAGTCAGGCAAGCATCACATGCTTCAGAAGACGGCTTATTTATTAGCGTACAGACCTCACATGTCCACTGCTCTTCAGACTTCCGGGCCACAGAGTCCATAAGATGACCCCCTCTGCTGGATGGCCAACTGACTGTAGTATTTCTAGCTGGCAGCCTGCTACAAGAGAACTTCTAAAGTTAATCCTTAACACTTTCGTTATTGTCTTGTTCTTATATATTCTGGATATCTTAAAAACAATTACAGAACCATTAATACCCAAATGCTACATGTTTACTATTGCTTAGAAGTTCTCTCTCTCTCGGAATAAAATGTTTTTACTTGGGCCCTGCTGATTGCTTTTAAAGACAGAAATAACAAAAGTTTTAGAGTCAAAGAGTTGTGTGTGTGTGTGTGTGTGTTTTAAACTAACTAAAAATATTTGACATAACCACTAGGGAGCATTTCTCAACTAGTTTTTTGTTTTTGTTTTTTTTTGCGGTACGCAGGCCTTTCACTGTTGTGGCCTCTCCCGTTGCAGAGCACAGGCTCCGGACGCGCAGGCTCAGCAGCCATGGCTCACGGGCCCAGCCGCTCCGTGGCATGTGGGATCTTCCCGGACCGGGGCGCGAACCCGTGTCCCCTGCATTGACAGGCGGACTCTCAACCACTGCACCACCAGGGAAGCCCTCAACTAGTTTTTTAAGTAAGTGGGACTCTTCCCAAAGCAAAACTAAAATATCTTTATTCAAATTAGGGAGGAAATGAGTCATGTAGAAATTAGAGCACTGAATGTAAGGTGAGAAAAGTTTTACATTTACTTCGTGTGCCACTGGAATTTCTCAATATCTGCTGGGCACTAAATCAACTGATCTATAATCTGTAACGATGGGATTCCTAAATGATTCCGTACTGTTACAGGAAATGCCTTTCTAAAGCTGATACAGTCCTGCTCTTTAGCACATGGCTCTGGGGCTACAGAGCACATCACGTGGTTTAGCAGCCAATGCAGTGTCATGGATTCCTTTCATGATTCCAAACATTAATACTGAAAAAAAGTTCTTTCAGTAAAGGCTTTGTACCTTACGTTTCAGAACATGAGTTCTTTGACTTTCAAAGGTAGCCTTGTCTTCTGTAACATTTTGCTCCTACGCATAATTATAACAGGTTTAAAATTCAGACTTGTCTGGTAAAATCATAAATAGCATAAGAAAATCTGAAAGTAAGACACATCTCATTATGGTTATTTTTATCTTTACTTACCTTGACTTTTAATGCCATTCAATATTTATCCCTGTAGATCAACTATACTTTAATAAAATAAATTTTTAAAAATATTTCTTATTCCTATGGAACACCAGACCTTCTATAGAATTTACTTCACCTAATCCCTGCCCTCTACTAACTTACTCTGAGGCAGCATCATACATTTATTCATAATTAAGTAAACACAATTTAAATAACCTTCAGATTTTCAATGTGCTCCAACTTTTAACCATTTTCATCTTCTATCCTATAAATTCCATTAACCACGAGGGGATATTTATTGTTACATAAAGAAGCTCTGGAAGCATTCTCTCCTTGCTGCTCCGTTTCTTAATCGCCTACTAATGAATTCTTTCCAATCTCCAGTTGGACGTGTAACAGGAATTCCAACCTTAACCCGTCTGTAGTGGGCTGAATGATGGCTTCCTAAAGACAGTAAGTCACAAAAGCAGGAACCTGTAACTGTTACTTTATGAAGAGGATCTTTGCAGATGTAATTAAGGATCTTGACATGGCGAGATGATTCTGGATTATCAGGGTGATCTCTGAATGCAAACACAAGTATCCTTATGAGAGAGAGGCAGAGGGAGATATGATACACACAGAAGGGGAGAAGGTAACGTGACCACACAGGCAGAGACGTGAGGAGTCGTGTAGCCACAAATGAACACTGCCAGCCACCGGAAGCTTGAAAAGGCACGGAATGGATTCTCCCCTAGAGCCTCCAGGAGCACAGACCGGCCCACAGCTTGACTTTGGCCCGATGAAACCGATGCTGGGCTTCTGGCATCCAGAACCGTGAGAGAAGAAATTTCTGTTGCTTTAAGCTGTCAGGTTAGTGGCAACTTGTTATGGCAGCCATGGGAAACTAGTACAAATAAGTCAGGACCTCCTGCCCCCATCCGCAACTCTGCTAGTTTGTCACATCTCAGCAAATGGCATCACCATCACTCAGCTGATCAGGCCAGAAACCTGTGAGCCGTCCTTAACCCTTCTTACCCTCATAACTGGTCCACCAGCAAGTCCTGCAGGCTCTGCTGCAGAGGCAAATCTACTAGGAGCTCACGAAGCCTCCACGGCTTGCTGTGCTGTCCTCTGTGGATCGGAGTGGCAGGGTGCAGAGTGGGGGCAGTCACTCCAGCTGCACGGGCGCTGAGGACACTGTCGCTGGTGTCAGTCCTGGGGCTCTCTCTGGGCAAGGCCCACGTGCTGCCAGCACCAGCTCATACCTGCTCGGTGCCCAGGGACGGTGTGCCGGCCTGGCACAGGGAGCAGGTGCACTGTCTATACTTCCAGGACAAGCGATTCTGCTCCATTCCTCTTAGGGGACGTCATGACCTGGGCTGCGAGTGCACTCAACACAGGCGCCACCCACCACTGACCCACAGACAGCCTGGTAGAGGCGCAGGGCAGAGACAGCTGAGGGAGAGAGACCCAAAGGCTGGTGGTTCTCAGAGAAAGGTCCTTGGGCTCACAGCGCCAGCACCACGTGGGAACTCGGTAGTCATAGAGTCCAGGCCTCTCCCCAGACCTGTGAATCGCACACTCGGGGTAAAGCCCAGCAATCCGTCCAAATTCTACTTCAGCTGAGTCAGTTGCCACAGTCTACTCTGATCCCTTAGTCAGGGAGCCACAGTACTTCCTGGAAGCCCCCCAGAATGTGTTTCTCCTGCTGAAACCAGAGAGAATCTGCTATCATGAGACTTGAAATGAGAGGGTGAAGCAGGAAGCAGCTTAGACCTGCCTGTATTCTTTCCACTTGTTCCATCTGTGGGCAGCCCAGGCAAGGTCACCTTTGGGAGTTCCAGTCCCTGAGACGTGGGTTTTTATAGTTTTTCCACTGATGCTATGAAATTACCCCAACATGTATTTTGGCTCCATGACCCATAAACTCCCATTTTAATTTAAGATAATTTGCATTGGGTATCTTTCACTGTAGTCAAAATTTGAGTCCTTTGTAAACTATGTTTTTAAACATGAGAACTATGTAGTCAAACTCTTCCCCAAACAGGGCTATCCTGTCAAGATTAACCCACCACAGATTTTCTTCACGTCTCCCAAATGCCCTATAATTGCTCCATCCCCCTGAAAAATCTCTGCCAGGTCAGCTCGGCCTTAAGAACTGGTTTGCAAACAACACTAAATTCTCATTAACTAGCAACCAACTCTCAACACATTTCCAAGCCAGATGGCTTCTAGAGACGTAAATACGTCTTCGTATAGGAACAAAACACCCTCGTCTCCTGCAGCTCCCTGAGTGCACAGGGCGTTTCCCCATGCACCTTGTCAGGGGCTGTTTTCTCTCCCAGGAAATCCCTTTCCGGCCTCTTGTCTGTGATGAGTTCCTATTTCTTCCCACGCTAAGCTCAAACTTCACCTCCTCAGAGAGATTTCTTTGTTCTTCCCAGGTGGATTTCAAGGTTTCCTCATCCATACTATAGCTCCGCTGCCGTTAGCACAAATGTGCCCTTTTGCAGCATTTCCATCACGGGCTTCTCATGATCTATTGACTCCCCACGTTAGACCCTGAGCACTTCGAGTGACTGTATTTGCTGTTCTCTTTGTTTTCCCAGTACCTGGCATATAGCAGACCCTAAGAAAGAAAGTAAACAGTACAGAAATGAAAAAGTGAAACAGAAATTATAAAGACTCTAGTAAAAAACAAAGAAAAATGCAGTTTCCCCTTAAGGAAACAATACTCACACATGTAAATTATGCTAGCTAGTAATATAAAGGAGAGCCAACAATAACTGGTATAGGTATTCAAAGTGTGGTGTGATCAATGAAAACTGGAAAATCTGGGGAGGACTTCAGGAAAAGGTGAAGTAAACTTTTAGTGACTGAAGGAACACAAGAATTTAGATCATTACTACTGGGCTTCTCATATTTCAATTTTATTTGAAACGACTTTAAAGTGAAACAATTTAGTCAATATAAAAAGTGCTCAAATGCTTATCCAGAAAATGAACTGAATATACTTAATTACAGAAATCTCTAAGACTGGGGCCAATATTACTGGTTTTCAAATGTCTTATTTTGTATACACTTATTTTGCAATGAGTCTTGAGCTGGATGCCTAGATAGAACAGAACTAGGTCAGGAGGGAGGAGGGAATGCAGGGCCCAGGACATTTCCAGTACAGCATGGCCTCCCTAACTCGTAGTAACTCCCAAGTCTCTTTCAGGGAACCCTTGAGGCTTTGAATCCTAGTTTCAAAAACCCTTTGGAATTGACAATGATCTTATTTTTATGATAAATAACATGTTTACTTGATAATCTGGAAGAATTTTTTAAAAATTCAAAGCTATCAATTCACAGAAAACAAATACATATGGAACATTAATCACTTATTCAGTAGACAAATATATATTGAATGTACTCTATCTTCCAGATCCAGTGTTATACACTTTTGATCAAATAAATGTACACCTATAACATTAAAAATAAGAAACCCATAAATCTGTGTAATATAACATTATTTAAACATATTTCGGATCTCTATGATAGTAAAATGGGATGAGGAAGCTGAGAAAAAGGGGATATGGTGTGGTTTAGAGTAAAGTAATCAATAACGAAAGGTGATGAACAAAATGAAACACAGGAACAAGGAGAAAAAAAGAAAAAGATAGCTGCAAATATATTTATGAAGACATAATGGGGGTCTGGACCATGTCATCTCCATCCCGGGGGCCTGAGCTCTCCACAGACCAGATGGCACCTCCCTCCTCCTTTGTTCTTTGCTATATACTTTTTCAGTGAACTGATCTTGCTTTAATACTTCAACTAAGAACACGGGTAGTAACACTCAAGCCATCATCTCCCACCCACTTCCCACCCTATGTGGACTATCTAGTCCTCCATAGCAAACCTCTCACAATACTTGCTGGCATTAAAATTTTTTTAAGTACCTATTTTTCTCTCCATTTCCAGTGTCTTGACCTCAGGACTGGAAACCATCTCTCGCCCATTACACTACACAAGTTTCACGTCTGTTTCTTCAGTTCCCATCCTAATTATGCTATAATCAATTAAAAAGTCCTTCATCTCCTGATTCAGGTAAGACATTAGCCATCTCCAGAACTACTACTGATTCCTACTAGTTGATCCCATCCTACCTGTAAAACTAACTTTTGCTATTTAACAAGCTTGGAGACTTCGTTCGGCTCTGCCACTGTTATCATCAATGATTCAAGGTTTGTGGCAATGCTCCTTCTTTCCAAGTAAATAATGTCTATTTGCTCATTTATTTAGCCAAAATTCTTTTTTTTTTAACATCTTTATTAGACTATAATTGCTTTACAAACTTGTGTTAGTTTCTGCTGTATAACAAAGTGAATCAGCTATACGCATACATATATCCCCATATCCCCTCCCTCTGGCATCTCCCTCCCACCCTCCCTATCCCACCCTTCTACGTGGTCACAAAGCACCGAGCTGATCTCCCCGTGCTATGCGGCTGCTTCCGACTAGCCATCCATTTTACATTTGGTGTTGTATATGTCAATGTTACTCTCTCACTTAGTCCCAGCTTACCTTTCCCCATCCCCATGTCAAGTCCATTCTCTACGTCTACATCTTTATTCCTGTCCTGACCCTAGGTTCATCAGAAGCATTTTTTTTTTTTAGATTCCATATATATGTGTTAGCATACAGTATTTGTTTTTCTCTTTCTGACTTACTTCACCCTGTATGACAGACTCTAGGTCCATCCACCTCACTAGAAATAACTCCATTTCATTTCTTTTTATGGCCAAGTAATATTCCATTGTATATATGTGCCACATCTTCTTTATCCATTCATCTGTTGATGGACATTTAGGTTACTTCCATGTCCTGGCTATTGTAAATAGAGCTGCAATGAACTTTGTGGTACATGACTCTTTTTTTTTTTTTTTTTTCTGTGGTATGCGGGCCTCTCACTGTTGTGGCTTCTCCCGTCGCAGAGCACAGGCTCCGGACACGCAGGCTCAGCAGCCATGGCTCATGGGCCCAGCCGCTCCGCGGCATGTGGGATCTTCCCGGACTGGGGCACGAACCCGTGTCCCCTGCATCGGCAGGCAGACTCAACCACTGCGCCACCAGGAAAGCCCATGACTCTTCTTGATTATGATTTTCTCAGGGTATATGCCCAGTAGTGGGATTGCTGGGTCATATGATAGTTCTACTTTTAGTTAAGGAACCTCCATACCGTTCTCCATAGTGGCTGTATGAATTTACATTCCCACCAACAGTGCAAGAGGGCTTCCTTTTCTCCACACCGTCTACAGCATTTATGGTTTGTAGATGTTTTGATTATGGCCATTCTGACTGGTGTGAGGTGATACCTCATTGTAGTTTTGATTTGCATCTAATGATTAGCGATGCTGAGCATCCTTTCATGTATTTGTTGGCAATCTGTATGCCTTCTTTGGAGAAATGTCTATGTAGGTCTTCTGCCCATTTCTGGATTGGGTTCTTTGTTTTTTTGATATGGAGCTGCATGAGCTGCTTGTATATTTTGGAGATTAATCCTTTGCTACTTCGTTTGCACATATTTTCTCTCATTCTGAGGGTTGCCTTTTCATCTTGTTTATGATTTCCTTTGATGTGCAAAAGCTTTTAAGTTTCATTGGGTCCCATTTGTTTATTTTTGTTTTTATTTCCATTTCTCTAGGAGGTGGGTCAAAAAGGATCTTGCTATGATGTTATAGACTGTTCTACCTATGTTTTCCTCTAAGAGTTTTATAGTGTCTGGCCTTACATTTAGGTCTTTAATCCATTTTGAGTTTATTTTTGTGTATGATGTTAGGGAGTGTTCTAATTTAATTCTTTTACATGTAGCTGTCCAGTTTTCCCAGCACCACTTATTGAAGAGGCTGTCTTTTCTCCATTGTATATTCTTGCCTCCTTTATCAAACATAAGGTGACGATACGTGCGTGGGTTTACCTCTGGGCTTTCTATCCTGTTCCATTGATCTATATTTCTGTTTTTGTGCCAGTACCATACTGTCTTGATTACTGTAACTTTGTAGTATAGTCTGAAGTCAGGGAGCCTGATTCCTCCATCTCTGTTTTTCTTTCTCAAGATTGCTTTGGCTATTCGGGGTCTTTCGTGTTTCCATGCAAATTGTGAAATTTTTTGTTCTAGTTCTGTGAAAAATGCCACTGGTAGTTTGACAGGGGGTGCATTGAATCAGTAGATTGCTTTGGGTAGTATAGTCATTTTCACAATGCTGATTCTTCCAATCCAAGAACATGGTATATCTTTCCATCTGTTTGTATCATCTTTAATTTCTTTCGTCAGTGTCTTATAGATTTCTGCATATAGGTCTTTTGTCTCCTTAGGTAGGTTTATTCCTAGGTATTTTATTCTTTTTGTTGCAGTGGTAAATGGGAGTATTTCCTTAATTTCTCTTTCAGATTTTTCATCATTAGAGTATAGGAATGCAAGAGATTTCTGTGCATTAATTTTGTATCCTGCTACTCTACCAAATCCATTGATTAGCTCTAATAGTTTGTATGTTATTTGCTGCTTTTCCCTTGCTGCTTTCAATATTTTTTCTTCGAATTTAATTTTTGATAGTTTCATTAATATGTGTCTTGGTGTGTTTCTCTTTGCGTTTATCCTGTATGGTACTCTCTGTGTTTCCTGGACTTGATTGACTATTTCCTTTCTCATGTTAGGGAAGTTTTCGACTGTAATCTCTTCAAATATTTTCTCAGCCCCCCTTTTTTCTCTTCTTCTTCTGGGACCGCTATAATTTGAACATTGGTGCGTTTAGTGTTGTCCCAGAGGTCTCTGAGACTGTCCTGAATTCTTTTCATTATGTTTTCTTTTCTGCTTTCTGGCAGTTATTTCCACCGTTTTATCTTCCAGCTCATTTATCTGTTCTTCTGCCTCAGTTATTCTGCTATTGGTTCCTTCTAGAGTATTTTTGATTTCAGTAAGTGTGTTGTTCATCACTGTTTGTTTGCTCTTTATTTCTTCTAGATCCTCGGTAATTGTTTCTTGTAATTTCTCCAATTTGTTTCCCAGATTTCGGATCATCTTTACTAGCATTACTCTGAACTCTTTTTCAGATAGGTTGCCTATTTCGTCTTCACTTATTTGTTCTTGTAGGTTTTTACCTTGCTCCTTCATCTGTAACATATTTTTCCGTGGTTTCATCTTTTTTTTTGGTTTGTTTCCTCTTTTTGATAGGTGGTGCTGTATTCCTGTCTTACTGGTTGTTTGGCCTGAGACGTCCAGCACTGGAGTTTGCAGGCAGTTGGACAGATCCAGGTCTTGGTGCTGAGATGAGGACCTCCGGGAGGCCGTACTCCGATTAATATTCCCTGGGGTCTGAGGTTCTCTGTTAGTCCAGTGGTTTGGACTCAGAGCTTCCACCACAGCAGCTTGGTCCCGACCTCTGGCCTGAGAACCAACATCTCACAAGCTTCATGGTGTGGTTAAAAAAAAAAAAGAAAGAAAAAAAGGAGCAGTACAATATCAAAGAATAAAAAACAAAATAAAATTAGAATGATAAAAAATACATTAAGAGAAATAAAAGTATAATTGAAACAACTGGTCGCTGGGGATTCCTCCCGTCCCCTTAGGTGTCTGTGGTCTCCCACCAGTGCCTGGTAGGTGCCCTAGCTGTGAGGAGACAGAAATTCCGCATCCTCATAGTACGCCGTCTTGACCCCGTCCCCCTATCTCTTTAAAATAAACTTCAAGTTACACTTTTTCCATGAGATTTTCCCAACCTTTTGTATACCTATAAACTTCTAACATCCCCCAAACTTTTGTAGCACTTTATGTGCTTCATGTCTGTACTGATTATTTTGGCTTGTAATCACATATAGTTCAGCTCCTTTATACTGTTAATATTTCAGCCAGCCTTCCCCAAAGAGACCTACGGCCTCTTACCAGGGTAAGTACACTGTGGAAAAGGAAACTGTCAAAGCTTTGAGGACTTCTGGACACTAGTTCTGAACTGACACTAATTCCAGGAGACCCAAAAGCGCCACTGTGCAGAGTAGGGGCTTGTGGAGGTCAGGTGATCAATGGGATTTTAGTTCAAGTTCATCCCACAGTGGGTCCCTGAGCCCATCCTGTGGTTACTTTCCCAGCTCTGGAATGCAGAGTGGGAACAGACTTACTCAGCCACTGGCTGAATCACCACACATGTGTTTAGTAAGTAGTCGGTTATTTCACCAAGAAGACTGCAGTTTTGTAAAGAGAGCTTGCTAATGTTTTATAATATTATTTCAAAAGCAAGAACTTTGGAAAATACTTGCATTTTCCCAATTATTGACAAAACTACACCTCCTGGTAATCACTTTACAAATGAGATGAAAGTCAAAGCCTGGATATTAACATCAAAGTTAGAGATTTTCTACTGAATTCAGAAGAGGCTCGTAAGTCATCTTCAGCTCATTCTGGTTTTTGGATGATATTATTTACTATTTCCTTCCAAGTGTTCAAATACTTGTGAGTTATGTTCTGTTCTTAATAGCCTGATAGCTATTCAACTATGTTCTCTTATTAATAGGGTTTTTATTAGAGAATTAGGGCAAACAGTAAACTTTAAATTAGATTTCTCACCATATGTCGACATGTTGAGCATTTTCCTTCTGACACTGAGGACAGAAATATGTCATTCTCTTATTCTCCCCTAAGCGACACACAGTTATTTTGCAGCAGCACTGACCACAATTAGGACGCTTGTAAACCTTATAGTGGTTAGAGACAGCAGATCCTGCTTTGTGGCACTAAAAACAAACAAACAAACATTACAATGTTATCTACAAAATAGTATTGAAAGATATATTCTTGAAAGTCATTTCTAAAAATAATTTGTTAAAAATGTACATATGTTTATACATACGTCCTCATAATCTTTTCTTTCATTTGAGAAAAAGATATTGACAAGATTCAGCAACATTTGTCAAATAAGATTTGTGTGAAATAATTAAGTCATTATTGTATAACTTATTAGTATTCAAAATTGTTCTTTGCATGGCTTTACCCTCCTATCTAAATGGGATATAAAAGTTCTATAATTTAAAATGTCTTTCATGCCTTTAAGGTTTTTATAATTAAACATAATTATGTGGTTATAAGAAAAAGACTAGATTAGCTTTAAATCTGATTATTTTTAGAACACCGAAGCTGCTCACTTCGTTTCAACAGTCAAAAAATTTATTCCTAGGGAGAAACATTTAACAAGATCATCTTCTTTGTTGACCTGAAAAGGGACAGTTTTTTTGTTTTTAATCTTACAGACTCACTGAAAAAGAAAAATTTAAATGCCATCTTAGCAGCGAACATGTTCTGTTTTGGCATAAGTTCTGATACTCTCTGTCACAGTTTTATTCTACTCACATACAGTTAAAGCTCCTACAAAGAGAATGTTAGGGATTTACATCAGCAGTGTGAAAATTTAAAAGCCCAGAAATATGGTGGATCATATTAGAAGCTGAAAATTACAGGAACAACTCATATTAATTTAAGCAAAGTACTGAAATGCCCATCTTAATCTGAGCAGAAAATGGGTAGGTATCTGTAATCATCTTTCCCTAGAAGAATAAGTGAGCGTATGTAATATTAAAATAGCCATCGATACTCAGGACAGGTATGTAAAGCAAGAGGCTCATTAACACTTCAGGCCAATTAATGAAGAAGCCTACAATACCTGACTTTCTAACAGTAGTAAAAACAAACATTTTGAATACAGGAAATGGACTGTAGAGAAAAAAAGACATATTTATGATACTTCGTTTAAAGGCAAAATGTGTTTACTTAACTCTATATATGCATATATATGTATATATACAACTTACAAAATTTACAGTTTAGTGAGGACTTATTCTCAAAACAGTCTCTGTGGTAGATAGAGAAGTATTATTATCCCGTTTTACAGATAAAGAAACTAAATCTAAATTAAGTTACCTAAATAACATTAACCACACTGATAGGTAAGTGGCAAAATCTGATTGAACTGAAGTCTATATTTATCCCAAAGTACTGAATCTCTCTCTAGGCTACCTATATGTTACTTTTATATATCCAAAATTAGAACAAGAGTCTAAGTAAGTAAAATGCTAACATAGCTGTCCCCCAACTTAGTGTAAAGATAATTTAATATAATTAGAGTTAGACAAGTTTGGACCGACCTGTGACCTAATTTCAAGGTGTTAATTATGCCCATAACATGTCACTCTCCCCTATTGCACCTCTATGCTCTTACCACTAGATGGCTACATACAGCCTTGACATTTCTGGTGCAAAGGGAAATAACTGACATTTTACATAGTTGAAAATTTTTTGCTCTTACCCTGTAAAAAAGAAGGCTGAAATCACGTATCATTTTCACAAGGTGATGTGTCTGTTCATCTGTTAACTGACAAACCTTAAAATAGAAAAACAACTCAGGAGAGTTTCATAATTTGTTCATTATTGTAGAAAAACAATACCACTTGCCAGTTCTACCTAAGAGAACTTGAAATAGATTTGAAATATATGCATCTCTTCTAAAACTCATATATCTATTCAGTGTTATTAACAGTGTATATTTTTAAGTGATGGTACTACAGATAAAAAATACCATCCATTCTCGAACTTATTTACAAAACAGAAATAGACCCACAGACATAGAAAACAACTTATGGTTACCAAAGGGGCTAGCCGGGGGTGGGGTGGGAGATAAATTAGGACTTTGGGATTAATGGATACACACGACTACATAGAAAATAGATAAACAACAAGGACCTAACTGTATAGCATGGGGAACTATACTCAGTATCTTTATTTTTTTTTAAGATTTATATTTTTTTGTTGTGGACCATTTTTATAGTCTTCATTGAATTTTTTACAATATTGCTTCTGTTTGATGTTTTGTTTTTTTTGGCCACGAGGCATGTGGGATCTTAGCTCCCTGACCAGGGATCGAACCCACACCCCCTGCATTGGAAGGCAAAGTCTTAACCACTGGACCGCCAGGGAAGTCCCCTCAGTATCTTTTAATAACATATAATGGAAAAGATTCGGAAAAAGAATACATATATGTATATAACTGAATCACTCTGCTGTACCGTTGAAACTAACACAACACTGCCAATTAACTATACCTCAATTTTAGAAAAATTCAAAAAAGAAAAATACCATCTTATAAACTTTAATTCTAAATTCAAATATTTATTGAATACCTATTCTGTACTGGACATCTTCAAAGTCCCAGCATTGCCTATCAGCCACCTTGAAAAGTCTTGCAGGAGAAAAAAGGAAGGAAAAAAAAAAAAAGACCAGAAAGAAGGGACAAACAGGTACAGGAGTAGATGTTCTCCAAGGTCACTATCAAGCTTTAAAAAGATATGAATTTATAGACATGCTTTAATATTAAAGTACATGTTAACACATGGAAGAACGCAGAAACAGACCTTGCTGAAGAATTTTTTTGTGACACAGCCTAGCATAAACCTCAGGGTCACCCTTTGCAGAATTCGTTATCATTTGGCACATGTAGTTTCAATAGTAATTCCAGAAGACTCACCTTTGTTGTGTGTATATGAATACATATGTATATCTTTATACAACAGAAACAAATTTATCAGTGCCTCTAAAATCTAAAACTATCTAATCAACATAATCCTTCTAAAAGTATTTTTTCATTTATTTAAAGTTTAAAACATATGTACTTCTCAAATTCATTTATTTCTTACCACATCTTACGTACTACGTTCAGTCCCATCTTAAAAGGCTAGATTATATTTTTTCAATCATTGTACGTGTGCTTTTAGGGGGCTAATAGCTAAGCTTCAGAAAGATTAATTTTTAACCCCCACACGCTTTACGGCCGGCTGGACGTACTGATAAAAAGTAAATTGTCAGTTTATCAAAGATAACAACAATGTTCTGGTTAACAACATTCTGGGTACTTTTTTCAAAAACATTTTCCATAGAGTTCTAGATGATTTTAAAAAGCTCATAAGCTCATTAGTGTTAAAATTCTGTCTCATTATTCCCATATTACAGAAATTTGACAAGCAGGTTCCAAGTGTCAAAAAACAGAACCAAATCTACAACAATTATTAACTGGTTTCTTTGAAAACTTATTTCCTACTGATCTGAATTGTATAAAAACTCTCTGGGAAGCAATTACACAAAATAAACAGGTACCTTTGGAATCACGTAAAAGATGGTTTAGTTAATAGAGACTATTTGGGTCTGGATAAAAGCCCTAATGTAGCTTTCTTCCCTGGAAACTAAAATATATGTATCCTTCCACCTGGTTTTGAGTTCTAACCGCTCTGACCTTCTTACAACTTGGTCCTATTAATCACCGTTCCTTTTTTTTACAATTTTAACCTCTCCCTCTCGGCCAGTTTGTTTTTTCTCCCCAACATATAAATAAGTTCATGTCACTCCAGTTGAAGAACAAGAAAAAAAATCCCTAAAAATCCAGTTCTTGTCCCAACTTCTCCATCTAGCAGTCTAATATTTTCCCTTTGTTCCAATCTAAGCTATTTTAACAATCACTCTAAGTTTTGTTTCCATTTCCTCACCAATCACTTATTCCTTATTCTCTGCTACCTGACTTCCATTCTTACCATTCCACCAAAACAGCATTTTCTAATGTCATGAACAGGTACAAACAGGAATATATGAGTGTGTGTAGAGTGTGAATTTAATATGCCAGATAGTAAAAGAAAGTTGTGAGCTTCGCTCTTTCATACATTCAACAAATATTTCTTTAATGCCTTCCAAATGCCAGACACTGTATTCTAGATACTTGGATACATCAACGAACCAAACAGACACCTTCCTCCTAAGGGACTGTGTTCTAGCAGAAGTCAGCTCCTAAACAATGTATATAACAAGTAAGTATCAGGTGATCAGTGGTGTGGAGAAAAATAAAAAGCAAGCAAGTTATGGAAGCCTGGGAGGAAGAAGTGGGTGGCAGGGATGCACACAGCAATTTTTAAAAGAGAGGCCAGGGTTGGCCTCACGGAGAAGCTGGCGTGAGCGAAGACCCCGGAAGTCTGTCTGGGGAGAATGTGTTGCTGCCATGCCGATTTAAGTGTTCCACGTTGGTCCCTTCACAGTGTTTAAAAAGACAGAAATCATTTAAAAACTACTTAACACCTACTTTAACAGCGGGATGGAGACCACTGTCAAAGAGAGCTTCATTTTTGATGATGTTTCCCACGCCGGGTAACACCTTCTGATCCATTAACACGTCACATAGCATCCGTCCTCTCTGCTTTTTCACTTCACTTTCTGCTCTTGGGAAACTAAAGTTAGGTGAACATACATCTAATTCTTCCATCATTCTTATTCTCTGTTGGCTTTCTGCTGAGTTTCTATAGAAAGGAATAGAAAACACATTAATCATGTGCCTGGTTACAATTCACAAAGTGTCATTTAAAATGATCTTTGATATAAACATAAACACTTTATGTTAACCAGCTTATAAGAGTTACATAGCCAAACAATGACGACCCTAACAAAACATGCTATTTGAAGAATCTTTAAAAATGACGTTTTATCAGTTATAAACTACTTTTAAAATTTTTGTTTATTTATTTTCACATGTGACATTCCCAAACCCAACTGCAGAGCCAACTTTGCAGTTTTGCAGCTGAAGCAATTTTTAATTCAATCTTTTACCTGATTTCTACTGATGAGTCAAAGAAACAAATCAGATCTTTGGTGAGCTGTACTTCAAAAACAGGAGGAAGTCCATTTTTATTTTTAGACTTAACTGGATTAATCACGAGGAAGCCTTTCATTCCAAAATGAATCCTAGAACAAAAGCAAACCCATCTTTGAGCGGCAGTAAGTATATCATGCAAGAAATTTTTGTTCCTTCACTTTTTGGAATATAAGCAAACAAATGTTAGTCACAATAGACACTTCAAGGGCACAAAGTGATAGCTAATGTCGTATTTTTGTTAATGGCTTTGTATCCTTATAAAACTAGATATGGCAATCATTTTTTCAACTCACAAAGAAAATAAGTTCCTAGAGAAATAATAAGGCCCTGATAGTAAGCCCAAGAAAACACACCCCTGTTCTCTTTTCTTGTCAGATGAGGTACCTTTTATTCACACCACAGTCTACTGTCTCTCAGCTTTTTCTCTGATTCAAAGGCTTGGGGTGAGATAAGGCTAAATTTGAATTGCCTATAGTTGGTGTTTTTATGAATTCTACAAAGCCACCAACATTCACATTCCTTACTTCTAGCTACAGTATATTGGAAATGTTTACCTATTCCAAAATGAGATCTATAGTTTAAGACACTTACTCTTTTCTACCCCCCTGCTTTGGGATAACACAGTGAAACAAATTTTTGCAAAATCTTTCATATTAAAAGAAAAGAGAACAAGTCAAAATGCTATTGTCTTCAATTCTTTTAGTTTCCTTCTACCTTTGTATGTATTGGGAAGAGGGGACTTGTAAATATTTACGGTTAACTTGAAAGCCACAGTGCAGTGATGAAAAATTCATAGCCTTTCAGTTTTTACAGGATTGATTAGTATGTCCAGTTTTAAAAAAAAGAAAAAAAGAAAGTGGTTTTACAAGACTTCTGATGATGAAGATCAGAAATGACTCTCAAGATGAAATAGTTTTCTGCCTTTCAAACCCTTCTCCTTATAGCTTTGTTGAGTTAATAAATATGGCTCTTTGGGCAGCAAACGTTACTGCTCTGTGCTTCTAATTCCAAAGCACCATGTTACAGTATTGTACAAGGTTAACCAGTCTAACTTTAAAGATGTGGGTTTTAAATGCTGTGCGCCCTACTGTCAATCATAAGTGCATTTTACATGCCCCACAGTTCTTGACAGGAAACATGCGTGCCTGTAAGTACTCCAAAACTTAGCCTACGGAGGTTCAACGCCAGTGAAAGGTGTACAACTGTCATGCCCAGAAGCCATCATACCTAAAATCTTTTCAGCTGCATGGCTCCTAAAGTGGATTCTAAATCCCTTTCCATAATGAAACTGCATCTACATATAAAATCTCAAAGGTTAAGACCCAGTTCAAATGCAGGAGTAGCCCCAGTAAGAACCCCAAATCAAAGAAGTATGCCTTTTTTGGTCTTATAAATCTATTCAGAGGGAAATGTGCATAAAAATAACTATTTTTATAATAAGTTTTATTTTTATGAATTTTTATGAAATAGAAAAATGTTATGTATGATGACTGAGCCCCAATAAACCAATGAATTTTGTGTTTATTATTAAGTACCCTTTATCTTAAACTAAGAAAAACATATCAGTACCATGAAAATTTTCAAGGCACAGTAAATACCTGTACTGTCATATTTCTATCTCTTGATCCTCTCAAGCTCCACCCACTCCCAATCCAACTGGCTACCTGAGACCATTCACTCTGCATAACATGACGGCCTGCCCACCGCGGGCTTTAGGCCCAGCCGGGAGTGGCCTCTGTCCTTTCCTCTGATCCCATGCCTTTTACACAGCTGATTCAGGAATGGAAACCTGGATCAAGCTGGATTCATCAGCATTTTCCTGAGGAATCTATCTGGGACACAGAGAGATCAGTTTCTTGTTAGGATTGGGAGATCTATCATGGGAGCTGACTAGGGTAATGTGTCCTGACATGGGCACCAGAAAAGCCAAGAGAGGCCTGTCTGCAGAGACACAGACGACAGGAGATTTCAGCGGGGAACAGAATCAGGAAATGCAGAGTCCTCATAGCGTTTAGTCTTCGCTTCCAGTTCTACCTGAAGCCTGACTGCATTATCTTCCGGTATCAACAGACACCCATATTCTTATAATAAACAATTACTAAGCTTGTTTAAGTTGGGCTTCTGTCGCTTGCAACCGAAATTCTAATATAAAAATTATGTTCAAACTAAAAATTGAAGTGATAGTAAGAAAATTCCTCTAGTTAGAAATAACTGCCTAAAACAAATCAATAAATAAGACCCAATACTATTTTAACCACCAGCCACATTCTTCCTGTTATCACTAGCAGAATAATCTGAACCTCCTTAGCCAAACATAAATAGCAACAACGACAGTATTGTCACAGGTTCAGATTAATGACAACTACACATGCAGATGAGGCAACTGCTTATGAAGATTATCAAGTGGTCAAAATCGTCATATGGATACTAGCGTGTAAAACAGTTGAATATAAAGATTGTAAAACTTATGCTGGGAATTCAAAGAAAGAGGTTATAAAAAGAAAGATATGGTCTTAACAATGTTGAAAAGGAAAAAGGGAGTTCTGCTTCTACTTAGGATATAGAAGCTAAAAGTGAATATGGATCCTACCCTAAGAAGGAGAGAAAAATCACAGTATTTACAAAATCCTAAATTTTCTTGAGCAGGCAGCCAGGTGAAATAAATTCCAAAGAGTGACAATCCCCTCTGTGGAAAAACAGACACACAAGTTATTCCATCTGGGAAAGAGTACGGGAGAAAGAGACGGCTACTGTAGAAATGGATAAGAAGAAAACAGCTAATATTTTCAACAAACTTTTAAATAGTGTGGCTAGTATGACGGTTTAGAATCTCTGGAGCCCCAGACACAAGGAGAGTGTGCCCTCACTTGTAAGCTCTTTCCCACAGGCATCCACAAGTTAGCTGCCCACAAGTAAGATGTGAGTCATGGCAGGGGACCTGAAAGAGCCACCCTTGGTGACGTGGGACCTGCCTGCATGAAACCCTGTCTCCTTGCTTCTTGAACATGCCTCTTACATGAAGCAGAGGTCTTAGAAAGTTTTAAGATGCTCTAGCCAATAGAGAGGTACAAACAAAAAGCTGAGTAGTAACAGGAGTAACAGGAAACTACCTGCAGGCAGAGGAAGTCTCGTGCCAGGTAACAAGGATAAGCAAGCAGTCTGCCACTGGGGAGGGAAGGAAACCCTTCTGCCTCCAGGCCCAGGCCAAGTGCACTGCTGTTCAGAACGAGCCCAAGCAAAAGCCATCTGCCTCTAGGCATGAGGCAGGGAATCAACCTTGGTGCAGACTCATGCAGTGATACTCCAGGCACCAGTCCCATGGGAGAGAGCGAGGTAACTCTCTGACCTAAGGCCACCCACACAGCGAAGGAAGCACGGCTGCCTTAGGGAGGAGAGGGGCAGCAGCTCTGAGAAAACTGCAGCCCTGAGGCCCACATGCTCAGGGCCTGCCCAAAATTAAAGCTGGTCTGGAAGAAACAAGAACCTCTGTTTCCCCATCACGAACCTCTCACTGAGTAACAGGCAACAGCAGTCTGCCACCGGAGGGCTGGGGGACCTGAGTGTGGAGAGACTCCCTTAGGACAGGAATATGCAGGGTAGGTAGTCAGTAGGTAGCTGACTAAAAAAAAATGATGATACATCCATAGAGTAGAACACTTTGTGCACGTTAAAAATAATAATGTACATTTTGACGTTGACCAATGCAATACGCATGTTATGTAAAAGGGAAAAATATAAATTAAAATTCCTATTTATATAAAAATCATAACATGCAATATCATATAATTCATGCATATGTAATATAAACTATATATACAATTTATATTTTATCTATGATATTTACAAAAACTGTTGAGTGTTTTCTTTTTAACAGTAGTAATTATGGGTGGTATTTACTTTTTCCTTTAGATATTTTGGAACTATCTTAAGGTTTTACAATTGGCTTATATATTACTTTAAAATATGGGAAAAACTGCAATAAAATGATGTGTACTGTGAAAAGAAGCAAGAAAAGGAAAGCGGCAGAACTAGCGACCCTGTAGGCTGTCGGGTGCAGAAGGGAACGTAAATGACTGCGGTAAAGATTTCCATATTTTCTCCAGTTACGCATGAAAGCATTATGGTAATTGAAATACAAGATAAAAGCTACTATTTAAGAAATTTAAAATATGTATTTTTCCACCTGTAGATTACTTTAATGGTCAGTTTTCTTACATTGCAAGTGACAGAGACCCAACTCAAAAAGCTTAGGCATTAAGGGATATTTGGTCGCTTATGGAGTCAGGAAGGCTGAAGAATCACACTGCAGGAAAGGCAAGAATGTGGCTGGATCTTAGCAACAGAGGGAATTGGGGGCTAAAATGCCTCTGGGATTCTCTCTGCTTTATGGAGGCTGGCTGTATTTTCCATCACTTTGTCTTTCTGGACAAGCCAACGGCCACCTACAAGTCTTAAGGCCTCACAGCCCCAGCTTTCCTCCATCACCGAGAGCCTAATCTGCCTCGGCTCCAGCTGAGAAAGTTCACAGAAGAACTTGGGCTGACCCAACCGACTATGTGGGAGAGAAAGTTAAGTAAGATTATGCTAAATTCAACTTGAATTCTTTGGTTATTGTGACCAGATGATCAGTTTCCAGAGGAAATGCTGTCCCCAAAAGATAAGTGCGCATGTTGGACAAACAGTAGGTATTCACTACTCTCAAGTATAAACTTTCATTTGGAGTCCTTATCACACTCCAACTTTTCCTAACATGTTATGTGACAGATTACAAAACTATGTTTAAGCTCTAAAACCCTCTTATAAGTAGCATATGTATCATGGATTCCTTAAAGACCTTTCAGCAAACCAGAAAGAACTGTCACATTATCTCTTGCATTTCTCTTTAGAGGATCATATCACTCAAGCTCCAATAAATTACAAAATTGATTATGTATAATGCTTCACTAAAATGGCAAAGCCTCCAAAATATTTCAGATACAGTTTCTGGTCTCTGAGTATGCATGTAATTGCAAACAATGGGAGTCACATAAACCATAAGTTGGAAACACCAAAGTGTTTTAGAAAAGATATTCATTTAAAAAAAAAAAAAAATATATATATATATATATATAAAAGTTCACGATATAAGCTGCGTTCATTTTGACTGAAAATAGCAGCTTGTAGGATGGGCATGTCTGGGTGAACAGAGTTACAAATACATGCACACATAGTACCGGCAACACATGCACTCATGGTTAATAGAGATTCTATTTGGTAGTGGGATTGTGAAGGTATAAATTTATTCTTGTTTGTTCATTGTTTCTCAGTTTGCTCTAATGAGTATTTGATACATATTTAACAAAAAATTAAACATGACTCTTTTTTTGTTGACAGATGAAGAGCTTCTGTAAAGTGTTCAGAAAGAGTATAGGTATTAATCACACCTAACACCACATCTGCGCTCCTAAAATAAACGTATACCAAATCATTTTTATTGTTTTCTGGCACTATTCTGAGCACTCTGATACATCTTTTAGCAACAGAAACAGTCACTGTCTAATTTGTATCTTTCTGAAGTGTGGATTTTACATGGCAGATCCTCTTCCAGAGGGCTAGGCCTGTATTCTACTTTCATTAACAAACGAATCCCAGGAAGATTCATGGCCTGGCCTATAAGATGTACTAAATCCATGGGCAATTTGAGTTGTGAGAAGCTGCCTATTGAGGGAAAACTGTGATCATTAAGCATGTTTCCTACTATCAGCTTTCTAAAGAGCAGACCAGCCTGGTGGGGAGGAAACAGAGGTCAGAAATGAAGACTACATTTTTATCTCACGCTCACAGACCTGCAGCCTTACACAGGACCCCATTTCTCTGACACTGTCATCCATCCTCCCAAGAAGCACAGGTTAGGAGAGCATTTTCCTAACTTACGTTAAATTGTGAAAGGGAATACAGGTGATTTTAGGTTGTTAACTTCATATTCAAACAGCTGATCTGCCAATGACCTTCAACTGTTACATCACATAGCAGTCAAGGCCATAGGAATCACACTGGTCTCCATCCATGTACTGAGACACATACTCGCCAGGGATGGTACTAGTTACTTAGTTTGAGGAAACAGCTGCCCTTGTTTAGAACTTCATGGAACACTTGCTGACAGCTCTGCACTGAGAAATGATTCCCCCCTTATCAGTCTGGTGGAGAACACTTGGTAAAAACCTCCCTCTCGTGCTATAGAAATAAATCTGCACCTCACAACAGAGAATCAATGACATATCAATGTTTTCAACTATCTTACATGGATCCCATTGTGTCCTACTCTGTTTGGAGCAAAGAATTTTCAATCACATCAATCAATCTATTACCACAATAATGTAGCCTGCAGTAGATCACTGCTGCCTGAACCGGGAGGCGGGTGCTGATGTTATCAATTTCAGGCTGAGAAAAACCATGAAGGGACAACGCTGTCCAGGGACAGCAGCTGCTGACAATGAAGAGACCACGTCAAAGGAAAAGCAATCACATAAAGTCTGAAGTACTCTAAACATGCAATAGATGAGATGCAATAAATAACAATCACAGAGTCATATTATCTCTTTGCAACCATTATTCACCTTCACTTAGAAGCATGGGGTCTGGTAACAGAACTTTTAAGCAGGTGAACACTGTGTAATATCTTAAGGAAACATTAATAAAGATTCAAATTTATAGTTCGCAACAGATTAGGCTAAACTCCGAGAAGACAGATTTGACAGACATATTACTCCACAGGCCTTTTTTTGTATGTTTTGCAAAAATTAGATAGGTGATTACATACATTTCGACATTTTTATCATTAAGTCAACCAATGTGTTAGCAATGAATTTCCATAAGCACTGTGAGACAGCAGAGAACCGGTTACTTCTGTGGAAAGTTTTGAAATCTATAAATAAGTTTCCCTTTCCGTACAAGGCTTCAGAGAAAGAAGGAAGAGAGAAAAATGTAAAAATCTAGAGAGACATTCAAACCAAATGAGGAGCTGTCATAAATATAAAGAGAATAATGTCGCTAAATGCAATAAATATTTGGTGGAAATTAGAGGGAAAAGAGCACCCCGGGGAGTTTGAGGAGGGGCAAAACAGAGCTGTCACGCTCTAATATCCCTTGGGAAGCCCTGCCAGACTGTCATCTTTTTTTAAAAGAAATAAATTGACTAACCCTCCAAGGAACGATGACATCACAATTTATTCTTCTTCTGCTTATTGCTTTCCATGATAGAATCTCAACCTCTTGTATTAGAGCTCTCTTAAAAATGGAGTACTTTCTATGTATTTAAATGTGACATGCAGCAAACTGCAAGAAAAGCCTTCTACACATCTCTAAACATAGAGAGATAAGACGTACTGTACAGGTTTACCTTACCGTAAAGCTTTTGGCCCAAAGTACATAAAGAGCTCTTTCCCCAAAGTTTCCACGCCGCTGTAAATGTGCCCATTAAACAGTCTCAAGAAATTCTGGCTGGAATCTTTATTATTATTCAGTGCAGCAGCCTAGGAGAAAATACATACACATATGTAAACACACACAAACTCGAAACAAAAATCATAATTTAATTCTTAAGGTTTTTATATTACTTCATGCCCAGGTACATCCAATGAGAAGAATAATCTCCAACAAGTCGAGTAACGTAATCAGCTGTTTACATACATTTTGTCAAATTACTAGGCAGTCATTTAAAAAGAGAGAGGCCAGAGCTTCCCTGGTGGCGCAGTGGTTGAGAGTCCGCCTGCCGATGCAGAGGACGTGGGTTCGTGCCCCGGTCCGAGAAGATCCCACATGCCGCGGAGCGGCTGGGCCCGTGAGCCATGGCCGCTGAGCCTGCGCGTCCGGAGCCTGTGCTCCGCAATGGGAGAGGCCACAACAGTGAGAGGCCCGCGTACCGCAAAAATAAATAAATAAAAGAGGCCAAATAAAAATTAAGTGGAAAAAAAGTCATTCGCACACAATCAAAATGAACTTCTTCCAGGACCATATCGCTCTGTGCATATGAAAAGCACAGAAAAATGATGTGAATGTTTTAAAGCTAAAAACTAGGGCACAGAGTCTTTCATTTCCAACGTGCAGCCAACGTCCTCGGAAGAGCATTCAGATACAAACAGCTAAAAATGGCGGATAAAATATGGAAACAAGACATTTTGACTTGTAAGCCAGTAAGGAAGAGTAAGAGGTCAAAAACCAAGTAAAGGGCTTCCCTGGTGGCGCAGTGGTTGAGAGTCCGCCTGCCAATGCGGGGGACACGGGTTCGTGCCCCGGTCCGGGGGGATCCCACATGCCGCGGAGCGGCTGGGCCCGTGAGCCATGGCCGCTGAGCCTGAGCTCTGCAACGGGAGAGGCCACAACAGTGAGAAGCCCGCGTACCGCAAAAAAATAAAAAAAATTAAAAACAAAAAAAAAACAAGTAAAAAGTGAGAGAGAACCCCAAAGGTAAGAAGCCAGCTTCTATCAGAAAGGCATTTTACCAGACATAAGGAATGAGCGCTTCAATTTCATGGTCTTGTGGGATACGGGGTATCAGAGATAAAGCCTGGGGTCCCCCCGAGGAGGGGGATCTGATTTGAGGTCTGCTCCTCTCTCCCTCCCCAACTGCAATGTTCAGAATAAAGGAAAAAGAAACCCACTACTCCTTCCCCCATCAGCAAGCAAAACCAAACAACATAGTGTCAGAATTACAACATATGAACTGAACATTATCAAGAAGATCAAGGAAATTATAAACATAAAATCTCAGTTCTTCTGTGGGTGAAGGAAAGGAATGGGTTGAGTTTAGATATCCCTTGAGAAGCCCTGCCAACCTATCATTTTTTTTTAAAAGAAATCAATTGACTAGTCTTCCAAGTAACAATGACATAATGACATAGAAAATGATGACATAGATAATGCTCTTTTTCTTAAGCTGGGCAGTATATATACTGGTATGATAAACCGATAAAACAGTTTTAGATACTGTCTGTGAGCAAATCACAACTTTCCCTCCACTTATGTTAGGATGTTACCATTCAGTGATTCTCAGACTTTTGGTTTACAGACATGTCATCCTATATATTTAAGATGATATGTTCATTCTATTCTTTATTTGACTAAATTGGTCCTTGTTAAAAAAAAAAAGACACAACTGTAGTATTTAGCTCAAAGGGATAAAGGGATAAGAGATGTTAAAAAGAAGGAAAAAAAATTGCAAATTGCTAGGGACTAAATTGTGTCCCCTCCAACACTCTTTACGTTGAAATTCTTACCCCCATTGTGACGGTATTTGAAAATAGGGCCTTTAAGAGGTAATTAAGGTTTAATCGGGTCATAAGGGTGGGACCCTGATCCAATAGGATTAGTATCTTTATAAGAAGAGACACCAGAGGACACACTGTCTTCCTCCTGTATACTCAGAGGAAAGGCCATGTGAAAAGAAAGTGGTATCAGCAAACCAGGAAGAGAGCTTCACCAGAAACAACTGGCTGGAACCCTGGTCTTAAACTTCTAGCCTCCAGAACTGTAAGGAAATTAATTTCTGTTGTCTAAGCCACCCAGTCTGTGGTATTTTGTTATAGCAGCCCAAGCAGATGAAGGCATGAACAGACACTATTCTTCCACTAAATCCATTCACAGTTGTAATGGCTACAGCCAATGCCAAACTTTCCCAAACTGCCTGAAGTTCAGAGAACTGGCTTTACATCTGTCCTTTGCAAAATAAGAACTGCGGAATCAATCACAGACTTACAGCGACCAATGAACGAATGCACAGGAGTAATTAATAGCGACAGCCTTGCAGTTCTGCACGAACCAAAAAACAAACAAACAAACAAAACCCCCCAAAAACCCATGGGAGATTCTAGCATCAGGAACTATGGACACATGTCACCATGTCCTCAGAACATCTGCCTCTGATTCCTCTTCTCTTTCTTGGATGAACTCTAGTGCCAATTCACTGGACCACCAGGGAAGTCCCAGAATTCGTTATTTAATACTTGATGAGGTGCTTGGGTTTAAAATGACATGTTAGTATAACCTCTTCCTTGCTCACATGTATTGTGTGTCCCTCTCTCTGGTACTGGAATTTCCCCACTGGAAAGAGGAATCATCTTGAGGTTTTCAAAGTGCCAAACCCAGCACAGTGTTTTCACCAACCACTATGATGGGACTTAACAAACTAAATGATGATCCGTCTGTGACTTGTGTTTCTCCCTTATTTGTCCATAAGCTCCTGGGGAAAAGTAACTCTGGTGTTTAATATCCCTGGGAGCCTCACACAATGCCTGGAATTCAGGAAACATCTGTGGGATTAATCAGATCCCTCCTTCTTCCCCTCTTAAAACTGAGTGTGGCTTTGAAACACAGGGTTGCTGTCTTCCCCACCCATCATCCCCACCTTGCTTTACCTTTCCCAAGGTTTCTTGGCAAAAACTTCTACTCTACCACCTGTTTTATCTCCTTTGAAAATTATTAACACCCTAGTCTCTTATTTTCTAATTATCTTCAATGGAGTGAGGCTTAAATATAGGAGGACCAAATTCTCATGACTACCAAAAGCTAGATGGATGTAAAATACTATATTTACCAGTTTCCCATAAAGTAAAAAGAACTTTATGGGAAGGTTTAGGAAGAGATTAATGTATTTTCAGCGGCCAGTCCCAGCCTGTCCCGGTTTTTATTTAAGATGCTTACTTAGCATTTAAATGGCTGCTTTGAAAACATCTATTCCAATACCTTATTTGGGTTTTGAGGTGATACAAAAAGATCTTTTTATCCAGTTGTCTATCACGTGAGCACCTGACCAAATCCCCTGATTCCCAGTACACTATCATTCCTAAAATAATCAGCTTTAGATAATATACTCAGGGCAAAATAAAAAATTCAACTTATAATCGCCCATCTCAAGCACTTGCATATATTTTTAACTGTTTTTTAAAAACTCCATTTAGGGGAAATTCTGGTGTACCAGTGATGGTTTGTTCCATTTATTTTGAGAGCGCCTGTGTACAAACTGGGAAAGGCTTCTGCAATAAACCAAAGATTTACAAGATATTCACTTGCCCTGCTGTGGAATCTGGGGTTATCACCTCTTTGTATAAGCTCCAGCTGTCCAGACAAATTCAAAAATTAATTTCCACAAGCCTATTATTTCTGCTGTAACTATACACAATGGCCCAATATATACGTGGCTTTCTCATTTGGGCCCTTATAATCCTATTACAATATTATTTGAACATTTCATTCTTTTTTTTTTTTTTCCTGAAATAGAGAGGAAAATCTCCTTTGCCACAATTTTAAGTATGATTGAGAAGGGTTCACGTTCCCACTTTCAAGTAGCTTAATAATATGAAATCGTCAAAACAACATATATCTTCGGAGACAGCACATGATTTATTGTGCTGATTACCATTTATCCTGCCTATCCATGGGTGAACAAGGAAGATGAACTTTTCAGAACAGAATAAGACTTTTCCATAGATAAATGTTTCAGCTCTAGTGCGGTTACATATTTTCCCCAGAGAGGAAGAAAATAATACCATATTTACATTCATAGTCTGTCCTCCTTTTTGTCTCCCACATGCTTTACCTTCCTAATACAATGACACTTTCAGTAATCAGAAGTCACTTCTCTACCAATTTAGACCACCAAAGAACCTAGTTTTAAAATGGTCTCTAAGCCCCCAAATAGAGGTCTTTAGGTCCTTTCATCAAAATATATTCTACAATTTTGTAAGAGGAGAGGCTATAAGCGCTTACTCAGAGGCTAAATGCTTTATACACAGTATGAGGGCACCACAAGATTACACCCCTTCATAAGGCAATAGGTCATGCCTCTGATAAATGGGTCTGGTGAGAAAGCCCTGTTGTGGGAGAAAAAGGAACAAACAATTACCAGGACGTTTACTTTACATCGCTAGGCACTAAGCTAAGAGTTTTATATGTCCTCTAATCTAATCCTGACCAAATAAGCAAAGATGTAAGTCATAAGCACCTCCAGCTGAGGAAGTAACAAAGGAGCTGGAATTCAAAATCATGTCCTTTTCTCTACATCACCCCCAATACTTCGTTGTTTGGTGAAAGCTCCAGTGGCCATGGAAAGTCATCTCCCTGAGTTTCCTCATCCGTATGTTATCTGTTCTCTGTTGACCCTTGTTCCACGGCTCTATATAATGCTGAGTGCTGGTAATAACGATCCTGAGTCATTAAGGTGAAACCATTATCAGTATCCACTGAAGAAGGTAAGCAAGTACTCTAATGCAATGTTAAAAGCCCTTTTTGGATGTAAACAAATAAGCTTCATTTGGCTGGAAAACGAATCTCTGTGGATTAGCTCCTTCCTTTACATACTGGCAATAAAAATGAGCTATGATTCTTTCCCCCCACTATGAAGAAGGGAAAGGAGGGAGGAAAACGTTTACTATGTGGCTTCATGATTTTCTTGTAATAGGAATTTCCATTTAACATACATAACAAAACACATACTCATAAAGAAAGATTCTGAACTGCTTTTAGTTTTAAATCCTTCATCAAAACTACTTTGGCACTATTCAGAACTTTGCGCTTCTCCATCCATTCAAATGTTTATGAGGCCTACTCTGCTCCAGGCACAGTGAAGGGCAGATCAAGAGGGCTTCCCTGGTGGCGCAGTGGTTGAGAGTCCGCCACGGGTTCGTGCCGCGGTCCGGGAAGATCCCGCATGCCGCGGAGCGGCTGGGCCCGTGAGCCATAGGCGCTGAGCCTGTGCGTCCCGAGCCTGTGCTCCGCAACGGGAGAGGCCACAACAGTGAGAGGCCCGCGTACCACAAAAAAAAAAGAAGGGTAGGAAGAGCTAGCTACATGTATGGAACCTGAAGGAGTGACTAGGTAGCCAGAGGATCATGTTTCAAATGAAATGAATACAAGTAAACTGTTTCCTGTCCTGTTTTGTGAAAGAAGATCGAAAACTTATGCAGATTACATACCTATTTCACTACAATACTGTATCCACCCAACAATTAAAATCGGAGGATTGACTCTTCACAGCTCATTAACCAGACATGTTCATTTATATTCCAATGTTGCTTTGTACCATAAGGTTCCAAAGCTCCAACAGAGTTCTATGCAATGTGCTTACAGAGTTGCATAATTTTATGCTGACAAGACAGTGGATCAAAACTCAGAGAAATGATACAGCGCGTGCAGGACTAGCGAATGCCGGGACCTTCTATGGCTGTAGCCTATCTTCTTCTCAATGAGGATCGCTTGTCACCGAGAGACGTGCCTTAAAACGTGTTCTCTATGGACTTGTCAAACTGCAGCAAAGAGGAAGGCTATATGCCACAGTAACTGGTTCATTATGGCAGTAGCTACGGAGGTGTTTTTTTTGGTACAATGATTATCTGGAGTTTAAATCATTTATTTTAAATAGATAATATTTCTTTAACCCTCCTTTGTATTTTTCCTGTTTACTGCAATATAAAGAAGATTGTATGCTGTTATTTTTCAACTGCTGCCTTGTGAAAACTAATGACTTCAAGCCAGTAGCAGACACCTTTAAATAGCTTTAACTCTGGCATAAAGGCCTAGAAAACACGGGATCATTACCTGTTACAGTAATGATCACGCCAGAGATCTGTGACAACCTACCATGTTCTGATGCAATTTACTATGGATCGAACAACCCTCTAAAATGCAAAGAACCCTTCATGTTGATAAAGATTATTATTTTTTTAGATCAAAGGCTCAGAAAGTGAAGCCATGGCAAAATATTTAGAATATTCCCAATAACCACAAAGGGATTATTCATTCCATATTGATTTTCTAAGCCAGTTCCCACAGAACCAGGTTCCTGAGATCCCAATCATAAAGACCTTTTCTAACTTTTAACACCTCTTTATGTCAAGGTATTAAGCATAACAGCTTTACGTTCAAGGCTGTTTACTTAAGGGGTATATAGCTCATTTAGTAACGCTGCCAAGTGATACTAATTGCCCAAACACTGACTAAGCATGTGTATTATATTATCAGGCTGCACTGTGAACATGGGAATGGTAGCCATTAGGATTATCAAATTAGGTACGAGAATCAACCAAACTGAACAAGACTAAAAATGGTGGCAGACACAGACAAAAACCTAAGGTCTCACTTCGCTGGTTAATAAGTAATCACCACTATATGCTGAGCAATATGGTGTTCCTGACAATGAATCAGCCATTTTCCTACTGAACCGTTTATAACTGAGGGGATCTATGGTTAGGAGTGTAGGCTTTGGAGTCTGAAAGCAGGGAGGTCAAACCCTGGTTCACCCCTTCCTAGTCATGTGATCTGGGGCAACTTAATTATTTAAACTCACTCTGAGCTTCACATTCCTCCTCTGTAGAAGCAGGGTAATCCTTTATCATTGGGTTATTATTTCTTGTAACGAAATGAAATGCAACAGTTCTTCAAAAGCACTTTATGCCTTGCTACTAAAGAGAATCACAAACTAAAGGGAATGTTCATGCTGTTTGGGCCTAAATACCAATGAGGTGATGTCTAGTTAAAACATTAAGTGGGATTCTCACAGAAGGAAGTTTATCTAACTCATCTTTGTATCCTCGGGAGCGAGCTTAAGACCTAATACAAAATATATTATTGTTGAATGACGTCAGTGATGATATCTGTAACATGTCATGCCATCGTTACCAAGCCCTACTGCCTTTACTTCCGAAATAGCGACTGTTCCCTTCTCTTCATCTCTGCCCCCAGCACCCTCCTCCAAGGTCCAGGCAGGCCTCCCGGGATTCCTACAGTCCTCGTGTAACTGAGGAAGCGGCATCTACCCTGCCTTTCCTCCACTCTTCTTACCTTTGCAAGGTAGAGTGATCTTTTCAAAGTGTCAATGGATCTTATCACCTTTCAAAGACCCCCATTACTCCCTACCCAGGTCTACAAAAATCCCCAGCGTCTGACTCCGACTCACCAATCCCAATCCTGTCTTATTTCAAACCACCTTCCTTCTGTCTCATCCTCTCTTTTCCAGCCACACCAGGTTTCTTTCATCCCTCACGTATGCGCAGCTCTCTTCCTTTGCTATTCTTCTGCCTGAAGCATTCCGCCTGCCAACCTTCAGTTCAGGTCTCCTCACCCTTCATACCTCAGCTTAACTGTTACTTTCTCAGCAAAGCTTTCCCTGAACTTCCTGTAAGTTCTTATGGAACCGTGTATCTCTTCTTTAGAGAAGTTATCAATTTATATTTCTTTCTGTTCTTACTTCATGAATGTCTGCGTATCTACCCAACTAAAGAATAGACTTCACAAGATGGTGTTCGTTTTTGTTCCTCCCTGGTTCCTTGAGTATTCAAAATTTTGTCGAATGAGTGATTTTTCTAAACATTAATATTCTTAAGAGACCACTCAAGATCCATCTCTGTGGTACCCTGAAATGATTTTGAGAGAAACGCTACAATAAAAGAATAGGTGCAGAGTACTAAGTGACATATAAAGTCAAAAATAAATAAAATACACTGGCAACTGGAAGGAGATGCAAAACTAACTCTTCCAAGTTTGAAAATTTATTTTCTCAGACTTAGAACCTCATTTCTTTCGAGTTGTAAGCAGATGCTAATTTCATAGCAGGCAACTTTTTCTTCCAGGACCAAAGGCTACGATGAAGCTTTGCAGGAGAAATTGAAGTACGGCACAATACTGCCTGCATCCATGAAATACAATCGTCCGTACATCTAAAAGGCTTTTAAGGCACGATGGCTTAATCAGAATATTCTTAGTTCTAAATTCTAAATTCTAATTTAGTTCTAAATTCTTACCAAATGAATACCACACCATCTGGAATGCATGCCTGAGTGGCAAGAAGCTGTGCTACAATTTCCTTTAAAAAGCAAAAAATCCACTTAAGGGAACCAAAATGGGTTTCACTGCCCCTTCATTAGACGGCAATATTGAGTGGGAAGGTTGGTGCTAAATCTTCTATGTGAAATTTCAGAATTATATATTAGTTGTGATACATTTTCAATTGCAGAATATTAGGCAAGCGAGAAGCTAGAATTTTATCCTACAAAGCTTATTGTCTTAAAAATGTGAAGAAAAAACACGTCAGGGGTTGCGGAGATCTGATAACATTAACAGCAGAAAATGCAGCTCTACACAGAAGGAACCACCTTTCGCTGGGCTGTAAAGAAGTTAAGCGACCTGGAATAAAACACCTTCCATCACTCCCCGCCCGGGCCTCTCCACGACAGCCTTAGCCCAGCAGCCCAGCGGCCCAGCAGCTCTCAACTGCGCAGGCGCAATAGCCGGCCTTCTCCCTCCGGTGAAGTCAAGGTCAGCTTTCGGGAACGCGGGGCCCCAGGGAGCCTGAGCCAGAGCAAAGAGATGACTCTTTGGACCCTGGAAACCCGATGGGGTTTTTATTCCACTTCGCCTTGCTGGTCCCCTCGCAAGATATAGGAGCGGCTTACCTGTGAGGAGCCCGCAGCCCCAGAGGCCGAGGGCGGCGAGCCGGGCCCCCCCGGGCTCTGCAGCGCTCGGCCCCGCATGTCCGTCACTGCCTGGCCCGGGCGCACTCGCGCCCGAATCTTCTCTCCATTGAGAGTACAGCCCGGTCCTTCCACCATCTCCCGGGCCGCCCTGTGCCCCACTATGCTGCACGGCCCTGCTGAGAAAACTGCCGCGCAACCTCACGTCTGCGCGAGCGCGTACCTCGGCCCCGAGGAGACTCAAATCTCCCGCGCGCCCGGCCCCGCCCCGGAAGCCCCGCCCCCGTCCGCGGGCAGGGCTCCCGGGCGCAGGCGCAGTGGCTCAGCGCCCCGGGCCCGGACGGGGATTGCAGAGAACGAAACGTGAGCGCTGGCGCAGCCCATCTGCCACCCACCGGGGCTGAGTCGTAAAAGCGGAGGCAGTTGGAACCTCAGAAGCTCCAACTTGTTCTTTGCTTTGAGGTTTTGCCTTTGTCTCTGAGCTGCTCTGTACACCCATATTTTGTACCTTATCCTCTTATTCTGTCCTAAAATCCAAGGTTGCCTGGCAGGACTTTGCTTGCCCTCTTTGGACGTGGGTGGACGCAGAGGGA
Source organism: Tursiops truncatus (assembly GCF_011762595.2). Taxonomy (NCBI): domain Eukaryota; kingdom Metazoa; phylum Chordata; class Mammalia; order Artiodactyla; family Delphinidae; genus Tursiops; species Tursiops truncatus. The sequence continues at coordinate 4,789,331 of NC_047054.1, forward strand.
GTCAGGGGAGGGTTTAGAGCAAGCAGCTTTTGCTTTTTCTCTTATAGGTTTAGCATGTCTTAGAAAACGGGGCCTTATATGCCAAATATATTTTAGTGTGTATATTAAAATATAGCGAGACCCTACCCAAATTCATGCAACAATTCTATTTTGGGATGAACGCTATTTGAAATTGCTTTGTAAAAGTCAGGGCTCTATATAAATCAGAGGGTAATGCATAGCTTTTCAAATTTACACAAGGATGTGTGCATGTAAATACATAAAGACAAGGACTCCATACAATTTTTTTAAAAAATGAAAAAATCGAATCATTTTTGAAAATTAAAACACAGCACATTAGAACACAGTGTCAATTTATAAGTGATTTAATAAGCATACCACTGCTGTCGTTAAACCAGAAAAATATATGTAGTAGAGACTTGAATTAGAATATATTACTAAAGACTTGAATTCAAAAATTTGAAAAGTAATAAGTCTTTCTGTAGGGAGAGATTAGTGGTCAAAAGTTAGCTGGCTCAGGTTCAGAATTCTTTGTACTTCCTTGCTTAATTTTTGTTTTTTTTAATAAATTTATTTATTTTTGGCTGTGTTGGGTCTTCATTGCTGCATGTGGGCTTTCTCTAGTTGCAGTGAGGTGTTCAGGTTTCTCACTGCGGTGGCTTTCTTGTTGCAGAGCAAGGACTCTAGGCACATGGGCTTCAGCAGTTGTGGCTCACGGGCTCTAGAGCACAGCCTCAGTAGTTGTGGCCCACGGGCTTAGCTGCTCCAAGGCATGTGGGATCTTCCCGGCCCAGGGCTCGAACCCGTTTCCTCTGCATGGGCAGACGGATTCTTAACCACTGCGCCACCAGGGAAGCCCTTGTTTAATTGTTGTTTACTCTTTAGGTCAAGTTACTAAATAATCAAGGAAGAATCCTATTCCCTACAACCCAGATTCAGTCATAATCTCTGCCCTTTGATGGAAAACAATTCTCACACACCTTATTCACGTTTACCTTTTTATTCATTATTTTTTGCTACCTAACAAATTGTCCCATTTGTTATTTCAAAGTTTCTGCAGGTCAAAAAGTTGGCAGGGGTCTGGCTCAGTGGTGCTTGCTCAGTGCTTGTCAAGCAATTACAGCCAAGACATTGGCCAGGGCTGCAGTCATTTAAGGTTTGATTGTAGCTGGGAGATCCACTTCTGAGATGGCTCTCTTGCATAGCTGTTGGCAGAAGGCTTTGGTTTCTCATTTTATGGGTCTCTCCATAGGGTTGCTTGGCTGTTTTCCTGACATGGCAGGTGACATCCCCACCGTGTGTGATCCAAGCCGGAAGGCAAGGAGGAAGCTGTACTGTAATGGCCTTTACTACCTAGTCTCTGAAGTGGCACGCCCACACCTTCACTCCTTCAGTTCATTAGAATCCAGTCATTCGGTACAGCCCACAACGGGTAAAGGAGGGGAATTAAGCTTTATCCCTGGAAGGGAGGAGTACCAAATACCTTGTGAACATATTTTAATGCCATCACAATCTTCATTCATCTGATTGATTCATCATGAACTTATTCTCTTTAGCTGTTGTGTACTGGGGCACATTTGGATCAAATAAAATCTTTTAACTTGAATTAGGTTTACCATTCTCCAGAGAGCTGAGTAAGAGCTGGGGAGGAACACTGAAGACACTGAGAGACGTCATTGATGTGCCCCTGCAAGGCCAAGCCAGATTTTGTTTATCTGTGACGAGACTCTGAGTCTTTGGATACTTCTCTTTTTTATCCTTCCTTACATGCAATTAAGGGTGAAATCGCATGCACTCTGCATCTGCAGTGTTTATAAACAGTCATCTCACCATCGCAAGCAAACCTTCCCTGGCATAGACTCGATTTCTTCTTAAGCATTATTTATTACTTGATGACATTATAAAAGTCATTCATTTTCTCTAAAACACATTTTTTTCTTATGTAAAATAAAATATACATTTCTTATAAACCTCCACATGATTTGTTTTTTGTTTTAATTCCCAAATAGCATAACATATATGAAAGCACTTTGAAAACACTACACACTACAAATTCAAGGAATTAAGATAAATTCGATTTGCTCTGCCCAGAATATGCTCTGTACTTTGTTTCTTTGCTCATGCTGTTACTCTCACCTTTTTGTATCCTTGTCTTCATCCCAGTTTACTGAAATTCTCCCAATTTTTAAGTCCTAATTGAATGCATACCCTCTAAGAAACCTTCCGGGTACACTTTACAAATGAAGGAACGGAGAGGGTCACGGAGAGGTTAGGTAACATGCTCAAGGTCACAGAGGTGGGATTCAACCAGGCAAGCCAAGGTCTTAGCCAAATGCTTTCACCAACATCACTTACATGACACTAGCCCTCAATCAAATATTTTTGGGAACGACTTATGAAATGGTGGTTTAGAGGAAAAGCACCTTTTAGTCAGCCTTATATGGGGACTAAAGGCAATCTCAAAACCTTCCTTCAGCATATTAAGTTTTAACATATTCTGGATAATGAAACTTTGTTTTTACCCTTCTCCTTACAAGGTCTGTGTGCAGATTTTTAGTTGGAATGATAAAAATGTAGCACGGGGGAAATTTCGTTAATTTCTGTGTTTTACATAAATAACTTGAATATATTTAACAGGTAGAGAGATAACATCCATCCTCTCTGAACACCCTCTTAATTTTAGCTCTGAATAGAGGAAACAGTCATTAGTGAACATTACGTGCAGGTGTTTTCAGTGGTATTTACTAAAGAGTCTCCAGTTTGTACCCATTAAGAGAAACTTCTAACGTTAGATTACAAGAAGAATAAAATGCACAGCAGCAGAAACCATTTTTGACGCTTTCATTGTTTGAAGCATATACCAAATGCTGGGACTTTGCAAAGCAGTGCATTTTGTTCCATTGCGAAGGCTGGAAGCGCCAGGTGACAGTTTTCTGCTTGCAAAGCCAAAATCTAAATTGCAGAATCAACCATGGGCTTCTGGGTAACTCACGAAACCGCCCTGACATACCTAGCCTTTTCACAGTGATGTGAAATCTAGGACTGGGTGCTTTGGTTTTGCCAGATTCTCCATGGAAGGGATTTTTCTAATTTATTGCTTAATTTAAGCATATTTAGTAAGCAAAGGTAGTTTCTGAGCATGAACTTAATTTTGGGGAAAATAATAACTAAATAGTTATTAAACACTCATAAAAGAGCCCAGATAATCTCTTTGTGAGGGGTTCTCTCCATGAGAGAGGACAGGAGAATTAATTCATTTTCTATTTTGAAATAGAAAAGCAGGTTATTTTTTGTCAATATCTTGGAGCAATATTCTTCATCGGTCTCAGGCACTGGAGAGCATATTCAAGTTGAGGCATGAAATCCGCCATTTATTCATTCATTCAAAAAGCAATGCGATTATTGGGCACCTAATTTGTTGCAGGAAGAGTGCTGGATCCATGGATACAGATATAAGTCAGAGATCTAAACAGCTCACCAACTAGTGCAGCGAGAAGAGGAAATAAACACCAGCATGCTGACAGGTAACCTCAGGGTGCTCCCGGCAGACACAGGGAGGAGACCTCGGTTTTCCGACATCTCTGCTAAATTTTGAGGAGACATAAATAAAAGTTTGTTGCATAAAGGATAGGAGAAGGGGATTTTTAGGCAGATAGGGGGAAACCTATTTTACAACGCCAGGAGGTGTGAGAGAACCTCATATTTGGGGGGACCACAAGAGTATCTGGAGGACAAGAGGATAGGGAGTGAAGGCAGATGGGGCCGAGAGAAGTCAGCAAAGCCAGATGATGGAAAACCTGAATGGTATGCTAAGAAGTATGGGTCTTCTGTTGAAAGTAATAGAGGAACAAATAGAGAATTCTATGCAGGAGATGGACATGCTTAGCTTTGCTTTATTAAATGATCCCCAGTATGGTGTGAAGCAGTGGGTCTCAACCGGTGACATTTGGTCACAACTAGGGGGAGAGGTACTACCGGCATCTCATGGGTCGAGGGCAGGGATGCTACTAAATATCTAACAGCGCGCAGGGCAAGCCACCACAGCAGATCGTTAATTACCCAGTCGAGAAAGCGTTACCAGTACCAAGGCTGAGAAAGCCCGGTGCGGCAGGCTGAATAAGGCTCCCCCCAACCCTAACGTGTTCATGACCTAATCCGTGGAATTTGTGAACACGTTTCCTTAAAGGGCAAAAGGGATTTGACAGATGTGATTGAATTAAGGATTGTGAAATGAGGAGATGATCCTGAATTCTCTGAATGCACCCAGTGTAATCACAAGGGTCTGATAACAGGCGGCACGAGGGTCAAAGACAGAAAAGGTAATGTGAGGACAGACCCAGTCAGTGAAGGAGATGGATGATGCTTTTGAAGACGGAGGAGGGAACAAGGAACGCAGGCGACCTCCAAAAGGAGCAGCCCTGTTGACACCTTGACTCCAGGCCCGTAAGACTGCTGTGGGACTTTTGCCCTTCAGAAAAGTTAGAGAATAAATTTGTGTTATTGTAAGCTGCTAAACGTGAACTACTTAGAGCAGCAATAGGAAATTAGTGTATCTGTCTCGGAGAACAGGACAGATGGGAAGTGAATCTTGATGCAGAATAAACAGTAAGCAGGTGTCAACATTGCCAGGCACTTATCTGAGCACTGGAGACACAACAGTGATTGATGCAGGAAAAAAAATTCTACTCTCCTGAAACCTATAGTTTTTTTTTGTTCTTTTTTTGGTATGTGCGAGTTCTTATTATAGTCCAGGAAATAATGTCTGTATAATGCTAACTTCCTTTCCCAGTCCATCATACATCAGCTAACTTTCTCTAAAACTTGAGAGTTTTACTTTTGACTTATTCGAATTTATCAGTATTTTACGTTACGATTTGTGCTTCCCCTCTCTAGTCCAAGGTATTTTAATGTCATAAAAATACCTTCCTACATTTTTCTATTAACTTTGTTTATAGTTTTATTATGATAGATTATTATTCCTAATTACCACTCACTTCTTCATATCACTATTATTAACCCATTCCTACCACGTGTCCCTATAAAGGAATAGACTTCACCACACCATTGTCAGGACAGGCCACTGGACTACCTTTGGCTGACTGAATGCAAGTTCTTTTATCTGATCATAAACTTGTGAGGGAGAAATAAAATGACTATTGCTGGAAGCCACTGAGACCTTGGCATGGTTCGTTGTGCAGCTTACCCTCGGGAAATTTGACTAAAACATTTATGTTTACATTTAGGCCCTTTATCTATGATGCCATCATTGTTACATGCAGTTATCCTTTGTACATAAGTCTGTTTGGTCTTCCTATTCTGTTTCACTGATCTATCTGTTCGGGTACCAATTCAACACTATTTTTAGTCCTGTGATATTATAATGTGTCTGAATATTTCATGAGTTTCCACTTTTAGTCTTCCTTCTCAAAATTATATTAGCTTTTGTATGAATGTGTAAACTTCATTATATTTAAAATCAGTTTCATGTTCTCTTGCAAATTCTGAGATACTGATTATATATATACATTTAGTTTATAGATAAATGGGAAACTGTTAATAGCTTTACAATGTTAACATGCCTTCTTTTATTAAGGTCTCATTCGATTAACTTTAGAAATCTTATAAATGTCTCTGTGAAGACGTTGTGTTTTCTTCGTTGGTCTAATTCCTAGGATTTCATAGTTTGGGTTGATATTTTGGTGGCATATTATCTTCTCTTATATTTTTGGTTGGTTTTTACTATGTAAGGTGCTGGACTCCAGTACACCCAATTGAGGAAGAGAAGAAAATATTAGCACTTCTATAAATACTTATTTTTTATTTTATTTTAACATTTTAATTTTTAGGCAAATAGTACCTAATGTATTAATACATTAGTTCTATAATAATAATTATTATTATAATAATAGCTAATTTTTATGAGACACCAACTTTGTGCTATTCAAATGCTTTCCAAGTATTAATTCACTTAATCCTCACAATATCCTAAGTGGTAATTTTTTTCTTCTCATTTTATAGGCAAGAAAAATGAGGCAGAGAGTGGTTATGTAACTTGTCTAAGTTCACACAGGTGTAAATGACTGAATCAAGATTTGAACCCAAGGCAATCTTGCTGTCAATCTCTACACTATGTTGTTTGTAAAGTACATAATTGCAGGTTATAAATAAACACTGGGATCATACTGGGCTCATAAAATGAGTCAGTTTGCTTTTTGAAGATAAGAATTATACATTTTTTAAAGTTTATTTATCAACTTTTAGAGGAACCAATATTTTGCGACCAGTGGTGTCGAAAAACGCTATTAATCTTTAAAGTTTATCTTGTATCTGGCAATTTCACTTAACTTTTATTAGATACACTAATTTGTTCATTCTGTTGGGTTTTCTACATAATCTTATCATTTACAAATGACAGTTTTATGTCTTCCTTTCCAATTCTTATCATTGCTAATTATTTTCCTCGTCTCATTGTGTTGGTTAGAGCCTTCAGTACTATACTGAATAGCAGTGGTGATAAAATATATCCTTGCTTTGTTGAGTTCAAAATTTCTTCAATAAACACTATCTAGCTGAGTCTTTTCAATGAAGACTTTTATTAAGTTAAAGACGTCATATTTGCTCCCAGTTTTCTTAGTTTCTTTTGTTTTCTCATTAAATAAGTGTAAAATTTATGAAATGCTTTTTCTGTATCTACTGAGGTGATAAATGTTTTTTTTTTAGTCCACTGTCATGATGAATTACATTGATAAAGTTTTGATCGGTAAGCCATTGTACCATTCCTGAGATAATTCCTACAAATTCACTGTATTGTTCTTAACAAACAATGTTTACTTGGCTAATATTTTATTTAGTATTTTCTTATCTGTGTTTAGAAGTAGACTATTTTCCTTTTTCGTTTGTATTGTCCTTATATAGTTTTAATATCAAGATATTAAGCTCATAAAGTGACGTGCAGTTTTTATTTTTTTCTGGAGAAGCTTTTATATGATAAAATTATCTGCCTTTTAAAGTTTCACTTAACCTCTAAAGGACCTTATTTCAACTAACTCCGAGGTATTTAGTTACCTAAGAAGAAAAAGAAGGATACCAAAACTGTACTATGGCATTTTCTAGAGATATCTTATTTAGTCAGTTAAATATGTTGTGCAATGCATCATAAGATAAGTGAACTTTAAAGCTTCATAGTAGAATTTTGAAATATGTAGTATTTGGCAATTTTGGAAAAGATTAAGAACATTAGTGCTTTCATACATTTGCTTCATGGCACTGTCATTTGGTTGCCAACCATTTTTGCAGGGTGTTTCCTATCAGATTACTAATGAAAAGAATTAAAATAACTACGTCAACATAAACTAAGTTTTATTGAGCAAACTGAAAGACGGAAAGGAATCAGGTCGCAGAAGGTAATTACTATAAACATTAGATTTCTGGTGCGGGAACCACATTTGTTCTAGTGAGAAGTTACATCAAGGATATCCTTCTTCAAAAATGTGGCATTGCGCAGGAAATTATACTCAGTATTTTGTAATAACTATGAGAGAAAAGAATCTGAAAAAGAATATATATATATATATAACTGAGTCACTTTGCTGTACACCTGAAACTAACACAACATTGTAAATCAATTATACTCCAACTAAAAAAAAGAAAGAAAAAATCATCATGTTGTACACTTGAAATATAATTTTAAGATGCGGATTGCCACTTGAGGCAAAAAAAAGGCAACTATTATTTGCCTTGATTGGGTCAGAATGTGGGGAAGGGTTTAGTGAGGTGCCCTCCTTAAAGGAGTAAAAGCTGAGCGCAGAAATCTTAACAGCTTTCAGGTCTTAGGCAGGGACTTGGTCATTTCAGACCAAGGATGAAGACTGCAAGAGGTTTGCAATCTTCCTAATTGCAGATTCATTGTTGTTATTTCAAATGACTGCCAGTTTCATGTAATGAGTTACTGGAAAACTCTTAAGACCTTAGCAGGCTGTGTGCTCTTTTAGGAACGGCAAGGCATTTGGAGAAGTGGAAGCAAAACAGAGAGGGAGGTGACAGCAAACAAGACAAGCAGAGACTGAGCCACTACAAAGAAGAAGAGCACAGGAAATTGTCTTGAGTCTGAGAAAAGACCTGGAGTTTAAAACAGAAATGCTTGCATTCTGTCATTAAGCCACGCTATCTATACTTTGTGGACATTCCAAGTTTGGCTGGATTGCACTGGGGCCTGATGTGAAGTTAGGTAGCTGTGATAGCTGTGAAATGACAGCAACAGATGGACCTCGCTAGCATGAAGCAACCAAAGGTGTGCACAGTTTAAGGAACAATCCTCAATCCTGAGCTTGACAGACCATATAGAAGCAGGTTACATCATTAACTAAAGGTCAGATATAAATACAGTGAGCTTGTTTGAGACAGTTGGGCATGCTCTAGCCTTCTCAATCACATTTATCTACCTGGGAGATAACCCGTCAGCTATATGTGTATCCATCTCTACCTTTGTAACAGAACAAACAAAAATCTCAAGAGATGGTTGAGTCCAATCTATTGTATTTGATGTCTTATTGAGAACACAATGGGCATAATATAGTAAAATAGATTTATATTCCTAGCAGAACAGAAGGGCCCAGTTCAGCAGACAAATATAAGATCGCTTCTTGCCAAAGTGATAGCATATATAATTTAGCATATATAATTTTAATCAGCTACCCAAGTCAACAGAAAAACTTAGTCTTAAGTAATTTGTAGATGTCTTGAAACCCATTAAAAAAACAAGAACAATATTTTGACATCGTTCTTATTATGCAGACAGGGCTCAAAGTTTATCTGTTAAACCTCAAGAAGGATTCTTTGGCATTTCTGATCTAATTATTATTGGCTTGGACCCCATTTGGACTAGTGATTAATTCACAACAGGCTCTATTTTCCATTATTAATCTCTCAAGACTTGAAAAGTTTATCAGACCCAAAGCTATTAGATATTTCAAATTCTGTACTTTTTGCTTACTTGCTATATATTGACTCCTAGTTTTTTTTCTGTTCCACTATTTTCATTCGTGAAGCAACTGGAAAATGCGAGTGTGTGTGTGTGTGTGTGTGTGTGTGTGTCCCTGTGCACACACAAGTAGAAGTTTCATAATCTTTCAGGGATAAGCACACTCACCTTCACAAAATATTCAGATTTAAGTTAGCAGAGCTGAGAAACAATGCATTCTCTTCCTCTGCTAACTCTCAAGCAGGGCGTCCAGGGCCATATCCTAAATGCTGACTGGAACTGCTCTCCGTCTCAGATGTGGAAGTTTACATCAGTAGATATTCATGTGAAAGCTTGATTGTGAACGGGTTGATTAATTCCCCAGCACACGCATGTGGGAATTCGCTTCTGAGGTTCAGTGCTAATGCGGAAGGGATTCGCACTGCACTTTGGGAATTCAAAACTCCCCAAGAGAAAAGGGTTAAGCCTGACGTCACCTCAGAGTGAAAAGGCCAAGGCAGTTACAGAAACACATTTGCAGAGATACCAGATAAGAAAATAATTTTGTACAAACTTCACCTTGTAATGTCTTTCAAACTGTGCAGGAAGTCGAATTGTTTTACAGAAGGGCAGTCAACAATCTTCCTCTGTATAGCCTGGACTTAGTGTTTCATTTTAGAAAAAGGAGTGACATTTCAAAGAGAAAACCACTGCTTGGAGGACTTCTGATTACCAAAATGATGCCAAATGGGTGAAAGTCTGCACTGAGTTCTTTGCATGATAACGTAGAAAGTTTTGAAGTTTATTTTTTAAAGAAATTGTTCTAGAAGAGTAGAAAGTTGTGAAAGTATAACTCAGGCAGAAGTTTGAATTTGGCTTCTGATAGCGTAATCAGTCTCTTAATACTTTATCTTTTTAAAGTTCAGCTGCATATAACACAAACACAATTACAGCAGCTTAACCAAATAGGGGTTTCTTGTTCTTATACAGTAAGCCTGGACATAGGCAGGCCAGGTGGTGTAGCAGCCTTGTAATAGCATCAACATCCTGGATTTATTTTGTCTTTCCGTTCCTTCACTCGCACGGTTACTTCACGGTTGCGAGATACCTCTGACCCCCCTTCTGTACTCCAAGCAGGAAGAATAAGAAAGCTATGAAGAGGAAGGCTGGCACCTGTGTCAGGAAAGCAAAACTACACAGGAATTCCTGGTTAGGTTCCAGCTAATCTCACCGACGAAGCTATGCCATACCGTCAGCCTTTGCTGTAATAGAGTCTGAGAAATGGTAGGGTCGGTTTGTTTTGGTTTGTTTGTTTGTTTTTTGGCTGCATTGCCAGTAAAAGCTGAAAACAAGGGTTCTTTTAGTAAAAACAAAGGGGAGCGTGGCTCCCGGGTAGGCAACAGCATGCTGAGCCCCTGTGCGGCATATTGACCAGGTGCCCGTTCTGAGCCGGCACTGCCGTGACGTTCCCACTGCTGTTTTGTACACCGTGCCCTCCTGTCCTTATTTTGCTTGAGTGTAAGTAGATTTTGTTCAACACAGCCCTGGTGCACAGAGCTGAAGTTCTCGGGGAAAAACGACACTCCGAGAGCTTGCTGCTCCAGAGCCCATGGCTCCACAGGCTCGCAAACGACAGCTATGATGACCGCCCACGACCCGTCCACGTGGAGAGGCTGCCCAGGTGCGTCAGGCTGCCAGCCCGGATGCAAAGTCAAAAGCAAGAGTCATACAGAGTGAAGTAAGTCAGAAAGAGAAAGACAAATACCATATGCTAACACATATATGTGGAATCTAAGAAAAAAAATGTCATGAAGAACCTAGGGGTAAGACAGCAATAAAGACACAGACCTACTGGAGAACGGACTTGAGGATATGGGGAGGGGGAAAGGTGAGCTGTGACAAAGCGAGAGAGAGGCATGGACATATATACACTAACAAACGTTAGGTAGATAGCTAGTGGGAAGCAGCCGCATAGCACAGGGATATCAGCTCCGTGCTTTGGGACCGCCTGGAGGGGTGGGATACGGAGGGTGGGAGGGAGGGAGACGCAAGAGGGAAGAGATATGGGAACATATGTATAACTGATTCACTTTGTTATAAAGCAGAAACTAACACACCACTGTAAAGCAATTATACCCCAATAAAGATGTTAAAAAAAAAAAGGAAAGAAAAGCAAGTCTGGCGTCATTCTTCATGTGGGGCGGCGCTGAGACCTGAAACTTCAGGGATAAACCGTGTGGATAACAAAAAGCCCAAAGCAAACACTGGTAGAACTAATAGGACAAACCTAATGGAGATTTTTAACATCCCTTGTCAAGTGCATACAGTAAAATCTCCAAGAGAAACTCTATGCTGGGAAAGAAACACATTCAATAAACTTAAAAGGCTTGATTTTTAAAGCATGTTAACTGACAGTAACAGACTCAAATTAGAAATCAATAACACATCTAGATAAGCCTAGACGTTTGGAAATTAAAGAACTCCCTTCTAAATATCAAAGAAGTCAAGGGGAAAAAATCACAAAGAAAATGAAAACTTGATTTGAGAAAAACTATAATGAAAATATAGCCTATGAAATGTTACAGGATGCTGTGGGATGTTGCTAAAGCAGTAAAGGGAAATTCTTAAATTAGGAAAGAAAAAAGACTTAAGATCACTCTAAATTTCCACCTTAAGAATCTAGAAAAAGACAAGCAATTTGAACCCAAATATATAAAAGGACAAAAATAATAAACATAAGAGTGGAGATCAAGTAATATAAAGCAAACAATGGAGGAAATTCACAAAACCAAAAGTAAGTCCTCTGAAAACGTTAATAAAATATTTCTTTTGATAAAGACAAGAAAGTTAAAAAGAAAACCAAAACTATTTCTTTCAGAAATAAATGAGAGTTTGGTTTTTTCCATATATTATAGATATTAAAGGAATAATAAGGGAATATTTTGAACAACCATATACCAACATATATGACAATTTAGATGAGGTGGACGAATTCCTTTAAAAGCAAGTTACCAAAGCTAACAAAATAGAAAATCTGAGTAGCCCCATAATAATGGAGTTGAATCAAAGGGAACTCTACTCAGTGCTCTGTGGTGACCTAAATGGGAAGGAAATCCAAAAAAGAGGGGATATATGTATACATATAGCTGATTCACTTTGCTGTACAGTAGAAACTAACACAACATTGTAAAGCAGCTATACTCCAGTAAAAATTTAAAAAAAAAAAAAAGAATCTTAACCACACGTAGAACGTGAGTCTCAAATGGCTTTATTGGTGAATTCTATCAAACTTAAAAAAAGGAAATAACGCAAATCCTGCAGATAATTTCACATAAAATAGAAAAGGAGTTAATCCCCAACTTTTTCTATGAGCCTTATATCCAGCCTGGCAACTGATCTTATCTGACCTACAGGTTAATAAATTAGCCTATTCCTGTTTCATAGATTCAGAAGACTTGAGACTTGGGTGGGAGACAAAGGACTTTGTTACTCACAGGCACCAAAGCAACATGAGTGCCATCGTGCTTGTAGCTGCTGCCCTTGTTCTCAAGTCCCATGGAAGTGACACAAAGGACCCAAATAGATGCTGACACATGCAGGGACCTGCATTACAGGAGAGGGGTCCTGAGTCTGGAAAACACACTGACTTGTGTGTCTGCTGACGTGGAGCCTGAATGAAAGTCAGGAAAAAGGGTTTGGGTGTTAGCTCAGCTACTGATACATTCCCAGCACAAGACAAATCACCTGTGTTTTGGGATCTCAGCTTCATTATCCATAAAATCAGAGGATTTGGACCAGGTGATCTCTCAAGTCCCTTCCAACTCTATGATTTTAAGTGTCCATGTCCATGAACTAAAGAGGTTTGGAAAACAGAGGCTTAACTTATTTTATATAATGGAATTAAGAGCATGAAGTTAAAGACATGAGGAACTAACTCCTTTGGTCAACTTTTGGCCTGAAAGTATCAACCCCCCTAACCCTATGACTCATACATTACCTGGGGACCTATAACTTCCTGACACTTATATCTAAGATTTCAGATTTGTACTTCTCATAGTATTGTATTCTTTTCCTATCCAATTAAAAAATATCTCTTGATGGTGAGAACAAATCAAGTCGATATACCTAGGTGTTTCTAGGTGTTTCTAGGTGTATGCAAGTACCTAGCAAACATCCAGATATATGGGTACATAACTATATTTACATATGTACGTGGGTATATATGTGTGTGTGTATATATAAAATATACAAATGTGTGTGCATGTGTACACATTGATAAACACACACATACCTCAGAGACACTGCCTGTTTGATTCTAGACCATGGGAAAAAGACCCACACCAATTTTTTGGTTTCCCAGTCCATATAAAAGTTATGTATTTAAAAACAATTCCACCAATAACACATGTTCTACAGAACATCATGTTTGGCTTTGAGCTAGAAAAAAATCTGAAAAACAGTGGCTTAAACACAGAAAGGGCTTCTTTTTCTCACATACAAGACACTGTGTAGATAGGGAGTCCAAGGTTGCTGTAGCTGAAGCCCTGCAAGATCATCAAGGCTTCAAACTCCTGTTTCCTATTCTGCCTTCCTCAGCAATGTGGCCTTCGCACTCATGTTTGCATAATGGCTGCTGCCCCTCCAGCCATCACATTCTGATCTCAGGCAGGAAGAAAGGGAAAGATCCAGAAGCCTTTCCCATAAGGCTTTGTCTTGTCTTGAGAAGGGATCCTTTCCCCAAACATGTCTGCCTATACCTTACTGGCTATAACTAGATAACATAGCTTTCCCTATCTGCAAAGTTACTTGGGGGAAGTGAAGATATTTACATAGTAAGCTGGAAATCTTGATGATCATCTCCAACAAAACTGGAGTTCTGTTAGCAAAGAGGAAGGGGAGACTAGATCATAGTAAGCGACAAGCAGTTTCTGCCATATGCCTACTGTAGAAAAGTTAGAAAAAAACGAAGAGGCATTTCTCCATTCTTTTCATTCCATTTATTTATTCCTTTGTTTAGCCTTTCTCCTTCTGTCTCCTGATCCATACCTTATTTGAAAAATAGAGATTTTCGTGGTGTTACCTCAGAGTTAAAGCAACGTTGAGGCTATATCCTTAAGTGATAGCTTTCTGATACAAATAACATTTACACACACACACACCACCCCACCCCGGGAGAATTTAGTAGCCCAAAGATAGAACCTTTAAGGGGGAAAAAATGTAGATAAGGGTTTGGGGCAAAAAATGGTTTCCTGACGAACTGTCAGCATTTTATTTGGGTCACAAAACAGGCCACATTTCCTGTCTTTGCGAAGCCCCACACTTCTTAAATCACTGCCCTGTAACCGGCGGGCGTGTGGAGCCAGACTTGGTGGAGGCCACAGAGGCAGCAGCCTTCCCTGCCTGAGTGCCCGGCGGCTGTTTACTAATGGCTCTAGACACTGATTGCTCACCATTGTCATAATCGCCATGGGTTATATTTTTGAGTGCCCACGGGGGGCAGGGCACTGCACGGTGCAAAGTGTTTACTGTCCTGTGTCTGCTTCCGAATCCTCAGATGTTGTGCTCACACTGAGCTCAGCTCAGACTGCAAGGAATACTGTCCGCTGCTGTCAGCTACCGAAAGTTAAAGCTTTTCAGACTGTGGACATTCCCGGAAGGAATGCGATGAGACAGTGACACTACCACTTTTTAGCTAAGTTTCTTCATCATTAATGGATTTTCTCAACAAGCCTATTAGCAGGTACTATTTTCTTGATTTACGGAGCTCAGCAATGGCATCGCTGACTTCAGGGTTGGCCAGAACCTTAGGGATTTGGAGGAAAAAGAGCTAATATTTATCAGTCCTGGGGACAGTCTTACACACTACTAGGTATAAAACAGATAACTAATAAGGACCTGCTGTAGAGCACAGGGAACTCTACTCAATACTGTGTAATGGCCTATATGGGAAAAGAATCTAAAAAAGAGTGGATATATGTATACGTATAACTGAATCACTTTGCTGTACACCTGAAACTAACACAACATTGTAAATCAACTATACACCAATAAAAATTTTTTTCAAATAAAGATAAATGCTTTATATTTCATTCTCGAATTATCTCTCTGAAGGTGTAATCAGTACACACATTTTGTAGACGAAGCAGCTGTTAGAAGAGTTTAGATGAGTTGTCCAAAGTCACATTAGCTGGTAAAAGATCAAAGCTGAACTTGAACCTGGGTCCTAATTTAATTATCTTTCAGCTACAGTACACTGTCCTTTAAGAAGTGTCATAATATTTCACCAAGAGGTCACAAAACCCAACCCTCATTAGTGAATTGGGTTTAACCTAAACTGAAGGACCCTCACCTCTTATTGACATCAGTGGTTACCCCATATGAGGAAGAACAGGTGCTTTCACAAAGTAAGTGAAGGGACTTAAGAAGTCTAACGGAATTCAGGAATAAGGCATATTATTTTCTTCAAGGTGTATTATGTACTATGTACATTTAACATAGCAGAACTAAAATTACACTCTATCCTTGTTTATTTTGCTTTATTTCCTCCGTACATATTTACATTTTTATTCTGCTTACTGACTTTATGAGTCCTCCATCGTAGTGATAGTTTTCCTAATAGAGTTTTCCTAATAGTTTATCCTTGCTCTTAACCCTTCTTTCATTGAGTAGCAGTTCCTAGCGATGCTATATTTGATTCGTGCTTTCTTGCTTTTGTTCGAGTGCTTTCGTAATTTTCATCCTCATTCACGTCTGCCTCAATCCCCTTCTGCATCATTTCTGAGTGGTACTAACTGCACATTTATTTCCTGAGTGTGTTTTAGAATCCTCCCTCTACCCTCTGTATTTTACAATTGCAGATGGCTTTTCTGCAGCATTCGTATTTTCTCAGAGTCTCTACTTGTTAGAGCTTGAGGCTCCGCCCACTTAACGATTCAGTAAGAACCTGCAGGTCTGCGATTATGATTGCTATTGAACCTGACTGTGCCTTCTATTTCATAGGTGTCATGATTTTCCTTATTTCTAATAATTCCATCTGTAATGATTTTAAACTGTATTATAACTTTAAAAAGGAATCTTGAAGATCTTTTTTTGCACGTTTCCTTCTCTACAGATTTTGCTGTAAAGAGGCTGCTCTTTCCTGTAGTCGTTCTCAGTAATGAAAAGTGTTTATATTAGACACTAAAGCCCAAAGTTGTAGCATTAATCTCTCCTGTTTCTTATGCCACACTCTCTGGCCTTTAACCCCTATCTACCATCTGATAACATGAGATACACCATGTTTGTAGCTTTTCAAAGCATTTTTCATTAGCCTCATACTGTCTTGATATTCAGGCATTGCCTCTGACAAGCACGATTATTTAATAATGTAATATTCCGGCCCGTGTACTTCCCTACGATTACATGGTTAGAAAAAAAAATGATTAGCTATATAATATATTCTGATAGAGACTAAAACAAAATATAATAGCAGATCTAAATATAGTTTTGAAATAAATAGACCAATTGAGGAAAGAAGGCTTGCATAAGAACCAAGAAAAGAACACAAAGAACCCTGGGACCAAATGTAAAGGAATAGTGAAACGGCAACAGCTGTCTACAAAATACATGAAAATTAAACATCAGGTTCTTGGCATATTTTACCTCACAGAATCATGATACAGTTTTTAACCCATTTGAAAGAAAACCAGCAAGCATTAGAATTACCCACAGTAAATGGCCGAGTAGATACCGAACAAGGCAGCCTGACATTCGACCTGCCCACATCAAAACGCTGGGGCAGACAAGGGTCCAGGTGTGGCAGCCTTAGCTGGGCTCAGAAGACAGTAGCACTAGGGACCCAGCCTGGTGAGCAAAACGTTGGAGTCAAGAGAGGACACAGGAGGGGCTTAGGTTGGCTTTAAGTGTGTAAGTCTGAGCACTTAAGATATTCTGGGGTAAGGCAGACCTGCTCCATTTACAGCTGATTCTGATCGTGGGAAATGCAGAGCGCATGTAGTTGGAAACTGCACTATATCCCATGCTGTTATTTATCAGCTGGCATGTATGCGACGCATACACTAACGGAAGGCTGCAGAGAAAATAGTTCAGGAGTCAAAACAGTTAAGTGGAGACAATCAATCTATATTAGTTTTAAAAGTTTGGAAATCCTTGCCTTGACAATAGAAAAGTTGAGTTTTTTATTTTCTGTCATTTTCTTGCGTCATTTAAGCTTATCTATTTTTGTACTATTTCTCCATTAATAAGAAGCTCTAGTCACTTCTTTTCATTGTACTACATAAGCACTCAGTGACAATTAAATTTCCTACTCCTCTTACATTTTGATTCTTTAAGCCCCCTTTTAGTAACTTGTAAAAAAAAAGTCTCTCTATAGACGAGGATTTTACATGTCAAATAGTGGCCTTGTGAAGGGCTACCAATTGGACATCCATCTGTGCATAAATATTTCCCTTAAAAAATAAGTCTAGGAAGATTAGTTTATTTTGGCACTCAGGGTAAGTTTCTTTCATCAGCATATTACTGGCCCTCCCCTCTCCCACAGTTTTCTTCCTGCTGCGCCCCCAGTCATGACACCAGGTGACCAGAGGGGTAAGGACTCTCTGAAGCTAGCCTGAGCGGACACATGGCAGGAGTTGCTCTGAGAGACACCCTCAGGGCCCTCCACTCTCCTGGGGGCCCATCGCTGCGTCCCAGCGGCTCACCTCACCCACAGGTGTTGCAGCGTGCTTTGTGGACCCTTTTCATACTCTTTGCCTTACACAACGCCTCCATCCAAGGCCTCCCCGCCTCAGACCTTGGGAGCTGGTTGTTCACGGCTCCCTTGCTCATGAATAGTTGTTTCTTAGGCTTTGAATAAAATATAGTCCGATATTTGTTCACTCACCCAGCCGGAGGGCTTCCTTTGGAGAGCAGAATAGTTAGGGGGGCCAAGACCCTCACTCCCCGGGGACCCCAAACTCGGCCTCCACAGACTGGTGAAGACTGGAGGACCGCTAAGCACTCAAAAACAAGATTTGTGACAGAGCCAGGAAAGGAGAATGGAAACTCTGGAGTCCAAGGAAAGGCCTTGGCCGGGGGGACACCCAGCAGTGAGTGGCCGTGTCAACCTGCTGGCATCTGTAAGGCCGAGTCGGGGGCGGGGCTGGAGGGGGTTGGTCAGCAGGGTGAAGCGTTTTTAAGAAGAGACAGAAAGTTCATAAACAGCTCTGTACCCCCTGCAATTCTGATCTGAAGCTTCTGGAAGCAAGTGAGCTAGGAGTGGGAATTCCCGTCTAGGGACAGGTAGCTAGCCGACAGCTCTGAAAGGGGAATGATGTGAAGACAGCGTTTGCTGGAATTAGAATAGGGGTCAGTAAGATTTTGCTACAAAGGGTCAGAGGGTAAATACTTTAGGCTTTGCCCGCTATGAGGCAACACTGAAGACACTGTGCAGGAATTTATATGGCAGAAGAGAAGACAAATTTGCACAAAGATTTTATGGATGACCTTCAAAATATAATGATGACACTTAAGCTCGCTTTTAAAAATACAGGCCTACTAATGAGAAGAACGGAATTCTCTTCTGAGGGCATGGCATTTTGCTTAATTGAGGTTCAAACTTAGTTTTCACTACAGTCAGAATCAACTGCAGATTTATCTGTTAATGCTGATCCAAAATGAGATCTTAAGCATTTCATCTTCAAAAGTATCTTTTCACACTTACAGGTATCACCAAACACATGTCAGTACAGGAATGTATGATTTTTTAATTTTTAAAAATTTTTGGCTGCACTGGGTCTTCGTTGCTGCACACGGGCTTTCTCAAGTTACGGTGAGCAGGGGCTGGTCTTCGTTGCGGTGCGCGGGCTTCTCACTGCGGTGGCCTCTTGTTGCAGAGCACGGGCTCTAGGCATGCGGGCTTCAGTAGTTGCGGCACGTGGGCTCAGTAGTTGTGGCTTGCGGGCTCTAGAGCGCAGGCTCAGTAGTTGTGGCGCACAGGCTTAGTTACTATGCGGCATATGGGATCTTCCCCGACCAGGGCTCGAACCCGTGTCCCCTGCACTGGCAGGAGGATTCTTAACCACTGCACCACCAGGGAAGTCCCGGAACATATGATTTTAGTTGAGCATATTTATCGATTGGAAGGCATATAGAATGCTATTTTATATTTCTCTTGATGTTTGATTTTAGCGTGCCATTATATTACATATTAGTAATTTCCAAAGGAAGACTACATGAAAGCTCCTTCATTGCACCATTAATTGGATTTTTAAATATGGACTTTTTTCCTTGTATTTGGATTAAGGTCTGAAAAATGCTGCTAGAACTACATAATTTGAACTTGGAAGCTATATCTACTTCTGCAAATTTGTGTGGAAATAGAGATCTTGTTTTTTTGTTTTAACTTTTAATAGAACATGACGTATATAAGGAAGCTTTATTATGTTTCAAACAGCATTAGTCATCGTAGAAATGACTTTACTGCAGAATAAGTTTTGCATATAAGCACTCTTTTACCTTGTAATTTTACGTCAAATTCATTAAGAAATGTTATCCAGTCGGCACTAAAAGCTAATTTCCAACCACCCAGTGTTTCATAATAGTAGTTGAGGGTGGTACTTCCAACCACTTAAAAGTAGAAAAGCCATTCTCAGCTTGTGGGCTGAACAAATGCAGGCAGCGGGCAGGATCTGGCCTGTGGGCCTTTGTTTGCCAACCTCTGACTTAGACTGTAGGGCCTCTGGAGTTGGACTCCCAATACATACTGAGCCTTGTGCCTTTGGGCAAATTATTTAACCTCTCTAAACCCTCTAAGACAGGAGAAGAGTTTGCCCCCTTCCTAGATTTGTAAGGATTAAATGAAGGGAGTGCCTGAAATACTGTATACAATTAGTAAATAGTCTTTAGTAGTAAAATAGGAAAACCACCATAATGCTATAAATGGATCAAATAATTCAACCACGTGAAATAAGACTGGGAGGGGCGGCAGGGGCGCGGGGACAAGGACGGGAGTTGCTCTTCTGGAAGTGAAGCTAATGCAACGAACTTGGGGAGCCTGCTGTGGAGGACACCTGCCCATCACCAGTCACCTGCTATCTGCGTTCTTGTTGAGGACTTCACTGTTAGAATTACGGTAAGTACTCTATTAATACTGCCATCGTGACACTCTGTTTTGTTCTTCATAACCACCTTACGAGCTAGGCACTGATACCACTGTATAGGCCAGGGAGTCAAGGCTGCCATCCTGGAGTTTACCCAGTTCAGCTTCTCCCAGCGTCCTCCCTCAGCTCATCCACCCTCACCAGTTCCCGGCAGTCGCACCCCAGCTAATCCCACTTCTTCCTCCTCCAGAGTACCTGCCGGCAGACAGCACGCTTCATGGGTTTTGCCCTTCCTCAGACCTTGAAGCTGCCTTTAAAGGTGTTAAAGTCCTTATATATGACCTTTTATGTGACCTGACTATGTGCCTACCCTCCTTCCACAGTGGGTGATCCTGAAACGGCAGGTCTTATTTATTTTTGTGTGAACAGAGATGACTACTGAGTAGTCATTCAGAAGAAAGTATTGAATTAAGTAATGGATGAATGAAGATCATTACATAACTGAAATAGTATTTTATTATTATTCCTCGAGGACTAAAGACAGTGAGTGCTCTTCAGGAATTTATTTCATGCATTCACTATTTTCATATTCTTTTTTATATTATATTATTTATTTATAAACTAAAAGTAACCTTTTACAGAAAGAACACATAGATTAACATGCATTCATGTTCAGATCCCAAGTCTGCCATTAAAAAGCTATGGGGACTTAAGCAATAAAGCTCACTTCTCTGTTCTTTCTTTTATTTCCTTATCTGAAAGTTATCTTTAAGATCAAACTCAATTCCAAAATTTATGATACTTTTCAAAGCATAAGGTTTACTTTTGATAATAGATTCTGTATTATTTATATTTTGAAAAATAACCTATAAGATTTAAATTAGGTAGAGAAATGCAAATCAAAGCTACGAGGTACCACCCCACACCGGTCAGAATGGCCATCATCAAAAAGTCTACAAACAACAAATGCTGGAGAGTGTGTGGAGAAAACGGAACCCTCCTACACTGCTGGTGGGAATGTAAGTTGGTGCAGCCACTATGGAGAACAGTACGGAGGTTCCTCAGAAAACTAAAAATAGAGCTACCATACGACCCAGCAATCCTACTCCTGGGCACATAGCTGGACAAAACTATAATTCAAAAAGACACATGCACCCTTATGGTCACAGCAGCACTATTCACAATAGCCAAGACATGGAAACAACCTAAGTGTCCATCAACAGATGAATGGATGAAGAAGATGTGGTACTTGTATACAATGGAATACTACTCAGCCATAAAAAGGAATGAAATAATGCCATTTGCAGCAACACGGATGCAACTAGAGATTATCATGCTAAGTGAAGTCAGTCAGAAAGAGAAAGACAAAATCCCATATGATATCACTTACATGTGGAATCTAAAATATAGCACAGACGAACCTACCTATGAAACAGAAACAGACTGACATAGAGAACAGACTTGTGGTTGCCAAGGGTGGGTGGGGGAGGGATGGAGTGGGAGTTTGGGGTTAGTAGATGCAAATTATCATATATAGAATAGATACACAACAAAGTCCTACTGTAGAGCACAGGGAACTACATATATTCAATATTCTGGGATAAACCATAATGGAAAAGAATATAAAAAAGAATGTATATATGTGTATAACTGACTCACTTTGCTGTACAGCAGAAATTAACACAACATTATAAATCAACTATACTTCAATAAAAAAGATTTAAATCAGGACTTAAAAATATCTCAGCTCTACATGGCTTTAGGAGATAAACAGTGTCCTTTTTATTGTTTGATAGAAATATGTAAAAAAACATATTTGGTATAGGAATACTAAGTTTTGTTAAACTGTTTCCTTGAGTTGTTTTTTTTTTTAATATATCCCATCAGCATCCTAACTCGATGCATCCTTGAAATTCAGCATTGGGCTCTTTAAACCACATTCAAAAATCACTGCCCATAAGACCAGTGTCTTACCTGGGGCTTTACACTGATGTAGTCAGCAGCCAAAACTGAAAGGACCCATCTGACTGGCAGGAGGAACCAAGGTAATTGCTCTCTCACTTCCCAGAAATGTGCTTTATCTGAGGGACCTCTTACAATGAAAGAAAACTCTAATCTGGTGTGTATACGTGTTTTTCTTTTAATCAGCCCACTGTTGAGTAATGCTTTTTGTTATTGATTACCAGGAAAGGGATTGGTCATTGCTATCCTCCTCCAACACATTGCAACGTTCTTCTTAGGAGAGTCACCAACTTGTGCAGATCGCTTTGCCATGTTCCAAGATCTTCTCCCGCCATAAGGCAGGACTGCAGCTGTCGTCCTGTGTGTTCCCAGCCACTAGCTTAGAGCCTGACACATAATCCCCGACTCAAATAAACATTCTCCGAACGAGAGAACGAATGAAAGCATCGTCATGTTTGACACTCATGACATTATTCCCATTAGACAGATGAGGGAAGAATGGAAAAGGCAGGGTAACTGAGGACTAGATCAGGGTCACAGAGATGATACGTGATAGCACTGAGCCTTAAACCTGACCTTCTGACTTGGGAGCCATTATCTTTTCAGTGACTCCAGGCTGCTTTTCTTGGCAAATCATTAAAGCTGTACAAGTTTTTAAACCAGACCTACCAAGTCACGTTATTTTTCAGTAGATTGTGTTATGAACACTTCAAACTTTTGTCTCTAGCACTTTTATGGTGTTTGGAATCATAAAACAGCCTTAAACTTCCTCAGCACGAGAGCACCAGGAAGGCCGGTTGCGAAACTTTGCCACAAACTTTTAATGGGCGTCTGCGGAGCATTAGGGTCCCCATAAACATTCCGGGGCACTCCCCAGGAGCTCTGTGGGATACTGCTTCCCAAAGCTGTCCAGAAGTTCCGTGAGGTTAGGAACATTTTTGTGTCACTTAGGCAAGTATGGCATCTGCAGGCTCTAATTTCCCAGGTCCAAGGAAAGAAAATATTGGTGATGGAAACTTTCTCCAGGGGCCTCTGTAGAAAGCAAGCTCACTGATCGCAAATAAACCATTTCTAAGACAGCAACAATTCTGTTGACTACGGTTAAAGACAGAACGTGCGGTTCCCGAATGCAATTTCACTTTTCCAAAGAACAGTTTTACTCTTTTTCGGAAATGCCTGGGTGATTATTTTTTGCTGTTTGGTTTTGTTTTGCTTAAAAGGGCTGCTTGGTGTGCTTCCTTAGTCAACATGACAAAGGAAAAGAACAAGCAACCCAAGTATACCCTGAGGGCCTCAAGGGATTGAGGACACACCGGCTTAAATACAAACAGGTACTCCCAGGGCTGCTGGTAAAGACTTTTCAGATCAGGCTAAAATACTCTTCCAACTCTGACCCAGTCAAATTGATTCAGATTAAATGTTTTCTTTTTTCCTTGAGAATGTCTGTTTTCCACAGTGTTTTTAAGAAATCCCCTTAAAAATACTGAGACCTCAGTAATAAGGTGTTAATCTCTTACATTAAGAATTGGATTAAATTTCCTTACAGTGGCCATTCTTGGGTTTTATTATGTTCGGCATACGAATTTTTTTCTTTTGACAACACTATGATTAAAATTACTGACTCTCTGCTTTCTAAATTTGTGCTATTAGGCCTTAGTATATGTATGTGTATTTACTTATTTTTAGACAAGAAATTAATAAGAATTTGGCACCAGGACCAGCAATGGCATCAATATTTTAGGACATTTATATACAGTTTTGGCTATGTAGGGAAGGAAAATAATTTTCCTTTACCCTTCTGAGTTCTTAGCTGAAACCCCTGTAATAAAAGACAGATTAACCAGAATAAAACACAAAGGAATTTGATTAACATGCAGACCTCAGTGTATACATGGGAGATGCCCAGGGAAAAATGAGTGACTCCCCGAGTGGCTTAGAACTCAGGCTTAAATACCATCTTAACAGGGAAAAGGGAGGGGAACTGTGCCCTCTGAGGGGACAGGAAATCATTTTCAGGAAGATGAATGGGCCCTTAGAAGAGCAGATGGGAAGTGTGCTAGTTTGCGACAAAGTGTGTCTAGGTGTGGTGACCACTTCTAGTTTCCTCTCCTGTGACAAGAGTCCATCTTCCCTGGTTGATGAAACTCCCAGGCAGGGGTTTATGATAATTGGTTCCTTTTGGGGGATCTGTCTACAGGCAGATAAGGGGGTTCAGGGAAAGCCTCTCCCTGCGTTGCTGTTTTCCAAGTATCTACAGCTCCCAGTAATCAATACACCAAAGTGGGGACTTTGGGGTGTCCTGTTCTGTGACCCTGCATCAGCTCTACACCTCTCCTATATTCCTTGTAGGTAAGACATAACGTGGTTCAAATATGTGTAATCCCTTAGAAATGATATGATTTTCCCAGTTTAATTAAAAGTTTATAAGTAACGTTGTGACTACTTTTATCTGTAAAATTATACTCTAAAGTTGCAAAAAAATCTTTTCAGGATAATCATTTTGGGAAAATGAAGGATGGGCTTAAATTTGGGGTTTGTTCACTGTGAGCATCCTACCAGATTATGAGTTTTCTATATCATCACGGCTGTATCCTCAACACTTAGTCGGATGACTGATTATGTTACACATTCAATAAAGCTTTGTTGACTGGAAGATCATTAAACTATACACACCATGTGTTGCCCCAGGGGTCAGCACACTAGGGTCCAATCTGGCCCATGGCCTGTTTTGACATGTCCTGCAAGCTAAGAAGGTTTTTATATTTTTAAAGGGTTTTCAAAATAGCAAGGAAGAACATGTGACACAGGCTACATGGCGTACAAAGTCTAAAATATTTACCACCTGGCCCTTCACAGAAGAACATTTGCCGTGTTTAAAATCTTTATTCTTAAATATACACCTATTTTTTAGACATACTTTAGCCAGAACTCAGACCTATTTGCGGAGTAAGGTTATCCGGGGTGGGAGACCCTAGTATTGCCTATTCAAAGTCATCCTCCTCTCTTATTA
This sequence comes from Tursiops truncatus, assembly GCF_011762595.2. Lineage (NCBI taxonomy): Eukaryota > Metazoa > Chordata > Mammalia > Artiodactyla > Delphinidae > Tursiops > Tursiops truncatus. The sequence goes on from NC_047054.1 coordinate 4,814,340, forward strand.
ACAGAACTCCTGTTGTGTACTCACCTCTCGGGATGAAATGCAGTAGGTCAAAGCCAGTCTGGCCAATCCCAGTCGTCTCTCCCAGGGATTTGTCTGGGGTAGACGTGTGACTCAGTCCTGGAAGATGAAACAGAAGGGGAAATGTTCAGGGAGACATCTGGGAAGGATCTTACTCTTGTTTTGGAAGCAAACAGAGAGAAAGAAATACACGTTTGCTCCCACTTTGTTCTGCCTTTCTTGGGACACAGTTATGCGCCGATGTGTTTCGGATCCTTAGCTGTCATCTTTTAACCATGAATGAAAGATCAAATGATTCACAGTGATGCTGGCCTCACACTGTGTCACTGTTGGGCTCCTTGACCTCAGCACCACCCACCTCCAGTTTCCTTGTTGTTTAATAAAACAGCACAGCTTTTCAGTTTAGGCCATTAATTGCGTGTTCTCATACTTGCTGCCAAAATATCCGATTCGTTCAGGTTGTAAATCTGTTCTATTAATGAGCTAGAGTGAATTATTAAAAGTTTGCTTGGAATGAGGAGCTCTCTCAAATGACTTAGAATCGTGAGTGAAATGATAGTATAAGAGGGATTATAGACAGGGATTAATATAACCTGGTACTGCATTATCTTGGACATAACCATTTGGGCTTAAACTTGTATAAGAAGCAGCCACTTGGAGAGCAGAGTGAATTCGACCATGAAATCAATTTAATTTTCCTATCTGATTAAGAAGTAAGTGTGTGTGTGGTGTATGTGTGTTCATGTTCTGTAGGAACATGGAATGCATGGATTACACCCAACTAGAGATTGTTCAGAACATACCAGACTAGGAATTGAGGAAAACACCTTTGACCTCTCAATAGAGACGTTACAAATCCATGCTCTAAAGTTCAGGCTTCTGAATTTCATTAAGAACCCCAAGTTCCTCCCTCAAAGCTTGTTTCCAGAATGAATAAAAACGCAATGCTAGGAGTCAAGATGGCGGACCAGGAGGACGCGGAATTTGCGGCTCCGCACAACTAGGGCACCTACCAGGCCCCGCTCGGGGACCGCGGACACCTAAGGGGACGGGAGGAACCCCCAGCGACCGGGTAGGGCGTGGGGCGTGGGGGGAGTGAGGGGGGAGGAGAAGTGGAGGCGGGAAGGGACTGGCGCCCTGAGGGGCGGCTGGGGGAGGGGAAGGGATCCCACGCTCGAAGGGGGAAATTGGGGGACCATTGGGAGGGCGGAGGATCAAAAGGGAGCGTGGCCAGGTTTCCCCTGCCCACTTGGGCCCCCAGGAGCCTATTGAGACCCCCGGCCTGATCCTCTGCCCATCAGGCCCCTTCCAGCTGCGTGGGTCCTGAAGGAGTGGGAGGGAGGGAAGGGGGAGCAGAAGTAAAGGCCTGACCTCTGGGACCAGCACCACTGGGGGTTGGCTGGGGAAGGGGAGGAGTTCCTACACCCAGTGGGACCCACCCACAGTTAGGGGAGACCCTGGGGGTGGGGGTGGGGGCACAGAGGAACGGAAGGGAACGGGGCCAGTGCTTTCTCTGTCCACTTAGGCAAGTGGAAGCCTGTTGGGCTCTCTGGCCTAATCTTCCGCCCTCGGAGCCTCCCTTCTGCCCTGCAGAGCCCAAGCCCCGCCCCTACACCCCACCCAGGGTCCCGCCTCTACACTCGGAGACCCCCTCGGAGACCCCCTACAATGCGCTGGGCCTAAACCCCACCCACACACCCTCACCCAGGGCCCCACCTCCAAACTTCGGAACTCCACACTCCAGAGGCCCTCCTTCCACATGCTGCCGCTCCCCTTCGAGCAGGTCCTAAGCAGTGGCCCCGCCCCACGCTTGAACATTGCCCCGCCTAGGCTCCGCCCCTCGTTCAAATGTCACCCCCCCAGGTCCCGCCCCACCCTAAACCCCGACCCTGCTTAAACTCCACCCCTGCCTAAACTCCGCCCCCATAGCCAAGACGTTTTGATTTTTTTTTTTCTTTTTTCCTCTTTTACATTGGGGTTCTATTTTACCTTGTTGATTCATTGTTGTTGATTCTTTTATATTTTTATTTTTCCGAATAAATCGTTTATTTTTCTAATTTTATTTTATTCTTTATACTCTGTTAGTGATCGCTCCTTTTGGCTTGTTCCCCCCGCCCCTTTTTTTTTCTTTTTCCTCTTGTGGTTTTATTTTACCTTGTTGCAGTTGTTTCAATTACAGTTTTATTTTTCCTAATATATTTTTTATCTTTCTAATTTTATTTTGTTTTTTATTGATATTGCACTGCTTCTTTTTTTTCTTTCTTTCTTCCTTTTTTTTTTTTTTCTACAGTGCCACGAAGCTTGAGGGATCTTGGTTCCCAGGCCAGAGGTCAGGCCCAAGCTCCTGTGGTGGGAGCTTCGAGTCCAAACCACTGGACTAACAGAGCACCTCAGATCCCAGGGAATATCAATCAGAGAGTGAGGCGTCTAGGAGGTCCTCATCTCGGCACCAAGACCCAGCTCTATCCAACTGCCTGCAAACTCCAGTGCTGGGCGCCTCAAGCCAAACAACCAGTAAGACAGGAATACAGCACAACCCATCAAAAAAAAAAAAAAATGAAATGACAAAAAAATTTGTTACAGACGAAGGAGCAAGGTAAAAACTTACAAGACCAAATAAATGAAGACAAAATAGTCAACCTACCTGAAAAAGAATTCAGAGTAATGATAGTAAAGATGATCCAATACCTCAGAAATAGAATGGAGAAAATACAAGAAACATGTAACAAGGATCTAGAAGAACTAAAGAGAAAGCAAACTGTGATGAACAACACAATTACTGAAATTAAAAATACTCTAGAAGGAATCAATAACAGAATAACTGAGGCAGAAGAACGGATAAGTGAGCTGGAAGATAAAATGGTGGAAATAAGTGCCAGGGAGCAGAATAAAGAAAAAAGAATGAAAAGAATTGAGGACAGTCTCAGAGACCCATGGGACAACATTAAACTCACCAACGTTCTAATTATAGGGGTCCCAGAAGAAGAAGAGAAAAAGAAAGGGTCTGAGAAAATATTTGAAGAGATTATAGTCAAAAAATTCCTTAACATGGGAAAGGAAATAATCAAGTCCAGGAAGCACAGAGAGTACCATACAGAATAACCTCAAAGAGAAACACACTGAGACACATATTAATCAAACTATTAAAAATTAAATACAAAGAAAAAATATTGAAAGTAGCAAGGGAAAAGCAACAAATAACACATAAGGGAATCCCCATAAGGTTAACAGCTGATCTCTCAGCAGAAACTGCAAGCCAGAAGGGAGTGGCAGGACATATTTAAAGTGATGAAAGGGAAAAACCTACAACCAAGATTACTCTACGCAGCAAGGATCTCATTCAGATTCGAAGGAGAAATTAAAACCTTTACAGATAAGCAAAAGCTAAGAGAATTCAGCACCACTGAACCAGCTTTACAACAAATGCTAAAGGAACTTCTCTAGGCAGCAAACACAAGAGAAGGGAAAGACCTACAATAACAAACGCAAAACAATTAAGAAAATGGTAATAGGAACATACATATTGATAATTACCTTAAAAGTCCATGGATTAAATGCTCCAACCAAAAGACATAGACTGGCTGAATGGATACAAAAACAAGACCCATACATATGCTCTCTACAAGAGACCCATTTCAGACCTAGGGACACATACAGACTGAAAGTGAGGGGATGGAAAAAGATATTCTGTGCAAATGGAAATCAAAAGAAAGCTGGAGTAGCAATTCTCATATCGGACAAAATAGACTTTAAAATAAAGACTGTTACAAGAGACAAAGAAGGACACTACATAATGATCAAGGGATCAATCCAAGAAGAAGGTATAACAATTGTAAATATTTATGCACCCAACATAGAGCACCTCAATACATAAGGCAAGTGCTAACAGCCATAAAAGGGGAAATTGACAGTAACACAATCATAGTAGGGGACGTTAACACCCCACTTTCACCAATGGACAGATCATCAGAAATGAAAATAAGGAGACACAAGCTTTAAATGACACATTAAACAAGATGGACTTAATTGATATTTATAGGACATTCCATCCAAAAACAACAGAATACACGTTCTTCTCAAGTGCTCATGGAACATTCTCCAGGATAGACCATATTTTGTGTTACAAATCAAGCCTTGGTAAATTTAAGAAAATTGAAATTGTATCAAGTATCTCTTCCAACCACAACACTATGAGACTAGATATCAATTACAGGAAAAAAACTGCAAAAAATACAAACAACATGGAGGCTAAACAATACACTACTTAATAACCAAGAGATCACTGAAGAAATCAAAGAGGAAATCAAAAATTACCTAGAAACAAATGACAATGAAAATACAGTAGCCCAAAACCTATGGGATGCAGCAAAAACAGTTCTAAGACGGAAGTTTATAGCAATGCAACACTACCTCAAGAAACATCAAAAATCTCAAATAAACAATCTAAACTTACACCTAAAGCAATTAGAGAAAGAACAACAAAAAGCCCCAAAGTTAGCAGAAGGAAAGAAATCAGAAAGATCAGATCAGAAATAAATGAAAAAGAAATGAAGGAAACGATAGCAAAGATCAATAAAACTAAAAGCTGGTTCTTTGAGAAGATAAACAAAATTGATAAACCATTAGCCAGACTCATCAAGAAAAAAAGGGAGAACACTCAAATCAACAGAATTAGAAATGAAAAAGGAGAAGTAACAATTGACACTGCAGAAATACAAAGGATCGTGAGAGATTACTACAAGCAACTATATGCCAATAAAATGGACAACCTGGAAGAAATGGACAAATTCTTAGAAATGCACAACCTTCTGAGACTGAACCAGGAAGAAATAGAAAACATAAACAGACCAATCACAAGCACTGAAATTGAAATTGTGATTAAAAATCTTCCAACAAACAAAAGCCCAGGACCAGATGGCTTCACAGGTGAATTCTATCAAATATTTAGAGAAGAGCTAACGCTGATCCTTCTCAAACTCTTCCAAAATATAGCAGAGGGAGGAACACTCCCAAACTCATTCTACGAGGCCACCATCACCCTGATACCAAAACCAGACAAAGATGTCACAAAAAAAGAAAACTACAGGCCAATATCACTGATGAACATAGATGCAAAAATCCTCAACAAAATACTAGCAAACAGAATCCAGCAGCACATTAACATAAAAGGATCATACACCATGGTCAAGTGGGGTTTATCCACTTGATATATATACTTTGTGTATATTCTTCAATATACACAAATTGATCAATGTGATACACCATATTAACAAAATGAAGGATAAAAACCATATGATCATCTCAATAGATGCAGAAAAAGATTTTGACAAAATTCAACACCGATTTATGATAAAAACTCTCCAGAAAGTGGGCACAGAGTGAACCTACCTCAACATAATAAAGCCCATATATGACAAACCCACAGCCAACATCGTTCTCAATGGTGAAAAACTGAAAGCATTTCCTCTAAGATCAGGAACAAGACAAGGTTGCCCACCCTCACCACTATTATTCAACATAGTTTTGGAAGTTTTAGCCACAGCAATCTGAGAAGAAAGAAAAATAAAAGGAATCCAAATCAGAAAAGAAGAAGTAAAGCTGTCACTGTTTGCAGATAACATGATACTAAACATAGGAAATCCTAAAGATGCTACCAGAAAACTATTAGAGCTAATCAATGAATTTGGTAGAGTAGCAGGATACAAAATTAATGCACAGAAATCTCTTGCATTCCTATACACTAATGATGAAAAGTCTGAAAGAAAAATTAAGGCGACACTCCCATTTACCACTGCAACAAAAAGAATAAAATACCTAGGAATAAACCTACCTAAGGAGACAAAAGACCTGTTGCAGAAAACTATAAGACAGTGATGAAAGAAATTAAAGATGATACAAACAGATGGAGAGATATATTATGTTCTTGGATTGGAAATTGTGGAAATGACTCTACTATCCAAAGCAATCTACAGATTCAGTGAAATCCCTATCAAACTACCAATGGCATTTTTCACAGAACTAGAACAAAAAATTGCACATTTTGCATGGAAACACAAAAGACCCTGAATAGCCAAAATAATCTTGAGAAAGAAAAATGGAGCTGGAGGAATAAGGTTCCTGGACTTCAGACTATACTACAAAGCTACAGTAATCAAGACAGGATGGTACTGGCACTAAAACAGAAATATAGATCAATGGAACAGGATAGAAAGCCCAGAGATAAACCCATGCACATATGGTCACCTTATCTTTGATAAAGGAGGGTCTTCATTGCTGCGTGCCGGCTTTCTCTAGTTGCTGTGAGCAGGGGCTACTCTTCATTGCAGTGCGTGGGCTTCTCATTGCAGTGGCTTCTCTCATTGCGGAGCATGGGCTCTAGGCACATGGGCTTCAGTAATTGTGGCACATGGGCTCAGTAGTTGTGGCCCATGGGCTTAGTGGCTCTGCAGCATGTGGCATCTTCCTGGACCAGGGATCGAACACGTGTCTCCTGCATTGGCAGGCGGATTCTTAACCACTGCACCACCAGGGAAACCCTGAACTGATTTTTTGATGATGGTATTGCCACCATCTTTTTGAATGACTTTTGGAAATGATTAATTTTTGAAACAGAATTTTTGTCAGAGGTGGCCAATTTATTAGGCTGACCAACATCTGACATTTTCACTGAAATCAGGGAGCCTATTTAAAAATTTCTCCATCCATTTCTCTTTTAAAAACACATAGGAAAAATGTTCATCCCTCATTAGGAATATGTAGAAATATTTTGGAAATGTGTGAACACAGTATGTAAAATCAGTGTAGTATACAACTATAAAGTCTATCGGTGTAATGTGTCAGATTGTCAGTGTCAGTGGGAGATTGTAATAAAAAGTGTAAACATGAAGGTCCCCAGTTAATTTGCCATGCTATCTTTTTTCACTTGTATTCTCAGTAGATGACAGAATTCTGTGTACCTGCCCATCAGGTTTTCCTTGTGGTCCACATATGTTCAATGTCATTCCATTTTAATTAACCTCAAGATTCTAGTTTATGTGGCAGAGCTGGGTTCCCTAATTATTTTCATAAAACTAGTGATCTTCCCAGAAACAAAGCGTGAGAGAAGATGCAAGCCATCAGAACCACTGCTAAATCTCACACAAATAGGCAAGGGTACTAGAAAACGTAACAAACTACTGTTTTTATATTTTTTTAAAGACGCTCATATTATTTAATTTTTGCTGAATGGTGTTAGAGTTAACTCTAGAAATGACTCAGGGGCTAATTCTTTTTCTTTCTGGACATCTGTCTATCTATATGTATATTTTAAAGCATATTAAAGAACATATGCCCTATGGTAATAGTTTTCATCTTTATAACGTATGTGAAAAATTATTCTTGTTTTATCCTCTCAGGATAGTTAAGATGGAATTGAATTCACTGTTGCTCACATGCTGGCCTTGACAGAGAAAAGCTAGGATTATCTTCAGAATCAAAGCTTCATTATTGAGATAAAATGAAAGAGACTTTACCGCTCTTTATGTAATTAAATGCAATCATTATTAAGAAAATTTTTCTGCACAGCTGTTAGGTTGAAAAAAATTTGCATTATCAGTAATCCCTTTATATCTTTGACATGTTTCATAGCTCCTTATGTATTCCCTAGTCTGAAAATGAAAGAGAATTTGAAACCTTCCATAGGTAAGTGTTGCTTATTTGTTGCCTTAATAGCAATTCTATACCTTGTTTGTTTGTTTTTTTTAACTCGTGAACCATTCAAATGATTAAGATGCCACGTCCTTACAATTTATCCACTCAGTGGCTTGTAGATAAAGGGTCAAATGGCCAAGCAGGTCACAAAATAGTCCATTCAGTTTAGTCTCAAGCTTTGACAACTGAAGTAATAGCCTCCAATGAGGCTGTTAATTAGGCAACTTGTGTCATAACATATGTGCGAGAGTGGAGGTTGCATTGTGTTCCAACATAAGGGTCTGGATAGGTCCATGGTTGGGGAACTGGGGTGACTGGTGTATTACCTAAGCTACTTGACCACATCTGACAAGATTTTCCAATATATTCATTAGTATTAAAAATATAGTTAAATTTCCATTGTCTAAATCTCAAATGATTCTGAACTCAGGCAGGGAAGATAGAGGTGCAGCATACGGGGATCCTTAAAAACCCATGTATTTATCCAAGTTCAGTAATTAGTCCAAGCTGAGACCTGAAAGGCCTGGGAATTTCCCATGCCAGTCCCTTGGTAAGTGGCCCTATGCACAGGTCCTTCCTTAAGGGAATCTGTTGTACTCTTTATTTAATCTCGCTGTTTGTCTTGAGAAGTGATTTACACCTAGGAATTAGATGAGGTGGCCTTCTACTCTTTTCAGGTGTCAAAGACAGGCTTTTGCTTACAACACCCGAGATTTGTAAGTTGACTCAGACCAAGCTGGACTCTAAGTCATCTGCCCAACCATTTTAGTCCAAGAGATACCACGGTAAGTCAGAAGCTACTAAAGACCCTTATGGGGCAAATGATTCTGGTATCTTTCTGTCCCTGCTGCCTATCTTTGTAATCATGAGCACCTTGTTTCTAGCAGTTCATTGCTGCCGCTTAGTCTTTTCCTCTCTGGGATCCAATCCTTCTCATGGAAATCAGTGAGCCTATATCAACCGCTGCATTTCCACCTTACATAAGGTCGACTGGGGATGTCTTCCAAGGTGCTGTATGGTTTTTTTTTTTAATAAAAATATATATTAAAAATTTTTATTTGGAAATAGTTTCAAACTTACAGCAAAGGTGCAAAAATAAGCCTATACGAAGAACAACAAATGCCCTTGACCCTGGTTCACTTATTTTTAATAGTTTGCTCCATTTGCTTTATCAATGGACTCTCCCGCTCAACATTTGGGAGTAAGTTGCATACCTCTGGGTCTTTTGCCACTAAAAACTTATTTCCTAAGCAAAAAGATATATTCTCATGTAACAACCGTGCAGTTATCATCTTCAGTAAATTTAACATAAATTTCATACTTTTGTTTATCTATCATCCATTTTCCAACTTGGTCCATTGACCCAATAATGTTCTGTTGAATTTGCTTGGCCTCCAGTATAAAATGTAGTCTAGGGTTAGGTATTGCACTCAGTTGTCATGTGTTTTTGAGACTCATTTAATTTGGAACACTTCTAAAGCCTTTCTTTTTCTTTTATCACTATTTTTACTATTTATTACTATTATTAACGTTTGTGCAGAATACAATCCTCCCCTACCTTTCAAAAAACAGAAGAGAATGCTCCTCGTTTTGAGTTTGTTTGATGTTTCCTCATGATTAAATTTAGATTATGTATTCCTAGGCAGAACACTACATAAAAGACACCGTGATTTGATGTCCTTCTCAGGGTATCAAATCAAGAGGCATACAATGTCAGTCTACATCTTTATCACCCTGTGAACGTGTCTGATTTCTTCACCTTGCCTTGTAGTGACTAAACAATCTAGAGGGACAATTTAAGATCATACAAACATTTTGCTCCTTATCAAAATTTGTCCCCCTGATTTTAGCATCAATTGATGATCCTTGCCTGTACCAATATTTACTATATTACTGTAATTCCACAATTCCCTTCACACTTACCAATCAACATTTGGCATTCTTCTAAAGCAAGAGCCCCTCTCCTCTTTCCTTTCTTTCTTTCTCTATCTCTTTCTTTCTTCTCTGTATAAGTACATATCTTATATACATATATATAACCATATATATTTTCTGTATAAGTCTATACCAAAATATACAAGTAAACATATATATGAAGGTGAATATATATATATATTTAATATATTTTAGTGTGGACTCATAGTTTCCCATTTTTTTTACCCCAGTGGTTTATAACCAATTTATTCTAAATGCTAGATATCTAATGCTGAAGTCCCCTCAAGAGAAATTCTTGCATAATAGATTGAATGATTTAGGAGCACATCAAATAAATCCATTCCATTCTTATCTTTCTAAGTTTTAAAATTCCTTCTTCCATATTATCCTAAATTTTTTTTTTTTTTTTTTTTCCTGCAGTACAGGGGCCTCTCACTGTTGTGGCCTCTCCTGCTGCGGAGCACAGGCTCCGGACGCGCAGGCTCAGCGGCCATGGCTCACGGGCCCAGCCGCTCCGTGGCATGTGGGATCTTCTCGGACCGGGGCACGAACCCGTGTCCCCTGCATCGGCAGGCGGACTCTCAACCACTGTGCCACCAGGGAAGCCCCTATCCTAAAAATTTTAGGCATCTCACCTTCATTTAGTGCAGGCCACCCACTGAGTCCATATCCCAGTTGACCAACCAAGCCAACATTTAATACCATATTGGGAAGTTTATGTTAGCACAGTGAGCATATAATCCCTGGTAGGTACACCCATATTGCTATATTTGGCCTGATCAATAGTTATATTTCTTTTTCCTTTGTCTAGCCCTCTTGGAACCATTCTTACACATAGTCCTCAGCTTTCTGCCAATATATATTAGCAGAGTCATAGATCCATCTTGATACGTGATGTACCTTTTCCTATGTCAGACTGTATTTGTCTTGTTGGGACAAGCTGGGACCTCACTCTCAGTCATAGCTACAGGGTGCAGTAGAGGCAGAGTTGAGGAAAAGGAATTGTCACCCATTTGAGAGGTGAAGGTATCACAGGGTCTCCACACGAGTCTAGGCTTGTTTCATCAGAGAGGGAAGAACTGTTGGCCGAGGTATTTTCACTGGTCTCTGGGGATACAGAGGGGTCAAGTCCATTTGAATCCACCAAAATGTCCTCAGTCAGGACTCCACTTTCTCTTAATAAACGCTCAAGCTTTGACATACAAACCATGGCAAGGCTTTGCATTCAATTTATGTTGTGATTTAGCAAATTAGAGGAACTGACTGTCTGATTTCTGGCTATGTCAGTTTCGAGGCTGCAAGAGATGATGATAAATGTTCCTTAAGTTTCTAACCATGTCTTGGGCTGAGAATTGAAAACTCAGAGAGCGTGTCCCTCCTCCTGCTTCCAGCACAGTGTAAAAACAGGATCCGCTCCAAACATCTTAAGGAGGAAAAGATGAAATGCAGAGAATGATAGGCTTACGTTAAGGAAGACTGGAAGGACAGATTGTAGTTGAGGCACCAGAAATGACTTCCACAATCAAGGGCAGAGATCCCCAAGGGACCAATTCCACTGGGACAACCACTGGAACTGAGAGCGGCCGCGGTGCAGGGACCAGGGATCCGGTCTCACAAAGCTAACGCCTTACTGCCTCTGACGCGACTCCTATCGAAACAAAAGCAGCAGGAAAAAGGACAGTTAAGAAGGCAGAAAATCTTCAGATTTCCATGACCTTGTTTGTTAGGAAAACGTCAAAAGGGACAAGAGATGCTTTCGAACTCATTTTCACTTTACAAATCTCACTCGAGTGCATTCAGTCTGAGGAAACTAATTTGCATCCGGAAGCCTAGTTGCCATGGATAAATGTCATTTTCAGTTTTCCCAAATCTCAGTCAGAGACAGGGTAGAGATCTAGGCTGAACAAGCCAACCACAGTACTTAGCACGGCCCACCATCGAGAACCGCCACACTTGGACTCACAGTCAAAACCCATTTACCTATTTTTAATGAGACTTGTGAGCAGCAAATACTTGATTCAATGCTCATAGTGTGTACGTATAAACCATACTCACGAAGTTCATAAAGCAGATGATTCCAACTCCCCCGGACTTAAGTGCATGACACCTCTTTTCCTCTTTTGTTTGATTCTTAAATCATAAAAGTAAACGGCACCCAGCTCATGGCTAAAGGGATTTCGATGTTTCGTTTTATACTTAATGGTAATGCATTTTTCTTTTCTAACAAAGCCTTGGTATGTTAAAGTTAATCAACCAATAATTACATTCATTGCAATTAATATATTGCAATTAATATAAATTGCAATTAATATATTTGCAATTAATTAATTAATACAAATTACAATGAATATATTTGCACTTCAGGCACAGCAAGACCCAGCCGATCTTTCAACAACATGGTATGGAAGATCCAGTCCAGCACTCAGTAAGGAAGAGTCTTATCTCCTCACAGAGGTAGCTGGGCTAATCTGAGTGTGCTGACCATACGACATCCTCTTGACTGTTAACTAACAGATTGGCTAACTTGATATATCTGTTGATATAGGTCGGATGTAAACATGTCTTTTATGTTGTTGCTTTTATCAGTAACTGCATTTTTAACTGAAGTAGAAATTCATGGGGAAAAAAGGAAAAACACAACTGTAGGCTAATTGGCTTTGAAGCTCTGGGGGATTCATTTTATTATGGAAGATTCAACTGAAAGATAAATGCACATACACAGCATGAAAAGTATCGACCACACGGAAACCACAGGAGAAAGCTCAGTTGGCTTGTGAAGCTATCTGATGCAGAGGTGCACAGACATAAACTAACTTTTATTGTGTTTGTTTTATTTATACTTGTTTATTTCTTCAAAGCAATGACTTATTATTTGAAAAAGAATTTATTGAAAGGGAAAAAAGACTAAGAGAAGAAACTTTAAAAAGTGTCTTTCTAATATCTTATTTGAAGGTTTTCATTTTGTGGTAAATTATTTTGTTGCATTTTAAATTTTAACTTATGCTTGCAAACGTTTACTAGTTAACACATTAACCTTTGTAATTCTTGCCTAAGAATATTTATTCTTCAAGCTCTGTTGTGAAAAGAATCTCCTTTATATAATAAAGTAAGGTGGGTATATATTAGAGTCAAGTTTCAGTTATTATCTGGCCTTTTGTGTAGGAGTAGTTGACCCTTAAGAATACCTTTCCAAGGCAAAGCCCTCTGACTGCTTTGTAGCAATCAAATACCAATGGTGTCACAGGGAAAAAAACACATCTTCACTTCTGATTGAGTGTCTAGAAGATTCATTCCATTCTCCAAATCTCTCTGAACAATGTAGATTGATCTTTGGAAGAGATAATGTTAACAGATATATGGTGCAAAGTTTTAAACATTATTTCATATGGTATTTTTTAATTTACTGAAAATAAGTATTTTAAATTATATCACAAAAATCAATATTCTGACCCCAACTACAGATATGGAAGATGACACATACAAAAATATCACTATAAGGAAACAGAAGAGGTAGCTGAGAGAAGGGTGATGTGACCTTAGGAGCTGCGAGCAGGGCAGGGAGGGGGAAGGAGATCATGTCGGGCTTTGGCGACTGTTTAACCATTTTTATTCCAATTGGAAGTCACTCTAAGATTTTAGCAGGGATGTGACATGATCCTACTTATGTTTTACAAATATCAGTCTGCTTTTTATACTTTTATAGCAATAAATGTTGTGATGATTTTTTTAAACTAATTATTTAAAAAAATTTTTGGCTGTGTTGGTTCTTCGTTGTTGTGTGCGGGCTTTCTCTAGTTGCAGCAAGTGGGGGCTACTCTTCGTTGTGGTGCGTGGGCATCTCATTGCGGTGGCTTCTCTTGTTGAGGAGCATGGGCTCTAGGCGTGCGGGCTTCAGTAGTTGTGGCACGCGGGCTCAGTAGTTGTGGCTCGTGGGCTCAGTAGTTGTGGCTCGCAGGCTCCAGAGCACAGGCTCAGTAGTTGTGGCGCACGGGCTTAGGTGGTCTGCAGCATGTGGGATCTTCCCAGACCGGGGCTCGAACCCGTGTCCCCTGCACTGGCAGGCAGATTCTTAACCACTGCGCCACCAGGGGAGCCCTGTCGTAATGATTAATAGCACATTTTTGACAGAGGATTTATCCCTTTTAACAGATGTTTTCTTCATGATTTCAGCTAGTTCACTTGTAGCACAGACACCATGTAAAAGATGCTTTTAAACACAGGAACCATCTTTAAAACTGTTTCTGAATGAAGATGGGTTTTAACATAAATAAATGTGATATGTATAAAAAGCAAATTTAGAAGATATGTACATGTTACTGTGAAATAGAAGATATGTGACAAATATTAAGTGCTTCACAGTGTTGTTGATAAAAGTTACAATGTGGCTAAACAGTTCTTGTTGTAGGTTAGGTGCATGTTAACATTAGTGTATTAAAATATTTGGACAATATTTGCTATAAAGAATACTGATGTAGCAATATACAATTATAATGTAATTATAATGATATAATAAACTATTATCAATACATAATTCTATAATATATAATATTATAATAAACAGACTCAGGTTTACTATTTAACTCATAGTTTAAATATAATAAGTTAAAAGGCAAAAATATGCCAGCATTTTAGTAGAATTCAGTAAAAAGAATGCCTATTCTGGCCTGTATAAGGAACTGGTAAGACTAACAGGTTTGTACAGACAGTGCATGTTTTTTGCAAAACCACCACTTAGAAAAAGACCATAGCTACCTTTAGGGTGCTGGGTGTTTGTATCTCATTCATACACACAAGTTGTCTTTTGGAATCAGAAGCAAAAACCGTGGCCTATAGCACTGGTTAAAAGCAGGAGCTATTGCTCTAACAAAGAGTAGTTCTCTACCTGAGCTGGTAGGAGATTGGCAGAAACTCCGCTCTTAATAAGCAGAGCGGGCTCACGGTCCCGCAGCGCCCCCTGGAGGACGACGGCAAAGTCGCAGCCCGTCAGGCCGCAGGAGGAAAACAAGGAACCCGTGATGCTGATGGGCATTTCTGAGGAGGCTCTACAGGCAAGGAAAGAACGCGGAGAGCTGGAAGGTGACAGGACAGACAGCACGAGAAACGGCGTAACGCAGCCGGTTAATGATTCTAACCGCTGAGAACGTCACAGCTGGTAAGGGAAGGTGGCGCAGGTGAATTACCTCTTGATAACAGGGAAATCCTTCACAAGATTTGCCTATCAGGACATGTGGAAATATTTTGCTTGTGATAATAAAGCATTAAGGCCAGTTTTTAAAAAAGGATATATTATTGAATCTGCCACCTGTCAACTTTGAGAATGCAAACGAAAAGAAGCCTATGAATTACAGCCCAGAATGTGCGCTCATGATCCTGTTGTTACCGTCAGAGGCTGTCCTGGTGGTTAATTTACTGCTGATAAATTTTTGATACAGCCGCATTATCATTGGGCTCTCACCATTGTACAGGAGATTGTCCCTTCATATTTTCAGATGACCTAAAAATACAGAATACTCAAAAGATAAGTGGGAAATATTATTAGCCAGATCCCTATTCTTTTTAATTACGCACAGATGCAATTCTTTTTTTTCTTTTTTTACATTTATTTATTTATTTTTGGCTGTGTTTGGTCTTCGTTTCTGTGCGAGGGCTTTCTCTAGTTGCGGTGAGCGGCGGCCACTCTTCATCGTGGTGCGCGGGACTCTCACTATCGCGGCCTCTCTTGTTGCGGAGCACAGGCTCCAGACGCGCAGGCTCAGTAGTTGTGGCTCATGGACCTAGTTGCTCCGCGGCATGTGGGATCTTCCCAAACCAGGGCTCGGACCCGTGTTCCTTGCATTAGCAGGCAGATTCTCAACCACTGTGCCACCAGGGAAGTCCAACAATGTAGTAACTAGTTTTTTTGTTTTTTGTTTTTTGTTTTTGCGGTATGCGGGCCTCTCACTGTTGTGGCCTCTCCCGTTGCGGAGCACAGGCTCCGGACGCGCAGGCTCAGCGGCCATGGCTCACGCGCCTAGCCGTTCCGTGGCATGCGGGATCTTCCTGGACTGGGGCACGAACCCGTGTCCCCTGCACCGGCAGGCAGACTCTCAACCACAGCGCCACCAGGGAAGCCCTAGTTTTGTTTTTGTTTTTGTTTTTTTTTGTTGTTTTGTTTTGTTTACGGTACGTGGGCCTCTCACTGTTGTGGCCTCTCCCGTTGCGGAGCACAGGCTCCAGACGCGCAGGCTCAGCGGCCACGGCTCACGGGCCCAGCCGCTCCGCGGCATGTGGGATCTTCCCGGACCGGGGCATGAACCCGTGTCCCCTGCATCGGCAGGCGGACTCTCAACCACTGCGCCACCAGGGAAGCCCGCAATTACTCTTTTAAATCGGGTTGGAGAAGAGATGCTCCTGAAGTACTGGAAATTCTGCAAATGTAAATTAGGGGTGCAGGGGACAACTGTGGTTTATCAACAAGAGACATGAAATAGCAATTAACATTTTCAGGCCATGGCAAGGGGGTGTAAAGAGGTGTATTGGACCCTTCTTTGCCCAGGATTCCTGTGGGTTTTTGGTTCCCTGCCAATCACTGTGTCAGGGCAGCTTGCTTAGTGCACTTTGATAACACCATGGCATGTCTTCTGGTTTTAGCTTAAAGCCTCTTGTTGAAAGTGTGAGTTAATATTGGTTCTAATACTACATTCATGTGATAATAAAATAATGCCAGAGCAAGGCTGTCTATTTCACTTTCCAACCACAGCAGGAATTGAATCCACAGCCTCAAAAATGAATTATTTTCACTTAAGTACTTATGTAACGAGACATAAGATCACAACTTTAAAAAGCTCTAAAGACGAATATTTTACGAAGCACACACCTCTGCACATAGGGACTATGGTAATAAAACAGACATGGACTTTCTTCACGGAACCTAGAGGATAATTATTAATCTTACGGCAGCCATTGATTTGGTTAATCTGTTGCTTGCATTTGCATTTTTAAGAAAGTTTAGAATGTTTAAAAAGATTGGCTTTGGGTAGAAAGTGAGATACCTGAGGTTTATTTCAGGCAAGTGCAGAGTGAGGAACCTGTAGTAACGACTAGGACGGAGCCACTCTAGGTAAGGACGGAGACGACGTGTATCATTGTCGTGACCAGGACGGAGCCACTCTAGGTAAGGACGGAGATGACGTGGATCATTGTCGTGACCAGGACGGAGCCACTCTGTGTAAGGACGGAGATGACGTGGATCATTGTCGTGGGCCGGTGTTCAGCCTCTGGAGTGGATGATCCAATCTGATCCTCACACTGTCTGAGGAAGTAGGTGCTCTTACTATCCTCCCAATGCTCAGGGAGTTTGAGGTTTAGCTCCACTTAAATCAATTGCCCAATGTCACACAACTACTAAGTATATATTTTAGTATTTCTCACCCAATTAAAAATCTAGAAAGTGGAAGATTTTTAGCAAGAAATAATTAACATAATTAGGGCTTCAATACACACAAATAGATATTAGTAAAACCACAGAGGTGCCAACGTCAGGCATCATAATGTGACTCAATAACTGTCACTACCCTCTGTGTACTTTGTTTTACTGCTCTTACAAACCACCAACTATCTCCTGCTAACGCTCATTCCAGAAAGAAGTCTTCAGAATATTATAATGATTAGACATGAAGCTGAAAGGTGGAACTGTCCGTCAGGAATAATCACCTGGTTTTCAAAAACAAGCTCTTTTCAACTGTTTGTACACAAATCATTCAGCCAGGAGCAAGACATCAGAAATTCTTAGCAGGAGGCAGATGGGAGGTCAGAGCAGATTACTGCAGTCAGTGGGCACTCAGCGTAAGGAAGCTTATAAAATGAAAAAAAAAAACCCCAAAAAAACCCCAAAAGGCTTTGCCTCCTCTTGTTCATAATAAAATGCGGACACACCTTAATTATAGTGCTATGAAAGGTGCTTCACCATATGGGACTGAGTACAATAAATATGTCATATGTTGGTTCTTGGGGAAGGAAAATGTTGTAGAATATCCTCTTTGTAAGAATCATATTTTTATGAGCCTGCTGAAGAGTAGCTGAACGTTGAATCAAAGCACGAATTCTCAAGACCATCATAATCAGAGTAGGCAGAGTATATATTTGCTCAGGGAAACATCTGTTAAGGAATTTCTCCTGAGTCTCATCAGTAGTTGGCAAGCTTTACCGCATTAACTATGTTTTCATTATTGGCCTGTCGGCAGAATAGTTTACACTACTTGTCCTTCTAGCATTAATTCACTGGCGAAGAAACAGCCTTTTTAATGGCCTGCCTTTGTTGATAATGCTCACAACAGAATTTAAATTATAAATTCACTCCCTGATTTGTAATTTATTGAATTGTATTCTTGAATTTTATATACATGCAAAGAGCTCTAAAAAGGATATAAATAGTAAGCTATGAAATGAGTGTGAATCAACTGTGGTGTTAAAATTGACAACTTAGCTACTTTTGGAATATTACAGAAGCTGTATCTTTACCTTGTAACCCTTTGTTCACAGAGATCATGCCATAATTTCTGATACTTCTCAGTGAAATTATTGAAGTTGGGTAAATTATATACATAGAAAAATCTTCTTTGGTCCAAGTAGAGGCACTTTCAGGCAAAATATACTTTCATCAAACTCTCAAATCAATAATAGGAAGTAAAGCATTTTCTGGAAAAAAAGAAGCCAAAAAAATCATCTTCTTTGATACATTTATCTCATAGATGTATATTGCAGGTGGCATACATAAAATGTAGGATGGGCTCTTTGGGGATATGTTTTGACATTAAATACATTTGTGAACAGGATGATGTTATTTTCTTTCTAGTCTCCATTCGGTGCTTCCCATGTGTCATGTAGTCAGTAAAAGGCTGTCTTGATAAACCCATTTATATTTTGTTGCATAATGTTTACAGTTGATTTGCAAGTGATTAATTTTTGAAATTCTGTTAAGAACACTTAACATGAAATATACCCTCTTAAGAAAATTTTAAGAGCACAGTATGGTGTTGTCACCTATAGGCACTATGTTGTACAGCAGATCTCTAGGATTTATTGATTTTGTATAAATGAAACTTTGTACCTGTAGAACAGTAACTCCCCGTTTCCCCTCTCCCCCGGCTCCTGGTAACCACCCTTCTACTCTCTGCTTCCCTGGAGCTCGACTACTTTAGATCCTTTTATACAACTGGAGTCATGCAGTCTTTGTCCTTCTGCGACTGGCTTATTTCACTCAGCATCATGCGCGCTGGGCTCATACACGTTGCACGCGGCAGGCTTTCCTGCTTTCTGAAGACTAAATAATATTCCATTCTATGTATATACGTTATTTTCTTCATCCATTCATCTGTTGATGGATATTTAGGTTGTTTCCATATCTTGGCTATCGTGAATAATGCTGCAATAAACATGGAGATGCAGGGCTTCCCTGGTGGCGCAGTGGTTGAGAGTCCGCCTGCCGATGCAGGGGACGCGGGTTCGTGCCCCGGTCCGGGAGGATCCCACATGCCGCGGAGCGGCTGGGCCCGTGAGCCATGGCCGCTGAGCCTGCGCGTCCGGAGCCTGTGCTCCGCAACGGGAGAGGCCACAACGGTGAGAGGCCTGCGTACCGCAAAAACAAAACAAAAACAAAAACATGGAGAGGCAGATATCGCTTTGAGATCCCGATTTCAATTTGAGGACGTGGAGAGATTGGAACGCTTGCACACTTTTGGTGGGAAGGTTAAGTAGTGCAGCTGCTATGGAAAACAGTATTGCGGTTCCTCATAAAATTAAAAATAGGAGTACCATATGACCCAGCAGCCCCACTTCCGGGTATATGTGCAACGGAATTACGTTTGCATGGCACTCGCTAAAACCATATCAAAATATCATATAATTACTATTATAGAAAAAGATTTCAGTTTCCTCTAACATTTTATCTGGTCAAAATATTAATATAACTTGGCCAACAATGAGCATGGACGAGAATGAAGGTACTATTTCCGTTGGGTGCGATATCAACCTGCAGTTGCTGACGGTATTATTAAGTTTCAGTAATGTTTAGGTCATCAGTCTCTCCAAGCACCTTTCAGAGTGCTTGATGACAGTGCAAACACCAAGCTGTGCTACATTAAAAAATGATGAATCTCTGTCCGGGTAAAAAGCTCTGCCCTTTGGCTGTCATAATGTATCACCATTTTGTTTAAAAATGGGTATTCGCTGTGCTAAATGGCAACAGGGTACGGGGAATTTTATAAATAGGTGGAATGTTTGCGCTAGCTAATGTCAGAACTTACGTGGTTGAAAGTGCAATTGGAAATCTAGGGGAAATCATCAGTTCCCCGTGAAATAAATGACTTTGTTAAATTAAAATCATGGTGATCAGTTATTTAAGTGTCAAAAGATGATTTAAAGTATCATGCTCTTCATAGGGTAACTCAATTTTAACTTTAAATTTTCACTCTTAAAAGATAAAGTCTATGTCTCCTACCTAAACATAACTTTACATCATCATACATAATTTTGGTAATTCATAAAGTTCAGAGGAATCTCTTTCTGATCCTTGCTGTTTGATTCATTCAGCCCTTAGTCACATTATGGCCATGTTATTTTGTTTTGGACAAGAAGATTTTATTTTTGACAGGAAATGTATCTCCTGAGCACACAGTGCAAATGACCGTCTTTAACTGCTCTTCTGCTGATTGATTTATAAGGCAGCTGCGCTCACTCCCACGCAAACTTCCTTATTACTCAAAGGGGGTACTTTACAGATACAGAGGAGGAAAGTTGCGCAGTGCTTGCTGTAACTTTTAAATTTTATTTTATTTTACTCTTTTATTTTATTTTTTTGACTTATGTGTTTTGTCCTGTATCTGTGTTTACTATGATAATTATGTTACTTTTGGCTCTATTATCATTCCTTATTCAATGTACATGGTAAAACCTCCATTTTTATCAGCAAATTTTTTTAAGCATACAGAAGAGTATGGAAACACTACAATCATCACACCAAGCGAACAACACGAAGCTTTATCAAATCTTTAACAATTTGATACATTCAATCTGTATTTAAAAAATACAGATTTTTTAAAGAAATGAAAGATCACAGAAAGAATTGCAGTACTTGGCTACCTTTCCCAGACTGTCTCTCTGCCCTCCATTCATATCTTGTTCACTAGAATGTTTGTCAGTTTCGTGTATGCATTTATACTATTACTGCACAAGGATCTATACATCCACACTATGTCATGTTTTGTATATTTTCAGTCTTTATACAAATAGTCTGAGACTGTGAATATCATTATTTAACTTGCCATTATTTTTCAGTATTCTGTTTTTGAGTTTTCACCGTGTTAATACATACATCCCTGAATGATTCATTTTTAGGTCCTGTACATTCTGCTCTTGATGGAGTGCATCACAATTTATTCAATGAGCAGTTAGGCCTGTGCCCTATCTTTCACTGTCATAAACATGCATGTCACACCATATGTCTGCTTGCCACACACACTAGGATTTCTCTAGAAGAGTACCTACTTAAATGTTCAAATGTGTGTATCTACAACTTTACCAGGATGGTGCCGTATTGCCCTCCAGGGAATGAGTATACACTTTACGCTTTTGGCAGTGTATACAAGTTCCCTATTTTTCCACAACCTTACCAATGGTTAATATCATCAAGCACTTTCAATGTTGTCAATCTGATGGATAGGAAATAATATTTTGCTATTTTTTTTCATTTCCCTACTTAGAAATGAGCTTGAGTATATTTCCATACCTTTATCGGACATTGGCTTGTCATTGGATTAACTATTCATTTTCTTTCTCACGTTTTTGTTGTTGGCCTATTTTCTTATTAACTAGTAAGAGCTCTTTGTATGTTCTTATACCTAATTCTTAGTCAATTACATGAATTGCAAATAGCATCTCCCAATTGGCAACCGATCTTTTCACTTGTTTACGGTTTCTAGTTGAAGAGTTAAAAATTTAATGTATTTAAATTGATCAACTTTCTCTTTTATGTTTTGAGGCTTTTGAATTATGTTTAAGAAGCCTTTCTCTACCTTGTAGATATAAAGATATCTACTATGTTTTCTTTCAAAAATTTTACAGAGTAGATTTTCATTCACTTAGAATGGATTGTAAAGTATATCTCTTATTTTATTTTTATTATGTATAATAAAATCTGTTCTCACTGTAACATTTATTGAAAAACAAACTTTTCATTTATTTCTAATGCCCTTTCTATTGTGTATCAATTTTCTAAATATTCACAGGTCTGTTTTTGTCCTCTGAATTCTATTGCATATGTCTAATTTATACCTTTATACCAAGGCTTGTCATTTGTTAGGACAAGACCCACTGAGCCATGCAAACTCATGTGGCATCGTTGTTCAAATTAGGAAATCTCTCCTCTTCCTCAAGATGTCCTTGGAGATCCCTTGGAGACCCCCTATTTTTTTTTTAAACTTATTTTTGTCTCATTGTTCTCCTATGTGAATTTGGGATAAGATTGTCAAGTTCTATAAAAAAACCCACTGGAATTTTGCTTGGAATTGAGTTGAAATTAATAATTCATTTGGAGAGAATTATATTTTTATAATATCATGGCTTTTCAACCATGAGCATGATTTATTTCCATTTATGCAAGTCCTTATTAATATTATTCAACATGTTATTATAATTTATGTTAGATTTATTCCTAGTTATTAGAGTTGCATGGAGATTTTGTTTGGCTTTGATACTTGGCCAAAACCAGCTATTTAGTGGAACTTCAACCTTGGTTCTTAATAGACTGAAGAGCTGCAAGCCAACTTCCATATAATTTCTGGCATCCCTGAACTTGAGTATGATCAATAATTCTGTGACCTCAAAGGTTTCTTTCATATTTAAATATGGTTACAACATCAGCAATACAAATAAAACATGTTATTTGGGTTTTCTGTATCTGAATATTCATTTACAAATATATATAAATGATCTAGATGGTACTCAGAAAGAAAATTCTCTTTATGTTGTTTTCGTGATGAAAGGCTATTTTGAAACAAAAGTGTCTATTTATTATTGCAAAAGCACAATGCTGTAGTAACTAATAATGACTATAAATATTAATACCATGAAGAAAACCACTACAAACTTTCAAATGGTTAAATATGTAGGACAATAAATTTGAGGATTAAGTTAGACTTTGAGAATGAAATTAGCATATTAACAAAGAGTATGTCAGCTACTTAAGAGAGAATATTCAATACTTTTTGAACCAACAAATGTTTACACAATTTAAGCAATACGAGGCAGAATGTTGGAGATTACATAATAAATCTAATCTTTGTGCAATTGTTCAGTGTACAGTACTCAAAAATTTAAATGAAGGAAACTAAGAACTCTAAATTTTAGCTGTTTAACTAACTTTAAGGCATTTTTCTCCTTAAGAAACTATAATTGAAAACGAATGCCCATTTAATGGTGCAGCTGTTCTGTGTAGTGGCTGCACAAACAACTCAACAGCTGAAATTATGGAGAAATAATATTTCCTGCATTATGAAATTTAAAAAAATGATTTTGAGAACAAGCTTTAACCATTTTCAAGGTTCCTTGGAGAAGTGGTACATTCCAGGGCTGAAGTAGGGAAAATAAGAGATGAGCCTGGAGCATTGATGTCAAAAAGTAAGGAAGCCCAATAAAGATGTTAAAAAAAAAAAAAAAGTAAGGAAGTTCTCGGGCTTCCCTGGTGGCGCAGTGGTTGAGAATCTGCCTGCCAATGCAGGGGACACGGGTTTGAGCCCTGGTCTAGGAAGATCCCACATGCCGCAGAGCAGCTAGGCCCGTGAGCCACAATTACTGAGCCTGCGCGTCTGGAGCCTGTGCTCTGCAACAGGAGAGGCCGCGATAGTGAGAGGCCCGCGTACGGCGATGAAGAGTGGCCCCCGCTTGCCACAACTAGAGAAAGCCCTCGCACAGAAACGAAGACCCAACACAGCCATAAATAAATAAATTAATTTTAAAAAAATAAGGAAGTTCTCAAAAAGCAATGGGGCAGATCGCAAGGGCAAAGGAGCCAACTTAAGGAGGTCCTGATGCCCAAAGGTGCAGCGATTGCAGGAACAAAATAAATAAGGAACCTATAGAATTTAAACATCTATGAGTCCATACTAATATGAACAAATAAGTAAAAAGGTGGGAAGAAAGAATGGCTCTCTTACAGAAAAATTCCAATGAATAAATATATGAGAGAGGGAAACAGTGGATTGCCATTAGAACACCAGGGAATCATTATTTCAGGCAAGGGTTGCCAGTGCATGCTCAAATTCCTAGGCAAAAATTAGAAGAGAAACAGGATATTTGCCTCGTCTCAAGAAGTCTCCCTTAAGATATTTGATTAAAAGGGGGAAAATTATAACTTCAGAGTGAAAAATCACGGCAGACACCAGCTTAAGCAAGTGACATGTCCAATAATAAGACATATGGGCATTATGTGCTCCCTGCCAAGATGTACTGAAAAGCGCACAGCATAATTGTGGTATTCTTGCCCCAAATGCATAAACTCTATCTGATCATGAGAAAACATCAGACAAATCCAAATTGAGAGACACAAAATAACTGACCCATAGTCTCCAAAAGTGTGATGCTGGTGAAAAACAAGGAAAGACTGAGAAACTGTCACAGATTGGAGAGGACCAAATAAAGTCTTTAATTGTGTTGTACTAATGATAATTTCTTAGTTTAATAATTACGTTTATGTAAGATGTTAATATAAAAGCAAGTTGGAAGCGGGTGTATGAAACTGTGTTATTTGTGCTATTTCTGCAATATTTCTGTAAGTTTAAAATTATTTGAAGATAGAAGTTTAACCAAAATGTACATATTTTATATTATTTGTATGCAGGATTTCTATATACGTACTAGAACAAACATGCACTGTTGAACATTAAATCTTTGATTATTTGGTTTAATCGGTTTCTGTTATACTTGTATTAAAATTCCCCACTACGATTGTGGAATTATTAGTTTCTGCTAATAATTCTTTCTGGTTTTGCTTTATGTATTTTGAAGCTGTGTGGTTAGGTGCATACAAGCTCATAGTTTTTCTATTTCATGGAGATTCTGTGTTCCTTTTATCCCTATTAATGCCTTTTGCCTTTAATATTATTTCATCTAATTTTAATATTACTAGAAATTAATTATTATTAGCATAGTATACTTTTCCAATTCTTTTATTTTCTTCCTTTCTGTATGTTTTTGTTTCATATATATTTCTAGCAAGAAGTTTATAGATGGATTAGATAGTAGTCACAATTTTTATCTTTTTGTATAAAAGTTTAATCTGTTAATATTTATTATAATCACTGATATGTCACAGCTATAAAAATATTTTATTTTGTGTTTTTATCTTTGGCAGTGTTCCACAATATGCATTCTCCCTTTCTTCTGAATGAACAGACCTCTTAGCTGGGCACATGGCTGACTGCAATAAATATTACATGTTCCAGCCACCCTGGAGTTAAGTGTGAGTATGTAACTACATTTTGGCCAATGGGATATAAAGCATACAGCCTTCCAGAGTCTTTATTAGGAGACAGTGGAGGATGTTCTTTCTTCCTCTCCTTCTCCTTCTCCTTCTCCTTCTTCTCCTTCTTCTTCTTCTTCTTCTTCATGCTTCCTTAGACCATGTAGACCAGGACCACATCCCAGAAATGGCTGAATGGTGACTTGAATAGTCTTTCAGGACAGCATTGAACTGTGTGACCAGAGCAGCTCTGGACTTCTTATCTCTGGACACTTATGTGATTAATGTGAGCACAAAATAAACGTCTTCCATATTTAAATCTATATCTGTGTGTGTGTGTGTGTGTGTGTGTGTGTGTTTCTCATAGCTGAATCCAATCTTAAGAAATCTATCTTTTCCGCTGTAATTTTTCTCCTTCTGTGACTTCTTTGGGGTTGATAATTTTCTACACTCCCTTCTTTTTCTCTGCATGCATGGAGATCTTATTTTTGTCAGCAAACATATTAATTATATAGTTTAAAATAAAGTCTAAAGTTATTTCTACCTTCTCTTAAGCAAGATACAGACCATATTATAGTCAAATAGACACTGGATTTCCCTGTTTCCATTTGGTTATTGTTATCTAGATGCATTGCTGACCAGTAGAAATTTCTGTTATGATAGAAATGTCTGAACTGTCCAGTGGGGTAGTCACATATGGCTGCTGAGAACCTGAAATGTGTTTAGTGTGACTGAGGAAATGAATTTTTAATTTAAATTAATTTAAAATTATGTTTTAAGAGCTACATTTGACTAGTAGCTGAAATATCTGACTATGCAGGTAGAGTTTTAATTATCATTTTATCTCCATCGTTTAAACAAAAGATGAGTCAAGACATATCTAAGCTGTACTCTCTGCCTGGGAGTCCTGTCTCTCTTCTGCTATGACAATCCTATACATTTCCAGGTCTACCTTAAATCCCATTATCATTCAGTACTTACCCTCCTTTCCTCACAGAGTCACAAAATATTCTATCTCAAATCATCTAATCTAAGCCCTTTATTTGACAGAAGGGGAAAAATAGACTAAGTGAGTTAAATCAGGATTATTAACTTTAACTAGTTTTCTGTGACATTTCATACTCTGTCCTGGCTTTTGAAAAGTTAATTTCAACGTTCTTGTGTACTATGACTACACTAAATATTGCCCATAATAACTGTATATTGATTAAGGATTAGAAATATTCTTTTTTTGTATTGAGAAATTTTTATGGTATGTTATTCTATAAATCTGATAAGAAGTGCTTAATTGTACCATATATTAATGGTGGTAGTATTTTAATCCTGATTTGAAAATACCCAAATAGTAAAGTAAATAGACATCATTCTCAACATAAGTTTAAAGTGATCTTATAAATACAAGGTGCTAGTAGCTATTACATATCTGCATTCATATTTTCATTTGTTATGATAATCTGTCGTAAAATAGTGTAATGTCCAATTTAAGTGAAAAAAGGCAAAATACATACCAACTTTAAAGACTTACTTTATATTATTTATTACTAGTCCCACTAAAAAAATTAATAATATGACAGACTCTATGGAGTCTAAAAACATTAAGATGACTGAAAAATTAGCATTTTTTGGTGTTAGAGCATATAAAGGTTTATGTCTAAGCATCCTGAAATGCTGACAAAGAAACTTTTTTTAGGCAACGAAAAGTGCTGCATGGTGATTTTTACATTTAAAAATAAAGGGAGTAAGAAGTAAAACCTTTAAAAATTTAAATCTCATTAGACTAGAATAGAAATTTAGACCTCAAAGAGACCTTAGAAATAATCAAATCCAATCCCTTCACTTGTAATGACACTGAATGTTAAGGAAGTTAACTAACTTCTCTTAGAAAACACAGCAAATTAACCAGAACCAGAGCTACAAGTGAGGTCTGCGGTTCCCTGTCAGGTATGCTTTCCACTAAACCAGGCTGTGTCTTTAGACATCATGTTTGTTGAGAATGTATTTTAAAGACTATGAGATGATACTTTTACTACAAGATTCATTCTACAGGAAAGTTCATGTATCTTTGGCTTAACTTGTAGGATAGAATGGAGTGTATAGCATTTCTACGTCATTATTCCTATGGGCTAAATGACCTCTTTGCTGTCACTTATCAAAGATGAAAGGAAGAAGTATTATCATGAACTAAATACCTCGTCCTCAACATTTCCCCACTTTCTACTTTAATGATAATAACCATTATTATGACTGATTATGCCTGTCGTCATCAACTGATATAGAATTCTTCGTGAGAAGGCTTATTCGCTTAATGAGATTTTATTAAGCATCTATTTACTACTAAACAGAAACTGTGCTAGGCACTGGAGTGTCCAGTGAAATAAAATGAAGACCTATGACCTTCATGCAGGATACATCCTGTAGTAAAAGCGATCCTTACATATTCTTTATGTTTGCAGCAAATATAATGTCTAGAAACACAGAGTAATCAAGAGAATCGATAGAGTTAAAAGACATAAAGATCTTAAGTAAAGTAGAACAGAAAAGTATTGATTGGTTGGGCAAATAAAAGTTATTGATAACCTTCGTGATTTGAAGGATAAGGTGAAACGATGGAATAAATTCTGAGGAAATTACAGTGGCAGCATTGAGTGCTCAGCTGAGAATGGAAACTGAAGCTAGAAGGCAGTTGATGGTTTGCAAGAAGAAAGTGGCCCAGGGATTGAAAGTCTCACTGTAGGTGAAGAACAGCCAAAGCAACAGTTAGAAAGTGAGTGCTCTGGGGACTTCTCTGGTGGCGCAGTGGTTGGGAGTCTGCCTGCCGATGCAGGGGACACGGGTTCGTGCCCCGGTCCGGGAAGATCCCACATGCCACGGAGCGGCTGGGCCCGTGAGCCATGGCCACTGAGCCTGCGCGTCTGGAGCCTGTGCTCTGTAACGGGAGAGGCCACAACAGTGAGAGGCCTGCGTACCGAAAAAAAAAAAAAAAAAAAAAAAAAAAGGAAGTGAGTGCTCTGGAAATGTGACTGGGTCAGAGGGAAGGAGCCATTCTGCAGTTTAGATTTTCCAGGGATGATAAGATGTATTAGTGAGTGTTCTCCAGAGAATAATAGGATATAGATCTGTATGTATCTGATTGAGAGAGAGTTAAGAAGAGAGCAGACACAATGGACTGAATTGTGTCCCTTCCCCAAATTCATATGTTATGTTGAAGCCCTAACCTCCAATGTTATGATATTTAGAGATGGGGCTTTTGGGAGACGATTAAATTTAAATGAGGTCATGAGGGTAGGGCCCTCATGATGGGATTAGTGCCCTTATTAGAAGCAACTCTAGACAGCTTGCTCTCTTCCTGTCCATCATGGGAGGACACAGCAAGCAGGCACCATCTGCAAGCCAGGAGGAGATTCTTCACCAGGAACCAAACCCTGCTAGGACCTGGATCTTGGACTTCCAGCCTCCAGAACTGTGAGAATTACATTTCTGTTGTTTAAGTCACAGCCTATGGTGTTTTGTTATGGTTGCCTGAGTAGACAGAGAGAAGGAGTTGAGAGCGTGTGTGTGTGTGTGTGTGTGTGTGTGTGTGTGTGTGTGCGCGCGTGTGTGTGTACGGGTGGGGGGGTGTTGAAGGAATTGGCTCATGCAACTGTAAGTCTTGCAAGTGTGAACTATGTAGTTCAGGACAGTGGGCTGGACACTAAGGTGAAAGTTGGTGTCACAGTGTTGAGTCTGAATTTCACAGGGCAGGAAGGCAGGCCAGAAGCACAAGCAGGATTGGATGCTGTGGTCTTGAAGTGGGATTGGGGCGGGTTGTAGAAGTGAAAACAAAACATCTGCCTTTGGAGTTGACAGTGAGCACATGGAGAGCTACACTATTGGGTAATTCATCCACAGAAGTCACCCATTTGGTGGTGACATTAGGTACATGATGTAACTAATGTACCTTTCTTATTCTTAGAACACATTCATAATCTTTTTGCATTCTATCTCTTCAATGGTCCAAAATGCAACACGAAGACTGCATAGCTGGTGACACTTCCAATGTGTCTTCAGCTTAGTAACTTGGCTATATTTTTTTCATCTGCAATTACAATTTTAATATTTTCACACATCTTTTTCATTGTGGCCTAACAGTAGATTATTTTCTACAAAATACATGTACTATTGCAACTACTGTCATTTTAAATTTACTGAGTGGTTAGGAAATATCATGTTATTACATATAATCAGCCTCACGTTCCAATGATCAACTTCTGATTTTAAAGAGAATTTGGCTTTAGTATCTGTGCTATAAAAACTCAAAGACAAAAGCAATGCACAGACGGTTATGTAGAGGGAGCCCCTGCTTCGTATTTGCAAATCCATAGATACAACATATGCATTTTTTTGCAACTTGAACATAATTAAGATGAGTGGAAGCCATTCATTTGTACTATAGTAATACTGTTCTACATTTAAATACAGAAAGACTCTTAGCTCTGATTCCAGGTTGACAATAACTTTACTTGTGAAAAATATAATAGTTAATCCAAGAGAATTAAGTGTGTAAATCTTATCGATGATAAAAATATAAAGTTAAATTCTTTTCAGAGCAATTGAAGGAATGCAGTATTACTATTAAGATGTTGATTCTTTTCTATTGTATATAAGTTTTAGTAAAAATATAGTGATCCAAGCATACCTTCTCATCAGCTCTATACTTGAAACAATCCAGTTAACCTTCATGCAACGGGGACATTTTTACTTTACATATTAACTTATAAATACTGGTTTAAAGTTCATGAAACCGGAGGATTTTCTAAAACATGCCTACTGGATATTACACCATAGATTCACATTTCAGCTCAAAGAAAAAAGATAAAAAGGTCTCATATGTTTTGTGAAAATCCCATTCTGGAAAGAAAAAAAAAAAATCAAAGATTGGTTGATTATAAATCGATTTTATGGGGTATAAGGAATTCCTTACCTTCACAACTCTTCACTCTCCGCCTATTTAACCTCCACCTTCTGGGGCTCAAATGCCTGAAGTGAAAGAAATGAAGATACAGGTCCAACAACAGAAGCTCATTTTGAATATTTCAATGTTATCTCCTTTTTACCGTAGCTCTGTGGATGACCTTAGGTGTGTTGCTTGCACCTATACAGGGCATGTTAAAGAAATTACATTCCTCTCCTCCTTGATACACTTTTATAGTGCTATTAATGAATTAGCCTTCTGGTACTTTAAATGTATTTTAAAAGTTTTATGTGCTGTGTTTATTGCAAATCTTCTGGTACACTGGAAAAGTATATGCCAGTATCTTTATAATCTTCCTTTGAAATTCTCTCATATCTATCAAGTAAATGACTAAATTAGCAGATAAATACATTACATACATTGTTACTGCCTCTGTGCTCAAGTCACCAGAGGCAAATGGTCATGAATGACTAATTCATGCCCTGGGGCTTCTTATCACCCCATGACGGATAATGTGAGTCTCTAAATTCAAATTAATCTCAACAGCTTTCTGATAGCATATTTTCCTTTTACATTTATGAAATATATTTGTGATAGATAAACAAATGCAGATTAGGAGGATGTATGACAAGATACCAGAAACCTGGCTTCATTTATTTTTTTTTCACGTACGACTTAGCATTTTGAAAGTGTTTGCCTCCTTTACCTCTGTGTCCCTTGTCAACATTTGGAGACAGCCAGTGTGCACTGTCATTTCTTTTACTTAATAAGTGTACTTGTGAGTATTTCAACATTTTCTCATCAAGCAAGTGTAAATGTTAAGAGCAACTCTGCAGCTTCAAATCACTGCTGAGCTGCAGGATTTAACTGGATGAAAATATGAAAGAGTGTGGAAATGTTGATATTTCCTTGAATGTTTTCCTTGAGAAAACATTGGAAGTTACAAGTTCTAAGGTTTGATTTACTTATGTTTCCAAGTTATTCGTCCAGCAAGAGTTATCACATTTATTTGCTCTTCACTTTTACATGTCCTTCTTTATTAACAGAAAATGTCAACATAAATTAATTTCTAATTTCATACTATTAAGATGAGGGTTCTTTAAAATGCTTTGTAATATTTGCTCAAATTCTAAATATATTGAGATCTGCTAATTGACTCTGAATTGATCAAATCAATTTCTGTCTTCTAATATAGATCAGGACACGATAGTGATTATGCTTCATTTGTTTTTCATTGTGTTCTTGTTCTTGTGTACACGGTCATCAAAGATCGTTTACTGCACCGGAGTGGAAATTCGGATCAATCTCTTTAACGGTGACATTGCAAGAAGAGCTATCCAGTAAGGTCACTTTGAAAGGGAGCCGTGGCTGAGTCTGGTTGACACTGTAAAGTGGTTCTTAACAAAACCATTCAGTACAGCTGGACAGACATTCATTCAAATTAGTTCATATATCAATCAGAGCTATTAAAATTATAAGTGACAAAATTCAACTCAAACATGCTTAGTCAAAAATGGAAAAGGAACGTTTCACATGCCTAGAAAGGCCAGCAGCAGAGAGGTGTCCAGCATGACTGGTTGCAGATCAGGTGAGGTCAGCAGACTATTCCATTCCCACTTCTAGGCCCTGCTTTGTCTGTGCTGGCTTCATTCTTGGGCTCCACATCAGGGTCTCTGGGAGCACCCAGCTCCCATCACTCTTACTGGTAGCAACTGCATTCAAAAATAGCATATTTCTCTCTCCAAAGTCCCATTAAAAAATCCTTAGCTTGACAGTCATTGGCCTGAGTTGGGTGATAAACTCATTCCTGAATTAATCTCTGGGGATAGGGGCTGTGATAAATTTAAACTCGGTCACATGCTCTTGTCTGGTTCCAGGGGCTAGATAAGCCTTCCCTAAACCATGTGCACTGAGTATGGATGGAAGGGGGTGAGGTGCAAGGTCTAAATTATACCCAATATAATGTGCTGCCTTGACGTCTGAAGCCAGGTGGGCCTTGAATAGCTGGACCACAAGGTCCCGTCCACATTCTGCTCTGCAGAGAAGGTCACCTAGCCAAACAAGCTTCCTCTCAAGAGGACCAGGTACAGTGCCTGCTTATCCCTGAGTCATGGATTTCAGTTCCCTACCAGCCTGTGGAATTATTCAAACAAGTTAATCACATCCTTCTGTGGGAGTGAGGGGCACTCCACCCTCTTGATACTACAAAGCCACAAAGCCTGTCTTGCACAGTCCCTGGTTGTTCACTCTGTTCCCAGGTGCAGCCTCCACGTGGTCCTGTGTGGCCTGCAGTGTCCTCCTCCCACTGGCTGTGTGTATACGTGACTAAGGAACTGTTGTCGACCTCCTCTGACCAGTGTCGGGTGTCCTGTGTTTGGCCATCCCCATAAGGGATCCTCCCTCACTAATGTGAATAAGAGGTGATTAAAACAGGAAGATTCCTCTAAAAATCAGGGGTTACTCACACATAAGGATGAATGAATGCTGAGGGTAGGTTCACAAGCCACTAACGTTAATCTTAGTTTTGATCCACAAGTCCACGCATGTTCTCTGCACCTGGAACTCCTGGTAGGAAGAGAGAATAAAACTAACAGATCTTCCCAGAGAACTTGAGAACGACACCATTTCAATTTAGAACCCCTTGCCCGAAGCAGGTCAGGATTATAGCATAAAGAGAACCGGGACTGATTTTCTTAGCTGGTGAAGCACTGCGTGTTATTATCGCTTCTATTTTTTGGAAATTCACTGCACTAATTAACACTTTAAGGCTCCAATAAGCCCTGTAGTAAAAACATCTAATCAATATTTTATATCAAGAATTTCTCAGACATATTTGCACAGTATATTTTCATATCATCTATTAATACTTAATGAAAATATTTAATAAGATATAACACTGTTGGGGAATGCTGATATAGTCTTCATCTCTGGAATGTTATATTTTTTAATAATTTGTTTAGAATACCATGGGAATATCTTAAATCTTAATAATCCTACTGAATATAGTCATTACAAGTGAATATTGTGAGAATTATTTATGTGGTCCTAACCTTAAGAGATCTATGTTAGAAGGATGATTAGACTTAGATACTTAACTATTAGACTTAGATATTCAACTATTTAAGTTGAATTTCAGTTCTTTCATTCATTTCTCTAGATTAAATCCTTTACAGGCTGTTTCTCCCTTAATTTAATTTCGGAATATAAATCCAATTGTTATAAAACCAAAAAAACTATCAAGATAGTTATCTCTCTTTTTATCGTAAACCCATGGGGGGAAAATAAGATTAACCTTAGACTTTCTGACCTAAAATACCAATATATTTTAAAAGACTAATATTTCAAATACTAATTTCTTTTTTGAGAAAACTATGAAAAAACCCACTTCTAATATTTGTCTTCTGTGGCCTTCACCACACTCCTGAAAGAGCATATTAAAAATAACATGTGATGCAAGTTATGATGAATGGTTCAAACAAATTTTCTGCACACTTCGTTACACAACAAGGAATCAATTATGCCAATAAAAACAACAGTAACCCACAACCCATGATCAAGTGGTTGTGATTTTAAGTATATTTCATTTTTATTTGCACATCCAACTAACAACTATGTAAACAGTCTGAGTTTTATCTTTGTTATCTTTAATCTATACCATATAATTATGCAGAATTTGGGGTAATCTTTTTCTGGAAAAATGTGACTGGCTCTCAGTGAGGAAGACGGTTTTATTTCTTACAATAAAGCAATCATGATAGTTTAGATATAACAGGGAAATACCTGTTAATAAGGTAATTATTGCTGTTTTTGAAACAGTGTTACCTTAAAATGAGTAAAGAAGGTAAAGAAATGTATTTTTAAGTCTTATAAAAGGCATAATCAGAAAAATTTTGATGGTTTAAAAATAAAATATCTTAGATGCAAAGGAGATTAACTGCATTCATTAGCAAAGTATTCTGACATGGGGGGCAATGTATGAGGATTTGGGGGATGTTTCATATAAAATATGAAAATATTCCAACTTAGTAAAATCTCACATGATTCTCCTAGGTCCAGAAAATTTATTTTTGAAATTTCTATTTCTATTTTTGGGGGGGAAAACATGTTTAAATCCTCTCCAGTTCTACACTGACAATATAGACATGAGCAAGGTATAGCGACAAATAAAGTGGCACTTGCAAAAACTCCCATGCTCTTTCTCCTGTTCTAAATGATTTTTTGGATTTATATACATGATACAAACCCTCTTGAAATATAAACAGATGACCAACTCTGTATCTATAACTTTGGACCATTGGGACAAGTGTGTGTGTGTGTGTGTAAATTTAGTCCCCAGTCCTCTTGACAAGGGAAGCCTGGGTGTTAATGTACAGGTGGCTGTATTTCTCCTCAGCACCTGCCACAGTTGTAAATGTGTGATGATTTGTGTATGTTCGTTATTGCCTGTCTCTCCCTCTAGACTCTTACTCAAAGGACAGGCAGCAGTACTGAAGCACTGGCAAATACAACAGAGACATAAATCCATACCATACATGTAAAATACACATGTAAAATACATGTACTTTTTTATTGCTGCAGTAGCAAATTATCTAAAATTTACCTCTTAAAACAACACAGATTTATAGCTCTATAGGTCAGAAGTCTCACTGGGCTAAAATCGACGTGTTAGCCAGGCTGTGTTCTCTCTGGAGGCTCTCGGGGAGGACTTATTTCCTTGTCTTTTCAAGCTTTTAGAGGCTCTTGCCTTCATTGGCTCCTGGCCCTTCCTCCATCTTCAAAGCCAGCTGTGTAGCATCTGCCCATCTCCCTCGGACTGACACTCTCGACTCCCTCACATAAGGATCCTTGTGATTCCTTAGAAGCAAGAGTTTATATAGTTATAAACTATAACTATAGTTTTATAGAACTATATAGTTCTATATATATAGTTATATATATAGTTATATAGAACTATAGTTATATAGTTCCTATTTTCCATTTATTCATCCATCCATTCATTCAATAGTCATTGAGTGCCTATGTGTGTTGGTCCCTGTACCCTTGGAATATAAAACATGAACAAGGCATCTAACCTAATCTCAAAGAAACTACTGTCTAATAAGACAAAACCATAAATAAATCACTGTAATACATTCTAGTAAATGCAGTGATGGAAATGTGCATGACGTATTACGTGAGTACTGAGAACAGAGATCTAGCTGGGAGTGGTGTAAACTTTGATTAGCAAAGGCTCCTTGAGTTGCTGACAGTTGAGACTTTACAATGAGAAAGAGTTAACTAGGAATATACAGGAACTGCTAGAGCCAAACCTCAACATTCCTTGAGGACTAGAGATATATTTTCAATTCAACTCAACAAACACTTATCGAACTGTGATGCATGTTAAGGAGAAGTACGATGACCTAGGAGAACGTTTAATACCGATACTTCCTCTTGTCAAGGGGATTAGGGAGAGCCTCGCTGAGGAAGTTACAGACATTAAACATGTAATTACAAGTGTGATGAGTGCTACAGAGCAATGCTATGGTGATGCAGGGAAAAATAATTTAACCCAGTCAAGAGGGTCAGGGACTGCCACACTAAGAAATCAATGTTTAAACTGAGACCTGAGCGATCAGTAGCATTTAACAAGGCAAGGAAGAAGAGCTGGGTGCTGGAAGAAGAGTTAGGAAGCTGTTACAGCATCCAGACAAGATCCTGACTTGGGCTAATGGTGTCAGTGGTCAATTTATTCAAGAAATATTTAGGACACACGGTATTTATTAAGTTCCTCTTACGCTGAAGGCGCTATGCTAAATTCTGGAGCGACTATAATGAATGGCACAATGCTAAATACTTTCAAACTGATTCATGTTTGAGACCTAGAGTGAGCAAGACACAGAGACATGGGCTAGATCACCAAAGTTTTATACACCATGTGTCATTCTGGTGTCTCAAACAAGAGTACTTGGACACTGGCATTTGCATTTTACTTGTCATCTAGTGCCTGTTTGGAAGATGAATTAGAGGGCGATAAGATTATAGATGGGAATAGATGTAAAAGAGGCCACTGAAGTAGTTCAGGTAAATGATGGTGGGACCTGAACTAGTACTAGGAGATACAGAAAAGGAGAAACACACATGAGAAACAGTTGAGAGGTGAAATTAGAATTGATGGTTGATAGAGGTAGAGAGAAAAAAAGCAAGAGTCAAATATGAAACCCCAGTTTCTAATATCAAGGGCTGAGAATGATAAAGGGAGTCTAGGGACAGAGTAAGCACCCCAGCACTACTTGTCAATGACCAACACATAACTACAGCCTGGATTATCCTGCCAACCTAAAGCCAAGTATAATCCTGCTTTAATCTTCCCCCGTTTTCCCACATGATGAACACAAGTTTTTACTTTTTATTCGAACCATTGGTGATAATTGTTTCGCTGTCAGTTTTTTTCTGACGCTTCAAATGACGGGGGCGGAGGGAATCCCGGAAAGACAATGTTTTGGGAGAAAATCTGTTATTAGTGGATGCATTTTTTTGTAGTCAATACACTTTCTCCCCTGAGTATAAATTGTTCACTCCTCTGAGCATTGGAAGAACAGCTACTGAAGAGTTGTTTATTTTTATATGAATAGCTTTCAGGCGAACCGTTTACTGATATTGATCAAATTACAGTGAAAACCACACCAGCACTCTTCCCACAGCGCCATTATTCTCTCCTGGTCACCACCCAAGCAAAACTATATTCTGGGTAAAAAGGAAGAAATACATGAAACATACCCTCTGGAGACCAACAACAAATAATAACAAAATTACTTCCAAATCCCAGACTCAGCGCCGTATAATACAACTCACATCCTTCGGATTTCCAGCACCTTACTGGTTATTGTTGACTGTGTTTTGTCACACATCTATCTTGTGACACATCAAACTTTGAGGTCGCAATTTTTGACTTTATTTTATAAAAGAGGTGACTTTAATTTTGCAATAATGTAATAAGTATTATTGGTATTGACATGGAGAAAGAACTGCAGATAGGAACCTCAATAATGAAAAAGAAATACCCTTCATAGACGTGTCTTATGTTGTTTCTCATGCCATTTCTTCTAAAAATTGTATTTTTGTTTGGCTATGGTTCACTCCTGTCATAACTTTTATAAAACTTGACTTTCTGTTCCTCCTACATACTGTGTTGGCTTCAATTTCATATTTGATTAACTTATAGAATAGATTAGTTATAATATTTTAAAAAGAGAATTTAAGGCATATAAATGTGTATCATAAATGGTTAGGAGAGAATGAGGAGCAAAACATTTTTTACATAGACTTTTTTTTTAATTTAATTTTATTTATTTTGTATACAGCAGGTTCTTATTAGTTACCTATTTTATACACAGTAGTGTATATATGTCAATCCCAATCTCCCAGTTCATCCCACACACACCTCTGCCACTTTCCCCCCTTGGTGTCCATACGTTTGTTCTCTACATCTGTGTCTCTATTTCTGCCCTGCAAACCGGTTCATCTGTACCATTTTTCTAGGTTGCACATATATACGTTAATATACAATATTTGTTTTCCTCTTTCTGACTTACTTCACTCTGTATGACAGTCTCTAGATCCATCCACGTCTCTGCAAATGACCCAATTTCGTTCCTTTTTATGGCTGAGTAATATTCCATTGTATATATGTACCACATCTTCTTTATCCATTCGTCTGTCGATGGGCAACACAGACTTTTTTAAAGCACAAAAAGAAGACAGTTTCAGCCTGCCAGCTTTGCCAGCCAAGTTAATCTCTCTTCCTGCCCTGTCGCCCCTGCAGACTCATCACACTGGCCTCTGAATTTAAACAGTAGCAGCTGAGCCCCGTACAGCTCGGGCAAGTCTGAATGGAGCTGACTTGCTCTCTTTGACAAGGATTTAAAAGTGATATTTAAGAGATTATTATGCTCAACCGAAGCCATTTGTTCAAGTAAACTGCTGGGAATATCTTGTTTCTTTGGAGGTTTTCCAAAAATATCTAATTCTTCTTGATCAGGGGGATGTAAAGAAAAGAGAAAGTCTGGTTTATTATCTGGTGATGACTTAAAAAAATCAGAGTCATGGGTTAGAGTTCCTCCCTTGCAGACACAAACTTTCAGGCCACCCCTCGTTGGAGTTTTCATAGGTAAGAAGAGACTCAGGTCCTCCCACTTGAATATTTTTGACAGCTTTAAAATGTTAGGGGATTTGCAAAGCGCCCATTGTTCCAGGAGACAGTTTCCCTGCTGGGTTTTAGCATTTTCTTTGTAAGTAAAATGGTCCATTTTAACAGCTTGGGTGTGAAAATTGGCGCAGGTAGGTCCTGAAATACACAGCCGAGGTTCTTTAAGATCTACTGTGAGCAGGCAGTCTGTGAACTTCCTAACCTAAAGCCTCCTCTGATTCCTAGGTAACCAGTCCTGATTGCTATTGTCTTACACAGTTAGGAAGGAGGGAGGGAGGGAAGGAAGGAAGGAAGGAAGGAAGGAAGGAAGGAAGGAAGGAAGGAAGGAAAGAAAAAGAAAGAAAGAAAGAAAGAAAGAAAGAAAGAAAGAAAGAAAGAAAGAAAGAGGGAGGGAGGGAAGGAAGGAAGGAAGGAAAGAAAACGAAAGAAAGAAAGAAGGAAGGAAGGAAAGAAATAGAGAAGAAAGAAGGAAGGAAGGAAGGAAGGAGAGAAAGAAAGAAAGAAAGAAAGAAGGAAGGAAGGAAGGAAGGAAAGAAAGAAAGAAAGGAAGAAAGAAAGAAAGAAAGAAAGAAAGAAAGAAAAAGAAAGACCTATCCACTGAATGGGCTACTCCCAGTGAGATGGCCCCTGGCCCTGCTGCTAGGACTCCCAGGCCTGACATGGACCCTGTGGCGGGTGAGGCTGCGTGGCCCTGGAATTACTGTTCCTGCAGACAGCTGAGGAGCTGCCTTCTTCTGGAGGCCTGGCTGTGGGTTCTCAGCAGGGGAAGAAGAATGCCTCTTTCCTGGTGTTAATTTGCCTGTATTATCTCTCCTTGCCAAAGAGACTGGGGTTCCCAGTATTCATTCTTATGTGATCTGAGTTCACTCACAAGCACGACCACTTTCTGTGGTTCAAAATCTGCAGCTCAGAGGTCTGAGTCTGGGCCAGAGTCAGCTGTGCCACTAACCCAGAAACAGCACCTGTCACCACCTCATTCTAGGCTCAGGGGCCGTCACTCTCGCCCTGACTCTGATTTTCACAGGGATTTTATCTTAGGAATCTGTTGCCCTTCACTGTGCTTCTTGCTTCGTTACTTCTAGGTGTTGGAGAGGGCCGTCTCCATCCATCCCAACTTACATGAAAACTGTCTTTGAGAAGACGGTTTCGATCTCTTCCAGAAGGTTTTGGGGTCCTATTCAAACCTATTCCTTCCTCAGTCACCTTCAAGCTTTCATTATTAATGCTCTCTTTGAAAGAATAAAGTTCTCTCTTATCAGCTATACTGCTACAACTCTGTAGGTACCAAGCTGCTGAAAAGCCCTCTACCCAATCTGTATCTGTACCACACCTGTGTCCCTAATCTACCCCATCTCTATTTTTATTTCTCTTTCCATCTTTTGCTATCTCCATCCTTTCCCCTTTCTCTTTCTATCTCTCAAACTAACATATTCTTTACCTTTTCCCCTGCTTAGCTCTGTTAAATTTTACTAGCAATATTTCATCAATAGATGAATAAACTGGTGTGCTGGGACCTCAGGGGTGATTCTAGGGTTTGCAATCACATGGTAGCCGGAAAAGAAATCTGGAGAAGACATGAAGGCATCCTGAGGAAAGGTGTCAGGGCTTGATGAGCCGTGGTACAAACCACTGAGGAAAGACAGACATTTAACATGACTCCATGCTGACCACCCGACTGATTTAAAGAGTGCCGGGGGGATCAATGCCACTAAGAGAGTTAAAAGACATGAGTTGTTTTGCAGGGGAGGCACAGATAAATCTGAGAGTACATTTAGGGATCTATGTGGGAAAGGTCATCGCACTGATAGAATTTCCAGGACCAAAGATGACTGTGGTGAACTCTGGCTACCATCTTGGTACTACGTATATATGTCACTGTTCACAGATGGTAAAATCAGTCCTTCATTCTCACTCAAAAATGAAAGAATCACCATCGGTAAAAGTAAAGTTTTGCTCTCTTGCGAAACAGAAAATGCTAAAGAATATCAAGGAGGTTCTCGTATATTTACATGAAGAAACGCAGAGTGTTTACTGAGCCGTAGTGGGCTTCTGCGACTCTACCGTTCAGGAGACTGACTGTGAAAATTGTTCGGAGCCAAGGAAACCTCAGACACACGAATCAGGACTTGGACACACCTCATCAGATTTGAAAATCTAAGCCTGTTGTAAAACATACTGGAAACGACATTTACCGAATAACTTCGCAGCCCTGGCCCAAAGCCCTAACCCTGAAGAAAGGAGGAAAAGCACAGCCTTTTGCAGAAAAGGAGCCCAACACTCTCTGTGACAGTCTTCATCCTCCTTTCAATGCCTTTGCCTTTTCTTCCGAGATCTATGTCCAGTCATGTGATTGTGTTTCATAGCCAGTTAGGATAAAGGATTGTAGAAAAATGGAAAGGGGTAGGGAGGAAGGACAGAGTCTTGTATGCGGCCTAGTTTGATGAAATGTCATGAGCCATTAAAAGGCATAGCTAATAAATAATGTTTTGTGATTCAATTATAAATAAAATACTTCCTCCGCTTCTTTTTTCTTGTCTTATGACAAAGCTTAATCAATTATGCGTTTAACGCCCACAAAAGGGCTTTAGGAAAAGGTCTTTCTAAACATACAGGATGGGCAGCTAGACACACATAAAGGGATCAATATCGCCTGACACTTCCAATTTTCGGCTTAATATTCACACTTATTTTTCTGTCAGCAATTCTTGATGTGGGTAAACCGATTAACACCACTCTCACGTTATCTGTAGAATTCCTTTTGAACCATTTCAGATAACAGAAAAATAAAGCCGAGGTTCAAAACTTACAAAACATTGTAAGGGAATACAGTCCCGTAAACCCCAAAATGTCCATGCCTGTTGTCTGTAAACATGAAATTTAAATTCACAATCATGGTTTTCAAAACTGAATTGTGCATTAGAATCTATCTGCTCACTAACGCTCATTTTACAGATAACGAATCAGAGGCCAAAAGTGTTCAGGGACTTGCCCGCAGGCACTGAGCTGACTGGCGTTGAATCAGAGAGTCTGGAGTCACTGGGGCGGAGGTGGGCTTGGGGGTGTGATGGGAGTGGGGAGAGGGGACGGTGAGCTTCACAAACGACCTAATAAAAGCTGAAGAGAGTAGACTGCGGT
The DNA here is from genome assembly GCF_011762595.2 of Tursiops truncatus. Lineage (NCBI taxonomy): Eukaryota > Metazoa > Chordata > Mammalia > Artiodactyla > Delphinidae > Tursiops > Tursiops truncatus. The sequence goes on from NC_047054.1 coordinate 4,855,749, forward strand.
CAAAGTAACTCAGATTCTCAGTTCTTCAAATATCCTGCTTTTTATAAAAGAAAATGAAATCATGATGCGTATAGTGTATTTCCATAGGCTCTAAAGTACTTTCTTATTTAAAAATCACTTTCAGTAAAATCACAAACTGAAGTAAACTTGCCACGGTTTTTTGAGGTTCACACAAGTTCATTATGTTGACCAGAAATCATGTGACGGTTATGTGAAGTTTTGGCAGAGACTGATAGGAAAAAAGTCCCTCCACGGTCAGAAATGACCCTTTCACTCCCTCAATCAGAGATTTAAACAGTGGGAATATTCGGGAATTAACATTTGGCTCAGGACTCTTATGGCTTCTCCAGCCTGGCTGTCACCACTAGGTACCATTTATCCCAGCCCTTCTAAGATTTTCTAGTTCCATGGGTCAGGAATGTTCAGATCACTTTTGGCTAAGCACCCACGTTAATTTCTTCCTTCCCCCTCATTTCATGGACTGGAAACCCCCTCTCACTTTTCATTTTATGAATATGAAACAAATGCCAAAATTTTAGATTTAAAAAGTTATTATTCAACACTTACGGCACATTCAGCAAATCTTACCTATAAGAAAGCTAAAGTTGCCAAAGTAGTAGAACAAGATACAGTTATTTCATATTCAGCTTTGTTCTGCTTTTTTTCTGCTGTTATACGTTGTGTTTCTATAGTGATGAGAGCCAGGTATTTCTTTCCCCCAAATTCCTCATTAATGAATAATGAATAATTGCGTCGAAGCACAACCTAAGATGATAATTCTAGGCCACATCTATAGAAACCTTCACATGCTAGTTCAGAAGTGGCAGGGACTGGAAATTAGGGCTAGCTGAGGTTTTTATATACATGGAACAAAGCTCCAAATAATGCAGTTATGAAACACAAAACACGGTCTGCTGAACGACCGCTTCCCTGCTTGTATTAACGTGGTTCAGTACAGCGCCCTCTAATACTGGACGGAGTTTACGACTTCTTGAGAGGACCCCATTGCTCAGACAGGTTGAGGTGCTGTCACTGCACACCTGTGACATCAGAGTCCTCTGACCAAGTTAGCTGAGTGGGTTAATGTATGGTGCCCATGAACTCAAGGTTGCAATCACTCCTGGCTTCTCAGAGAGAAAAACTACTCTGCAATCATTAACTGGAGGCCTTTCTCCACTCACAGATGCCTGCTGCTCTTCATCCCTGGTCGTAGAAAGTGACAAAAAGCAAACCTACCAATTCCGCTACAGAATAACCCTAAGGCTCAGAGGTTAAAGGTATCTCACACAGCCCTGTGGTCAAGGGCACGGCTTGGAGCTTCATCACCCTGTTTTGAAATCACAGTTCAGCCTCTTAGCTGTGTAACCTTGTGGAAGCGATTTGACTGTAGAGGTCAAATCGGATATTTACCTCACGAGATTTCTGGGAGATTTAATGTGCCTGGCAAATAAGAGTCAATAAACATTAGCTATCTTTATTAATTATTTCATTTTTATGTACACATGGCTGGTTTCATGTCTACTCTTCCAATAAAATGGTCAACATTTATTCTTCTGTTGAGATCATTCTAGAAGTACTTCAGCTGTTGACTCCCATATACAGTCTGCATTATTCAGTGCATTGCTAAGTCACTTTCTGAAATGTTCTTCATTTATCTGTTCTTTGCACAGCATTTAATAAAATTGATCTTCGTCATGATCGATTTTCTTCATATAGATCGGCCATAAGTGGTAAACAAGTGATGAGCACCCTTAAACCAACTTTTAAACTTACAGAGAAATTGCATATTGTGCAGAGTTCTCACATACTCCTCACTCACCTTCCCCTGATGCTTACAAATTACATAATCATGGCATATCAGTGGTGACATGTCGTTTTCAACAAAAAGGAATACTTAATGATAGAACCTTTTTTAAAAAAAAAAAATATTATTCTAAAAATAATCAGTTACATTCTTACTTATTGTGAAGCGTCATTTTTTTTCTTTGAAAAGTTTAATTAAATGTGATTTATTTTTTTCAAAAGGCACTGCTTAGTGTCTTACTACTGATAGTTACTATTACTGAAATTGTTTCAGATTTGGAACATTACCTTTCTGTAAATATATGCTGGAAGAATAAATAATCCACTCATTAACTGGATCATTCATTCTTCTAGCATATAGTTCTTGAATTCGTGACATCTGAAGAGCTTAAAGTAAGTTGCATGTTTTGCATTTACAGAAGGGTAATGTTCCAGTCTGTGTTGTGCAAAATAGTTTCGTGGCTCCTCTCCATATTACTACGAAGTTTTGTGATTAATTTATAGATTACACACACACACAAAAACACCTAACCACATGAATGACATCCTGAAAATTTCAGCTTTTAATTAGTTGACTGGAATTGCTTTTTTTTTAAAATTGGGCCATGAATGCATTTTCCCTGTGGTACTTTTTCTGTACACTTACCCTGGAATCCTGTTAAAATTCCAGGTAAGGAAATCAACTCATTTGTGGTCACACTGACGTTTTTTCCCACTAAAATATTAGTTTACTAAATAGTCATTACCACTGAGATATATTTTTTTCTGGTGTATTCTTTTTATAATCTCTCCCAAAATATTTCTTCATGCATTTCAAGATTAATATAATTACACGTTAGCCTAGACATTTTATAAACATTAACATTTTGATCCAATTTCCACATTATAAAAAATGTTCTAGAATTTGCTTCTGTCACATTCCTGACACACTTTCTGTACGCTTTCCACCAGCATTTGAAATGGATTTTCGTTTACTGCTGTACTGTATCTGTGAATCATTCCAGCTACTTTACTGTAGTGGAAAGAGCACGTTTCCCCAACTCTGACAATAAAATTATAAGATGGAGAGTGACCAATACAAGGATGAAAAATAGTTTTCAACTCCAGTGCTAACTCTGATCAGATAGTGCCAACCGGGATTTCTTTGCTAAAGACAGTTTGGAAGCCACATCCAGCACTAGTGCAAGGGTGCTCCACAGACATGGTGTCATGTCATGGAGTTTAATTGGAAACGACTAGTCAATAATTGGTGTTTTAATTAAATAGCAGCAGTTAAAATCCACTAATTCCGAGGGAGGAGATTCGAATGATAAACAATTCATTTTCTTAGCATATTGATGCTGTCTGATCATAAAACAAACCATGTGGCCATGGTCTGGTTGTAGTCGAGTTATTCTCATTTTACCGCTTGTATCAACAACGGAGTGACTCTTGCGGCATCTCCAGCTCCACTTATTCCTCGGGTACATGTGAAAATGGTAGAGATAGTAACCATGGCTTGGGAGGAAGTTTGGGAACAGTGTAGTGAAATTACCATACAGCTGTGCAGCATCACAAAAGAACAAACCCTAATCCTTTGTTTTCTCATACTTTTTCTTTCTTGGCATATCTCAGAGGTGTTGTTCTAATGGGCTGGCTTCACAACTGACTTATGAGAAACGTGTCTGACAAACATCTGATCCTTTTTATTATGCATTCAAAAGGTATTAATGGAAGCCAGTCTATGTCAGCTACCATGTAACACTAGGAGCCGAAATCATTGTGATCTCATGGAGCTAACAGTCCTTTCCATGAAAGGACTGTTTTCCTTTCCATGAAAGGAAAGACAAACAACCACTACAAAAACAGAAACAAAACAAACGTAAATTGTGACACAAGTTATAAACACGACAGAGAAAGGCATTTCTCTGTCATTTTAACACATATACTTGGGCCTTATATTTCATACACTCCATGAGTATATTACGTGAGCTTCATCACACAGGTGACAGACATTTCTTAAAGATAAAGTTCTTAATGCTATTCAATGCACTGAACCATTAGAGATTCTAGAACAGTGTTGCAGTGAATCTCTAACAAATATAGCCTGGATAAAGAAAAATAATTAATTTTGAAGTCATATTTATTATTGTATTGCAAGGTCTGTGTTGTCACTAATTTACATGGATGGGACAGTTAATTCCAGAGGTATTACCTATTGTCAACTTATGTTTTGTTTCATGACATAAGAGTGTGTAAATAATTTCAAATGCATATATAATGCATATAAAGTAACTGAAACATTGAGAAATAAAACCATAACAGCTAACATTACTCTTGGGATAGAATCCATTGACACTAAGTTATATCTTGATGATAGTTCTTTACCTCCTAGGAGAAATGGGGTATAATTAGTTTTCATTTGTTGATTTTCTTGAAATAAAGTAACTTATTCAAACTCAGTTCAGTTCTTTATCTGAAGCCAAACCCAGTGTCAATTAGCTATTGAGATTTTAGAAAACCTTGATTAGTCATAGTCACTGAAGTTTCTCACTGACTTCATGTTTGATAGAAAGTTTATATCATATACCTTAGTTAATATCAAGAATAAAAGAAATACTTATACTTTTGTATACAATGTGTCTCTCTTCCCCTTTTGTTTATTTTTTTGATTTTTAGCTTTGATAGAATATATCTGAAATGATGAAATAAACGAAGGTACTAAGTATGGTGGAAAATAAAGTTGTCAAACTTCAGAAGAATACAGATTACTACAGACGATGCGCTCATAACTGGGGAACATAAATTAGACCTTCCCAACAGGCACTTTAGATCAACAAACCATTTTAAAAGCTTTCAAAGCTTAAACTCTCTGGCAGCTTTTAAGATTCTGTGAATCTGAAAATGCATGTTTTACAATGACCTGAGAGCATGGGTGCAGATTTAGGAGAATGATTCTTAAAGATGGATGATGTCTTAAAATTTGTGACAATACTATACAAGCACATTCTCATACATTTTTAAAAGCACTGGTATAAAATATTGCGTTGTCCTTGGTGAGCTGTTTTAAATAACAAAACACAACAGACAAGATAAGCCTTGGACTGAATCTAAGAGTTTTCTTGATTCTGAGATGGATAAAAAACGACTAATTTCTCAGTGGCAATTTAGTCAAAAAATGAAGGGCTTGATATCTTTAACATAGACAAAAGAGAACCTATAAAAAATGTTTTTATATTAGTATTCATCGCTGGACAGCTGAATGCATGAAATCTTATTTGGGGACCTGAGAATTTAGACTACCAGTTTGGTTATTTTCACTGAGAGGTTGAATAAACTGAGATTTTTTAATGTACCTCAAATTTCAAGACTCTTTAAACATATACAGTCCAAGTACCATGTAGTTTTGGTAAATCTGAACAAAAATCTTAGGGGGTCTTATTTCTTTATTTTGTTGCTGTTGTTGCAATTCATTTTCCCCCAGCTTCATTGAGGAATTATTGACATACAGCATTGTGTAAGTTTAAGGTGTAAAACAATGATTTGATATATGTATATGCTTCTAAATGATTATCACAATAAGGTTCATTAACATCCAACACCTAATATAGTTACCTTTTTTATGGTGCTGTGGTGAGAACTCTTAAGGTCTACTATAATAGCAAATTTCAAATATACAATACTGTATTGGTAATTATAGTCGCCATGCTGTACATTACATCCCCAGAACTTATTCATCTTATAACGGAAAGTTTGTACCCTTTGATGACCTTTGACCTATTTCCTTCCACCCCATCTCCCACCCTTGGCAACCACCAACCTGTTCTCTGCTCCTGTGAGTGCACTTTTCAAGATTCCACATATAAATGAGACCGCACGGTATTTATCTTTCTCTGTCTAACTTATTTCACTTAGCATAATACCCTCAAGGTCCCTTCATGGCAATATTTCCTTCTTTTTTATGTCTAAATAATATCTCATTGTCCATATAACACATTTTCTTTATCTATTCATCTTCAACGATGATGGATCACTTAGGTTATTTCCCTGTCTTGGCTATTGTATATATTGCTATGAACATGAGGGTGGAGACATATCTTTGAGATAGCGATATCATTTCCTTCAGATATATACCCAGAAGGGGGATTGTTGGATCATACGGTAGTTCTATTTTTAACTTTTTGAGGAAACTCCATACCGTTTTCCATAGTGCTTGTACTAGTTTACATTCCCACCAACAATGTACAAGAGTTCGCTTTTCTCTACATCCTCATCAGTACTTATCCTTTGTCTTTTTGATCACAGCCATTCTGATGGGTGTGAGATGATATCTATTGTGATTTTGGTTTGCATTCCCCTGATGATTAGTGATGTTGAACACTTTTCATGTACCTGTTGGCCATTTGAAGATCTTCTTTGGAAAAAAAATGTCTATTCAGGTCCTTTGCCCATTTTTAAATTGGAGTATTTGCTTTTTTTGTTATTGAGTTGTGAGAGTTCCTTACATTTTTTTGAAGATTAACCCCTTACCAGATGTGTGGTTTCCAGATATTTTCTCCCATCCTATAGGTTGCCTTTTCATTTTGTTGACCTTTTGTCCTGCACTGCAGAAGCTTTTTAATTTGATGTAGTCTCATTTTTTTGTTTTTGCTTCTGTTGCTTGTACTTTTGGTGTCATATTCGTGAAATCATGCCATGACCCATGTCAAAAGAATTTTTTTCCTGATTGAGGGATTTTAAAACATGTTTCTAAGAGTGATTTGAGGCACTGGGAGGCATTGGTACTATACATGGTATGAAACAGTCTCAAATTTTACAAACACTGTGATTGAGATTGATGGAAGCTACAACACTCACTTTCCCTTTTGCTTATACCCATTGCCTAATAGTTTTTTTTGTTGTTGCTGTTGTTTTTCGGGTTTTTTTGTTTTGTTTTATTTTGGCTGCATTGGGTCTTCATTGCTGTGTGCGGGCTTTCTCTAGTTGCGGCGAGCAGGGGCTGCCCTTCGTTGCGGTGCGTGGGCTTCTCATTGCGGTGACTTCTCTCATTGCAGAGCATGGGGTCTAGCCACACGGGCTTCAGTAGTTGCAGCACGTGGGCTCAGTAGTTGTGGCTTGTGGGCTCTAGAGTGCAGGCTCAGTAGTTGTGGTGCACAGGCTTAGTTGCTCGGTGGCATGTGGGATCTTCCCGGACCAGGGATTGAATCTGTGTCGCCTGCATTGGCAGGTGGGTTCTTAACAACCGCGCCACCAGTTTTGGTCCACAGCCCCAAGCTTGGCCCCTCATCTCCAGAGCTTCCTGATGCACAATTCCCATCATAGCTGTCCACTCACTCTTAGGTGCATTAGTTAGATTCTGTGCACATAAGTTACATGTTTCCAGGAACTGATAAAAGTTTAGCTAGGATATTTGCCTCAGATTATCTCCTTTATCCACTCATGTGGGTTGAAGTTCCTTTCTCTCTCTATTTGTGGCTCTTTGAAAAGCTTCAACTGAACTCTTTCTCCCCAGATTTCCCCTCAGATCATTCTTGCCTTATAATCTCCTAAAGGAGTCCTCTCTAGCTCTAACCATGGACATTGAGACATGATTTTATAGTTTATCTCTGGCTCCCTACACCTTCAGATGGAATTCAGAGATGATCTCTCCAACCGATCTTCCCCCATTTTTAAAAAATTAACTTTTGATCTTGGAATTTTCTGATACTTTTAACAATTTGGTAAATTTCCAACCCTTGGGTGATAAGCAAATTATGAATTCTGAAACTTTTGATTGTCATTTTTTTTGACAGTTATATTGCCAGATATTTTTCTACACTAACTTTTATTCATCCCCATAGCGGAAAAGTTTAGAGAAAGACAACGCTGAGCGAATAGGAATGTTGGGAAATGGGCAGTCTTTCCCCAAAGAGTCTTTCCCCAAAGTCTTTCCATTGGTGGGTTTCCCCGGTGGCACAGTGGTTAAGAATCCACCTGCCAAGGCAGGGGACATGGGTTTGAGCCCTGGTCCAGGAAGATCCCACATGCCGCGGAGCAACTAAGCCCGTGCGCCACAACTACTGAGCCTGTGCTCTCGAGCCCACGAGCCACAACTACTGAGCCTGCATGCCACACTACTGGAGCCCGTGCACCTAGAGCCCGTGCTCCACAACAAAGAGAAGCCACCACAATGAGAAGCCCGCTCACCGCAAAGAAGAGTAGCCCCCGCTCGCCGCAACCAGAGAAAAGCCCGCACGCAGCAACAAAGACCCAACGCAGCCAAAAATAAAATAAATAAATCTATTAAAAAAAAACAACCCAAAACCAAAGTCTTTCCATTGGTGGACATTTGGTGAATTCACCAAAATCCTTTCTTTGCAGCCCTTGGGTAGATGAGTTGTTAGCACATTAGAATGAATCTAGGTTTCAAAAGCAGATTCACATTAACCAAACTCCTGACACTGTCAGAAAACCAGGAGATCAATGTGTTAACGTGAGAAGCAGAACCGTGTTGGTGAATGGGAATCCTCATGTCAGCACAACTAGCTCAATGTTTTTCAATTGATTGAAGCCAAATCATGATCAAAAGTTTGCTTGATGAGAAGAGCAAGGAGAGGGAATCATACAACTAAGTTTTTAATGGATGCAGCAGAGACAGCTCAACTATCCGCACAGAGATTCCTGAGTTATATTGACTGTGATGCTGTGTCAGTCAGTGTTATTACAGAAGGATAAGAGCTTATGGAAAGGCTGTTGGCTAGCTCACAGGGTCATGGAAAGGATGGGGAGCCAGGATCAGAAGGTGAGCAGGAATGAAGTCAGTCTGTGTCAAAGCCACGCTAGGGAACTCGGGGTGCAGCAGCTGGCACTGGTCACTGGGGCCAGCAGTGCACCTCCGACACTGAGGTCCCTTAAAACTCGATGAGCTGTAGCTGCTCTGTGCCCAGAACAGTGTCCCCACTGCTTCTGCTTCTCTGCTTCTTTGACTTTGCATTCCAGGCCTGGTGGCTGCCTCAGCTTAGCTGGGCCTCCTTCCAAGACACACGCTGTATGAATGCCCCAAGCACAGAAACAGAGTATGATATCGGGCAGCCAAAAAAAAGGTGTGGGGGGGTAAATATTCATCAGAACTCCTTACGGCCACAGTAGGCATCCTCTCCCCGCAGACAGCGGTGGGACAGGAACTGCTATCCCAGTAGTATAGACATCACTGTCATGCAGGCCTGGTATCAAGTAAATTCCGAGCCTGCCCCTTTCTTACAGTGTTGGAAAAAGAATGAAAAGTGCTTAGTACACTGCTTGGAGCACAGGAGGTGCTCATTAAGTAGAAGTCACTACTGTCATCTCCACTTCTGCCCAGCCCTCATGCTAATTCGCGTGTCCTCTCTGCATTGGGTTAGCCCTGGGGCCTGGCTGGTGACTGTGAACCGTTCTACTGTCATCCTTTCTGTGCTGGTTTCATAGTTTATTGGTCAAGGGCAATGCACTTTTCCTTATTTCCAAGTCCTAGAAAAAGCTTGACTTATTGTCCACTGACAACATTTATAAGGGTTGTTATAGAAAGAATAAATAACATTACACACGAGAAAATGCCTTGCTTGTTACACAGCACATATTAGGAATTCAAAGGTATAAACTTTTATACCTTTTACTGGAATGTTCTTTTTAAACTTTTGCATCCCCAAACAAAATTACAGATAAAATCAATTAATAAAAATATTGACTGAGTTGTAATTTTGTTCAGTACCACAACTACATTTCTTAGCCTTTGACACTCAGTCGTGTATAATGATCTAGGCACTGCCTTCTGGCGGCGGGCTGAGTAGTAACCCAGAGACACACCCTATTACCTTAGTGCAGGGTAAGTTTCAGTTTTAATGAGATTTAGCACACCATTTCCAATTTAGAACAAGAAGTCTATTTTCTCCCTCATGCTTGGAAGATATAAACATCTCTTTCCTAGCACGAAAGGTAAAAAATGTCTCTGCAGGTTTCTTTTTATAAAGCAGATAATATTTACTAAGCATCTATTCTGTGCTGAAGCCATTGTGGGGTCATATTATCTAATTTGATTCTCAAAAGAGCTCTGTGAGATCAGAGTTATTTATTGTTACCACTGTAAATTTTTTTAAAAAGTAGGTAAATTTATTTCACTTTAAACCTGGTTAAAGAGAAAGACGACTTTCCCAGGTCCTTGTGTTTTCTTTGACTAAATAAGACATTTCACCTGTTTTCTTAAGAGTGCCACCCAAAACTCCAAGACTCACTAATAGAGTAACAAGAGAGCTGGTACCCCATCTGCATCAGAACTGAAGGAAGCCAGAGTCGCCCCACTTTCCAGTGTACTGCGTATGGATGTTCACACAGGCAGCAAAACACAGTGTCTGAGAACCCACAGCGAAGCCAAACTGCCTGGGTTCAAATCTCAGTTCCACCACTGATTAGCTGTGTGACCTTGGGAAAGTCACTTAACTTCTCTGTGCCTTAGTTTTCTCATCAGTAAAATTGGGGATAATAGTCATAACTACCTGAGAAAAAGTAAATGAGCTAAGTATTTCAATTTTGCTCACTCAACACAGGAGGAAACAGACTCTTAATTGGGGGGAAGTGGCAAAGGAAAACAATGTTTTCAAGTCAGAGCCCATATTTCATCTTTATGTTTCCTCAGCATCTTCCATGGTGTCATTAGCAGGTAGATGTGCAATAAATGCTTCTCAGATTAACAAATAAGAAAATCGCTATCTATAAATTTATTATGTTGGCCTTTTTTTTGGGGGGGAGTCAGAAAACAGTGAAAGAGATAATATGAGCAATATTCATTTAGAAGTCCCCAAACTTTATAATAAAGAAGGCATTTAAACCTTTCTCTTAAATGGTTATAAGAGGGTTGAGGCAATATCTTTCTCTTTAAGGAGACAGAGACATATTAGCAACAGTGTGGTATTTTAAAGGCAGACCTATGAGGGCTTAAATCATGGATCCACTACTCACTATACTTATGACCTTGGGAAAATAACTACTCAGCTTCGACATTATTATCTGTAAAATGGGGAAAGTAATATGGAAATATAAAATTAGACTATGTATGAAATCACCTGATATATGTACAGGCACACAGGTGTGCACTCTCTTCCTGTTTTGGTAGAGAAGCTCTTCTAAAAGAAGGTAGAAGTGGAATGAAATCTGTTGCATGACTTGCTGGGTCCACTCTTTTGAACAATCAGTAGAAGGACTGAAAGAATAGAAGAACAGAAAAAATAGAAGTTTAATCTTCCACTCCACTGTGGAGTCATATAATTTTTTTAAATTGAAGTATAGTTGCTCTATAATATTGTGTTAAGTTTCGGGTGTACAGCATAATGATTCAGTATTTTTGCACCTGAAATACATGAGAGCATTGCCATTTATTGTTACCTTGAGTGTCTAGCTATAAGTTGTTCTATTGCGACAAAGACAAGTGTGAGGCAACCCAAATTTGAAACAGACAGGGCAATCAAATAGCAACCAGTCAGTAAGAAGTACTTTTTAGTAGACGACAGAGAAAGTGCTAATCTCAGAAACCTAGTAATGAGCTTTCACAGACTGGAGAAATAAGAATTGTTGAATTAGCTAAACCTAAACAGGAAGAAGAAACATTAGGATCCTTAACAAAAAAGATAATAAAGCAAACAGAAAAGTCAAAAGATTGGAGGCCAATAAATTTCTCTAGTAGCTGTATTGGTTTTTGTTTACTTTCTATTTCTAATCAACATTGCAGAGAGCAACAGAGGTGCAAAATGTAACAGAAGGAAAAATAAAAATTAGGAACTTGAAAGTAACAGGTAGAGAGATGATTTATCATAAAATTTAGGGCTTTGGGGAAAGATCCCAGAGAAATTACAGTTTAAATTCTTGAAGGGAGAAAAGGAAAAAATGTTAGTGGAAAGTACTGAGCAGATCTGTGAGATCTGGAAAAATAATATTGAGTATAAAATTTCTGCAGACCAAGGGTATTTTTTCTCATCCAAGACACTTTACATAAGACATTATTTAAACTGCTATTACAAAAAACTATATACAAGAAGCTGAAGATTTAAGGTTTAAGCTTTCCTTGGCAGTAACCAGAGCTGAGTTTCAATTAGCATTCAAAACATTTATCTCAGGTTAAAGTATGAAATAAAAATAATTAATTGACATTATAAAAGTGCTATATAAAAAAGACATCAACTCCTAACCCCAAGAAATGAATCTTGGATTTTTCATGGACCAGGGTGTTAAATCTGTGAAATCCCCTGAAAACCGAAATAATCTAATTTATATTATTAATCTTTACTCTCAGAAGAATGCAGTGTTTCTTAAGGACAGAATTATGAAAAATTAAACTTGTACACACAATGGAGAGATGTGTGACTAAACTACCTTATTAAAAATAAGGCACAGAAACAGAATAAATAACTCCTTGGATTGATGGTACAGGCTCCAGTGCAGGTACAGTGACATCTGGCAAGATTTTTTTTTGCGGTACGTGGGCCTCTCACTGTTGTGGCCTCTCTTGTTGCGGAGCACAGGCTCCGGACGCGCAGGCTCACCGGCCACGGCTCACGGGCCCAGCCGCTCTGCGGCATGTGGGATCTTCCTGGACCGGGGCCTGAACCCGTGTCCCCTGCATTGGCAGGAGGACTCTCAACCACTGTGCCACCGGGGAAGCCCATGGCAAGATTTTTAATGCTGTGTATTTAAAATATTGCTTCCATTTATCCTCCATCCTTTATCCAAGGAAAATATTTCAAACATAGAGAAGTTACCCGAATGATTATTTTCTCCTCTATGCTGCTGAAAGTCTCCTTACCACTTTTAAAGCCCTAAGCAATAGAACAAATCCCTTAACTACTAATACACCTGGCTGTAAAATTTGCAGTGACTACCCATTTGTGCTTTTTTTAAATTATGAATTTTGATGAGTTAAATTGACAGCCATTGACTCTTTCTTGCTGTAAAGGTCTATTCTGACATACTTTCATGAAGCAAAGAATAAAGGAAATTTGGATGCAATCTTAAATTAAACCATTAAATTCTTGGAATCTGTAACATATCTAACAAGTATTTTTAAGTAAAGATGTATTCTTCTGGCAGTTTTTCCCAACTCTACACTTGTATAGTGAAAATAAGGAATTTAGATTGTAGACATTGTCAGACCTCAGTATTAGGAGAAAAATAGACTATTAATGTTGTTATGCCTTAATTTTAGGGCAAAATATTAAAAAGAATGTTAGGTAAAATTGAATGAGAAGATTAAAAACAACTTTGATCACCAAAAACCAGGCCAGCAATCTATGGGCCAATTCTCACCCACTGCGTGTTTTTGTAAATGAGTTTTACTGGAACACAGCCATGCTCACTTGTTTGCACATTGAAAATGACTGCTTTCGTGCTACAATGGCAGAGTTGAGTAACCTCAGCGAAGATTATATGGCTGGAAAACCTAAAATATTTACAATCTATAGCAAAAGTTCCCCGACTCCTGATCTAAAAGATCATTGGAAACAAATTTTACAATAATTCTTAAGCCATGGAAATCTTACAACTCAAGATTAGGGCTGATCATATCCTTTTATTCAATGATTTATTATTCAATTTCTACGTTATACGGAAAACTGGTTTTTTTCTCCAAGAAAACTCTCTGATTGATTCAAAAGTTATAAATTTTGTGAAGAACTGGAGATGAGAAAAACCAAGCAGATTGTCTAAAGGCTCTTAATCTGATCAGCTTCAGAGAGTCCATAACCTATTCAAACATCATACAATGTTTTTCAGTTTGTATGTCTGGGCATAATTCTTGTGTGAAGGTCCACAGTTTTCCAAGAATGTAGTGATAAAGGCTCAAATGATTTTCATTGCAGTTCGTGACTCAAAATATTTAAGAATAACTGATTTAGACAAATCTGAATCTTTGAAGATATGGATTATGAGGCCAAGAAGCTTAAAGTACTTTTTTCCTCAAAACTGTATAACTAGAATTAAAAGCTAGAATTTCTTGCTCCCAGTTAAGAGGTTGTTATTCATGTTGCTGCCAATTTTCCAAAACAAATATTATTGTGACAGAAAAGTCAGAAGAGTTAAATTTTTCTGGAATTAAATATAGGAAGCAATTATACTTTGTATCCTCTTTTAAGATGCATGACTTTTACTTTCATGATTTTAAAGACGAAGATGGGGAGGTGAGATTGAGGTATGGGGCCTGGGTCTCTTCAGGTCCTGGTGGTTTATGTGGCATCAGTGCAACTGATGCCGTTTGCTGTGAAGCCAGTTGAGTTTACTGGTCTAAAGCCATTGCCAAATATAAAATTCAGAGATAGTCAGGAGAATCATTTGACCCCAATACTACAGCCTTCCTAATATCCCAAAGCTGGAGACATTATGGTTTGAACTTTGCTCGGTTTTTCCACTTCTGCTGTGTGACAGCTCCTCTTGTGTTTTTGAGTGGGGAGAAGAAAAAGGGAAACGAGCAAACATCTCTTTACTTAACTCTCTGAAGTTGCAATTCTCTTACTGGTGGGCCGCACTGCTTTATAATCTTTGTATGTGGACCTCCTGCTGGTGTCATGCTCTTGAGAGGTCTGTGTAGCTCCTCTAGGTACTGGTGTTGGTTTGCATGTGAGATTTGCTCTACCTGTCCTGCTGGTGGCATTCACAAGCATCCTTCTACTGGGACTGCCTCTTTCCCTCCCACGCTGTGCCAGTCCTGGCAAAGCTGTCACTCCTAATGCATCACCACGGCCAGCTCAAGTATTGTGCCTATGCAACCATCTTCTCTATCCCTCAGCGACTGGGAACTCAAGGGGACTGTCTGGGCTTCCTCTGTCCTTGCTGGTCTTCTACCAAGCCACTTCTCTCCAGTTCTCCTTTCCTTTCTTCAAAGTTTATGGGTAGTTTAACATATGTTCTGACTAAGGAAATTCCAGCTAGGGAACAAAATTCCAGTTCTCTCTCCTGACAAGCATGTTCTATCTTTAAATATGATTCTTCTGGAATCCCTATCTTTTCGTCACCTTGGTAAGCAAAGCTGATGACTGAAACACTGTACTCCTGATAAAGGAAACTACGTGCATTTGCTTAGGCATCACTTAGAGCTACTAGGGATGTTCCTAGAATCGTACGGAGAGAGAAGTATGGCCCCAGTAGAAGAGGCATTAGGGCAGTTTCTGACCCTTCTCCAGAAGTCTTGAAGAGAGATGGTTGCCTTCACCTGCTTAGACTTTCTTTAAAATGTGGAGTATTTAGTATATTTTGTCATCAGCTCTCAGTCTTTACTACAATAATGGAACACGCTTGTGCGCATGAATTCACAGTACGGGTGTTGCTATCTTGCCGTGTCATTGTTGATGGACATAACAGTAGTTCCAATTTTCCTCTATTGCAAACAATACTGCCATGAGCGTCCAGATTCATACCTCCATATGGACATTAATTAATTTTTTTTCCTAGGGAAATACTGAGAGGGGAAATTGTTCAGCCATAGGATATGAAAATTTGAAATTTTAATATATAATTGACAAATTGTCCTCCAAAGTGACTGACTATTCTAATTTATTTCTCCAAGAAACATAAACATATGCTCAAATGCATTGTGAGTAGGAATGTACGCTCACAGCCACAATGAGACATTTCTCGATACTCATTATATTTACAAATGTGAACTTTCATACACGGCTGGTGGGAAAGGAAGGGACTAGGATTCAGGCGGTGTTCGCATCTGTCATTTTTTTCTCCAAATCTTCATTATGAAAAATTTCAAACTACTGATACTATTATAACGAACACTTGTATCCTCACAATTAATCCACACACATAAACACACACACATATACACACACGCATGTGCAAACACAAATCTGAACCATTTGCAGACATCATGACTGTACTTCTAAACACATACCTCTTAGCATGCCTTATTTTTCTGTCTATTAAGTGAGGATAACTATTTATTATATACTTTACTTGTGACAAAAAAGCAAAATAATATATGTAAAACACCCAGCACAGTACCCAGATCATGACGAGTACTTGAGTATGCAAAACTGATATTCCCTAAACAGAAGTATGGAATGAGTATCGTGCGTGCGTGTCTTTTTAAATGAGTATTTATATTTGTTTATACATTGTATAAATAAGCTTCCCTGACTACTGCTCTCTCCTTGAAGAAATACAATGAAGACTACTACCTGCTAGATAGCTCAGTGCAAATACCTAGATTAATGAATGATATTAACCTCATAATGAGAACCTACCCTATCAGTGGAAGAGTGACCTCAGCTTACTTGGTCTTTTCCCATTTTTAATTTTTAAAAAATTAAAACCCACATATGGGATGCTGATCCGTAAAAGAGAGACTAGAGAATTTTCAAATGTAAAAAGTTAAATGAATATCTTTTTACAGAAGTTCAAAAAACTGCAAGTCCTCATTTTTATTATTATTTTTTACATTTAAATATTTTATTTCTTTGTTTCATCTAATCATAGCATTACTATTTAAAGGTAAGAATGCTGTCCTGAATATTTTCAAACACTCTTCTTAATGAACACATTTTAGAAATTCTGAAGACAGAAAACAAAAACCTTATATAGAGTAGGTGCTTAGTAAACATTAGTTAATTTCAGTTGCCTGCAGGTATGAATTTTTAAAATGAATTAATGTTCTTTGTCGGGAAGATAAAGTCTGCATCCAACTCTTTCACAAGAAATGAATCTTTTATTGGCAATTATTATAATTTATAAATTTGAGTCTGTCAAAAACCTTCAAACAGGCCCACCTTCTGTTTCCACTACAAAAAAATCTTTATTTTTTATGAAGTAGAGAACTTCTCATACATATAAAACACAAGGTGAATCCAGGTACCTTGTTTGAAAGCGTCTGCAGGAACCATCTTTTCACATATGCATTGCTGCTAGAGATTGGAATATGCACAGTGTTGCTTACATACAATAAAGTCTGATTAATTAACCTTTATTTTTTAAATTCATATGCCATAGAATGCAAGTCAATCAGAAAATTACTTTCAGTAAAATTTCACTACCAGATAACAAAATGAAGTCATTAAGAATCTGTATGACAGATACCAAATAACAGTTAAGAACCCAATTTTCTTTGCTGAGTTGGACTTAAATAAAATCTTCACTTAATCTTTGGAAGAATAGCTCTTTGTTATTAATTAAATCTAGGATTTTTGCTGTTGAAATCACCACAGTAGTTTAGTTTTGTTTTTGCAAGGCTATGAGAAATGTAATTGCTGCTTCAACACATATAGTACACTGCACATAAAAATGTATCTCATGCTTTGTGAACAGAAACAAAAATTCTCAAGCAGTAACAATTATATCAGTGGGAGTTCTGCATTAAATTAAGCTTGGGGGAAGGAAGAAATGTGGGCTGTAAACAAGAAAAATATTTCTCTTAAGACACTTAAATGTTAACTAGGTGTATTAATCAAATTGTGATGTAATGCTCTACAGAGTCAGCTATAAAAAGTGTTTTCCATTACTTTTCTACCTTCACGTTAATTTTTTTGCTGTAAAAATTAACTGCCATATATAGCAAAAGAAAAGCACCTAACCTGATGTATAATTTCCTTTTGAACCAAAGAACCTGTAACATTTCTGTGTAAGAGAAAATTAATTGCAACTTTACCTTTTATGGCAGAAAACCTTAGCACTTTGGATATCTATCTGCCTGATTTTTTGAGGGCAAAAATTATTTCTCATTCTTTTTTTTTCCTTGGCAAATTTCTAGTGACAAATGCAGTTCCTGGAACATTCTTATAGCTCATCATTTGTGGAAGGAAGGAAGGAAGGAAGGGAGGGAGGGAGGGAAGGAGAGAGAAAGGAAGGAAGGAAGAAAGGAAGGAACAAATTTATGTCAGACAATCTGACTCAATTAGGAAATTCTGGAAAGTTCTACATATATATAAGCAAGTATCAAGGAAATGTACTTCAAAGTTCACTATATTTAAATATTAGGAAAAACTGGTTAATGCTCTTCTAAAGATTAATTTAACAAATGCATTTTAATCCACAGAAGTCATTTCTAGTTTTAATCTTGCACACGTTACAACATTTGTTAGGTTAAATTTCCTTATGTGAATGACGATGGAATAAATAATCTCTAGATTTTAGCCTTGCTCAAACGTTTATCATTTTGTAGAAAAGGAGGCAGATAAGGGAATGCAGATTGCCTTCTCCATGTTTGATGGTTGCACAGAAAGGAGCCTCTGGGAACGTTTAGTAACAGATAACGTAACACTATGTGTCCTCCTGACTCCTGCCCAGCCAGTGACCATGGTAGTGACAGCAGGAATAATGGTAGTTGGGCCAGGGACAAACCTTTTAATTTACCACATACACAGAGGACCCTGCAGGGAAGCTCCTACCTATATAGCATTTAGAAACTTACATCGTTCCTTGGAATATTATTCAGCAATAAAAAAGAATGAAATAGTGCCATTTGCAGCACCAGGGATGGACCTAGAGATTATCATACTAAGCGAAGTCAGAAAGAGAAAGGCAAACACCATATGTCATCACTTACATGTGGAATCTACAATACAACACAAATGAACCTATCTATGAAACAGAAACAGACTCACAGACGTAGAGAACAGACTTGTGGTTGCCAAGGGAGAGGGGGTTTGGAGGGATGGAGTGGGAACTTGGGATTAGCAGATGCAAACTAGTATCTATAGAATGGATAAACAACAAAGTCCTACTGTATAGCACAGGGAACTATATTCAATATCCTGTGATAAATAAGAATGGAAAAGAATATGAGAAAGAATAAATATATATGTGTGTAAAAAAATGGAAAGAGACAATAAAAAAATCACCAATGAGAAGCTTAAAAAAAAAAAAAGAAACTTGCACTGTTCTTTTTAAGAAGCCCTGTGTGAACAATAGTTGATTAGTCCAGTTTCTTTCCTTCAATGCAAGATAATGAGAGCTTTGGGGAATGGATTGCATTGCTGTGGCTCATGAAAATTAAAAACAAAAAACAAGTAACTATTTAATGGATCTAGTAGTTGGAGAAATTAAAAATACATATATACATACTGGTCAATGCTTTTTGGTCAGGAGGCATTTTGAGGTAGGAGAAAGTAAGGTTCAATTTTATAGCAGTGCAGTTTTAGTTTGCAATGTATATGAACTTAAATGATGACAAGAAAGCCAAAACAGTTCTGGATTTCATAGAGACTTGGAGAATTAAAACTCACCTGGAGAAAAGATCATATAATTATCATAACTGATTTCAGAATGTAATGAAGAAGCAGAGTTTGGGTTTACAATTAAATTAGGCAGGAATTCAATAAAATTCTTAAATAATTCTAAGGGGTATCTTACTTGGTTATTCTGAAACATCTGATTAGTTAGTTTGCTGAATGAGTTTGCCTTTTTAAAAAGACAATATGATCTACCATCAAAGTAAATCCTCTTTTGGAAGAGGCAGATTTTCTAGTCAAATGGTTGCAGGGGGAAGACTTCCGAGTTAAGTTCCTTGAAGGCAGGCAGATACAGCTGAACTTCCCATGTGCTCACTAACCAGCCCTGAGCTCAGAAATGCTCTTTAAATTATTTTTGTATTGATTTGCTTAGGAATTTAGATACATAATCTGCAATAACTACTGTTGATACAGAATAAAATGTCCTAAAACTTTTCAAGATGAAATTAATTCTTCTTTATATGAATCAGAATTCTGGGGTCTCAACTGGAATTC
The DNA here is from genome assembly GCF_011762595.2 of Tursiops truncatus. Classification (NCBI taxonomy): domain Eukaryota; kingdom Metazoa; phylum Chordata; class Mammalia; order Artiodactyla; family Delphinidae; genus Tursiops; species Tursiops truncatus. The sequence goes on from NC_047054.1 coordinate 4,875,251, forward strand.
ATCAGTGTTCAAGTATCTTTAAAAGATCCTTTTCGAAAAACTATTTTAAATTATTTTCAGACAGGCTGTGGCCATCGTCAGGTGGAAGTACGATACCTCCCGGGACCAGTAATTTGTCAAGTGCCAAAACCCGTACAAAGGAATGGAATTCTGCTTTCTGACAGCCTGATACTTAAAGCACATGGGTCTCATGTCAGAACATTCAAATATACATTGAATACGATCCAGGACTTCCTGAAAGCCTATTTGAGATACATGGTATTAGAAGGAGATTATCTACGATGTCCTGACTGTCTGTTTCCCTAGATTTTCTAATCTTCATCCTCAGAAAGCAATACACCTGAACATATTTTCGATGATCTCACAGATATGCATAAACTATCTTAAGTCAGCCACGTGCAAGAATTAGCTAAGGGTATTATAAAAATGTTCTTCTAGGGAAAGTATTTACCTTCACAGAATTTCCCAAGACCTCTATTTTACTTTTCACAGAACCAAGCAAAAGAGATAAAGGACCGTCCTTTAAAAATCATTCATATTTTAATGAGTCAAGTCCAAGAAAAAGATCAGGTTGGGCAAGTGGGGATAAACTGTCAATCATGGTCCTTTTTTTTTTTTCACTGTTGTGTTAGTTTCAGGTGTACAGCAAAGTGATTCAGTTATACCTATACGTATATTCATTCTTTTTCAGATTTTTTTCCCATGTAGGTTATTATAGAATATTGAGCAGGGCCCCCTGTGCTGTACAGTATGTCCTTGTTGGTTGTCTATTTTACGTATAGTAGTGTGTGTATGTTAATTCCAAGCTCCTAATTTAATCCCTCCTCCCCACATTTCCACTTTGGTAACCATAAGTTTGTTCTAGAAATCTGTGATACAGCCTTCACCGATTGAATGAATAAATCCTTCTGCTGTGTCTGCTGGTGTCAGACTTGCTGCTAGGCTCTGGCTATACAATGGTAAACAAGACAGACTGCAGAGGCACAAGGCACAGGACTGCTCCCTGAGCCGAGGGTGGCCATTGATCAGACGAGGCCTGGGCCCCACAGGCTGGCCAGCGATACAGGACGTAGCCTCGAGTGAAATGCTCTGTGCATCGAAAGCAAAGGTAATTACCTTGTTAAACCGGGATTCCTAATCTGAAGTACGTAAAACCTCAAAAGCTTTTCAGGTCACTATTTTCTCAGTTCTTCCAAGGAAGGTATCAGTACATAGCTAGTACCATAGATGCACAGGAGAGATGTTCGGCCATTGCAGACAATGCAGGTTGTCGGGTATTAGGGCTTCATTTTCTCACGAAATCCCCATTGAGTAATTTGAATGAGAAAATCTGAAATTGTCCAAAAGGTAACTGGAATGTGAAAGTCAAAACACAAACTAAGACAGAAATAGCACTTACTGTGTGTCAGGGACTGTTCTAAATGCAATGTGTGTATTAACTCATTTAATCCGATGAAGTGGCTTTATTATTTTCCCAGTTATTGATGGGGAGACTGAGGCGCAAGTGGCTAAGTTACGAGGTTGGCGTTAATAAGCAGTGAAGCTGGGATTCACACCCGGGCAGTGTGGATCTGGAGCCGGAGGTGGGATCAGAGGGGCAGCCGAGACTTGTGAGGGCTGGGCTGGGTCTCCCTCGCAGAGCTGGGGGAGGCAGTCTGCCATTGGCTTGAGTGGCCCTAAATGTGCTCCTTGGATGTGTAAGGAATGCACGGTCCAGACTACCCTTTCCCTGGGCCAACCCTAGGGTTGTCTCTGTAGTGAACAGCTTTGAGATGAGAGGCTGTCTCCCCGCAGACACAGAGCAGGCCTGTTGCTCTTACCCTAAAAGCACTGAATCCCCCAGGCTCAGCGTTCCTGTCCTGCATCACAGCTCACTGGGTGCGCAGGCTCTGTGATGAGGCCTTAGCATCATCCTTGTGGAATCACGAGAACCAACACACAGCAACATGAAGCTCTGGCTAATGCTTTTGCTGTGAGTAACACAGGCTTTTGTCACTGACGCTGGAGTCTTGTACCTTCTGCTAGTGTCTGTGAAATACTAATAGCCTAGCTTGCAAGTAGAGAAAAATCCCAGTTTCTGGCCCACAGATAACAAGGGCTGCATCTCTGGGCTCTCCTTCCCCATTCAGCATGCATTAGTCCCAGGGAACATGGCCCTAGTTCTCAGGAATACTGACCAGAGACAGGCTGCAAAAGTACAGAGAGTAAGCAAGAAGGGAACAAAGACAAGTAAACAGTTTCTTAAAAGGGCTCTGTTGTTTGTAAACAAGAGGACAAAAAGAACGCTGAAAGTGCGTGTTTCTTATTTTAGTTTTGGTGAACGTCAGACTCATCTTGACAGTTTCCCTATTGCCTTCTAGTTTCTTCTTTTAAATATCTGTATTCCTTCTCTATACTTCACTTTTCACCAGAAAGGTTAAGATAATGTAAAGTAAGATTTCCTCTTGTTTCACAGGCTCATGCAGAAGCCTTGATAACCTGGAACAAAGCTACAGTTTCTAGACACATCTCTCCCTCTAATGTAGTTGATGCAGTACTGCCTCAGTGAGCCATCTAGGACGGGGCATGTACTAACATTTCACTCACCCCATCAGGCTTCAACTGCTAAGACATCTTCAACTTCTCTACAATATCACAGGCACAAAGAGCACAAACTACTTCAACTAAACTCAGAATTCTTTCACCAAATCCCGACTGTGTACAACGCGCAAAGTACCTTCTTCTTCTTTTTGAGCCTTCCCTTGACTTTTTAAGTTAACTGGAAATGGTTTCAACTGTTTTTGGACATTTCTCAAGCCACCAAGACAGGCAAATGTTACCAATGTCAACATTTTTTTCTTATAATAATAATTCATTAACTGTTGAGAAAAGTTGATAAGCTTTCCAGGAAGAGGCACTTTGAGGCTGAAACCAAACATGGAACTATACATTTTTTGGTAAATTTTCAGCCAGTGAAAAACTATTCAAGTTAAATTTGCCCTCGTGCCACTATAATAGATACTTCTGTTAACACAAGTTGAGATTATTCACTGGATAAAATGCTACTTTTAAAGGTCATTGCACTAATGTAGTGAAAGTGGGCTTCTGTCATTCATATAATTATTACTCATTACTGCCCTTTACATGGTGTCCTCTAAAATTATAAGTCGCACTCTGGAGACATAATCTCATAGAATCCTTTCCAGGTAAGCTTGGTCCCCCTCCACTCCCCCCACAATAATGCAGATGGGATATTTAAATCAAAGTGGCTTCACACAGAGATGTTTCTCAATGAGTAATAGGTAATCACCAAGGTCAGGTGATTGATAGAACCTAAAATTTGATATTTAATACATGGTAAAACATTGTAATGTTTTTATGTTCATACATTTAAAACATGTTTGAAATTATATTCTAAATTCGCAGATGTTCATTACTTGTTAAACTTTGGTGAGATCAATAGTTGCAGAAGATTGCCTTTCCTTTCCTGTCAGTATTCAAATCTATCCTTAAGTTACAACATCACTGACGGACAAAACACTCACTCTTTGTTTGCTAATTCATTCACGTATCCGTCCATCTATCCATTGAAATTCAAATTTTCATTGAGACAGAAATATGATTGGCACAGGGAAAATAACCAAACAAGGAACACAGTCTTCTGAAGCTTACAGTGTAGAGACAGACCATAATCAAGCCATTACGTGAATAATGCAGAGTCAAGACCAGAGATGACTGTCCTGGAGCAAACATGCCTGGTTCTCTGAGGACTCATCCCAGAAAAGGAACATGACTTTAACGCAGGACTCAATTGAGACGCAGGTTAGAGAGGCAGACAGGGCCAGAACACCTAGGACCTTCAATGTGACCATAAGGATTTTCATTTTTTTTTTCTAAAAGCAATGGAAAACCTTTTAAGGAACTTAAGCAACAAGACAACATCATTAGATTTTACTTTTTATTTATTTATTTATTTTTTTGCGGTACACTGGCCTCTCACTGTTGTGGCCTCTCCCGTTGCAGAGCACAGGCTCTGGACGCGCAGGCTCAGCGGCCATGGCTCACAGGCCCAGCCGCTCCGCAGCATGTGGGATCTTCCCAGACTGGGGCACGAACCCGCGTCCCCTGCATCGGCAGGGGGACTCTCAACCATTGCGCCACCAGGGAAGCCCCCAGATTTTACTTTTTAAAGATGGTTGTTTGCCTGAGGAATGGAGAAGAGATTGGAATGGGCCTAGGTGGGGAGAGACTAGTTCTTAGGCTTGGAATGTGGTCCTCGTGGGGATAGTGTTAACCTTGTTTGCTACATTACACAGCACCTTGTCAATGAGGATGGAAAGAAAAACTGTCCCTCCTGACTCACCCAGTACTGGAAATAGCTGGGCCTAACCTGAGTTACTATTTGTTTTTATCTTGTAAACGCTTAATAGATATTTATCTTGTGAGTATTTACCTTATAAACTCTAAGGAGATATTTAGAAATTATGCAACTGATTACACTCTCATCTTCTCCTTGGCTTCCAGAAAAGCCAATGCCAAGTTTGTGGTTTTTAGAGCATTGGGCTCTAGGGTATTGCATTTTGTGCCTCCCTCAATCCTAGTTTTATCTTAATCCTTTAATTTGTATTCCTTTGCCTTGTTTTTTTGCTTAATTTTAATATTATTTTGTACCCTTGGAACAAAACATCTTATAAATAATTAAGCAAAACCATGGATACTATTATATTAAAAGATATGTGTTGCTACCTTAGAAGAAATGTCTGAAAAACAGGAAAATGTATTGAGAATATTTCTAGCATATATAAGGACAAGACACCAACGATGGAATGGAGTATGTGTGAAAACAACATTCCTGCGTGTACTGAATTGCCACTTGAAGAGAGCTAATGTCTCTCTACGTTGCTATGAACTGTATTTCTTCAAGATGTGTAAAACTGGCAGGACCCTAAATTCCAGATATCATTTGCTCTTGGCTTTGTGCATATCCATGGTATCTGTTATTGTGCAATGTTCTTTGGAATTTATAAAAGAATTTGACTACTTCTAGCTTGAGATACGAAAAAAAAAATCTTATCTAATTTAGCACAGTGATAATGCAGTGTTTTAATACATCCCAGCTTATGTGAGACATGATAATTTCTTAAATGGTACTGTCATGCCTTAGACATGGTGATTTCATAGCATGCAAAGTCAATAAGAAACAGATATTTAGAATCTGAAATGGAAACCTACAGTCTTGCTACTCTTTCTCAATAGGAAGATTTTTTATATCAATTTCTCACTAATGACTCTTTTTTTTTTTTTTTTTGCGGTACGCGGGCCTCTCACTGTTGTGGCCTCTCCCGTTGCGGAGCACAGGCTCCGGATGCGCAGGCTCAGAGGCCATGGCTCACGGGCCCAGCCGCTCCACGGCATGTGGGATCTTCCCGGACCGGGGCACGAACCCGTGTCCCCTGCATCGGCAGGCGGACTCTCAACCACTGTGCCACCAGGGAAGCCCACTAATGACTCTTTTAAGGTTTGAATATAGTAGTCATTCTTTTACGTGGCTCTTAGGATTAAAAGTAAGAAAAAAGCAAGGAGGACATTACCTATTCATTTGGTGAGTCTTAAAACTCTAAAAGATAGTGGTAAGACGACCAGTCTATGGGTTGTCAAGTTTAGGCAACAAAAAGCTACTCAACAGAGGAGTGGATACAAGTGCAGGCTGATCAAAGGAACCATTTTCTGCTATAATCAACTGTCTATATCTTCCACTGCCTCTGGTTTAGATTGGCTTCATCTGGTCCACACCTCTCAATTCTCCCACGATAGTCCAGGAAGGATCCTGAACACTGGTGCAGATGGATTTGCTCTGCAATGATACTCTGATCGTTTCATTGTACAGACCTCTTCACAATACCGGTTTCCCAAACTGCATGTTCTTCTCAATCCATTTTTCCAAAATTGGCTTAAAGGTCACAACTTTTATCTGAACATTTCAGCATCACTTCTGCCCGTGGCTTTTCTGTTGTATGTGTACGTTTCATAGCTGTATACCTCCACTGTGTTTCTGATGGGGTCACCTGCCAGGTTTGGATCTCTACAATGCTTACTGCTGTCATATACCCAGGCTTGTCCTATTGATAATCCATGGACATGGACAGTTTGCTCTTGGTTTTGTTCTCTTAGGACCCAAGTCAGCTGCATTTCTTCCCAGGTTTTGCTGTAGGCCAAATTCTTGTTCCTCACCTGATCTCACCTGCTCTATCCAGGCCCAAGGAAGATCACAAGTAACTGCCAAAATAAAGGAAACAGAAGCAGATTGAGACTTTTCCCATATGGGATCCTGGATATGAGAACTGGGGAAGAAGACTGAGTCTACACAGGCTTTGGTCTAAAGACCAAAGGAGTTGATATGCAGCATTACGCACATTGCATGTCATCTGACAGGTTGTTTTGTGCACAAACTATCCATCCCGTTGTTCATTCTGTGCAGAACTGTGGGACTCAGGCATTCTTCCAGAGCCTTCTGGGACAATTTGAGACAAAATATAGGGTGATCATAAATTGAACTCAAATAGATTTCAAAAATGGTCCTCATAGTTTTCTATCACCTGATTCCTAAAGCCAATGTCCCTGCAAAGGTAGTTAGTGATTGGCTGTATTATTATCTGTTTCTTATCCTAACAGTTGCATCTACCTGTAACCATTCATTTGCTTATGATAGTAACCAGGAAGTCACATCTGTTTCTATATCTAATCCTTGACATTCTAATAAAAATATACTTTATATCCATCTCATCATTTCCTTTTCAAAAGTCACCACCCGGGTCACATCTGTATATCACAGTCATCTCTCAGCGGTACTAGTATCACTGCATTCTGGCTGGCCTTCCTGATTCCACTTCTATTCTTTTCTAGGTCATTCTGGAACACACAACAGGCAGAAGGATAGTGCAAATCACAAAGTCTCATTACATTGTTGCCCTGTTTAGTTCTCTTCAAAGTCTCCTCTTCCCATCTAGGATGAAATCAAAATTCTTTCACAGCCAACAAAGCTTGGCAGGTCTGGTCCATGGTGACTTCATTAGCTACATCTATGCTGTTCTCCTTCTATTAATTATGTTCCAACAGCCCTGACCATCTTCCCATCTTTCTCAACTTTTGACCTTTGCACATATATTTCTTTTGTATGTATTCTTTAACATCTCAATTGTTATTTAGCCTTTCATTTTCATCTGATATGTTACTTTTTTTTTTTTTTTTTTTTTTTTTTTTTGTGGTACGCAGGCCTCTCACCGCTGTGGCCTCTCCAGCTGCGGAGCACAGGCTCCGGACGCGCAGGCTCAGCAGCCATGGCTCACGGGCCCAGCCGCTCCGCGGCATGTGGGATCTTCCCGGACCGGGGCACGAACCCGTGTCCCCTGCATCGGCAGGCGGACTCCCAACCACTGCGCCACCAGGGAAGCCCTGATATGTTACTTTTTTAATGGGGTTTTCTCTGCATCTCGGATTTAAGGCAGTTCTATTATCCTATTTTACGGTATATTGTAATCTTCCCTCACAGCACTTTCCTCAGTTTCTATTTAGGCACTTGTTTGTGCGGATATTTCTATAGTGACGGTTTTCTTAATAAGCTGTGAGCCCCGCGAGAGTAGGGACCATGCATCTTTTGCTTCCTACTGTATCCTAATGGCTAGTACAGGGACAGGCAGATAGTAGGCATTTAATATACGTGTGGAATGAATGAACGGAAATTCCATATCTCACAGTTTATTAGTTCAGTTATTCAATAAGATACGTATCTTGTGTAAAGCACTGTCTTCAGCTCATTGGATACAAAAAAGACAAAGAGACAAAAAGAAACAAAAAGCCCTGCTCTTGCGGAGCTTTCCTCCTAGTATAGGAAAACCAATAATAAACAGCAAATGTGACGAATTACATAGTGTTTTAGAGGGAGAAGTGTGGTAAAGAACAAAACTGGAGCAGGCAAACAAAACGAGGTGTGCCAGGGGAATGTGGTGCGCCATTACTAAATGATCAGCTTAGGCCTCATTGAATAGGTCACATCTGGGGAGAGAACTGAAGCAAGTGGTGTTAGCTATTCGCACATCTAGAGGAAGAATCTTCCCCCCAAAAGAAACAGCTAGAACAAGTCAGATAATGTAGGCTTTTTGTGACCACTGTCATTACTCTGGTGTTTACAATGACTGAGCTGGGTGATCCATCCAGTGGTTTCAGCAGAAGAGTGACACGCCTTACTTTAGCCTTCAGGGGATCCAGGCGGCTGCTCTGTGTAGAGTGGATTGTAGTGCGCCATGGGTGGGAGCGGGGAGACCAGACAGAAGGCTTCTGAAGAACGCAGGCAAGAGAAGATGGTCACTTGAATCAGAATACAGCAGTGGGGGTGGGAAAAAACTGTTGGATTCTAGATGCATTCTGAAGTTAGAGCCAACAGGTTTTGCTGTTGCATCGGATGGGAGTCTGAAAGGAAGTAAGGAGTTAAACATAACTCCGAGGATTTCGCCTTGCTTAACTGGAAGGATGGAGTTGCAGTCAAGTCAGAGGGTGAAGAGGACAGATGAATGCGCTTGGGTGGAGCTGGTGAGATCATGTTTATTTGGAGATGCCAGCAGGGAGGTTAAACGAGGGGCAGGACATATGATTCAGCAAGGCTACATGAGAGAATGATGCATGCGGGAGGGGTCAACCTACAGATGATACTTAAAGGCAGGAGAACAGGTGATATCACCATGCAGTGGGTATAGAGAGAGAAAAGGTCCAAGGTCTGAGCCACTGGGCGCTTCAGTGTTAGGAGATCTGAAGGAAGAATTTTCTGCATAGCTAATGCTGGATCCAATATACTAAATCTGTTTTAAAATTGGTGTCTTTTCACTTTAATATCAGCCAGAATTTTTCTGAAGGGGCAATGATTTTTCCCTATAGAAATATTTAAAAAATCCATAAAATCCTCCATACTATTTTTATAAACAAGTATTGTCTGGTAACAGAGGCCTAAAGTCTTTTGTTAAAACTCACTGAATGGTACTTAAATTTATGGCATACAATATATGTTCTTCATGGAATATGATATTATCCTTAAAAAGATTCTAGCATTATTTCCTCAGGGAGATAATTCATCAGATTAACTATGAATTATGAAGCATTTTATTTAGAATGCAGCAATGAAATTGGGAGGAGAAAAGTTTATACATATATATATATATTTGTCTTCTGAATAGTAACAAGATATTAGAGGTTAGATTAAAAAACAGCAAAAAGGTAAGGTTAAAATTAAACAAACATTAATTTTAGATTCAGGTCTGTTCCAAACAACTTTGAAGGTCAAACTTTGTTCACTGATCTGAAGGAATTTGAGGAAGTTGGGGTAGTTTCAGGGTTAACAAAGGAATTCAGGCTTTTGGGTTTAGTTCAGTTCATGACCCCATAAAGCCCCCAAAGAATACCTCTGACTCAATTGAGGCTGCCGTCCAAGTTCACTGTGGTTCAGATTGATGCCCCCAAACCACGGGAGCATCTGTGGCATGGAAACCATTCAACAACATGCTTTCTCTTCTACTGCGGGCAACGTTCTGGGCTATTTGGTAAATCACTTCCCTTTGAAACTCTGAGGTCTGTAATTTGTACAACACTTCTTTGTATTTTGTATGTCTCATCTGTTTGTGTCAGCTGAGACAGAGAGCAAATGTTTAACAAAGGATTCCAAACGCTTAGCAATACTTAAGCAATGCTAAAAGTATGTGGAATGTAATCTTAGTTTCTCAACTACACACTGCTATTTCTAAATATAAAATCCTTCTAAGATTTTGTTCTCGATGGTTCTATCCCTGTAATGAAGATCGTAGAGTCGTTTAGAGTCACACGGGGCTGCAGTCAGGGTCTAGAACTGCCGCTTTGCTGGGTGTAATAACAGGCATGTTGTCTAGCAGTGTAAACTGTCCAGGTATTAGTTCCCTCGCAAAGTGGGATTAATGGTAATACCCTCTGGGTTCATTTAAAAACATAAAACAGAACAATGCATTCAAGGGCTCAGCAGCACCTAGGAGGCTCAGAATGCACGTAGGAAGTACTCAATACATTGTAGGCGTTTTTCTTTGTTAATGCCAATCGTTCTTTTTCTCCAGACCTTGTCTCCATTTAAAGCAATTTAATACTTTATCAGTCGTAAATTCAGAAATTTTTGTGCCTTCTATTTAACCTAAATCAACTTTATTGGAATATAATTTACATACAATAAAATGCATCTATTTTAAGTGTAAATTTTGACAGATTTATACACACCTTGGTAACCACTACAACAGTTAAGACACAGGACATTTCCACGACTCCAATCACATTCCCTGAGGCTTTTCCAAATAATTTTCCCATTTCAGTACCACACAAAGGCAACCACTGCTGTTTTCTGTCATTATAGATAATATTCGTCTTTCTAGAGACTCACATAAATGGAATTCTGTGCTATATACTCTTATGGAACTGGCTTTTTTTTCACTCAGCATAATAGTTTTTATATTCATTTGTGTTTCTCTGGAGACCTCTGACTAATAACGTTTTATTATTTTTAACCATTCTCATGTTTGTATTTTGTTATCACGTTATGGTTTATTTTGCATTTCCCTAACAACTAAAGATGTTACACATCTTTGCATGTAACCGGTTACTGACCATTCATATACCTATTTTTGGTATATGCATCTATAAAATTATTCATGAGATTTTTTTGCCCTATTGTTTATGTGTAAAACTTCTTTATTTGGTTTCATTCCTTTGCGAGATATATGTTTAGTAAACATTTTCTTCCTACATGTGGCAGGGACTTTCTTCATTTTGTCAATACCTTATTTGAGGAATAGAAAATTTTAATTTACCAAGTCCAATTTATCAATTTTTTCCTTTCATTTTGGACTTTTGGTGTCCCATCTAAGAAATAATAGATTGTGAAGATGTTCTCTATGTTTTGTTATACAAGTTTTAGATTTTATGTTAATGTCTATGGTTAATTTCAAGGTAATTTTGTATAAAGTATGAGACAATAGTAGTTCATTTTATTTTCCCAAATGGTGACCTAGTTGTTCTAGCTCCATTTGTTGAAAAGTACTTCTTCTTGAAGTACCTTAGCATTTTTGCCAAAAATCAGTTTGCCATTTATGAGCGTCTCATCTGTTCCATTAATTTGTATTTCTATCCACACAAAAATGTCATGTTGTCTATACTATGATAGCTTTACAATAAGCGCTAGTGTATCAGAATGCAATCGATTTTTGTACTAACCTTATATTCTACAAACTTGCTAAATTCAATGTTTCACGTTCTCGTAGCTTTTGGTAGACTTGCTGGGATTTCTACATACAGGATTAGTTTTAGTCTTGTCATTTTGTGCTTCCTGTATTTTGAAGCTCTGATATTGGAAGCATATGCATTTAGAACTGGGCCCTTTATCATTATAAAACGTCCTGACTTTCACTTTGTCTGATTTTAGTATAGCTGTTCTTTCTTACGCTTAGATTCGTGTGGTATAGCTCTTTCACTGATTTTACTTTATTGTATCTGTATCTTATGAATGTGGATTCCCTGTAGACAGCATATAGCTGCATTTTGCTTCTTTAATATCTTTTTAAATTGGTGTATTTAGACACCAATAATTCCATTTAGGCAATAGCATTATATAGATGATTGGACTTAGGCCTACCATGTTAAAGGTTGTTTTATACTTAGTCTATTTTTCCTTTGTTCCTTTTTCTTCCTTCTAAACCTTCTTTTAGAATGATTGATTATTTTGTTTAGGATTCCATTTTATTTGCATCATTGGCTTAAGTATACCCCTGTATTCTTTTAATGTGATGTCTCTAACAGCTCTGGTTCCAAGTTACCTTTTCAGTGATATTTGTAGAGCAAACAGCCTTAGAGGAGAGACAGTGTCTTCCTCTGAAGCCGAGAGCTGGTTTGTTTGCAAATTAGTATAGCAAAAGTAACGTCTCCCTCCAGTGCAAATGTTGGGCTGGCTTGCTTGCATTCCATTTTAAAGGACTGTGGTTGTCTAATGTCATCTGTGATGCAAACCTACTGTACGTACAGCTTCCACCGAGACTTGCCTCTGTTTGGCCCCCATGGGATTTGGGGGGAAAGAGCAACTGATGCAAATGTGAGACCCATGCTGCCTTCCGGGTCATTACTAAGAAAGTTCTTAGTCTTTCTTAAGTCTTTGTTAGTCCTGTAAGTGAGAGCTAACAAGAGAAAAATCAGCAGACCTTATGAAAGTACTGGGGCCCTACTTGAAGCTGGGACACCAAACTGATTTTCTAGCTTTGTCTGCCAACACTCAGCCTACAGAATGCAGACAGTTGGTTGGCTTCAACAATAGGAATTTTTTAGGTGAAGAGAAAGGAGACCTTTGTTATCTAAATATTTGTTATCTAAATATTGTTATCTAAAAATCATGGTGCAGTCTCCAAAGGATGTAATAAAAGAAGAGATGAGCAGGAGGTGAGGAAGTCGTAAGGAAAGTGCTGGATGAAGAGAGTCTGGTTATCAAAAACATGGATGGGGCTTCCCTGGTGGCGCAGCGGTTGAGAGTCCACCTGCCGATGCAGGGGACGCAGGTTCGTGCCCCGGTCCGGGAAGATCCCACATGCCGCGGAGCAACTGGGCCCGTGCGCCACAACTGCTGAGCCTGCACTCTAGAGCCCGCGAGCCACAACTACTGAGCCCACGTGCCACAACTACTGAGCCGGCGCGTCTGGAGCTTGTGCTCCGCAACAAGAGAGACCGCGATAGTGAGAGGCCCGCGCAACGCGATGAAGAGTGGCCCCCTCTTGCTACAACTGGAGAAAGCCCTCGCACAGAAACGAAGACCCAACACAGCGAAACAATCAATCAATCAATAGAAATGCTGTAGAATTATTTAAAAAAAAAAAAAACCTCGGGGGTTAGTTCTGTGAAACACTGCATAAAATTATCGGGCTTCCCTGGTGGCGCAGTGGTTGAGAGTCCGCCTGCTGATGCAGGGGACGCGGGTTCGTGCCCCGGTCCGGGAAGAACCCACATGCCACGGAGTGGCTGGGCCCGTGAGCCATGGCCGCTGAGCCTGCGCGTCCGGAGCCTGTGCTCCGCAACGGGAGAGGCCACAGCGGTGAGAGGCCCGCGTACCAAAAACAACAACAACAACAACAAAACACAAAGAACCATGGATGACCACAGCAGAATGGCTGGAAAGGAAATCCGGTAGTAAGACTGGATTCGCGTATTCACGTTAAGTGTAGTCAGGTGCCGGGGAAATGGTTGCTATTATTGATATTTCAGGAGGAAAAAAGGAGGAAGAATCTGATCGGAAGGGGAGGGACGGTCCTTCCCTGTGGTTCTGGATTAGAGCAGGCCCAAAGCAGGGTTCGTGTGAGACTGAGAGGGCTCAAGTGAAGAGGAGAGAATTAATCTCTAGTAAATTCGTTGTGGTGGGTGTGGTGACAGACGCAGCGCTTCCAGCCTGTTCCTGCTTCCTCTGGTGCACGTGCAGCTCTTCTTCCTGACTGCTGGCCACACTGAACGCCACCAGCCCCAGGCCCACCTCCAGATGCTCCGCAGCTGCCCCCCCACCCCCGGAGTGGTAGCAGTGCAGAAGCACAGTCTCCACGGAATCCCCCCAGCTGGCCTTTGGCCTCACTCGCGTTTCGAGCAGCGTGTGTTCTGACTTTGCACATTTCTGGCTGGTGACTGTAAACTTGATCCTACCAGTCCCCTGCTGGTCTCTACTTCCCCAGATTCTCCTGCAGGTGTGTACGGTCTAATTTTTATAACTGATCCCTCTCCCGTATCTCCCAGAGGTTCTGCTTCAGCAACTGAACCCTGACTGATACTTGCTTTTTAAAAGCCAACGTTTTATTTAAAAAAAGCTATATATTTAAACCAAAGTTATTTGTTTACTGCTTGGTGGAAATAGCAATTCTGTAAAAAACGAGTAAACAAAGTTTGATATATTTGTCACGTGTAAGACATGTAGTTTACTTACTATACTTTTGAACCAAAGTTTGGGTTTAATTGTCGAGAAAAGAGTCATTATCATGAGCATTCGTTTAAAAAAAGCAACGCCTACCATCCAACAAAATGCATTCTTTAAAATATATTTGTCATATGTGTGCATAGATGTGCTATGGAATGAAATATTATGTTTAAAATGAACACTTTTTTAAAGCAATGCAAACACTGTAGTTTATGGGAAATTTGAGTACCTCAAGCAATACTCACTTAATATTGACCTTATCAAAATGGGGTACTACACAGATTTTTTAAAAAATCCCTTTTTCAGGGATTTTTCTGCATCAAGTTGATGCTGTTTTGTTGATGTTGTTGTTAAACTTGGAAAATGGAGTATTTTATTCAAGCTTCCCTTTAAAATGTTTATTTTTAAATCCTTGGAATCTAGACCAAGCGTTCCACTTAGAATGAAAGTGAACAAAGGGCCTTCTAGACAGGCTCGAGAAGATGCATCCCGTCATGTGCTCCTTGGCTTCACGGCGGATTTCACTCAGTGTAGGTCTGCTGGTTTATGAAACCTCTACCACGTGAATGACATGCAAGCATATCACAGAATGGCAACCAGAGAAGGAACACAACCTATCATGAAAACTTCTCCTTAAAACAATTAGTTTGCCTTTAACGCATATTAACCAATTCACCAACGTCGTCTGAGGGCCGTGTCTCAGAGCGGCTTTTCTTATTTGCTTACTTAGAGGCATTTCCTGAAGCCTGGGACATCCTCAGTGTTTTGGGAATTTTTAAAACATCGCCCACCGACGGCACTCCTCACAGCCCAAAGCTGCGTGATTACCACAGACAACCGTGAGCGGCTGGTTCTGTGTACTGACAAAGGAAGATGGAAGCTGCCCCCAGGTACGGACCCAGAGAGACACTCATAAGTTCAGGACACTGGTCCTTGATGTGCTGAGTATGGCTTCCAGAGAGCCAGGCTCCTACTGAAGAGGCTGACAGGGCAGTACTGGCGGAATAGCAAGTTATAAATGGACTCTGAATGTGACTCTTGGTTTTCTTCTGTCTCCCAGCGCTTGATTAGTTCCTAATTCAATGAACATTTAAGTAATCTCTATACTGTTTTAGGTCTGGCCATTCAAAGATGAATAAGACATGGACTCTGCCCCCTAGGAACTCATGGTCTGAGGATACATGTTTAACTAGAAATATCCTACAGACAGGCATTTAAATAGAACACAAAAATAAAGTACATTAAAAGCACTATTAAAATATGTACAGCTTAAAGTGTCACTAGAGAAGAAACAGCAATTTCCTCTTTCTGGAAGCCTGAAAAGCCTCAGATAAAAGGTAACACCTGACCTGTGTGTGCACGGTTTTATGTGTGCGGTGTGTTTGTGGGTGTGCATAGTGGTGAAGAGTTTGAGTGGGTGAAGGCGTTCTAGGCAGAGGAGCGGGCAGCCCATGAGATCTGGGGTGTGTTCATGACACAGAAGTTTCACGCTTCTTTCACAAAAAGGATACTTGAGGTGACTTTCACAGTACTTGTACAGGCAATATTTAATAAATTGCTATTGGGCTTCTAATATATGCCGGGCATTATTATGGACACTTGTGCATGTGTTCACATTAGTCAACAAAACAAAAATCCTTTTCCTCATGGAACTTAATTTCTAGCTGGAGAGATACACAACAGCAATAAGCCCAACAAATAAGTCAATTGTATAGTATGTTGAAAGTGCTAGGTGCTCTGACGAACAGTGTAGTGGGCAGTTGGACAGGCAAGATAGGAGAGGATGGGAATATGGCAACTTTAAATTGGACAGTCAAGGTATGCTTCACGGATAAGATACAATTTGATCAAAGACCTGAAGAACTGAAGGCAGAGAAGGGACACAGTGGAGGCTGTAAGGAAGTGCAGAGGGCTAGAATCTTCCAGGCTGAGGGGAGAGAAAGCAGGCGTTGGGTGCAGAACAAGCCCTGGAGAGAACAGTATGACAGGGCAGAGGTAAGGAGGGAGGCTACAGCCAGGAGGAAGTTCGCATAGGGTCCTGTCCAGCCCGACAGGCCATTAGGAGGACTTCAGATTTTCATCTAAGTAAAGTTATCAGTGGCTGCTGGGTTTTTGAGCAAATAGTGACACGACAGACAGATCTGGAAAGGATAATTCCGCTGCTGTGTTGTAAATAAACTGCAGAGAGGCAAAGTCGGAAGCAGGGAACTAAGGTCCTAGCAGTGAAGATGTTGAGAAGTGGTCCAATTCTGGATTTAATTTGAAGATACACCTGGCATGAATTCCCACCTGGTTGGATGGGGGTGTGAGAGAGAGAGGAATCCAGTACGACTCCAGGATTTCCGGCTTGAACAAATGAGACGGTGCAGTTGCTATCAACTGAGATGGGCAAGGCTGTGCTGGAGAATAGTTTGGAGGCTTATCAGGAGATTGGCTGTGCATAGATTAGGTAGAACACATCTATTAGTCATGCCAAGTAGATGGTAGATACGTCGCTGATGTTCAGGGCAGAAATCTTGGTTGGGGACACAGATTTGGAAGTCATCAGCATAGAGATGGCATTTAAAGCCATGGGACAGGTTGAGATTTCCAGGAGAGTGAGTGTAAACGAAGAAGAGCTCTGAGGCATCCCAGCATCACACACACACACACACATACACACACACACACACACACACACACACACACACACACACGTGTATATGCATATGTGTATATGTTTATATCCTAAACACATATATCATAAAAATATATAGATTCATACACAATAGAAATATGTGTATATATTTTGTGATGACTATTTATGACTAGGGACAAATGGAGAGAAGTAGCATAATAAGATATGAAGAAGAAAACCTGTGCTTTGAAATGCATGCTCTGATATGCCACGTAATTACCAAAGTTGGGCCATAAGGTGAGTTATGAAGGTCTGAACTTTCCAGGAACAAAACCAAGATCGACTCCACGTTGTTGGAGCACGAAGTGCGTCCGTGGGAGCAGCCATGCACCGGCTGAGGGGAGGGCAGGGGCAAGATCACGAAGGACCTTGCGTTCAGGGCCCGCGTAAAGCTGGCTCATGTCCTTACTCCAAGCTGGCTATTTACAGGCATCCTGTCTTCTGAATCGACTTGCAGTCTGCAGATGGCGCTGTGTCCATCTTTTACTAGTTAAGTTTTCTATCACCCTCTTGTGTGATAGATTAAAGTGCATGAACTTTGCCCTTTAGATTCGAGAGACTTGAAGGACTTGAACGATGACATGAGCGAACTAGCTACCTCAAACTTTTATTTACTTATTCACTAGATTGTTTACTTATTTTTTAGTTTGAAAATTATGGGGTGGCAGGGCGTAGCATAAATTAAAAACGGAAAGTATTGGAAGAAGAAACGTCAGCTGGAGGTCAGTTGTGAGGATGTAGCCTTGACCTAAGGCAGTGCCGTGGAAACGGGGGCCACAGCAGACAGACTTGAGAAGGATTTCTCAATCAAAGGCAGCAAAGCCAAACTGGACATTCATTAGATGTGGGATGAGGCATCTAGATTTATGGCAATGTGGATGGTAGTGTTAGTATGAAGAATAGAAAATACGGTCAGAAGATGAGTTTGAGTGTAAAATTTGAGTTTTGCATATGTGAGTTTGAGAGTCCTATCAGATAACTGTTCATTTGTACTTTCATTTTTGCACATTTAGTGAGAATTAAAGGGTTAGCAATAAATACTTAGGAATGATCAGAGTATGCATAGTGGTAATTAAAACTGGGGAATTCAGAAAATCCTTCCATGGCTACATTTTAAATATTCTACCAGATTAAATTTTCCTAAAGTACCGTTTCGATCTGTCACTCCTCTCCTGACCCTGGGTGATACCCATTGCTAGGACGGGAAATTTGCCTGCATGTACCATAAAAGTCTCTTATGATGTCATCGAACTCTGTCATTTCAGCTTTATCTCCCATTATATATCTCTCTTAGTCTGTTTTAGTGAAATTTGACTTTTGCAGAGTCCCTGTGATTTTGTGCATATTGTTTGATTTGCTTAGAATTCTTTTGTCCCCTTCTCTATAAAATTACATATTCCCTTCGCTTAAATTCATGCTGCATTTGATAGTGACATGTTTTGTTGATTTAAGTCAAACTGTAATCTGAGAATAACTCTAAAAGAGATCTGAAAAATATAATGCAAATCATTTAAATATAAAACAGATTATTTGCCTTTTCAAAGGAAGATTTTAAAACTTTCCTTAATAAAATATGGTCAAAGCACAAGTCCTGCTAGACTGTAGTATTGAGTCCACATTTTCATATAAATCTAACAAGTGGATGTTAGGCTTAATTAACTCTTCTATTTACAGCTGTCCTTTATAAGACAGTGTCCCTTTAGGCAGCAAACATCTGTCATGTGATTAATATGTCTGGGAAAATTTAAGTCACGCTGTATTAATTATGGCTTAGCGAGTACTAAGTAAAACTTAACCAAACAAAGGAAAGTCAATACATTTGATTCTGGGCAAGCCAGAAATAGTCATCTGTTTTCAATTAATTCATAATTTGATCATTCAAGCAAATTATGGAGGAAATGAGGCATTCCCTATACCAGACAGTAATAAAAAGACTGGTTGAGATACTTTCTTTCAGGAAATCCTATTAAATTGGAATCACAGTGTGGTAGGTATAGAATCAACCTCAGTGACCATCTAAGGTAGCCTGTTGATTACTGATGGCTCACCTACACCGCAGAGAGCCTGACTGGCTCAAGCCACTACTGTACCTGCCACCTAGTAAGAATAAAGATTTGCTCAGTTCAACAGCTGGGTAGTGATGAAAATGGAATTTTCCTATAATTTATTCTCACTAATTCTAATTTTTTTAAATATCAAACTCCTCTGGATTCTATTAGGTGTTAACGGCATATAGATATTTATGAATGTAATGTGTACATATGAATATGTTCACAGTACGGACATGAGAGGCTTAATAAAAGTTAATAAAATAATAAAACTTAACTATGAGAATTAATAAAAGTGACCATGAAAATGCTGTATTTTTAGTGAGATACAACACAGAATGATGAAACTGATTTTCCAAAATATTCATTGGAATTTATAGACTTTACTAACTAGCTTATAAACTGGTTTTAAAATTAGATCTCTTTTATGTGCAGCCACGTAGGGCCTGGAGTTCAGAACTGGGTGGGATTCTAAATTAAATATTAAGTTAAAATACAATTCTTTAAGGACAGTTACAAGTTGTGTCATCTTTTTAAGCAAATTTTTATTACTGAAGTATAACTGCATAACGTGCATGGATCTAAAATGAATTAAGTAAATGCCCTTGCATAACCATCACTCAGCACAACATACAGAAAGCTACCAGCACCCCAGAAACTTTCCTCATGCCCCTTCTTATCATTTCCAACTCCCTCCCCGAAGTAATCACTATTCTGATTTCCATCAACCAAGAGTATTTTTCTAGGTTTGACACTTACTTAAATGGTTACCATAAATAAAGCTGCCATGAGTATATACACACGTCTTTTGGGTATAGATAGTACTAAGAGCAAAACTGCTGCATCATAGAGCAAGCAGATATGAGGAGCTAGCAGACAACCAAAATCACTTCCCAAGACATTTTATCAACTCAGACTCCCAATAGCAATACACGTGATTTTTAGTTGTTCCAAATCCTCACTCACACTGGTTATCACATGTATGTGTTTCACATTAGTGTTCTCAGGAGCACAGAGTGGTATTTTATTGTGGTTTTAATTTGCATTTCCTTGGTGATTAATGATATAGAGCACATTGAGCCACTTGAGTATATTCCTTTGTGGAGAGCCTGTTCATCATATCTTTTGTCCATTTGTCTATTAGACAGTCTTTGGTAGATTTTCGTTATATGTTCTGGATATGCATATGTATAAGTGTGTATATGCATACTATATATGTATAAAATATGTGTATGCCTTTATACCTTTCCACTCTCTTAATGGTGTCTTTTGGTGAGCCTAGAGCATCATAATTTTAATAAAACCCAATAGGTCCCCTATATGGGAAAAGAATCTAAAAAAGAGTGGATATATGTATATGTATAACTGATTCACTTTGCTGTACAGCAGAAAATAGCACAACATTGTAAATCGACTGTACTCCAATAAAAATTAATTTAAGGGACTTCCCTGGTGGTCCAGTGGTTAAGACTCCGCACTGCCAATGAGGGGGGCGCGGGTTTGATCCCTGGTCAGGGAACTAAGATCCCACATGCCGTGCAGTGTGGCCAAAAAAACAAAACAAAACAAAAAACACAGCATGTCTCCCTTATTTTTTTTTAATTAATTTTTAAAAAGCCATTTTTAAATTTTATGGTTAGTAGTTTTTGTGTCCTATTTAAAAATCTTTCCAAGCTCCCAAAGTCATGAAGATGTTGTATATTTTCTTCTAAAACTTTGATGTTCTACCTCGCACATTTAAACTTAGAAATCACCTGGAGCTGGTTTTTTGGAGTATGATGCAAAATAGGGGTCAAGGTTACATATTTTTTCCCTCCCATATGAATATCCAACTTATCTAGCACCGTTTATTGACAAAAAGTCTTCCCTGCAGTGCCACCTGGATCATAAGTCAGGTGACCATATACGTGTGGATGTATTTCTGAACTTCCTCTTCTGTTCCAGGTGTGCATTTCACTTAAACCTGTCCTAATCCCACATTGTATTCTTACTGTAGTTTTCTAAGCCTTGATATCAGGTAGGGAAATCTAACTTTGTTCATCTTCAAGAGTGACAGTCATTCTTGGCTCTCTGACTCTCCATATAAATTTTAAAATCAGTTTATCATAGAATACACATCAGGATTTTGATTGTAAATACATAAACTCTAAGGAATATTAGAAGAGAACTGACATTTTGAAATACTGAATCTTCTTAATCATCAACTTGATCTAGTCCTCCATTTATTTAGGTCTTTAAAATTTTCCCTCCGTAAGTTTTCTGTTAGAGGTCTTCCATATATTTTGTTAGGTTGATTTTTATGTATCTGACTTTTCTGATGTTACTGTTAATGGCATCATTTTATATATTTCACTTTCTATTATATGTTGCTAATAAATAGAAAGAATTGATTTTTACATGTACCTTGTAATAAGCAAACTTGCTAAACTTATTAATTCTGAAAGTTGATTTACAGTTAAAGTCAATGATGGATTGAGAATAAATGCATGGAAGAAACACATAGCAGGAAAAATAAGCTAGAATGGCAATTTTAATATAAGATAAAATAGACCTCAAGATAAGATTAAAACCAGAGATGAAAAGGAACACTTCATAATCATAGATACACCTGATAACAGAATTTATTCTTGGTGCCAGAGAAATGGGAGCAAAGTTGAGAGAGAGGGAAAACGGAAAATCTACTCCACGTGTTTGCTTCTCCAAGCTTTGATTACTCTCCACAATCCACTCGTCTAATTTTCAGAGTGCTTAGGTAGTTGTTCTTTGAATTTTGTCTGCAGTTTTGCTTGTGTGTAGCAGAGGAATGGGCTATAGTGACCTGACACTTCAAGCCATAACCTGAAATTCCATATATAGAGTATTTTGAAATGGCCAATCGGATGTCATGGCTATTTTCGTGATCACACCTATTTCATGGTCTTAAAAAAACATTTAAATACTTGGCTTTATTACCAAGTCAATTAAAAATACCCCACCATCCTATTAATTAATTCCACACTGTTTTTGAAACTAAACTCATCTTTCCCTTGATCTGAAATGTTTTTGCATGGTGCCCTTTAAATAATTTTATTGTTATTCATTAATTTCTGATCTAAGAGTCATTCAGTTAGGTGAGGTGTTTAGAGGAGAAAGGTAGTATAGATTGTTCTTTAAATTGTTCACTGGCTATGTAAGTCTTGCTGAAATTCCTTTCTTAGATATAAAGAGAAAGAATGATTCCTATGGACAGATTTAAGGAAATTTCTCCTAGACATCCATCCAGTGATTCTGGGTATAAGGAATACACTATAAGCTAAGTGTCCAGAGTTTTCTTCCTGTATTAAACTCTGCCCTCGTGACTTGGATGGCTGGTGAGGATTACGTTCCTCAATCTGCATTTTGTGATCAGCATTTTCCTTTGCTCTTCCCCTCACTCTCACTTTCAGTTCTTTTGCTTCCTGGGATTAAGCAAGTACTCTGGCTGCCTCAAAAGCAAGTGTGGACGTGATAAAAAATGTCTTTCTAGATTTCTGGAGGATATGGAAGGCAGAGAGTAGGCTGTTGCTGCATAACAAGCTTTTAGTCAGACTTTTCAAAAGAAAAGTGGGTGTTTTTTCTTTTTTTCATGAGGAGTATGCATTTCAAGGAAAGAATACTAGATTTGTTGGAGGAGAAAATCTAGAGATGTTAATAATTGACAACTCAGAACCCAGAGGGAGATCTATTTTCCTATTTGGCATAGAAATTGAAGAGTATAATAAAGAAGGGAATCACTGAAACCATATTTAACTGTCATATACTTTTAAAAAGTAGGGTTTTTTCATATTTTGTTGATATTTTCTATAAACTTCATGATTAGTGGCAAACTAACCAGAATAATAAGATAGGTTTAAGGAATATTCTACAGCTCAAGTCAGTAATTTCTGCTGAAGATGAACTTTTTTTGGCTAAGATGTAACTTTACTTTTGCCATATTTTGAAAGAAAAGGAAAATCAACCTAGCGCAAAAAAAAAAAAATAAGGCAATTAACATTAGGACCTTCTTCTAAGGAAGATTAAGAAGCAAAGCTCCAATCTTTTTAATTAATGGCAGTTACTACAGATCAATGACCTATGGTCTGTGGACAAGACGTCACAGAAGCTACCTGGTGAGCAACAGGGCAAGAAAGCAGAGGTGATGCTAATGTTACTACTGATGCCACTATGATTAGATATTAGCCAATCAGCTCTTCTTCCATTAAGCTCATTTATAACAGTGAAAGTCCAGAGTGGGCTGTTTATATTTACAAAAAAATTATTATGGAAAAGCTTAGGAAGTGTTTTGTCTATCTCCCATTATATGGAGGTACAAATTTAGGGATTAGAATGACATTTACACTGGAAATTCAGAGAAGAAGGCAGTACAAATGTTAAGACAATAAAACAGTTTATCAGTAAACATGTTTCAGTTAATAGTTTTTAACTCAGAAAAAAAAGAATAGAAGCATAGCAGAAAAGCATGCAGAAGAGGAAATATATAATTCACCTTTAACACAGGATCAAGTGATCCTGTAACCACAGCAGTGACACTTCCCAATCTCTATTCTTGCCAGGGCTAAGAAACTTAATTCCCTCCCTTCTAATCAAGGCCTGTTTCCTTCCTTGGCCTCTGGAAATGCTCCTGCTTTCCCCATAGATCTTTTGAGGTCAACCAGCAGATTCACTACAAAATATTCACCATTAAATAATATTCTTTTGTTACATTTGCCCTTGCAAACAATGCTGTCAAGAGAGACCTGTGATAATTTTTCCAAATTTTATCCAAATAAATGAGATTTTAGTAGTGATTTTTAAAAGATGAGTATAAAAACCATATCTAAAATTATTTAAAAAAAGCATTTACTAAGCATTCACTACCGGAGAGGCATGATGCTAAGTATTTTATATATATTTAGTGGCTCATGACTCTACTTCTACTAATTGTATGACTTTGGATAAGACTTTTCAAGCTCCATTTTCTCATAGGTAAAATGAATATAACAAAAATATTGTCTACTTTATATATTTGTTGAAATGATTCATGAAGACAATGAACTTCATTTATTTGCCAAAGTGCCTAGGATAGATTATGTGCTCAATATTAGTTAATAATTGTTAAAATTATGTTCTAAAGTAAAAGTGATTCTTTAATTTTAGAATTAGTTTGAATATTAAAGATTTCCTTCTGGAATTTTTTATACACTCCATCCAGAAGTATATGAGAGTTTTTTTTCTGCATAATATACTAGTACAGGGTATTAAAACCGGAAAAACAATTATTTGCTAACATCTCAACTAAGTTAGACTTTGAGAATGAATTCTTCATAATAACAAAGTTCTGTGTATCTAAATAGCAGAAATATTTGGAAATTATTAGAGCTCTCCAACTTTAGATTTCATAGACTCTGTGTTATATTGAGTATATTTTTTGAGTCAATAGCATAGAGAAAAATGCAACTTTGACTTTATTTGCTACTCGATTTGGAGGTGGTAACGATATATCAGCAACAAACATATATAAAAATAGGAGAAATCACAAAATGTAATATTCCACATACTTTCACTTTAAAGCTTTGTACTATAAGGTATTCCTATTATTTCTATCTTTTTACAACATAAACTGAAAGGAAAGTAGTATATATTTTATTGTAAGACACTGAGCTTCTGGTATTTTGCTATTTTGTTATTCTAGTATTTAAACAGTTTAGCCAACTGAATATTATTTCATTTTTGAGACCTATTACAGTGCTTATTACAGTTAATCATTGTGACAAATGATGTTGAGCATCTTGCCGTGTACTTATTTGATATTCAAATGTTATTTGTGAAGTATCTGTCAACCCATCTGACCATTTTTAAAAATTGGGTTGTTTTCTTACTGCTGACTTTTGCAAGTTTTATTTATATATTCTGGATGCAAACCTTCTGTTAAGTACATGATTTGCAATTATTTTCTCTCAGACTATAGCTTGTCTTTTCACTCTCTTAACAGTGTTTTTGATTTTGATGAAGCCCAGTTTAAAAATATTTTCTATATTCTTCCTGATTACCTATATTTTGTATCTATTACTGACTTCTATATGTCTATTTTTTATCCGGCAACTTCACTGAATTTGTGGATTAGATTTAACAGGTTTTTTGGTAAAGTCTTTAGGATTTTCTACATACAAGATCATATCATCTGCAAACAGAGACAGTTTAAATTCTTCCTTTCTGATTCAGATGCCTTTTATTTCTTTTTCTTGCCTGACTGCTCTGGCTAGAACCTCCAGGACTATGGAGTGGTTAAGAGTGGGCACCCTTGTCTTATTCATGATCTTAGAGGAAAAGCTTTCAGCCTTTCACCACTGAGTATAATGTTAGCTGTAGGTTTATCATATATGGCCTTTATTACATTGAAGTATATTCCTTCTATAACCATTTTGTTGAGGGTTTTTTAATCTTAAAAGGATGTATTTTGTCAAAGCCTTTTATGCTTCTATTGTGATGTTCATCCTATCTTTCATTTATTAATGGTGTATTATATTTATTACTTGGAGTATATTGAACCATCCTTGCTTCCCAGGGATAAATCCTGCCTGACCATAGTGTATGTGCTGTTGAATTCTGTTTGCTAGTATTTTGCTGAGAATTTTTACATCTATATTCTTCAGGGATATTGGTCTGTAGTTTTCTTTTCTTGTGGTGTCCACATCTGGCTTTGGTATCAGGGTAATGCTGGCCTCATAATATGAGTTTGGGAGTGTTTGCTACTTTTCAATTTTTGGGGAAGAGTTTGAGAAGGATTGGCATTCATTCTTCTTTAAATATTTGGGTGAATGTGCCAGTGAAACCATCTGGCCCTGGGTTCTCGTCTGTTGGAAGGTTTTGGATTAATGATGCAAACTCCTTACTCATTATTGGTCTATTCAGATTATTTATTTCTTAATGATTCAGTCTTGGCCACTTCTAGGTTATCCAAATGTTGACATATAATTGTTTATATTAATCTGTTATGATTCTTTGTATATCTGTGGTAGCAATTGTAATGTCTCCTCTTTCATTTCTTATTTTATTTATGAATCTTCTCTATTTTTTCTCAGTTGAGCTAAAGGTTTGTCTATTTATCTTTTCAAAAAAATAGCTCTTAGTTTTCTTAATCTTTTCTATTGTCTTTCTAGTCTATATTTTATTTATTTTTGCTCTGGTCTTTATTTCCTTCCTTCTGCCAATTTTCAGCTTAGTTTGTTCTTCTTTTTCTAGTTCCTTGAAGTGTAAAGTTGGGTTGTTTATTTGATATCTTTCTATTTCTTAATATATGCACTTAACTCTATGAACTTTCCTTTCAGAACTACTTTTGTAGCATCCCAACGGTTTTGATGTTCATTTTCATTTGTTTTGAAATATTCTTTTATTTCCTTTCTGATTTGTTCTTTGACCCATTGGTTATTCAGGAGTGTTGTTTAATTTCTACGTATTTGTAGAATTTATAGCTTTCTTCTTTTTGTTGATTTCTAGCTTCATACCATTGTGATTTGAAAAGATAATTGGTATGATTTCAGTCTTCTTAAATTTTCTAAGACTTGTTTTGTGTCCTATCATATAGTCTATCCTGGAGAATGTTCCATGCTCATTTGAGAAAAATATGTACTCTTCTGCTGTTGAATGAACGTTTTATAAATGTCTGTTAGGTCAATTTGGTTTAATGTATGGTCTGAGTTTAATGTTTCCTTGTTGATTTTCTATCTGGATGTTCTATCCATGGAGGTCCTCTATTATTGTTGCATTGCCATTAGTCCCTTCAGATTTGTTCGTATTTGCTTAATATACTTAAGTGCTACAATATTGGGTGAAAATGTATTTATGAACATTGTATATTCTTGATTAATTGACCCTTTATTGTTACATATAGACCATTTTGTCTCATTACAGTTTTCAACTCAAAGATATTTTGTTTGATATAGGTGTAGCTAACTCTGATTTCCTTTGGTTTTCATTTTCATGAAATACCTTTTGCCACACCTTTACTTTGAGCCTATGTGTATCCTTAAAGCTGAAGTGAGCCTCTTATAGGTAGCATATAGTTGGGTCTTGGCTTTTTCTTTTTTTTAGTTTTGTTTTGTTGTTTTTTGTTTTTACATCCATCCAGCCACTCTACGTCTTTTGATTGGAGAATTCAATTTATTTCCATTTAGAGTAATTATTGAGATGTAAGACTTACTAATGCCATATTATTAACTGTTTCCTGGACGTTTTGGGGTTCTCTTGTTCTTTTCCTACTCTCTTGCTGCCTTCCTTTTTGAATTGATGTTTCTTTTTAATAGTGGTATGCTTTGACTCCATTTTCTATTTTATGTTGTGTTTTCCTATGGCTCATTAAGTCTCCTTAAAACAGATCTTTTGAATTCTTATCTGGTAAATCACAGATTACCATATGTTTGGGTTTGGTTACTGGAAGATTATTGTGATCCTTTGTGGTGTCATGTTATCTTGATTATTCACGTTCTTTGAACTTTTGTGTTGTTGTCTTTGTATTTAAAGTAGCAAACAACCCTTCCAGTTTTTACTAACAACTTCAATGCATCTACACGCACAATTTTTGCTCCAGTCTGGAACTCGTTCTTTGGAAACCTGGACTCCCACAAAAGCTCTCTCCTCTGTGGGTAACTGTCTAATTCAGTGTTCTCCATGGGACATTGCAGAGCCCAAAGCCAGGGAAGAGTGTAGACTTGCCACATAAGCAACCAGCCTCTCATTTTGTTCAAAATCATGTCTACACTCTTCTGTTTAGTGCCATTCCACTGTTGTTCCACTTTTGTGATGACTCCATTATTCTATCCCTATGTTTTCAGTGACCGTGCCTCTGGTGAGTACCTTACTCCTCTCATTGTTTCTGCTTAATTTCATGATACATGGATATGCACAGTGTTTGCTACGGATTCTACAATCTTAAGGCACCTTCTTATGGCCTCCACTGTCTGGGTCCTTTGACTTGGCTCTGGTCGCAACTACAGACTCATTCTTTGATACATTCAGTACAATTCTCTAGCCCGCTTTTATTCTGCAGCTATTAAACCCCAGTCATCTGCTTTTAAATGTTATACACACACTTTTTCATGAAGAAATATTTGTTTTTCAGGAATACCTTTAGTTACATGGGAGAATACAATTTTGAAGTCTCTAATTTCACACCTGAATTTGTCCAGTGGTATAAAATGGTTTTACTGAGGAAACAAAAATCCCTGCTTTAACATATATCCACTGAGAAACTACTATATGCCAGTATGTAAAATACCAAGACAGAAGGAAGAAGAAAATGTGAATTTACAGTTGGTGAGACAAGTCAGAAGTGTAAGTAATTATAAAACAGTAACCTAACTGCTAAAATCAATGTACAAACTAACTTCTCAGGGAGTACAGAAGAAGGAGTGATTATGTGTAAAGAGGGAGAAAGAATAATTACAAGTGGCAGTATTTGAGTTTCTGACAGTGAATAGAAGGGAAGAGGTACACTAGAGGCAGAGGTAGCATCTGTTCCCGTAGATTTAGAGATATTCTCTTTTGTTATTGCTTTTGCTGGTATAAATCATTGCTTCTTTAGGGAACCAATCATCCTTTCACATGATATAAAAAATTGTTATGAGGACATATAATATGGGAAAATAACAGAGAAACTTCATAACCTTGTTTGCCACTATTTAAAATATTCATCCTTATTTTTCTGAAGAGGCTATAATTATTTTAGTTGACAAAAATATACAATGTCTCCAGATGGAGGTGTCAATTAAGAATATCATTTTAACGATCTCATTCGCAGCTGGCAATTTAAGCCTCTTGACCATTTCCTAGTTTTACACTAGCAAATATGAAGGAAATAATTGTATTTCACACATCTTTTTATTCGAAGATATGTGAATTTATGACTCTCTAGAGGAAGATTCATATGTTTAAAAGTCTTTTGAAGTTGCCAATGAGCCAGATTTATTAATGTATTCTTTTTGGAGTCTACTATTTTCAAAATTTCCCTTTACTAAATTGAAGACTTATTAGTCATTTGTCTTGTTAAAACTTACTGTAAATGAAAAAATAATTATTAAGGGCTTCTTTATGTAGTGGATTTATATAATGACTAGAATCTTAAATTCTAGAGGTTGAGCTTAAGCAAGCAATTCATAAAAATCAAATCTGATTCAAGAGGAAATTTTCCAAAAAACACAGAGCCTTTTAAAAGCAGTCCCATGATGGTACAATGAATATGTCTGCAATTACCCCACTAGCTTCCTGTCTCATTCCTTTCAGAGGTAAGTTTTTCAAACAATCCAGCTGTTCTCTGTACTATCACAAAAATGGTGGCTGAGTTCTAAAGATGAGAGAAGGCCTATTAGAAACATTTATTGAAGCCTTCACCAGATGTGATCTTGCATTGCAAGAAAAAGCATTTTTTATGTCTTCTGGGTTCTCAGACCTACATCTGGATTCTTCATGTTTAACTATGCTAGAATTTTAGTCTCTGAAAGAAAATAATTTCCTATTTAACACAGTGGGAATATTCCTGTATCACTGAAAGTAACGTTAACTACCATAATACTTGAACTGCAAATTCTCAGTAATTTAAAATAAGAGATGTATGTATACTTCATGTTGATGTAACATCCAAATGGGTATTCACAACGGCAGGTGCCTCTCTCCAAGCAGTGATTCTATTATCCAGGCTTCCTTCAGCTTGTAGCACCACACTGTTGAGCAGGTGGCTTCCTAGTTTACCATGCTTGTTTGCATCAAGCCCTTGAAGAAGAATGGGCATAGAAATCACAAGGGTGGAGCTTTTAAAGACCTAGTTCTGGAAGCAATACACATCGGCTTCTCCCACATTTTACTGGCTGGGACTCAGTAACACGGTCACTGTAACAAGCTAGTTCTTAGAAAAAAAGAGCAAATGGATTTCATAAGCAGTTTGCGAGTACCCTCCACAGTTTCTTTCTATGATCTTTCTTGTGCCAGGGGTCTTTTTAATCTAAAATGATTTGGAAAACCTCTATGTTCCCATGTACTTCTTTAGGTGGTCCTCTAAAGTGTTGTTTTTTTTTTTAATGTTCTTTAGGACTTCCCTGGTGGTGCAGTGGTTAAGAATCTGCCTGCCAATGCAGGGGACACAGATTTGAGCCCCCTGGTCCAGAAAGATCCCAAATGCCGTGGAGCAACTAAGCCTGTGCGCCACAACTACTGAGCCTGCGCTCTAGAGCCCGTGAGCCACAACTACTGAAGCCCACGTGCCTAGAACCCATGCTCCGCAACAAGAGAAGCCACCACAATAAGAAGCCCGCGCACCGTAAGGCAGAGTAACCCCCGCTCGCTGCAACTAGAGAAAGCCTGCACGCAGCAACGAAGACCTAACGCAGCCAAAAATAAATAAATAAATTTATAAAAATTAATTAATCAATTAAATATTCTTTAGTTTTATTGGAACAACGTGAATTTCAGAGGATTTGTTTCCTATTGAGAGTCATTCCCCTTGGTAAACCCTACCAATATATTGAGTAAGATTCAGGATGAGTGAGAGATTCACACATCCATTCACTCATTCATTGATTCAGCAAACCTTTACGGTGCTTATTCTGCACCAAGAATTTCTTGAAAATTGAGATATATTAGTGCATAAAAGAGATAAAGACACCTTTTACATGGAGTTTACACTCGGAGGAGATGAAAAACAGGTGCAAAAGATGAAAAACAGCTCTAACGAATGAGACTATTATAAGGTATATAAGTAAATGATGAATGAAATGGAAAAAAGGTCAGAGAGAATGAAGAATGTGGTGTTGTGAGGAGGATGGTCGCACTGTTAAATAGGGTGACAGACACATTTTATGGAGTCTGTGACATGTTAACAGGTACTTAAAAGAGATGCTTCCTGGGGAAGAGGGTTCCAAGCAGAGGGAGGAGGCTACTCAAAGACCCTAAGGTGTGATCATGTCTGGCACGTTGGAGAAACATCCAGAGGGGCAGTGCAGCTGGAGCGAGGAAAACGGAGATGGTAAGAGAAGAGGTCAGAGAGTCAACGGGGCAGAGCCCAAAACACACACATTTTGAAAGAGGCTGAGAAATGCAAAAGCAAATTGATTTTAAAACTGTGCCTTTCATACTAGTTGAAAAAAAGCCTTATGTACTACAGGGATAATTTGAATGAAATGAGTAATATTTTGTAACTATATCATCTATGTGTTCAGGATGTGCTGCAAGTAACCAACATTTTAGTGCGTATTTCAAAGAGAAGTGAACTTGAGATTTGGTCACATAACAATATATAGAGAAAAACTATTCATTTGGTGGGTATGAGTGGTGTAAAGGTCAGGGAAATTATATGGGCTCTTCAATTACCTGTGTTTCTTTTTTTTGTTAATCAGGTGACTGCGTACTTGGCAACTTGTATGTAGAAACAAGATTCCTACTCATCTTCGTATCCTTGCACATAGCAAACTATTTATGTGAATTTAAACTTCTAGTTAATATCGTGCTGTTTAGACTCCAATCTATTTTATTTTCTTTTGGTTGGGGAGTTTGTAATAGGAAGAATTGACATGTTTTTATGCTCTAAAACACCATTTTAAAAAACATATTTTGTAGATAATTTTTTCCGTGTTGAATTCACCCCTCTTTTTTTGACAGAGGTATATCCATTTTCATAGTGACAATTAACCAAATAAATTTCCATGAGGTATTGTGCCCCAATCTGTCCTCATTTGTTTTTATTAACATGGTGCTTGGTTTCCCATTCCTCTGCATTTTTCCTTCATGACTGTATCTATTTTCATAATTCAGTTACTCTATTCTCATTGTTGAAAGATTTGTACTATTCAGGTGAGATATATTTTCAAGGTTTGGGCTTTTTTTTCTTGAATGTAATAATATTTTAGATTAGTCAAGTTACCTCCAATTATCTCCAAATTACCTTTAAAATTTAGGGGTAAAAAGACTTCCAAAGCAATCCTTGAGACAATATATCATTCCAAAAATTTTAAATTAATCCCATTTATCTTTACTGATAAAACAGTTGTGGAAAAAACTGAAAAGGAGAGAAGAGTGTTTTGGGATGACTGCATTAGAACTTCCCTACTGTTACTAAAGTTGTAGACATGTAGAGTGATGTATGGATTCCCGTTCAGTGCACCTGGGATCATCCCCCCAAAAGTAACATTTTCAGTGGACTTCTGACAATTAAAAAATAATGCCATATGAGAAAGGTTAGGGGCTTTAGAGCTTTAATTTTTAAAGAATTTAATCTTTTCTTTGGTAAGGAGTTAAATGTAGAACTAATTGTGGAGCTGGTTTTCTTGAAGTAAGATTTTGACATGTTAGAATGATAACTAATAATTTATCTTATTTTCTGCCCTTGACCATTAGCTTGACTCTGTCTTAGATACTGGCATGCATCTCAGTGTACCTCTCAAATAAAGTAAATTTTTGATTAACATAACTATTCTGATAAC
Source organism: Tursiops truncatus (assembly GCF_011762595.2). Classification (NCBI taxonomy): domain Eukaryota; kingdom Metazoa; phylum Chordata; class Mammalia; order Artiodactyla; family Delphinidae; genus Tursiops; species Tursiops truncatus. The sequence goes on from NC_047054.1 coordinate 4,907,414, forward strand.
ACTTCTATATATATATATTTTTTTTCTGATAACACTTCTGCTTTGTATTTCCTCCGTGTTAATGAACTTATTTTCTCTATAGGCCACATTTGCATTAATTTGTATATATGTGTAGGTATACATATATACGTGTGTGTGCATACACTATTGGTTAATTTATGGGTATATAGAGTATATATATATAATTTAATGTTAAAAATGTTTTATGCTCTTCGAATTTATTTAAATATACAGTTCTTTTAAAATACTTTTATTAAGGCAATACTGAAAAGGAGCTAGTGGCTTAGTGATGTGATAAAAATTGGTCCTAGAAGCTGTTCTATATTAACTGAAACTCTGGAAAAATACATTTTCTATGCTGGAAGATAGAAATGAGCAGAATGTTCATCTCCTAAAAACAAAAGTTAGAAAAAACCCCCCACCTTATTGCAGATATGAGTGAAGCAGCAAAAAGAAAGATAAATTGTATCGAGCAGCAGTTTGGGAAGAAATAGGATCACTGCGAAAGATACCAAAGCATGTAGAAGAAATCAAAAATGGACAGAAAGTGGGCACTTGTGAGTTCTCACTCTGAGGTAAAGTTTAACAAGAAGTGGCCCTAGTGAGCCCTCTTTTTGAATTCTTTTAACAACATTACATTTTTATTTTGAAATAATTATAAATTCATAGAAAGCTGTAAGGATAGTGCAGAGAGGGCATGTCTTCTCCTGATGGGTACATTTTCTGTACCTACAGTGCAATAGGACAGCCAGGAGATTGATATCGGTCCAATGTGTGCATACAGTTCTATGTCATATGTAGATGTGTGTGACCACCACCTCAATAAAGACACACAAGTGCTGCAAGGCCAAGGTCTCCCTGGTGCAACCTCTTCATAGGAACACAACACTTAGCCCCTTCCCTCCTCCCACCACCGCTCCTGACCTCTGGCAACTACCAACTTATTTCTCCGTATCTATTATTTTGTCATTCTGAGAATGTTATGTAAGTAGAATAACACAATATATGATCTTATGAGATTGGCTTTCTTTCCCCACTCGGCATAATGCCTTTGAAATCTACATAAGTTGTTTCAGATATCAATATCTCATTCCTTTTTACTGCTAAGAGGCGTTCCTTGCTATGGATGTACCTCAGTGTGTGTAATAGTCATCTATCGTATGCTATTTTTGTTGATTCTGGTTTTGGCTATTACAGATAAAGCCGCTATTACAGACAAAGCTGTTTTTATGTAGACATAATTTTCATTTCTCTAGAATACATGCCCAGGAGTGTGACTGCTGCATAATTTGCTCTGCATGTTTAGTGTTTTAAGAAACTACCAATTTATTTCCCAGAGTGGCTGTACCAGTTTCAGTGAAGTATGGAAATCTTACCTCCCACGTCCTTTGTCTTTCCCCCATTTATCATATAAACGTCTTAAATATTTCCTACATGTTATTGAGAACCACATCAAGACCCACATCAGACATTGTTACAATTTTTGTTTCAACCATCAAACATAAGTTAAAAACTCAAGAGGAAAAGGAAAGTCTATTGTGTTTACTCATGTTTTTACTCTTTCTATTGTCCTTTTAAAATTCCAGATGTCCCAAGGTTTCTTCCCTTATCATTTACTTTCTGTTTTTAAGAAATTCTTTAGCCATTCTTTTAGGGTTGGTCCTGCTGGTAACAAATTCTGTTAGTTTTCCTCCCTGTGTGAATGTCTCGGGTTCCCCTTCACTCTTGAAGGATATTTTTGCTGCATACAGAATTCTGGGTTGATGGTTATTTTCTTTTAGCACTTAAAAAATGCTGTGCCACTTCCTTCTTGCCTCTGTGGTTAGATGGAGGAAATCTATCTGATGACAAATTGCTATCATTCTAATTGCTTTTATCCTTTGCATAAGGTTTTCTTTTGGGGAGAGGCAGGAACAAGGAGAAGCTATCCCAGAAGAAAAGTAAGGGCAAGTGAATCGGAAGAAGAGTGAAGAGTGGAGAAGAGTGAAGCGGAGAAAGAGGGAAAGCCAATTCCAGGATTCATTTTGAGGGGGTAAATGGAATTCAGTCTTGTGTTTCTGAGGAGTTTTGTAGAATGCACTTTAGAATTATCAACTTGAGATATGAAAGGTGTATTATTTATCCACTGACTTCTGTCTCCCATTGGCCAAGGTTGCTTCCTCAGTTCCTAACTTGCTCGTACTTCCATAACTGTACATGCATGAGTGCCAACATGGTTCATGTCCCAGAGCAAAGAGCAGCAGGTCCCCAATGGGACCAAAGTAAAGTGATAGACTCTATTTCTGCAGTAATGATTGGAGTGAAGTATAGACTTAGAAGTGTGTGGTTGGACACAAGATATCTTAGTCTAGACTGTCTGTTCTCGTAAGGAAAGCTTTGGCTTCCAATTCCTCTATGAGAACTTGGCCACTGGGAATTTTTCCAAGGATTGTAATCCCATGGTAATTATTCCTTAGCTATCAAACATTATTGCTTCCCTGTCCTTTCAAGGAGGTTATTCCTTCTGATCATGACCTTCAAGAGGGCAACTGAGGTCAAGCACCCTTGGATCCTGTCACCCCTCCTCTTTCTCTCTCTGAAGATGCATTCCCTTTCCGGGTCAGGCCTCTTCCACGTTCTTCACAAAGCAAAGAGCTCATCTCACTCATTTCTTGGACCCTTTCAGCTTCCTTCTTGCATGGATTCTTTTTGGTGGAAGACTGGAAAATCACTTTTCTATTCCTCCAAGTTTTGTATAGCAGTGAGACCAAATTCCAAATCAATAACAATACTTTTGAAAGATTTCTCAGGATTTATTTGTTCCCATGGGATATTGAGCTTTAATAAATTTTCAACTGTGTGGAGATAATACCTCCCTTTCAAAAATGTGGCATTCACGCTGTAGCAGTTACCGCTGTGATTGATTACTCATTTAGCAAGGATTCGGTCCTACCACATCAAGCAGGGTCCAGATAAATCTACTGGCAAGTGTCTATTCTCTTGAGGCCATTTTCAGGTTTGGAAAATTGGTCAAAATTTATCATAGATGAAATTATGAGACCATAGCTAGGGTGAACATGGAATGTGTTACTTTTAGAGGTAACATAAAAATGTCACTATGACTGAATTCATTTGTCAGCCAGAAATACTTTTTATCTTTTCATGGATTTGTTTAGCAAAGAGAAGATCACCCAATTCTCCTTTCATTATCTTTAGGGTCAGGGATTTTCCTGGTTTACAGTGCTCTCAGTGTAATAATTAATAGTACTTCCTTTCACAATTAAAAAAAATGTCCTGATTAGAACAGTAAATTATATGGTCACCCAAATCATCATCCTTAATTGTCGAGTCCAAAGCCTCCTACTGGAATTTTAAGGTGTGTGTATGTGTGTGTTTGTTGTGAAAAGTCCGTGTTTTTCATAAAACAATGTTTGAATGTAATGTCTTTGAGCATTTTTCTGAGTTCCACTGGAGCTATGTTCCTTTACTTGCCAGGATTTTTCTGGCTTCCTAAAAGTTTTTTTTATCAAACCAGGAGTCCAGATGGTCAGTTCTTTGTTTGCTCAGTGACAGGGGAGTCAAAACTTGTTTCTGTTATGACCACAGTCTGTTGAAACTTAACTAGGACAGGAAGCTCACCTAAAAGATTGCATGAACAAAATGCTACAGGTTCTTAAACTCTCGAAAGATTACAGATGAACTAGGAGAGAATCCTGTTCCATTTAAATTTAATTTCTATGATATCATTGTTCTACTCATGTGTAGGTCAGACTTGGTAATATGGTGAGAAAACTTAAAAAGAAATGATCACTCTCAGCCTACTCCAAAATATTAATCTCAAAGATAAAAATACGATGATTTGTATCTAAACAAGAAAGTGGGCTCCTTGTTTAGAGGTATAATTAGAATTTTCTTGAGCTGTCAAGAAAATTGAGCTGTCTATTGAGCTGTCAATATGGAAGAAATTCTAACATTTAGTTTCTGGAGCAATGATTGTATTTTGGTCCATCATTTCCACAGACAGTATGACTGGAAAGAGTATATATGCTTTGGAGAGATCGCCATGGGGGCAGAGTATATGGGGTGAGAAGGAGAAGGGGGACGTCTAGCCTCTGGTGCTCTCTATGCCCTATTTCATGGGCTGTCCTGCTTGCTGGGCATCACTTCACTTCAGACTGACCTGTCAGGCATCCTAACTTCTCTTGCCACTCCACTGACCACAGAAGTTCACTGCTGTTATCTAGAGGCTGCACTGTGCTGATCTTTATATAGTGCAAGGTAAAATTGGAGAATTGGTGGGTCTGCAGTGATGGAGAATGACTTTTTCCTCCTTGTCTATGACACAAATCAGTATTATTTGTATCCCCTGATTTAAAAAGTTTGGAAAAATTACTCTCAATTTTTAAATGAGTCTCTCTCTCTCCCTTCCTGATACATATTTGCATCCAGAGGGCTAGTTTTCCAGCTGGTTGACATAGCTACAGTTGTAGCCATGACACAGACTACTGTCCTCCATATATTTACTTTGTTCTTAAGTTAAACTCATAAAGCCTCATTCCTTCTTTAGGATGATGATAATACCTAATCATGTTCATTATGTATCAAGAAATCTTTGAGTAATTTTATTTTAATTAACTCATTTTATATTAATTAACTCATTTTACTGTCACAATCGGTTAGGTAAGAGCTGATATTATTCTGTTTTTATAGGTGAGGAAATTGAGATCAAAGAGATTAAGTACAAGATCACACAGCTGGTAAGGGACAGAGCCAGGATGCACCTCAAAGAACCACTCAACTCTGCTTTGAATAGACTTCAGGCTATCCACATACCATATAAACACACAGGATAACGTTTAATCTCCTTGATCCCAAGGTAGGATTTTAAGCTATGCACCTAAAGCAATTAGAGAAAGAGGAACAAAAAACCCACCAAAGTTAGCAGAAGGAGAGAAATCATAAAGATCAGATCAGAAATAAATGAAAAAGAAATGAAGGAAACGATAGCAAAGATCAATAAAACTAAAAGCTGGTTCTTTGAGAAGATAAACAAAATTGATAAACCATTAGCCAGACTCATCGAGAAAAAAAGGGAGAACACTCAAATCAACAGAATTAGAAATGAAAAAGGAGAATAACAACTGACACTGCAGAAATACAAAGGATCATGAGAGATTACTACAAGCAACTCTATGCCAATAAAATGGACAACCTGGAAGAAATGGACAAATTCTTAGAAAAGCACAACCTTGCTAGACTGAACCAGGAAGAAACAGAAAATATAAACAGACCAATCGCAAGCACTGAAATTGAGGCTGTGATTAAAAATCTTCCAACACACAAAAGCCCAGGACCAAATGGCTTCACAGGTAAATTCTCACAAACATTTAGAGAAGAGCTAACACCTATCCTTCTCAAACTCTTCCAAAATATAGCAGAGGGAGGAACACTCCCAAACTCATTCTACAAGGCCACCATCACCCTGATACCAAAACCAGACAAAGATGTCACAAGGAAAGAAAACTACAGGCCAATATCACTGATGAACATAGATGCAAAACTCCTGAACAAAATACTAGCAAACAGAATCCAACAGCACATTAAAAGGATCATACACCATGATCAAGTGGGGTTTATCCCAGGAATGCAAGGATTCCTCACTATACGTAAATCAATCAATGTGATACACCATATTAACAAATTGAAGGAGAAAAACCATATGATCATCTCAATAGATGCGGAGAAAGCTTTTGACAAAATTCAACACCCGTTTATGATAAAAGCCCTCCAGAAAGTAGGCATAGAGGGAACTTACCTCAACATAATAAAGGCCATATATGACAAACCCACAGCCAACATCGTTGTCAATGGTGAAAAACTGAAACCATTTCTTCTAATATCAGGAACAAGACAAGGTTGTCCACTCTCACCTATTATTCAACATCGTTTTGGAAGTTTTAGCCACAGCAATCAGAGAAGAAAAAGAAATAAAAGGAATCCAAATTGGAAAAGAAGAAGTAAAGCTGTCCGTGTCTGCAGATGACATAATACTATACTTAGAGAATCCTAAAGATGCTACCAGAAAACTACTAGAGCTAATCAATGAATTTGGTAAAGTAGCAGGATACAAAATTAATGCGCAGAAATCTCTTGCATTCTTATAAACTAATGATGAAAAATCTGAAAGCGAAATTAAGGAAACACTCCCATTTACCATTGCAACAAAAAAATAAAATACTTAGGAATAAACCTACCTAAGAGGACAAAAGATCTCTTTGCAGAAAACTACAAGACACTGATAAAAGAAATTAAAGATGATACAAACAGATGGAAAGATATAACATGTTCTTGGATCGGAAGAATCAACATTGTGAAAACGTCTATACTACCCAAAGCAATCTACAGATTCAGTGCAATCCCTATCAAACTACCAATGGCATTTCTCACAGAACTAGAACAAAAAATTGCATCATTTGTATGGAAACACAAAAGACCCCGAATAGCCAAAGCAATCTTGAGAAACAAAAATGGAGCTGGAGGAATCAGGCTCCCAGACTTCAGACTATACTATAAGGCTACAGTAATCAAGACAGTATGGTACTTGCACAAAAACAGAAATATAGATCAATGGAACAGGATGGAAAGCCCAGAGATAAACCCATGCACATATAGTCACCTTATTTTTGATAAAGGAAGCAAGAATATACAAAGGAGAAAAGAGAGTCTCTTCAATAAGTGGTGCTGGGAACACTGGACAGCTACATGTAAAAGAATGAAATTAGAACACTCCCTAACACCATACACAAAAATAAACTCAAAATGGATTAAAGACGTAAATGTAAGGTCAGACATTATAAAACTCTTAGAGGAAAACATAGGCAGAGCACTCTATGACACATAGAAAGATCCTTTTTGACCCACCTCCTAGAGAAATGGAAATAAAACCAAAAATAAACAAATGGGACCTAATGAAAGTTGAAAGCTTTTGCACAGCAAAGGAAACCATAAACAAAACAAAAAGACAACTCTCAGAATGGAAGAAAATATCTGCAAATGAAGCAACTGACAAAGAATTAATCTCCAAAATTTACACGCAGCTCATGCAGTTCAACATCAAAAAACAAACAACCCAATCCAAAAATGGGCAGAAGACCTAAATAGACATTTCTCCAAAGAACATATACAGATTGCCAACAAACACATGAAAGGATGCTCAACGTCACTAATCATTAGAGAAATGCAAATCAAAACTACAATTAGGTATCACCTCACACGAGTCAGAATGGCCATCATCAAAAAATCTAGAAACAATAAATGCTGGAGAGGGTGTGGAGAAAAGGGAACCCTCTTGCACTGTTGGTGGGAATGTAAATTGATACAGCCACTATGGAGAACAGTATGGAGGTTCCTTAAAAACTACAAATAGAACTACCATACAACCCAGCAATCCCACTACTGGGCATATACCCTGAGAAAACCATCATTCAAAAAGAGTCATGTACCACAATGTTCATTGCAGCTCCATTTACAATAGCCAGGACATGGAAGCAACCTAATTGTCCATCGACAGATGAATGGATAAAGATGTGGCACATATATACAATGGAATATTATTCAGCCATAAAAAGGAACGAGATTGAGTTATTTGTAGTGAGGTGGATGGACCTAGAGTCTGTCATACAGAGTGAAGTAAGTCAGAAAGAGAAAAACAAATACAGTATGCTAATACATATATATGCAATCTAAAACAAATGGTTCTGAAGAACCTAGGGACAGCACAGGAATAAAGACACAGACATAGAGAATGGACTTGAGGACACGGGGAGGGGGAAGGGTAAGCTGGGATGAAGTGAGAGAGTGGCATGAACATATATACACTACCAAATGTAAAATAGATAGCTAGTGGGAAGCAGCTGCACTGCACAGGGAGATCAGCTCGGTGTTTGTTTTTATGTAGAGGGGTGGGATAAGGAGTGTGGGAGCGAGACGCAAGAGGTAGGAGATATGGGGATATATGTATAGCTGATTCACTTTGTTATAAAGCAGAAACTAACACACTATTGTAAAGCAATTATACTCCAATAAAGATGTTAAAAAAATTTAAAAATAAAATGTAAGCTATGGATCAGGTAATACCTCAGGAGTTTTATCTCCTTGCTAGGAATATCCACGTTTTCATCATAACTTTTTTTTTAACATAATTGACATCACATATTTTGCCAATATTAAAAATAAATGTTTTATGCAATCACAAAATAATTACTCTTTTTGTTTTGCAACTTGAACTGTGTCTCAATCTGACATCTACAGTGCAATTAATTATCGGTACTCAAAATGTTTGCTCAGGGTTGTTGATGCATTAAAATATTTTAAATACAAGCAGTTACAAGTTATTTAAAGAGTTTTATATAATTATTTAAAAATTCCAAGAATATGTTTATGTGCTCATTTAATGCTCACACACTTTCTAAGACATCTGATTCCCTGCTCCATGAAAGAAGGATCTGTCTCCTTTCACACTGCCATCATTTCCCTTCCCCTTCCTGCAGATATATTTGACAGTTATTATTTGTACTTTATCATATAATTTAAAAAATACATTTAAACCTGTAAATTTTATTCCAGTTGATTTGTCATGTCTCCCTATATTTCCATTCTAGCCATACCCTTCTAATCTTCCCCCTTCTTCCAAAACTACCTCCTAGATTCTGTCAGTTATTCCTTTATTTTTACATTACCAACTTGGTAGTATTATTTGTAGCTATACTTTCTTCATGCTTTATCTATAGATGGATTTTAAAAGTGGAAAACCAATAAAATAGCATCACAGTTGCTGTAGCTTGGTCAATGTTACTCTCTTTAGAGCTAAGGAATGGCCAAGATTACATTTTCTTCATTTTGAGTCCAACATCACCACTGCTGGCTTGCCTCAAAGAATCTGTTCCTAGATCAAGGTCAAAATAATTATCTTTTCTTACCTTCCTTCAATTATTATTAAATTATGACATGTGTTAATCAGCTTTATATTTGTACGATGATCTCCTTATATGGTTTCTGAATTTTCTGTTCTTTCTAATTGTGCGCCGCTGGGGAAGCCGGGCATTCACTCACTGGCCTCCATAGCTCTAAGCTATGGGGGAAGGAGTGATGCTGCAGAGTTCCTCTATGAGGGATTTGACTTTGGTATGGGAAACTGGCCGGAGCTAAGTATTTTGTAGGACAGTATTTTACAGATGGACTGTGTCAGTTATGTGCTTATCTCTGGGGACACCAGGAAGTACAGCATTGACTCTTGGCCAGATAAGGTAGTAGGCTAACTAATGATTTATGACGTGCAGTTCAAAGTTTGGAACTCCCTGGTGAGACACAGGCTGGTTCTTTTATTAATGGCTTATATCTGGCATAACCGGTTTGGCTAGGTGACTACAAGGGAATGGGGGACCCTGCTGAAAATTCTAGGAACCAAGTTTGCACAAATCTCAGAGGCTCAGTCCAGAGACAAAGCAAGCCCTGTGTGAATAAGATGAACCCGAAGTAGCTACGCTTGGAAGTCTCTTGGGCCCTGATGCGTCCTTGCATCCTCTTATTCCTTCTGTGCTGTACCCTTTGCCTTTATTAAAAGTTTTAAATGAATGTGCTCTGTGGAATCTTGTGCGTCCTTTTACTTATCTGACCCTGTTGTAACTCTTGCAGTATTGAAATCTTCTCTGAATCGTCTCTATTCCTATGGTTTAATCTTGAGCCCCGTGTTCCACTCTGTCTGCTCTCCTTTTGCAGGAGGTAGGCTTCCTTAAACTCTGGCAAGGCAGCCCTTTGACTTCCAGATTTTGTCCTTAATTGGTGATTAATCACGCTGGGTTTGTGATGGTCTCCCTTCACTGGATTGGATGGCTGGATGACATTCCATCACAGCCGCGCGATTCAATAATCTATTCCCTTCTACTTTTCAAGTGCAGAAATATTGCCCTGGCTGACGTACTCCATCCCACCATTATGCCATCCCGGTTCACTAATGATAAATATTTGAACAACTGCATTATTACAGCAGTCATGGGCTCTCTGTTCTCCAACCACCACTGGTAACGGAGTCCTTAATGCCAGATTTCTGGTGATTGATTCCTATCCAAAATCTCATTCTAGAATCGGTTTCCTTGTGAGAAATATAGCCATGAGCCAATCAGCTGCAGATATTTGTGGCAGCTTGAGGATGAGAGCATTGGCTCTGCAAAAGGAAATGTGGGAACTCCCACAGCATCTCTACATTTGCTCTTTTTTTCTTACCTATATGTACAGGTTTTTTTTTTTTTTTGCCGCACCGCATGGCTTGTGAGATCTTAGTTCCCTGACCAGGGATCAAACCCACGCCCCCTGCAATGGAAAGGCGAAGTCCTAACCACTGGAGGGAGGTAAGGCAAATGTATGTGTTTATTCTATTATCTAGAAGTGGAAGCAGTTATTTTTTACTTTAATTTAGTACTGATTTGTTAAGCCAAACCATTAACCTATATTCTAATTAATTTCTCAATTTATCCATGGAAAGGAATTTTTCAGACAAAGTAGGCAAAACCACAATCTAATCAAATGTTCCCACATTCATTCAAATGGAAATCAATATTACTACTCAGGATCTGAAAACACAAATTGCTAAATAAATAATTCAATATACTTCCTCAGGAATATGAACTTATTCTATCTAGTGTAAATGAATTCAAATAAGACTTAAATCCTTCGTGAGGTCAGAATTTTTTTTCCTTTGTGAAGCAAGTAGAAAATACTTATATTAGCTATTTTAAAATTTTTAACTAACTACCCTCTTTATTGAAGAAGCTGGAGGAGTGGGTCAACTACTAAATGATGTGTATGATTAGGAAACTCTATAAAATCAGTCTTTCTGGGCTCAGAGACGGTTGAGTTGTAAACAACATCTGGTCGACCTTAGTGGGGAACTTACACGATGCCACCTTTAGGTGGCAGGGTGGTCCTATTTGGGACTGATGGGCACTACAATGTAGAACCTGCTCCCCAAATTACAAATGACATGGCGATGCCCTGTGACCCAGCAATTACAACTCAATGACTGTACTCTCTGCGAATAATTAGAAATGCATGCAAAAATGTGTGATTCATGATCATAGAGAGAACACTGAAGATCAACAAAATGCGAGTGGATTAGATAAATAAGTTACATTTCATAATTATGACAGAATAATGTGCAGGTATTAAATACGTTGTAGAAGAGAAAATGTTTAACCTATGACTAATTAATAGAAACTAGCTCTGAAAATACTTATTCAAACACACATGCCTTTGAAATATTTTCTTTGAAAGCCCATATTTAGTTTTTATTTTAATTTATTTATTTTTAGGCTGCGTTGGGTCTTTGTTGCTGCGTGTGGGCTTTCTCTAGTTGTGGGGAGCGGGGGCTACTCTTCGTTGCTGTGCATGGGCTTCTCATTGCAGTGGCTTCTCTTGTTGCAGAGCACGTGCTCTAGGCATGTGGGCTTCAGTAGTTGTGGTTCGTGGGCTCAGTAGTTGTGGCTCGTGGGCTCAGTAGTTGTGGCTCACGGGCTCTAGAGCGCAGGCTCAGTAGTTGTGGCGCACGGGCTTAGTTGCTCCGCAGCCCCGGACCAGGGCTCGAACCCGTGTCTCCTGCATTGGCAGGCGGATTCTTAACCACTGCGCCACCAGGGAAACCCCCCATATTTAGTCTTAACATTCAGTTTTCGGTTTTCTTAACTTTCCTTACCAGCATCTCATGATAAATTTGTTACCGTTGCCATCACCCCCTTTGCCATTTTGCTCAGCATTTACCAAAAATACTGTTTTTCTTTCTTCGATAATATTAGGAATAGTGCTGGTATACAAAAATGCCTGATAAGAGGCCCAGTTATTTGAAGTCATTGCTAAACAAATCCAGTCATGTTAATTCAGCTAATCTGAAACATGTGAAAATAAGCAGACTTCACCAGTGGCAAGGAGCAGTGTGAAAAAGGAAATACATTTTGTTTTCAAGCTCCTCTGAGTATGCTACAGGTCATGGAAAGTGAAGAAAGCAATGAAAATCCACACTTAGAAAAATTCATCTGAACCCTTTCAAAGTTTTATTCCTTCCAAAGCCAAGCAACTGCTAGGCTTCACCTATCTTCCAAATGAGTAACTGTTGTAGAGAAGCATTCGATTTCTTCTTAAATGGAAAATAATGGGGTTTCTTACTTTTAGTAAAATGACTTAGAGTTAATGTTAGCATTCTGAAGACATGTTTGAGACTAATTATCTCACCCTTATGTTTTACATAATTATATATAAAACTATATGTGATCTTATATTGTAATAGATAGTCATTCCTCATATTAGATCCTTCATATCTAATGAAGTACATAAAAAATGAGGTAGAAAAATTTGAGTGTCATGGTCCCTTCCAACTCTTTCTCAGATTACAAAGACACGTATTTTCTATTACTTGCAATCTTTAGATTAAACTTTGATTACACCTAGAGAAAATTATGTCACCTTATCCTAATTATTTTTCTGGATTCATGGGTAACATATGGATTCGTGGTTTATGTAAGGAAAATGGCAAGTGAGTCTTAGTGTTCTTTTCAATGACTAGGTTTATGATACTGTGTTCTGCTGGTCATCCGCCAAATGCTGGAGGTTCCAGCAGTGTTAAATCAAAGTAGTTCCTCCCCTGGATCTCTCCACTAAATAATTTTATATTCCAATTATACAAGACAGAAGTTTCTAGCTATTAGATTCTTTTCATCACGTAGGATATTTATAGTTCATCTTAAATATGTGAAGAATTTATTTGAAAGATTACATGGATTCTATTTTTAAAATTAAATCATCAGATGTAATACATACAAAACATTTATCACTGTGTTGTTTATGAGACATATGGCACAGTGCCCAGAGTGCCAATAAATATTCATTAAATTAATAAATGAAGGGAATAATATACTGAGAAGACAGTATTTTAAAAACTGGTTTTCAGGAGTTATTACCTATCTTTTATTTTCTGTAAGGATATAGGGGATTAATAAGCTTCTTTTTCTATGTGAGAGGAGATGGATGTTAACTTGATTGTAGAAGTTATTTCACTACGTACATGAACATCAAATCATGTTATATATCTTAAATATACAATTAAAAACAAACTGAGAAAAAATAGACGATGATACTACTTGTGAATTAGTGAGTGAAAAATAGGACATGTTTTCCCTGATGTTGTCAACAAAAAGGATACAAAGAATTTAAACTATGGTTTGAGACTGTTTGTAAATTAATAGCTGTTTTAAAATATAGAAAGTCGCCAGTGGTATTTAAACTCTATAACTATGTAGAGTCACGTACAAGAGTGGCAATGCAAAGGAAACAAAAACACTTTAAAAGGAAGTGCTCACTTTTAAGAATCTCTAAGATCATCATTATTAAACAGAGGCAACAATAGAAGAGTAATTGAAATAATAATGCAAATTATTAATAAATAATGCCAACACTCTGTTGAGAAGCACAAATAAAGCCCCCTTTATAAACTACAGGTTTTCCTTTAGTTTTATTAAATTAGCACAATAGATGACGAAAATACCTCTTTTTCAATTTAGTTATATTTTTACTCTAGCATTTGTTTAATTTGTTTTTATCTGTAAGATTTTAGGAAAATACCATTTTCCAATTTTTTGATTTACCATAGAAGATAGAAATCATTGTCTCTTTCAAGTTCTAAGGAATTTATTCAAGTATTTAATCATATATTCATTCACATGGGCATATATTATTTACTACATATATGTACCATGTTAGACGTTGGGCAAACAGCTGTAAATAAGATACCTACAGATCCTGGTCTCAGAGAGCTGTCCGTTATGTAAGGAAGACAGGTATAATCAAAACAAGTAAATAAAATACGATAAATAAAATGTGATATTAGAGGAGTGCAGGTGTTACAGGAACTGATGGAGGGGGTCCTTATTTTAAGTCATAAGGAAAACTCCTCTGTTTATGTGACAGATTGAGCTTGGAGGGTGGGTAATCATTTGAAGAGAAAAGATACATATTTCAGGTGGAGGTAGCTATTTGTTTTTATGTGCCAAACAAGCAAAATGTTTACCCAATTCACAAGGAATGCATACACCTAAAAGAAATGTGGTGAAAGGAGATGAGAAAAAGAGAAGCACAATCAAAGAATTTAAGTACATTGGTTTTGGATATAGATTTCTGAATTAGAAGGGAAAGAGAGGCAGAAAAGGCCACCTCTTTTAAAGTGGGGACACAGGACGTGGGAATGGCAACCTCTGAGTGCACAGAATGGCTTCTTGGAGAGCAAGGTTGGAGGCAGAGAGACCACCTTCGAAGGCTGGGGCAGAAACTGAAGTGAGAAATAATGGATGGAAAGAATTTAACAAACTGAACAACTATTCAGATATAGAAGTAACCAGACTTCGTCACTGATATGCAGGAATTAACAAGAGGAAGATACAAAGGACAAATGTTATATCTTGTGTCTGGGGCAAATGAATCAATTGTGTTACTTTTACTGACATGAATAACACTGTCAGTAACATCAGTTTGACAAACGTATATTTATTTTATGATATGCTGAAATATTCTTTTAAAATTGTTTGTGATCGTAAGGAAGGCAAGATGGTAAAAGTATAGAAAGTGATGTCAGTCCACTAACGTTAAAAAAAGAGAAAGTTATGTCAGAGAAACCTCATTATTTTTTAAGATAAGAAAAGTTTGGGTTTGTTTGGACATTGATGGGAAGATATCCGTAGAGTACAGAGAAGTTAATGAGGATAAGTTAAGGAATACGACTTGGACCAGAGGTAAAAGGATTAGTTCTTTTCTTCTTTAACAGAAGCAAGAGATTTAGGAAGTTCCCTCCTGAAGTTTTTATTTTCTTTATGAATGGAAGTAAGATCATCTTACAAGGGCAAGATAGTAAGGAAGAAGGAAGAGATGAACATTTCAAGAGAGAAGAAATTGCAAAATATGCTAGTGGAGAACCAGAAATACATTGGTCTAGGGAAATATCATAAGACTGTAAGTCCACGCTGAGGTCCCAGTTGATCATGAAGACCATGAATATTATAGTGGGATCAATTTTTATTGTTTTATTGTGTGGTTTATTCTGGCAATGCTCAGAACCGGGGGACAGGAGTGGAATAGACAGTCAGATAAGCTCATTACAGGCTGGGGCTGTGCTGAGTGAATGAAACAAAAAGAGTTATCTCGAGGGCATTTAAACTATTAGTCAAAGGGAAATGAAGTTCTTGACTATTTCATTCCTATCTATATATAGAGAGCACACAATCAGGTATGGATAGATAGGGAGAAAGGAGTGGGTCAATGAACTGATGTCCTGAAATGCTTTAAGGAGTGAGTTCATCGAGAATGATAAAGCAAGTGGTGTTTAAGGATTGAAGTTAATGATCAGGTAATAGGAAATTTGGAATTTCATTTCACAGGTGGTACATTTCTTAATGATAAGCCATTCTGGGATGTATCCATGAGAGGAGTAGCTAGAATGGACTATATATACAATAACGGACAAGTAACAAAGAAACCGGGATGCTGGAGGAATTGTCTTCATACATCTCGACGTGGCACAGATTTATGGTGGGGCTGGGGTAGAGGGAGCTTCTGAACCAAGTGTGAGCATCTTCAATACTGACGGAGCAGGACCAGGAAGTGGATTAAGGACAGAGACAAACGGAATAGAAAGTGGAGCGGTCAGCAAGTAGAAACCGCAAAGAAACAGCTGCTTTCATAACGAGTGGAGACTTGATCATCTAAAAGTAGCATGAAACACACAGATCCCATCTAACTTTTATTGGAGGAGAGGAGGACAGGGGTGGAGAGAAGGAAAGAACATCTTCCTCTGGATGGTGCAGCAGAAGGAATGCTGCCTCAAGGAAACGTTACGTTTCAATTGAGGCCAAGAGGTGTTGGGAAAGTTTGCAGAAAAGGGAAGTTTCTGCATTACGAAGAGTCGTTAGAGATGGCAGAGCAAAAAGGAAAGGAGAAGTGAAAAGTCGGCACAGGAAAGAGTGCCGTATTTTCCCAGTGTTTTAAAGTTGGCTCTTATTTCATAATCTGAAGAGAGATCATTGGTTTCTAAATTTGCCAGATTAACTCAATCCAGAACTTCAGCTTTGAGAGGGTCTGGCAAAATGAACGCCACTTTCTTTATAACCTCGCAAATACGGATTTACACACATTGTCAAATCAGCAACATGTGGGACAGTATTAGGCACATTTGGAATTTTGTCTTTGAACTTCCAAGTTCTGGGAGTTCTGCCCTGTCATAGCCACCCCTCCACTATTGAATCTTCCTTCACACTTTCACGGAACCGCTGCTAAAAAAGATGTGTAAGAAAGATTTCAACGCCCATCTCCTGTAAAGCAGTGTGAATGTCAGTCACTACGTGAGTTCACCATGGATTACATCACTGTTTTAATTATTAAAATATTATACATTAATCTCTGTTAGAACAAGCTTCCTGTGTTATTCTCCTTTGCAAAGATGTATAATCAAGAATATTAGTATTAAAAATTAACTCTTTATATAGATACGCTCTGTACCTTGATACACAATGTGTTGTTGTATTTGACTTTTTTCATTCCATCTTATTTATTTTCTATTTAATTTCCTTTTCCCTTTTCATCTTTTCCCCCAGATTTATGACTTTCTTTCTTTCTTTCTTTCTTTCTTTTTTTAAAGGGCTTCAAATGCTTGGCTATTATTTATTTTTGGCTGTGTTGGGTCTTCATTTCTGTGCGAGGGCTTTCTCTAGTTGTGGCAAGCGGGGGCCACTCTTCATCACGGTGCGCGGGCCTCTCACTATTGCGGCCTCTCTTGTTGCAGAGCACAGGCTCCAGACGCACAGGCTCAGTAGTTGTGGCTTACGGGCCTAGTTGCTCTGCGGCATGTGGGATCTTCCCAGACCAAGGCTGGAACCTGTGTCCCCTGCATTAGCAGGCAGATTCTCAACCACTGCGCCATCAGGGAAGCCCTATGACTTCTTTTAATTATCTAGGCATTTGAAAGTTCTACAGCTTATTTCTATTCTTATGGTCACCATTATACTTTTACCAAGTATATTTAATCTATATTTTCTATCATTGTAGAGAATTATTAAAAATCTGTGACTTCCTCTCAAATAAAATGAGACCCCGCACAGTTCTGCTGCACTCGATCCATTTCTCCTCTACCCCTAGTGTTTGCTGACATCTTCTAGAATTTTAAATTCAAGATTCTTTTTATGATTTTTAGTTTTTATATTGTCACTTCTATTTTCTTAAAATTATGTTATTCTTTATAGATGCATTATTCCAGTTAGTTAAATTTAACTATTTTTAAAATTGTATCTCTCACTCAAAGTAAAATATAGATAATCCCTTGTATCTTAGAAGTTTTCTCAGTGCCTCTCCCTATTTGCATTTCTCTCCTGGACACTAAACATGTAATTACTATCCTGAATTCTGTGGTAATCATTCCACAGATTTTTCAAAATGCTTTAGTCAATGAACATATTTGTAAACGATATATTGCTTAGTTTTGCCTGCTTTTCAGTATTATATAAACCAATTATCCTATAACTGTATATTCACAGGCAACTTGCTTCTTTCACTTAACATTATATTTTTCAAATTCATCACTGTTGATGCATTTAGTTGTGGTTCTTTCACTTTCCCTGCTCTAGAGTATTCCACGGTATAAATATGCCACAGTGCATTTACCATTCTATTGTGGTGTCACTTCTGGTTTGGGGCAATGATGAGCGATTTTTCTGCGAACGTATGTGTGTGTGTCTCCTGGTGTAACACATCTATATACAGAAGTGGAACTGCTTTGACGTCCAGTTTGCTCTTGTTCAACTTAAATAGGTAAATACTAAGTCATTTTAAAGTTCAGTTGTACCAATTTACATCCCCCTAGAAGTCACTGAAGGTTTCTTCTGTTCCACATGATCTACAGAATTTTGTATTTCACACTAATTTTTTTCCCAAACTGATGGGCCTGAAAAGCTATCTTGTTGAAACTTGCATTTCCCTGACTCTTTATAAGGTTCCACATTTTTCAAATATTCTTCTATTGGGTTGTTTTTCTTATTGATTCATAGTTTTAAAATACGTATATTAATCACATATATTTTTCAAATACATTTGCATAATTCGTGTTCTATGTTTTTCACTTTCTTTATGGTGTCATTTAATAAACAGAAGTTCTTAATGTTACTGTAGTCAAACTGAACAATTCTTTCTTTTATGGTTTGTACTTTTTATATCTTGTTTAAGAAATCATTCCCTCCTTACCTATAAGATTACAAAGGAATTTTCTTCTAGAAAATGTTTTGCAGTTTTGCCTTTTACATTTAGGCCTTTAATCTACTTAAAGTTAAATTTCCCAGTTTAATTCGTTTTTTCATGTTATCCAAATGCCCCAGTAGAATTTATTGTCTGGTGTCTACCATGTGTGCTCAGTAATAAATCAAATGCATGCAAATCTGAATGAGGCTATTTCTCAGTTTTTCATCCTGTTTCATTAGTTTTTCTATCCCAGCAAAATGCCATACCATTTAGTGACTATAGATTCATAATAAACCTTTATATCTGTTTGGATAAATGTCCTCATCTTAATATTTGTTTTTATTCCTTTCTTTGATATTCTTGGATTCTTTTGTGATTTCATAAATATTTAAGAATAAGCTTGTTAAGTATCCCAAGGAAAACTTTACTGAGATTTTGATTGGCTTACTTTGTATCAATAATTCAATTTGGGGAGAAATATTATCTTTATAATATATAGTCTTGCATCCAAAATGGGGTATTTTTTCCATTTATCGAGGACTTCTCCAATAAAGTTTTATAATTATTTCATTGATGGTTATATGTGTATTTTATTTTTGATACTTTTGAAAACATCTGTTTGAAAATGTTCTTTAAAAAATTTTATGGTAATATCCAATTTTTAATGATATATTTGATTTATTATCCATATTGATTTTATATCAACATACTTGCCAAACTAAATATATACAATATATATTTTCTATATTTATCCATAGGTTCTTATACATTTTGTATGAATATAATCATGTCATGAAGATGATGGAAGATGAAAATTTGCTTTCACATTCTTTCTTTCTTTTTTTTTTTTTTTTTGCAGAACGCGGGGGCCTCTCACTGTTGTGGCCTCTCCCGTTGTGGAGCACAAGCTCCTGACGCACAGGCTCAGCGGCCATGGCTCACGGGCCCAGCTGCTCCGCGGCATGTGGGATCCTCCCGGACCGGGGCACGAACCCATGTCCCCTGCATCGGCAGGCGGACTCTCAACCACTGTGCCACCAGGGAAGCCCTCACATTATTTCTTTATATTGCTCTACTATAGGGGATAGATCCTAAAGTATAATGTTGAATAGAACTGGATTTAGGGGCCATCCTTGTCTTGTTCCGGATCTTAAAGGAATAATTTCAATGTTTCACAATTAAATAAGGTGCCCACTAAAGGGATTTTTGTAGATACTCTTTATTAGACTAAAAAGTTTTTTCTGTTGCTAGTTTTGAAACATTAAAAAAACGTGATTGGATATTTGAATTTATCAAATTCTATTTCTGAATTTAGTATGATAATAATATGTATGCTTTTTAAAAAATCTGTTAGTGTGACAAATTGCATGCATTTATTTTCTAAAGTTAAAAGAAAATTGCATTCCTGGGAGTTGTTAGATTTATTTAATTAATATCTAGTTTAGGATGTTTGTTTCTATGTTCATGAGTGAGATGAGATCAACCTATAATTTTCCTTCTCCCTTTATCCATGTGAAATTTTGTATCAAGGTTACACTTGCCTTATAAAGTGAGCTGGAGATTGTTCTCTTTTTTTGTGCTTTGGAATAGTTTATGATTCATCAGAATCATGTGTTCCTCGGTTGTTAGAATTTGCCAATCAAATTGCTGTGTCTGGTGAAAAGATGCTCAACATTGCTAATCATCCGGGAAATGCACATCAAAATCGCAATGACACATCACCTCGCACCTGTCAGAATGGCCATCATCAAAAAGACCACAAATAACAAATGTTGATGTTGGTGGGAATATAAAGTGGTGCAGCCACTATGGAAAACACTATGGAGGTTCCTCAAAAGAACTAAAAATAGAACTACCTTATGATCTACAATTTCACTCCTGGGTATATATTCAAAGAAAATGAAAACACTAATTTGGAAAGACACATGCACCCCAATGTTCACAGCTGCACTATTTACAACAGCCAAAATATGGAAGCAACCTAAGTGCCCATCAACAGATGAATGGATAAAGAGGATGCGATACATAACAATGCAGCTACTGCTCAGCCATAAAAATGAATGAAATATTGCCACTTGCAGCAACATGGATATACCTGGAGGGTATTCTGCTTAGTGAGCTGAGTCAGAGAAAGACAAATACTATATGATATCACTGACATGTGGAATCTAAAAAATTAAACGCATGAATACAACAAGCCAGAAACAGGTTTACAGATATAGAGAACAAGCTAGTGGTTACTAGTGGGGAGAGGGAAGGAGTAGGGACAAGGCAGGGGTAGGGGATTAAGAGGTACAACCTATTATGTATAAAATGAATAAGATACAAAGATATATTGTACAGCACAGAGAATATAGTCGATATTTTATAATAACTTTAACTGGAGTGTAATCTATAAAAATATTGAATCTCTATTTTGTACACCTGAAATGAATATAATATTGTGAGTCAGCTATACTTCAATAAAAATAAAGTTGTTGTGTCTGGAGTTTTCATTGTGGTGAAGATTGTAAATTACTGTTTCAAATGCCTTGATAATGTAAAAATAGTTCTTCTTTTTAATATGTTATATAATTTTGAGAGTTTGTCCAATTGAAATTTTCAATATTACTGGCAAAAAGCTATTTCATAATACCCTTTTATCATCCGTTTAATGTCTGTAGCACCAGTAGTTGTGTCCCCATTTCTTAATATTGTTTATTTGTGCCTTCTTTCATTTTTACATTAATCAGTCAAGCCAGAGTTTTGTCAATTTAATTTTTCTTTTCAAAGAATCACGTTTTATCTTTGTATCCTCCCTATTATATATTTATTTTCTATGCCACCAGTTTTTCCTCTTATTGTTATTATTTCCTTGCTTCTACTTTATTTGAGCTTGCTTTGCTTTGTTCTTATAATGTCTTTAGATGCTAACTGGCTCATTAACTTTCAGCCTTTCTTCTATTCCAATCTAAACATTATGGAAATGAATTTTTTTAAGAAATTATTTTTATTCTTTTATTCATAATTAAATAATCAAGCTAGAACAAAATTTTAATGATCAAAATGATTATAGAAACATACATTAATATATTTTAAGGAGGTTAGATAATGAATTTGCCTATATGTCCTGCTTTATCTGCATTCCACAAGTTTTTATGTATTTCACCTTTGTTGCTCTTGAGTTACAGTTTCTAAATTCTTTTCATAATTATTTTTATTGATCCATAGTTTCTTTAGAAATAAACCTCTTAATTACCAAATATTTAGAGCTTTCCTAGTGATAATCTTTGGTATTGATTTCTACATTATTTGCATTGTGAGAAAGTATATTATATTAATTCTTCATAATTTTATGAGTCTTGTCTTATATTCCATTTGAAACATATCTAGGATGACTTTATGTCTTATCACCTGGTCAACTTTCTACATGTGTTTAAAAAAATGTATATATATGAATTCTCCCATTGTTGGGTGCAGTAGCTATAAGTTTTATGGTTCCTTCATTTTTTTGATCTTCATTGTTTTCTTCTACCTCCATGCTGTTCTTTCTTTAAATTATTATGATTATTTTCCCCTGGAATGTACTAGATTGGCTATCTAGGATTGCCTAGATATTGCAGTAGTTTAACTCCCTCACACAAACTATTTCATACTCATTTGACAAGCCTGAGGCAGGTCAGTGGGAGAGGTTATCTCACTCTAGTCTCTCAGGGATGCAGACTGAGGGAGACAACATTTTGACTGAAGCTGAGACAGGAAGAGCAAACATGGTAAGTCAGACACTACCTGGTAAGGCTTTTCTGCAGAAGCGTTTTGAGGTCTCTACAGTTCACATTTCATTGGTCAAAGCAAATCACCCAAACATGCTTACTATAGAGGGGAAATGGACATCCTGACATTTGCTTAGAAAAAGAAGGGAATCAGGATATTAGTAAACCACAGTCATCCCTGCTAAACACCGAATGTTCTGTTCACTTTTCTTCTCACATGCAAATGACCTACCCTATCCTGAAGGAGACACAAAAACCCAGGCTGTGAGGCAAGTTCAAAGTCCTGGGGCTCTGGGTGATGCACTATGGCGTCTTCACCTCAGCTTCACACCCCTGGATGGGGCTTCTCTTGATCCATTGATACATAGGTTTAAAAGACAAATGATCTGTATCCCACTCATCCTTCATGGTACAGGGACCAAGACAGGATATAGAGTAACCAATTTGATTCAGAAAGGGGAAGAATGGGAGATTCACCACAGATTTAAAAACTGGCCCTTAACCATTCTGAAATCCCCAAGGAGAGACATTTTGAGAGTCCCCAGCCTGTGAGAAGTCCCTGATCCCTGGAAATAGTGTCCTGGTCCATCTGTCCCCCAGGGTTCCTGATTCCAACCTCTGGGAAATTTTCTTTTCCATTATCTTCTTTTTCCTTCTTTTATTTTCCTAATAAGCATTGGGGAATGAGCCCTCTCGAGATCAAACAGTTGTATTTGCCTGTGTCCTGCTCAGAGGTGGCTGGGATCCCAAAGACAGCTCTAAGTCTTAAAAAGTAATAGTCTCTTCTGGTCCAGAATGGTGGTGGTTTTGACAATAAAATATTCTTAAAAACCTGATTGACTTCTTATGTATTTGATTCTAGCCAGCTTCATGCTTCAAAAAGAATAATCAGTTATTTCCTGGATAAAGTTATTAGCTTGACCACAGTTTTCTGTTCTCTCATTTCCATGTCCTCTTTTGCTCTGAGCCATCTTTCTCTCTATTCATTTGTGGTTTCTTTGGTTCAACTGGGTTTCAGTGAGACTCCACATGTGAATTCTCTGTTCCGTGATCCGTTTTACCCTGTTGAGAATATGTGGTGGCTACCAAACTCTTAGAGGAACTTATACTCTGAACGCTGTAGAACAATTAACTCTAAGGCCTTATCCTTATCATTAAAGAAACAGAAGAAGAGTAATTTAGAAGGTAGCATAAAATAAAATAATGGTCTAGATGTTTTTCATTATCCAAGGTAGGCAAATCCAAAAGTTCAATAAAAAATTAACTGATCATCAAATGTTTAGCTATTTACTTATAATTTCCTTTCCAATAAAAATCTCATTTAAAAAGATATCCATGTTTTACTACTTTTTTTAAAAAATTGGAGCATGTAGTTGTCAAAATTTTGAGGCATTTTTAATTTTTATAGAAGAAATGCTTATGAAATTAAATTGGTTCAAATTCACTTGAGATGACTTAGATATTTGTAATAATATGAAAAAACATTTTATTTGCTGTGTACCATACTGAATGCTCTGTCACTCCCCTATTTATCATTGATATTTTGACTTACTTAATATGGTTCCAAAGAACATTACGCTGTGTGAAGAAAAGCCAGATAACATTTCAAGGTTATCCTCTTCTAGACGATACAAAATGAGAATGCACTTGATTTTACTCAGGCATTCCCAGTGTGGAATTAATTAGGAAACTGTCTGAATAACACTAGGATGAGGTTTTTCCTCTGCCCTTTAATGTCATGTTTTTATTTTTGGTCGTGTCTGGGCTATGGAAGCTGAAAAGAAATACGCTAACCGAAACGCATACAAATGATCACAAATGATAGGTTATCGTATGAGACTAAAACTCCTTAAAAAAAGTAGCTAGATGGCTTCCCTGGTGGCGCTGTGGTTGAGAGTCTGCCTGCTGATTCAGGGGACACGGGTTTGTGCCCCGGTACGGGAGGATCCCACATGCCGCGGAGCGGCTGGGCCCGTGAGCCATGGCCGCTGAGCCTGCGCGTCCGGAGCCTGTGCTCCGCAACGGGAGAGGCCACAACAGTGAGAGGCCCGCATACCACACAAAAAATAATAATAATAATAAAAAAGTAGCTAGATTTTACACCTTCCTGCAGAATTTTTGTCTTCAGAAAACAAAAAAAGACAAATAGTTATGAATATGAGGAGGAAATGCTTTTGCTTGGCTTGAGGAACTCCATGTAGGAAAGCTAGTTCTGTGCAGCTAGGAGTTTACTTCTTGATTCATCCCTGGGCTCACTGGCTGTGGTAATTACAGGTACATTTTCTGGGCTTAAAACTTCCAGAAATCTTCCACACTCTTGCTAAGAATTAGATTAGTATGCATAAGATGAGAGAGAGGTATGGCAGGAGGAAACCTGACATACTAGCATGACATGACTAGACATGTACTAGCCACCTGCTTTAACTGGAAACAAGAATAACCAAACTAATTTCTAGGTTAAAGTCTGCATCTCCTAAAATACCATATTAGCGACAGTAAATATAGACATTTAAAAAGAAAATAATATTTGTGTTATTAAACTGTTTATGAAATAATTGGGGCTTTGCCTTCTCATAAACATCAATTCCACATCTGGCTGGGGAAGCCTGAGTTCCAGCAAGAAAAATGTTCCTCTCATTTGGCAGAAGTTTCTTTAGAAGACCCAAGGAACATGAGCACTAAATAAATATTTAGAAGCTGAGTTGAATTTGACCTTTTCATCATCTTGTGTCTGGTGATGTGCATGAAGAAAATGTTAGTGATCACTTATTTGTGGAGGAAGAGATTCTCCTTTCATTTACCTTAATGTCATAGAAACAGTTTAGTGGAATGTATAACAAATTCCAATCACAGCATCATAGCCCATTCTTTTTTCTCTCACTTAAATTTATTTTTAATCTTTTTTTTTTAAGCAGAGATTGAGAAATATCAAAACAAGCAAAGCAGGATATCAAATGAGATATTTTTCCCTTATGTGTACATATGCGCATATGTGTTTCTTCTGTTCCATGGCCCAGGATCCTTTCTCAGTGACATATTTCAAGTGATTTTGAAATTCACTAACGGAAACATTTGTACTAAATATTTTATGAGATCACATCATTAGTCTCACAGTATTTTTATTTCCTGGGATGACGTATGCTCTACATAGTCCAAACATCACTGATAAAAAAATAGCACCATACTTCTTCCAGCTGTATAGTATAATAATGGGCAACAGTCTACACACTAACAAATGTTCTATTTTCCTAAAATTGAAAATGAAAACCTCAGCTCTTGTCAGTAAGACATTTACATTTCTTTGACATCTGTGCCTATTCTAAGTATTCACTCCTTGGTTGTATATTCCAGCAAAATCGATTTTTCCTTGCACTCCATAAGGAGTGGAGTCATTAATGTTGAATACTTTCCTGTAGTTTATTTTGAAGCAAAACAAGCTAATTATATCTAGCTCATTGACTTAAGGTTGATGGAAAGTGCTGGAAAAGGCCATAGCTGACCATGTTGATTTATTTTTAAACTCTAGCAAGTGGTTGCTTTGTGTTCCAAATAGATATCTGGGAGGAAAATGAACTCATTCCACTCATTTATAAAATTCTTGGGCTTGAGGTGAAACTATCTCAGATAAATTAATAGATCCCTTCATGGATGTTGTTCTTTATTTCCCTAAAGAAAAACACTGAACATTCCAGAATTGTTAGAAATCTTAAAAATAATGCCAGTGAGTTCAAGGCTATTGGCTCACTCCCTCTACATGTTTGATTTTTTTTTTTCTGTTTTACGATCATGGACTATACCCCAGACCAACTAGCCATCTCAGAAGGGTGCCTATTCCTTCAAGTTTAACAACAAGTAACAACAAGCACAACAGCTTAGACAGATAAACATATGTTGATCATGGGTGAGTTACATCACTTTCTTCAAGCCTTAAAGGAGAAGGAAAAAAAAGATAAAATCCCAGTCACTGATGGGCAAACTCACAGTTGATTTATTTGGTCTCATGAACCATCGTGCACAGCCAGGTTTCACTGGGTGCCAAGTGGTAAAGGAGGAACGGTCTCTTCAAGGATGATCTGCGTCAGTCATCCAGATGTCCAGATAGTGGGAACAGAACGGGAAGAGTTTGGGGAAGAAGAAATGAGCGATGAAGTGGGTGTCAGGGGAGGTGCAACGGGCAGGGCTGTGAAGGTGAGAAAGGAAATGATACATTTCAGAAGATCCTGACCAGAGAGCTTGAATGCCGAGCGAGGGAAGCTGTGCTTAGTAAGATTTGAGGAGCTCCACAAATTCCACGTGGCGGAAGGCCAAGAACATCGTCTATGAAAATTGTCATTTTATTCTGACAGAACTGAAGGGACATTGAAGACTTCTGAACAGGCAGTGTGATGCTTGGAACAGTATTTAGGAAAGGTAGAAGAGTCTGCAAGGTGGATTACATAGTGATTGCTCTCAGTGACATGAAAACATGTGCCTCTGGAACCAGAAACCCTCCAACACTTTCCATTTCAACTGAAGTTAAGTCTGAACTCCTACAAGGCCTACAAAGCTGGTCCTCGCCTGTCTTCAACGTCATGCCTTGCCTTGCCCCCTTGTCATCAGGCTCCAGCTCCACTGCCCTCTTTCCATCTCTAGACAAGCTCATTCTTCCCTCTCGTCCTTTGCCCTTCTTTTCCCATGGCCAGGAAAGCCCTTCTCCATGTCTGTACTTGGCGAATCCTGTCCCCTACATTCAGTGTTCATCTCAACTCCATCCCGGTTCAGAGACTTTTCATGACCTGACTATCAACTTTTGTTTGCCTCACCACCAGCCAGTCTGCACCCGCCCTGTGTGCACTTATGATGACCTAAGACTTTATATTTATTTACGTGTTTAATTTTAGTCCATCTCCTCTTGGTAGATTGGAAGCTCCGTTAAGAAATGGGGTTTGCCGTGTGGACACCAAGGGGGGAAAGTGGGATGAACTGGGAGATTGGGATTGACATATATACACTAATATGTATAAAATAGATACTAATAAAAACCTCCTATATAAAAAATAAAAATTAAATTAAGAAAAAAAGACAGATACTAATTAAGCCACAGGTTATCCTCTGAAATATATGCAAATAATTCCATTTAGAGAAAATGGAAATGAAGCCACTAAGGCTCACACTGAAAGGAACTGAAGGGAATCCTGTTCTCTTTGGTCCTTAGGACTTCAGTTGAGAAGGTGGAACACACATGAGGAAATAAAAGAGGACAGAAAAAAAAAAAGGAAGAAATGGGGTTTGCGTCTCTCTTTGTTCACTGCTTTATACTTAGCACCTAGGACAGTGTCTGGAACACATTCCATAGGTATTGGTTAAGTGAATGAATGAATTGGAGTTGGGTGAGATTGTAATTCAAGGCAGAAAGGCCTGCAAGTTATAGACAAAGCAGTACCTAAATATACAGTGTGAGTACTGGAGGTTCTCACAGTCTATACTCTCAGTGCCCACAGGATGATAATATACTACTTGATGATCCAGATATCCATGACCCAGGTTCACAGGCAAACAAACAGATGCCAATAATAGCCTTATTGTTCACAAGCTCCTTCAAGAGAAAATGGGATGGATTTGGAAGGCAGTATCTTTTGTCACAGAAGTCACTG
Source organism: Tursiops truncatus (assembly GCF_011762595.2). NCBI lineage: Eukaryota > Metazoa > Chordata > Mammalia > Artiodactyla > Delphinidae > Tursiops > Tursiops truncatus. The sequence goes on from NC_047054.1 coordinate 4,935,093, forward strand.
CCATGGAAACATACATTTCCATGAACAATTATACTTCGTTCAAACTATAAGATTAATACTCTAGTTGTAACTTGCGTAAGGGCACCTTGGAATAAACATGCTCTTTCACTGATTTCCTAAATTGGTTATAATCTTTGATTACCTTTTAATAAGACCCTGTTTTTATGTTTTTAATAGGAATGTTATTACACTGGGACTATTTCATGAAACATTTTGCAAAGAATTTGAAATAGTACTTAGAGTTTTCCCAAGCCACCAGGATCCCCACATAAATCAGGAAACAAAATAAAACCAAAATAAACTGGATAATGCTGCATGAAATTATGTAAACTCAACCCCCACACACTCCCTCAAACTCTTCTTAATTTTAAGTACATTGGGCCATGAAGACCAATTAAAAATCAACTATGAATTAATGAAGGTTTAGCTTTTCAAAATTTTAATGGAATTATTCATTAACTTATTTTCAAATATTTGAAGTTAGCTAGTAAACGGCCTTAGCTAACATTCTCTGCTCTTTATAACCTGGGTAACTACATGTTTATAAAAACAAAGAATGCTTTTGAACATAATCAAGGAAGGTAAGTTTTGGAGAAAATTGGGTAAGATTTTAATAAGAAATTGGAGTACAATAAGATCACAGCTGTCATTGTATTATGTTCTTGTGCAATGCCGACACATTTCAATAACAAGATATGTGTCTAATCTTCTACTCTAGACACAAACACAGCTCACTGAGCATCTTTTGTCGTGAGCAGGTGAGACTCAGATTGCCAGGGATAACTGATTTTACCAAACTTTCCATAAAAGAATAGTACAATCTAGATTCGTGGTTTGCAAATTATACAATAAAATCCCTTAAAAACCCTCCAGGTGGTGTGGAAACTGATCCAAAATCTAAAGTAAGATAGTTTGACTTCTTGTGAGATTCCCTAGCAGCAGAGGAGGAAAAACAGGAGAGTTGTTTATTTTGAGTCACTAACCTCTGGAAATTCACTAATAATAGCCTGTGGGGAGCTGAGTGAACACAGCATGCTGTTGCTGCCACAAATGCCAACTCGAATAAGATGTGACACAGTTGGATCCCACCACCCTCTGGCTGTCAACCGCAGAAAGAAAGGCCACCCATACGTGCAAGCCAGACAGAAAGGGAAGAAAAATCCCAGAACTTCTTACTAAAAAAAGCCACAGCTGATACTCTGGCTTTGTCCCTACATCTCACAATCCCTACCAAGAGTGTTCAGCTCAACCTGCAGTGTCTTTCTTGGCATGTGCGACTAAAGGCAAGGACTGGGTGTCCAGAGTACAGGGTCAAATGGCAGCGCTCTGGAGCCGTTGTTCTATGGAAATAGATGGGAGCGGCTGTGGGCAACAGTTTCAGTCTATGAAAAGCACTGATTTGATTTGCGTTAGTAATCTGTCATATGCATAAGGTCAGAATTAGCATGCTACAGGGTAAAACTGGTACTCTTAGCCGAGGCCCTCCGGTGAGTGAAGAATGCTGGGTAATGATCGGTGTACCGTCCTGTGAGCAGCTGCTGCAGATGAGCCGCTGTGTTTGCTCTAATCCTGCAGAGGACAGCGTCAATCAGCACATCCCACGTGTGTTCCCTGGCATCCAGGGAAGTCAGGGAAGTCACAGGAGTGGAGAACCCAGAGGGGCTGGAGCTTCTGTCCTGCACTGGCTGGTTGGGTTTTATCTTGACCTCCTTTGACTGTCAGCTCTGGAGAGGAAAGGTCCAGGCCTCTCAGCAGTATATTTCAACTACTTGTTGTTAAATAATTTTGCAAAGGAGAAACTGATCTGTATACAGCGGGGTAAACACCAACAAGCTTTCGACAATGTTTTCCCTTTTTTCCCTATTGAGGACACAATCTTCCTCATGATGTTTCATCATTTCATTGACTGTCACTGAAGTGTCAGCACATGTGTCGTGGTACATTTGCGCTCAGAATACTAGGTGGCCAGAAATTGTTTAAAAATTTGCAGGAGACCTAAAGTAATTCTATACGCAGGGAGAGACTGCAGATAGGTCAAGGCAGTTCTGGGCATTCTTCAATATTCTGATGGCAAAATGTATATAATTCAGAATTTTATTTAAAAATATTTCTTGCTTAACAGCATGTTGAATGTTCCAGGAACTCCAAAGAAGGATGGAAAGAAGAAAATATTAATATTATGTTATGAACAACATTTCCACTATATATGATTACTAACCCAATTTTGTAATCCAATTCCATATATCCAAATAAGATACCAAAAATCTCAGGGTGCCACCAGATGCTTCACCAGCTTCTCAGTTCCACCCAAAACTGCTGCTCTGTGTCATGAAGTAGTAACTGCCTAGCAGATCATTAGCTCAATACCAGCTACACCAAGACTGGAAAATGTGGTGCAGGATACGCACTCATAAAGCCAAAGAGAAGCAGTTCTGCCAAATTTATGCACAAATTTGTGCAGTCTGCACCCTGCACATGGGCCCCAGGCTGAACTGGAGAGAGACCACCAGAAAGTCTACCCCATTGCTTATCTCTGGGTTCCCAACATGGATGCACAAAATTTGCTGTGGAAAAGGCTAGACATGCCAAAGAGTTAATGCACCCTCTAAAAATGAACAAATACCCCAAATACCTTGTCCTCCAATTGAGACAACTCTTAGGTCACAGAACCTATAGTCTCTGGAAGACCACAGGGACCTGCACTCCAGTTATGGTACCAACATAAGCACCTTCCCTTCTTACTATCACGGCCTCACTCCGTTACTGATGCTTCCAGAAACTGGCTTCCAAATAAACTCCCTGAAATTGAATTTTTTTTTTTTAGCATCTTTATTGGAGTATAATTGCTTTACAATGGTGTGTTAGTTTCTGCTGTATAACAGAGTGAATCAGCTATACCTATACATATATCCCCATATCCCCTCCCTTTTGCGTCTCCCTCCCACCCTCCCTATCCCACCCCTCTAGGTGGTCACAAAGCACCGAGCTGATCTCCCTGTGCTATGCGGCTGCTTCCCACTAGCTACCTATCTTACATTTGGTAGTGTATATATGTCCATGCCACTCTCTTTGTCACAGCTTACTCTGCCCCCTCCCCGTATCCTCAAGTCCATTCTCTAGTAGGTCTATGTCTTTATTCCTGTCGTACCCCTAGGTTCTTCATAACTTTTTTTTTCTTAAATTCCATATATATGTGTTAGCATACGGTATTTGTCTTTCTCTTTCTGACTTACTTCACTCTGTATGACAGACTCTAGGTCCAACCACCTCACTACAAATAGCTCAATTTCGTTTCTTTTTATGGCTGAGTAATATTCCATTGTATATATGTGCCACATCTTCTTTATCCATTCATCTGTCGACGCACACATAGGTGCTTCCATGTCCTGGCTATTGTAAATAGAGCCCTGCGACTGAATTTTGTCTTTGAGTCTTCTGAGGGACACCAACCTAAGTTACTAAGTAATGGTACTGGTTGTACATACATCACCATGCAACAGGATGATTCCTGACATTCACCAAAGCAAGTTTGTAGTTTCTTTGCAATCCTTCTGGGAAGTAGAGGGATTTCATTATATCCTTTCTTATTGCCAAAAGGATCACAATTTTAATCATAAAATATTATTTAGTAGATATTGCTATTGTCTGCAAAAATAATAAGTAAAATAAAATAATACCCTTCCCTGGTAAAAGTACATTTCTCATAGTAGCAAAGGTAATGGGTAAATGTTCCACAGAGGTAGTAGAATTTTGTTTAATTAGGTAGATAATACATCGGACCTATTTTAAAGGTCAGATGCCCCAGTAAAGACGTCCAAATGGCAGATGGATATATAGTTTTAGAGCTCCAAAAGAAAAAAAAAATCTTTAAGAAATATTTAAATATAGCTTTGAGTTTGCACTTGCAAAAGAAAAGCTATAAAACCTTTATATTTATAAAACTGCTATATATATATAAATCATAATTCCTTTATACACTTTTAGTTGAGATTAATTTTGTAGTAGGAGAGTTGTGGATCTTTCAAAAATTACTAATTACCAAAGCAATTATAAAAGTATTTTCCAATATGTTAACTAATTTCCAATCATCCTAAATTTCAAATAGGCATCTATCACATAGAAAAAAAAAAACCCTCTAAAAATAATCAATACTTTTAAAAAGTGAAGGATATTTTTGTATTAAAAGGATCATGTCATCCAATTTAGCAGCCAGACGACAAACCTTTGGCAGGGTTGACCACGGAATGGCACTGTGGGGAAACTGAACTGACACTACAAATATGTTTGGGTCCTGCTTTGTTCTAAGATTATGTAAATTCTGCAAATCTAAAGCAGAAAGTTTATGTAAGAGATGCCAAGTCAACCTCTGTGTGTGCTTCATTCCTTGTTACTTAGGAAATGATGGGCTTTCTGCTTAATGATGCTGAAAATCACTCCAAGGACACAAAGCCAAATATGCAGGAGACCCCCTGCCGGGTGTAATTTGCAAACCGTCAGTTATTTCCGTCATAAGGCATGAACTTTGTTTAAAGCGCTTAGTAGCACAGAGTGTGACTTGTGGAGTAACTCTTCAAAATTTTAACACTAGACTCAGAGTGTAAGCAGCTTTTTAACAAACTCCAGTTGGTAGGATTGGTGAAATAAGCACACTTAGATAGTTAGTGCCATAGTAAGTCTTTGACAGAGATAACGGAGTAACTTAGGCCAATAAACAAGCCAGTGATATTTTCAATCTGTGGGCTGGAGACCTTTCAGCACCGTCTAAAACACGTTTTCCGTCTAAAACAGACTGGAAGAACTAATTGGCCACCAATAAATACAGTAGTAAGTTATGGGTGTTCTTTCAAATTTAATATCCAGCCTTCATTTCATGAGTGTTAACATAATCTTTAAATTACACTTAGGAAAATCATTTTTAGCTTAGAGTAGCAAAGCTGATTTGACCAGCTTTGTAACCAAGATATAAGATATCAATACTGATTATCTTCATAATCAGTCTGCACAAATACTAAGTCAGAACTCATTCAGATGACCATGCTGAAGACTTAGGTAGATTTTTTGAAGGAGTAGTTTTTCCTTTTTCTCTCCAAAAACGGGCAAAACTAAAAATTACCCATTATCCTTCTGGCAACCTAAGCAAGTTCCAGTGGCTTAGCTGTCACTATATTGGTTTTTATTATAAAATTTATGCAAGTAAATTTATTGATTGTGCTTCAGACTGGCTTGGTAGCAGTGTATTTATTTTGCCATTAGCTGTCTATTAAGAAGACAGAAATAACTTTTTTTTTGCGAACCACAGATATTAGGTTTAATTTATGTGATGTTTTCATTTCTACTATGAATACAGTAAATTTGACTACCTATTGTTATAAAGTCAATATATTTGTCATTGGGAGAATGAGAGAGAAAAGACTAGACATACACCAGGTGTGTTGAATTTTCAAAGTTTTGAAGTAAAGGAGAAAATACTTCTGCAGAAAAATAGGAAATTGATCAAGAATGTATGAGAAATTTTCGATCTTTCATGCTTAAGTCACTATTATAGTTATTATGTTACTCTATTTATATGTTTCTTGTTTCCATTATTCACATTTTGTACATTATGGCGTAAGTAATTTACATATTTACTTACAGTTAGAATGTTGGAATAATCCCAAACTGTTTCCTGAGGGAAAGATTCACCTTGTCTGCAGGTACTCACTTTGACAAAATTTGTAGGGAATTAAAAAGTAATCTGCACTTCCCTGGTGGCACAGTGGTTAAGAATCCGCCTGCCAATGCAGGAGATGCGGGTTTGAGCCCTGATCTGGGAAGATCCCACATGCCGCAGAGCAACTAAGTCTGTGCGCCACAACTACTGAGCCTGAGCTCTAGAGCCCATGAGCCACAACTACTGAGCCCACGAGCCACAACTACTGAGCCCACAAACCACAACTACTGAAGCCCGCATGCCTAGAGCCCGTGTTCTGCAACAAGAGAAGCCACCGCAATGAGAAGCCCACACACCGCAACGAAGAGTAGCCCCCGCTCGACGCAACTAGAGAAAGCCCGCGCGCAGCAACGAAGACCCGATGCAGCCAAAAATAAATAAATAAATAAATTTTTTAAAAAAAAAGTAAAAAAAAAAAAGTAATCCGTTCAGATACAAGTCAATTTGTCTTCTTAATTAAAAAAAATGAACTCATGTCTTTTAAAATCTTACCGCTCTTCAAGTTCAACATCAAGAACAATAAATATGTCCTTAATTAAAACCATTAAAAAAAAACTGTATTGCAGGCACTTGCTAGAAAATATAACCTGAAATTTGCTGTTGTCTACACCTTTTCTTTTTTTTCACACCTTTATGTTGCCTACATCTCAACAGAAGTTTGATAATACTGATGGAATATCGGTTGCAGGGTATGTAAAATATCTTACAGAGTATTTAAAAAATATTAAATTTTATCCTTGGATGAAAATGGTTCACCAGAGAAACAAGTAGACTGCTGCTTTGACTCAACTCATAATCATTTTTTGCTAGAGAATTTTACCTTTACATAATGCCATAAAAAATGACTTCATTTTATTATGCAACTGTGTCTGAGGACATTACATAACATAACTTTGGTTTTGTAAGGAGCCAGGGGAGAAATTTCTCCTAAGACACAGAATCACAAGAACCTATTTTCTTCTAAGGGAAAAAAGTCTTATGGAAAAGGGCTCAATCTTATGTATGACATTCCTATTCTTTTTTTGCATTACTGAGACGCTTACGGCCAGATTTGAATCCTATCTTCACATAGGTACAAATTAATTTTACCTCTTACGTTATCAAATTTTCAAATTTTACTTGTAACATGATAACCTCTATTTGTTTTTCCTGACAGTATATATATTTTGTAAACCACTTCAAATTAGACTTTTAATTTTTCTTATGGGTTACTGGGAACTCTTTAAGGGTGTTAGGTATTGTATGTTCGTGGGTGATATGATCATGTTAGAATTTTAGAATAATTATGGTTGTGACAGGCAGAGAAACAGGTTGGGGGGCAAAAGTACTGGAGAAAAGAGAACTTAATAGAAAATAACAAAATCTAGTGAATTAGAAAAGGAATTCAGAGGGTAAATGGTAGTAGACACAGAGAGGAGATGACAGAGCTTAGAAATGTTCATGAGACAGAAATCAAATGGTTTGGTTACCAGCTGGATGTGTTTATTTGAGATAAACAAAATGAAGGAAGGTAACTCTAGGGTCTGCCTTGGAAAATCTAGTGGATGACAGATGAGGGACACAGCGGAGTAGATGTGGGAAGAACATCTGGAGTTTGGGATGCTCTGGAACATGCCAGTGAATACATTCATTCGGTAGCTGGATATACAGAATGGGAATGGGAAGAGGCATCCTGGAGATATAGAGATACCATCGTATGATTAAGAATCGAAGTTATGATATTGGATGAGGTTGTCCAGGGAGTATAAGTAGAATTAGAATTAGTGGTGGACCACGCTTTGGTAGAAATTGATATTTAAGGGACTGGCAGACAAAGCAAAGTTCATAATGTAAATAAAAAAAAAAAGACCAAAGAGGGAAAGTCTAGACAAAATCGAGTTTCAAGCAGTAAAGGGTTTTAAAAAATGCCGCCTAGTAGATGAAAGTTCAAGTAGGAGGAAAGATGAATGGGTTCTATTTGATGATGAGAAGATTGTGGATGACCTGGACCACACGGCTCCATGGACTGGTGAGGAAAAAAGACGGATTACATGAATGCGAAGACAAACTAGGCACTCAGGGCACTGATGTTTACTGAAACACTCTAAGACAATTACGAAACCAGACTGAGATCAACATAAAAAAGAAAACTTCTGACCATTATAACACGGAAATCGACACAAAATCCCCCCAATAAGATGCTGTTCAATCCATTTCAGAAATTAAGAAAAATACACTCTGACTTATTTAACATCCTTTAAAAGTATAATCTTAGGGTCCCCATTACTCAAATACTACATATGGTGGGCCAAGGGAGAAAAATCAGAACCACTTTAATTAGTTTCAAGAAGACATCAGAAAATGTCACCATTTTTCTCTCATAAAAGTTCTGAGTAAATCTGAATGAACTTAGATTTGAAGGAAAGTTCCTTAAGACAAAAAGAATGATTCAATTCAAAAGCCCGATAATTCAATATCATATTTGATAGCAAACATAACCTTTCTGATTTTATAATATTAAATCATTGAAATAAAGTAATTCATATTAACAGAAAGACAGGTAAATATGGTTCCGCTTTCTGGAGACACAACTGTTTTCTTAAATAAAGAAGGCTTAGTGTTTACCTTCCATGGAGGCTTCATTTGGTTGCCATCTGATCTTGGGGCAAATAGTTCTGTTCATGTTTCTCTGGCTAAATCTGAAAGACTTAATATCATAGTCTTCTATTATCATTCCAGTTTCATGATTCCTTTTCCCAAAGAAATTATTTTAATCATTTTAGATGTAAATATTACCTATCTTAGGGAAACTCATACTGTAATTTACTCTCACATTATTCAAAATTTTAGGGCCTCATTTTGCCATCTATTTTGTAGTATCTTTTCATGCAAAATATGTATGTGTATGTGTTGGTGAATGTGAGTACCATGTAATTTTAATTTCTGAAATAAAGTTGGCATATAAAACAACCCTTTCCAATATTCTATTCATTTCCTTGGTTTTAACTATATAAGAAATTACCTAAAATTACCTTTTCCTCTTTAGCTATTAATGTAGTGTACTACAAATCTATGTAGAGATAATTTTTTTGAATTCTCTTCCCACTTCCTTATATAAAGTTTTTCCGACCTTCAGAAGTAAAGATGAGCACACAGTACATAGTAAATGACTCTATGAAGTCAGGATTTTTTTTTACTAATTTTACTAATTAATATTTTACTAATTAAGGCCAATATATAATTTGTAGAACAGAAGATAGTATCAGCCTTAACCAAAAGGTTGATAATGAATTTACAGGTATAAAATGAATTTTTCATAAAAAATAGTGATTTCTGAGAGAACCTAATGAGGACACTTGGGAAACAGAATCTACAATCTCGAAGAAAGAGTATATTATCATCTTATGTGTATGAAAATGTAAACATATAATGATTGTTTCCTGGAGTTCATAAAGTGGGTCCACAAGGACACTGGGAGAAACTCCAGGTCTTTGACTCCTACCCTAAAAAATTATCTATCCACTAATGTCTATTTCTAATTTTTGCAACATTCTCTTTCCTATCATGGTTACTGTTGGGCCTTTCTTTCCTTCCTTCCTTCTTCCTTCCTTTCTTCCTTTCTTCCTTCCTTCCTTCCTCTCTTACTCTCTCTCATAGACAGAGAGATAGATAGATAGTTAGATAAAGATATATACCCATACAGACATATACACATATGACCCATGACCCTGGGAAACTTACACAAAAGAAGTCTTACTGATTAGAAAATGATGTTTTCAAAAAAAAAAAGAGAAAGAAAATGATGTTTCAACCTTTCTCAGATTTATAGGGCATGGAACAAATCAGGAAAGAGGTCATTTTCCTATCACATAAATATAATACTAGTGTCCCACACATTCTGAATACAGTTAGAATTAAAAGCAAGTTTGGCAGGCTTCCAAAGTTCAAGAATGTCATTTATTTGGTAACTTGCCATACACTTATTTCCCTACTCAATAAATACAAATCTAAGATAAGATTGTCATTTTAATGCATCAATGACAGCATAAAAATAGAGGAATCAAGAAAGAAATGTCTTCGTGGCATGATTTTAGGAGGTCTAAAAGGAAAGATATTTTGAATCTGCTGGTCAAATGATTGCTTTCCTATGATGAATGAGAAAACTGATGCACAAATGAAATGCATGAATTAAAAGAGTGATAGTTACTGAAATAGATACAAATGTGATTTTTCATGACTATTGATATATAGCTATATGATAATACATTTAGATTCCTTATAAACATTCTGTGAAATAATTCATTCACCTACTCTTTATCACAGTCGACAAGTAGCAGGCACCAGCCTCTGTTCAAGGAGAAATTCACATTCTAATTCCAGAACCAATTTATATTGTATGATGCATTGTTATTTATAATTAACAGGGCTTTTTTTGAATTTACTGTCAAAACATCCCCTCGGATACTTCAATTCTAAAAGTTCACGACAGAAGATTTCATCGTGTGTAGATAATGCTTCAGTTAAGTACTGACAGTGTTTGCTCAGTGGAAATTAAGTGTTTGGCGAGATAGAGAACTCTTAGGTCAGTAAGGTGTAATTAGGCACCTCTGGAAATTTTTATACAAACAAAGTTTATAGGACACTGGAGGCAGCAGTGGTGTCTTCAGTAAATATTTAATATCTGGGCCCCTGAGATTCATCACACCATAGGCACTACATGGTTGACTGACGTTGTTGACCCAGAGAATTCAGCCAAAATGGTTACTATTTACTAATACTGGTACTGCTGCACTAGTATTGATTGACCTAACATACAGCGTATTAGAGTGCTCAATCCAGGTCTTAACTGTCCACATGATGAAACAGGACTAATTCACCCTTGTCCTCCTTTAACAACATGCCAAACAAAATCAACATAATCCTGGATAAAGAAAAATCCTAATTTCTTGATTCAAAACATCCATTGTTGGTGCATGAATTCTTTAATTATTTTGGAAAATTTAGATCATTCACATGCCTCTGTTTTCTACTTTTATTTAGCTGTAGAGGTTAATCTGAATGAAAACTTAATATAAGACGTGAAATACTACATATAGTGTTAAAATACATACTTAGTATTTTAATACTTCTTTATTTTCATCCGTCAGGATACGATACGGTTATTATCCATGACTCAAAAATCAAAAGCGTACTGGCACATGTTATAAGAATAACTGTGATTGGTACACAATCCTCTGTAAAGTCTAAGGAACAGGTCATATTTAATCAAAATATTACATTGTTTGGAAATGTATAGAGAATTTCAAACCAGTAAAAGAAGCCAGATAATGTATTTACTGAAGATAGTGATTTGAATCATTCTTCACTTCCTTGCCAAAGGTTTGAAAATAATAGCAATGAATTCTGATTTTGTATTACTTTTCTTTCTCTCCTCTAGGAATTACTTTAAAAATAGTGATAGTAATAATAATATTATATTCATGATTCAAAGACTGAAAAATGCATTTCTGGATACTCTTGTATATTTACATTATTACTAGAATAAAGAGTACATTTCATTCTATTATATAGTACAAACTAACTCATAACTCTCAGGTTTTGTTTATTATGGTGAATTTTTAATGATGGTCTAAAGCTGTGTTTCCGCTCCGACTGGGCGAAGTTCCATGGGCATATTAACCTATTCATAAGTAACAGTATCCCTCTCACTTTATCTTAACTTATAGCTGTAAAATCATGCTTTTTGCAGTCATTGCATCCATGCCCAAATATGTAAACAGGCCATAACTGAATTACCTACACAGAGCACATGTGACAAACTAGGCATCACTGACCATTAAAAAGTAACAGGACCAATGACAGGGGTACAAGGAAGAGATGAGTACGATGACAGGCTGATAACTTCCTCTACATTAAAAAGTTTTGCTTTACATCTTTATATTTTACAACTTTCTTTTACAGCTTCTGCAAGACCAAGATGCTATGACACTATTAATGCTCTGAAAACCCGTTAAGAAGTCAGACTTTATACCTAGAAGCCAAACTTCTCAGTCTGTTTATCAAATACCAGTATGATTAGAATAGCAGAGATTTCTTATGCCTGAGTGCAACTGAATGATCAAACGTAAATATTCACAATAATAAATGTGGTGGACTGGAGCATGGTCATCACTGTTTTTCATTTGGATTTTGTAACCAATCTGTTGGTTTCACACTGAAATAATGTGAACACTGGGAAAGCAAAGATTAATTTTCTGTTCTTAAGAGATACTATCTGGGTTGGTAGTCCAGAAGTATCATTCATGAATTAATTTTAGACGCTTTTTCTGTCGGTAGCAAAGGTGTTTAGTATATACATTGGAATGGGTGACTATTTGCTTTATCTGTTGGGTGACTCGTGTAATGCTAAACATGTGTGTTTGTTTTCTGTCTAGAAGCTGGGTGACTATTAGTATTACCATCCTATCCTAGTAACTAAGAGCTACTTCCTAGCTGGAGACATCTCTTTCAGAATTTAAACCCCCATTCAGCTTTAACCATCAGCTGGGCAAAAGCCAAATTTAACTCGCGAAGAAAAAGATGTGAACCATAGTTTAGTCAAAAGCCCCTGACACTCCTCCTTTTGATTTGCTACCTGTGATACATGCCAGTACGCTTGGCCACTTACCACAATCACAGGTCCAGCCATCAGAATGAACAGGAACTTCAAAAGAAAAAAAAAATCAATTCCATGTATAGAAACAGATGCTGGGGAGTCAGGACAAAGCAGTGACTAGTTCTGGTCCAAAAGGTTAGAAAGATCAGCATTTCCAGAATTTAAAGTGTAGACATTACAGCATTCATTACTGCTGTTTCCAAAAGCTAAATACATAGGAGCTTATGTAGACAGCTGTGCATCAACTAATCTTTAAGAAAACTTTTAACGGAAGTATAACATACATACAGAAACATGCATGGATCACAACTCTACAGCAGGAAGAATTCTGGCAAAAATGCACCCATGTAATTAGCACTCAGGTCGAGTAACAAAACATTACCCTCACCTCAGAAACTGCCTGTGTGCCATTTCACTCCCACCAATCCCTTAAGGGTAACCATATTCCTGATTTCTGAGACCACAGATTGGTTAGTCTTATACATGTATTATCTCCAAATTCAAGGGTATTCAGCGGGGAGTCCATTTTATTCAATGTTGATATGTGTTAACTAATTTAAGCTCAACTAGTGTGACTAGTGAAGGGACTGATAGATAGCCTAATGCTTCAGAAAACTGTGGAGTTTAACCAAAACATGATCCCATTAATGTATAATATAGATTAAAAACACACTTTTAGGAACATACTTAGAAAAAAGAAAATCTGCCTATCTTCCTTTCAGACCGTGTCCCAGATATTCGCACCGTATGTATTGAACTGATTAAGAACTACTGCTATAGGACTTCCCTGGTGGTCCAGTGGTTAAGACTCTGTGCTGCTTCCACTGTAGGGGGCACGGGTTCAATCCCTGGTCAGGGAACTAAGATCCCGCATGTGGCATGGTGTGGCCAGAAAAAAAAAGAACTAGTCCTATAAAGTCAGGTGTGACCTCAACTATTGTTACCAACATGCTCGCATTTGATCTTAGAGATTCTGATGTTATTTCTAACTTTGTGCTCATTTTTACAAAACAACGGAACACAAAATTTTCAGTTGGTTCACATTTTTTTATGTATGTGAAGGATTTTAATTTTTTGTATTTTCCTTTGTAATCCTTCACGCTATTTCCTCACTTTTACAACCCTGACAATCCCGTAGTCTAAGAATAGAAAGTGGTTTGTGTGTTATCAAACTAGACTTTGAGAGTTATACTGAATAATTCCTTACTTGTTCATTTTGGTCAAGCACAAAATCCAAATGTTCGTAATTCGAAGAAGAGCAGACTATGATTTTTGTTTTTATTAGCGATTCATTCATTCTTCCAGCAAACAATGAATGACCATTGCTTAACACAAGGCTCTGGCTTAGACGGACTGATATGAGCTAAGAAAATTGACATTCTCTCTTGGCTAGCCGAGCCCTGGGCTGTTTTTATATAGGATACATAAAACCACTGCTTAGTGATTTAATGAGGCAGAGCCTAACTTACTGTCTAGATGTAAAGTCCTGCTTGCACAGCTGACCAGAAGGCCGTTTGGAGGTCAATCTAGCTATTTTGGTTGTTATTAATGAACATCTTAGACACAATTCACTGCTTAGCCACTGCATGCTATGACAAAACCAGAATTTAAAATTCCCAAAGCTTGACTCAAAGTTGCGTATTAGTTTCTCCGGGAAATCCTTTAACTATTTCAAGTCAGTCTTGGGGCACTGCTACCACTTCTATCTTCTGTAATGTGTAATTTTCCATTCCCTTACTCCAAAATCCTTGACACTAAAATAAAGCGTATTCTTAGAAAATTTACTTATATGAATTTTGAAGATAATATGTGGTGTGAACAATTTTACTAAAGGTTTCCTTATGTCAATAACAGCAACAACAGAACATGATATCAGACCACTTCTTCAAACAAAAGCAAAAACAGTGTTCTTTTAGTTCGATAGATATACTTCAAAGACTTCTGTGTAATTTTAATCAGATAAATTATAACTAAAAGTGACATCTAGATACCCTCCATTCTTTAACAATATAAAGATAGAATTTTTAAAAACTGTCACGTTAGCAGATAATTCAAGAGAGAATGGATAACATGCTTGGAAATGATAAAGCAGAACTTAGGCTAATTAGGTTGACTATATAAATTCTTAGGTTTTTTCCCCAAAACTGATATTCCGTGTATCTAGTCATTCAAAGTACTATATATACATATAAAATAAATTTATAATTTATATAAATTTATTTATAATATATCCAATGTCAATCTTATGTAATAACCTACAAGCTGTTACTGTTAGCGGTGCTATCTATGAAGAGCAGCAGGTATTTGGGAAGGAATGAGAAAGGGGATAGCTTTTTATTCTAAGTACTGTTTTACATGGGTAATTTCTTACTAGGAAGTGCAAAATTGAACAACTGAAAAGATTCTGAGTAATAAAAATGCCAGTCTGAACCTTTCGGAGTTCAGATATCTGAACTCTTCCCTTTTTTATTTGCAATTTCTTGTTCTTTTTGTTCAGTTTGACACACAGAACTGGCTCACCTTCTTGCTGTGAGGCTCACGGTCTGATTGTGGGGATCACCTTCTGTCTGGTATCATCTAGCAATGATGGTGGGATGTTTACCATGGTTCCTTTTTCCTTTTAGAATATCTCTAACTGCTATACACATTTCCTTTTAATTAAAACCCTGAATTATATGTAAAAAGATTAATCTGTGATGGTAACCATGTACACATTTACAAGGCATTGAATAAATGCCTTAAGAGCTGAAAAGCAAGAATGATGGACAGAAATCACTGTCAGATGATGCAAACTGAGGAACTGGAAGCTGAAAAGACAACTATTTGTTGGCAACTGTTCGTCTACTGGATAGTAAGAGAATATGTAACTTTCTAAGTAGTTGAAGATTGCAGTGGGTGAGCAGGGGAGTGGCTTGTGCCTGGAGTTTGGTAAGAGAAACATGTGAAAGGTAACAACCTCAATTTAATCTCTCTCTTTTTTTAAAACATCTTTATTGGAGTAGAATTGCTTTACAATGGTGTGTTAGTTTCTGCTGTATAACAAAGCAAATCAGCTATACGTATACATATATCCCCATATCCCCTCCCTCTTGCGTCTCCCTCCCACCCTCGCTATCCCTTTAGGGTGAAAACTGGAGGGATGCATGGACTCTCTGCAAGGGTGTGTTTTACTGACATTAGTGAGGAGGGCTGAATTTGCCCACAAAAAATTAATAGTATTCATTAAAGAAAGGGCACAGGAGATAGCACTGAACATTCAGAAACAGACTGGAAGAAGGAAAAAGGAGGCTCTGGAAGCAAGCTGGCTATTGACCGGCTATGTGGTGCTGGGCGACCTCAAGCCTGTTTGCCCGTCTGTAGAAGGAGGTGCTGGGTCTCTGTGCTCTGTAAGAACCTCCCACCTCTAACAGCGTATGGTTATGCAGCTCTGGGACACACACGGGAATCCTATTTAATGACTGGGGCTCATCCTGGGGTTGCTACCTCCCCCCCCACAGAAGGACAAATTCAAATACTTATTGTCTGATCTCCCTTGTCAATTCTGAACCTGTTTCCTGCATTTTAGTAACTACTGTCTCCCAGTCTGGTACCACTGCTTTGTGTCTCCTGGGAAAATAATTCACACCGAAGAACTCTTGGATAAATGAGTCACTACCCTGGACACGTGCAGTGATGTTTCCAAAGGCGATCGGGTGGAAAGGCAGTATGTAAAGCCAAGAAGTGAGAGGTCAGTGCCAAATATTCAGGCATCAGAGACCGATGGCAGCGAGACGCTTTTGAGAGGGAACCTCCCAGAAGGCCAGTCAACTACCATAAGTCCCTTTACCTCTGTTTTTTCTACTTTCCATCTCGGAGGCTGAATCACAGTGTCCTCCACTGGTTTAGCAGTGAGCAATATTTACACAGTCATAATAAAGCAAACAGCAATTTATATATATAATACATATATATATATATATATATATATATATATATATACACACACATATAATAGTGGGAGAATGGAGAAAGCAGAGGGCTGTCAGAGATATTTATATTGGTAAATATAAAACAGCAGCATTCGTGAATTAATTTAACAGAGATTTTATCAAATACCAATCATGTATCCGCCACTATTGCAGGCACTGGAGCTACAAGTGAATGACAGAGACAAACATTCCCGCCCTCATGAAACATACACATGGGAAAGAGATTAATCAAAAAATAAAATAATATATATGGGTGTGCTAAGTAATGATAGATGCAGGAAGTAAAGATATGAAGCATTGTCTCAGTAAGTGCCAGTTGCAATTTTAGCTGTAAAAGGAATTCTTCACTGGGTTAGCGCATTTGGGGTGAGGACCTTAAGGAGGTAAGGGAGCAAGTCTTGCATATGGTACCAGGAAGAGCGTTCCAGGCACAGCGAACTGTTAGTTCAGATGTTTTGAGGTGAGAGCATCCTGGTTTGTTCAGGAATGTAGTTGGCCTAGCATGTCTGATGAGCACCGTTGCCTGTTTGAGGAATAGCAAGGCAGCCTCTACATTGCAGAAGAATGAATAAAGGAGAGAGATACGTATTGAGGTCATGAAATTCAGGGACCTTGTGTGAATTACAAGTAATAAGGTAAATTCCAAAAGAAACCACACACACAAATTCTTAGGTAGCTATCAGGAAGTACTAGAACGTGTATGTGCAAAACTGATGTGGAATCAGGAACTTGAGAAAGAAACGTCCCCAGGAGTATTTCACACTTTATTTATGATATAGAGTAACAGAAAAAGCATTTTATGCCAAGAAGGAGCCTGGGATATTAAAAAACCAAACATAATATTTATTTATTAATAAAACAGGTATTGGGCTCAAAAACCTTGAAATAAATGTAGTTTGAGGCCAATTTGATGACTAACCAATGAAAAAAAAGCTAATACTTACAAATTGGAAAGCATAGTTTTTATGTGTAAATAAATACAGAATGACTTCAAGTTGACATTTGCAAATGAAATAAAAGCATCTAATGTCCATCAATATTTTGTCCTCCTCTCCTTCATGATATATGGAATAATCACTTTTCTCAGCCATCTCTGTACGTTGAGCAGTATCTGTTATTGGTTCTAAGTGATGGTTCATGGGCAGAAGTGAAATGTATTAGGTCCAGGCTGTAGTACTGAATTGCTTCCTATGTTATTACTCTTTAGTGAAATGTATTAGGTCCAGGAGGTAGTACTGAATTGCCTCCTATGTTATCACTCTTTAGTGAAATATATTAGGTCCAGGCTGTAGTACTGAATTGCCTCCTATGTTATTACTCTTTAGTGAAATGTATTAGGTCCAGGAGGTAGTACTGAATTGCCTCCTATGTTATTACTCTTTCCCTGCCACCACAATCAGGGAAACACAAAAATTCAGAGCCTCCGTCATCTTATGTTATTAAGTGTCCATGATAAATTGATTTCCTCTGGTGTCCTATGTTAGACACATATCCTGAGAAATAAAAGTAAACCTCTGGTATTTTAATCTACTAATATTTGGGGGTTGCCTGTTAATGCGGCACACCCTGACCTGTTCTGACTGATCCAGTAAACTAAACTGTGTGGGGCTCTATTATTTCTAAATTGTCAGTGTAAATACTTTTAGGAGAGAAAATATTCTTATCCTTTAGGAAATATTCTGCTGTAATTTTGATTGACTGACAGTAGGCAAATGTTACTATATACCTAAGTGCCTAATAGCAGAACCAAAACACAGGCATTGACAAGTTACTACTATATCAGTAATTTAATGTTAAATATTTCCTTATTTACTATTGGTAATACTATATTATCACTTCCCTTTCTTCCTGCTGTTTAATAAAATTGGCATTTGTTAATAAATAATTAAAATGGACTCTTCAGATGAAACTGTCAGACACATAGTCACTGGTCTCTAGAGAATAGAATGTTAAGCATTATATCAGAAGTAACAATTATAAAATAAATATGAAGAAATAAAAATGGAAGAAAGTAATGTAGATACCCCACATAAGTTATTATTTCTAAAGCTCATAAAAGAGAAAATCCTGCAGAATTCATAATTTCAAAGTTTATTGTATAACGATTTTACTGAAGTTTTACTTTTAAGACAGTTGAATTTATTAATCTGTATGCTTTTTAAAAGAAAGAAACGCAAAATACTACGCTAACTTGAGGACTACACATATTTCAAAGGTTTTGAATTTAAGCAAAAATGTTTATTGGAAAATAAATATTCCTTTTTATTTGGATGGAAATGAGAAATAATTATCTGTAAAACCAACGAAGTCGAAGAAGATTGACACAGCCTGAAGCTTCCCCTATTTAATACTGTCTATATTTTAAGCCCTTGTTGATGGTTATTTTTCCAACAGTCCATTAATATCCTAGAAAAGAATTTCAAATAGATTTTGTGATTCAGGTCTACGTTTCAAAAATGGACTATTTAATGGAGAAATGAAGTGTTTAAAGATTACTACGGGAACTATGTACTATTTGTCCTTCAGATTATTGAATGTTAAGTTTTCATTTAGAGGTAGACTCTGGTATTCACAAGAAGGCATTCTTTTTCTGTTTGAGTACTAGTTAAATTATATAACTTTATTCAAATGGAAAGATAAGCCAGACAACTCTGATGGATTGTTTTTCTTTTTTGGCCGCACTGCGCCTTATGCGGGATCTTAGTCCCCCGACTAGGGATCGAACCCTTGCCCCATGCAGTGGAAGTGCGGAGTCCTAACAACTGGACCGCCGGGGATGTCCCTCTGATGGATTTTTATTCCTCCTCTTTTACAGACCACAGAACTAACATTCATCCATGGGTGCATTCAATTATTCTTTCATTTATTCATTCAAAAAGTAAGAATTGACTACGTGCTACATGACAAATGATATACCAGGTATGGGTGATACAGAAATCCAAAATGCAGTTCTTGCCCTAAAGGAACTCACTATCTGGGGAGTCTAAATATCAAACAGCAAATATCCAGGTAGATGAGAACAGGGGCTCTGGAGTCAGACGGACATGACAGGTTTCCAATCCCTCTCTGATTTGTCAATTACTAGTTATGTGACTTTGGGGAAAAATTTCCTTGTCAATGAAATGTGGATCACATTATAGTCCGTTGTTTGGATTAAATTAGATCATATATATATACACACATATATATGTGTGTATATATATATGATCAATTAGATCATATATGATCACATAGATGTATGAATTATTACACACTTGAATTTGATATATGGTAGTTATTCTGGTGATTTGTTTTTAATAGTGAGAACTGCTACAAAGAAAGGCTGATGAGGGGCACTTTATTTAGCCTGAAGCTGTGGGAATGGGGTTGGCAAGGTGCACACAGATACCAACAGCTGGACCAAAGCTTGAAACACAAGCAGAATTGAGATAGCTAAGCTGTGGAGAGAAGTCAGAGGGTATGACATATGCAGAGGTACAGAAAAGGGAACCCAGGGAGAGTTTAAGGAGTTGTGAGTGTTTAGTAAGAGGGTGCTCTTGGGAAATTAGTGGGAGATGAGGCTGGAGAAACGGAAAGGAATTTGTATTTCATTCTGAGTGATTTATAATTTATCCTGAAGATGGCAGCCATTCAATCAACAATTATAAAATAATCAGATGTGTAATCATTGCTTTATACTTCTAGCAGAATCAAGCCCTCTTAGTGGTTCAGAGGTGTTGACATGAATTAGAACACAAATTACACTTCAATATCACAGAGTGTATACACACATACAAAGTCTTTATATAAGTAAGTGAGACATTGAGAATACACTTTCCACTTTAGAAAATAGTAGGACAGTTTATAATATAAGTAAAATCTATGATATTTACTCAGCATATATTTATTGAGGATTACTCTGTGACAGGTACTATGCTAGAGTCTTCAGTGAAGGACACAAAAGTCCGTTTCCTTCTTTAAAGGAGATTACATTCTGGGTGGATGAAACAGATAAAAGAGTAATAAGCGTTTCAAGTTATGTGTGCTCTCATAGAAGCTTATGAAAGGCATAAATAGCATGGAGACTAGAGTGACCAGAATCCCTTAGGCGGGACCAGGGTCAGGAAGGCCAGCAAGGAGGCTGCTGCAGTGGCTCAAGTTAGATTATGATGGCTTGAACCATACAGCTGCAGTGTTGATGTGGACAAGGTATATTCAGAGGCGGAGCTGATGATCCGCTGCATGTGAAAGCAGAAGGACTCCAGGGTTAGCTGTAGGATCCTTGTGTGGGTAACTGGAAACCAGTATTCAAAAGCAAAAGAATGAAGTATGTTAAACGGTTTAGATTTAGAAGTCACTTGGTGTCATACCCACAACTGATCCATCCTTTTTTACCATTCCATCTTATCCTAGCTAGGCTTTGCCCTGGAAATCTGTTGTTATGTGTGGTCTCAAGACCACACTTCCTACAACTGATAATAATATACGAGGTGATTCAAATCTTTGCTCCTTAACTTTTCTTTGTGGTCTATAAAATGTCCTTACTATGAGAGTCCATATTTTCAGTAAAACAAAATATCGGGTTTGTCTGTGAAAATGGTGTCACACACATCGGAACCTACTATAAAGAAAGCCAAGTACTTTGGGAGTTGAAGCATAGAGTATGAGAGTCCTGAGAAGTTGTTCTCTCACAAATTCAGATGTGCCTTAAGTGGACCTGCTCCCCTGCAGGTTCAGTGGCACCATCTGCCATCAGAGTTACCTTCTTGCTGCTGAACCATCACTTTGGTGACTTCTTTTTTCATGCGGAAAGTTTATTCCACTCAAAGACAAACGGGCAACGATATCTCTTCCCAACTGGGGGCGTATGAAAGCTCAGTGTGAACAGCTGTTGGAACAATTGTGGGTGAAAATTTTGCTCTATAGAAAACCACCTTGAGAAGCAGACATGGTCACACCGCTTTCAGGACTAAAGCCCGTCTGCTGGGCTGGCTGAGTGCCTGCTCACTTGTTGGTCAGACTTTAGGACATATCACGTCTCCGTCAGCAAGTTCCGGTTTCTCTCCTGCCACACCACTGCCCCCTGGGTGTTGGGTGCTCCTTTATCTCAGACAAGCTGTCCATGGTTTCATCGGATATAAATCCCTCTTCTCACCAGCTCATCAAAAAAAAAAAAAGAAAACGTCACAATTTCTTGGAAGGTGTATATTGAAGGACAGAGTATATTGTCTGTTATTGGCTTGTATTTTTTCTGTTTATTCTCTTCCCTCCAAAGATGAGAGAAGGTCAGCACAGCATGCCAGGATCACACGTTTGAATCACTGCATGTTATGCTCCTTTGGTTTTCATAAAGAATAGCTTCCTTATGGATTTCCCTTCTGCACACATACAGAAAAATCAAATAAAGTACAGTTTAGGAGTCTGAAAGCAAGTTTTCTGATTTTAATTTCTTTTATTTTCTTACTATTTAAAAATTTTTCATTTCCTTGTTCCTTTATTTTTCTTCCTTCCTTTTCATCCTTTTTTTGACTTTCCGCTTTACTTTTCGCATAACATTAGGATTCCAGTTTACTTTTCCCTTGACCTTTTTTAGTTTCCCCTCCAGTTTACTATTCCCCTGACCTTTTTTAGTTTCCCCTCAAGTCTTAAATCTCCCCAGTGTATTCCTCTAATTATTTCCTTCTTTCTTCACTCAGTTTTCCAGTTTGCCTGTCACTGATCCTGTGCATCTTCCAGAAGATTGAATTCTTCACATTCCTGGCCCTTTTGCAAGCTGTCTCATTTCAGTTGCCCACTTCCTTCTAATTCCGAGAGGAACTATGGGATAACGTCGCATAACTCTCCTCTTCTACTGTTCTGATTAGCTGCGTTCCATTTGACACTCAGACAGCAGAGAGAAGAGGGCTCCAAGGGAATATGACTCTAAACAAGGAGATTTCTCTGCAGGACACAGAAACACATCAATGTCCTTTACATAAACCTGTGTGGCTGAGAGGCTGGCCTAGGTAAATCACTGTCACTTGGGGACGATGAACAATCACAGGAACCTCAGGCCAGAGATGCTCACGTTTACGAGATTATAACATGCAAGATGAAATGTGACTCTAGGGTGAACATATACTCAATACTGTTCTCCTCCCCTTCTGTTTAGCTGTGCCTCTTTTTCTTCCAGCCCACAACCAGGATGGCAAAAGCTAGAGAAGGGGGAAAATTCTGGGGGACGGTGAATGTAAAAATGGAACAAAATGTGTCAGCTCTCTACTGTGCCCAGGCACCAGACACCTGACCACCCTGGCTTCATAGAAATCAATGAAGATTGGGTAATTGTGTTTTATTGTTGTTTTTTAATCAAATAAATAGTAGCAAATTATATATTATATCATTGTTTCAATAAATGTTTATTAAGTGGATCCACCTGTGACAGGTAATGTTCTAGCCACTGGGAAAGGTTGAACAAAATGTTAGTGTATATGTGTCAGAAAATGAAACTAAAGTTATATCCCTGTTTAACCAACATATTAATAAATCCCTTAGTCACCAAATACTGAAAATGTTATTGTGTTTAGAAGTAATTAAGCCCTACTAAGAATAAAAATACTTAATCTGTAAAATCATTTTTAAAGTGAGATATAATAACATATGACAACTGTGTAAGTTTAAAGCGTATGATATGTTGATTCAATATATTTACATATTGTAATACGATTACTGCCGTACCTTTTAGCTAACTCTCTATCACGTCACATAATTATCATTTTGTTTTTGCTGTGAAAACATTTGAGCCAGTCTCACAGCAGTTTTGAAGTTTATGATGTAGTACTGTTGACTGTAATCATTACTTTGTGCTTTAGATCTCCACAACTTCTCCATCTGTTGCCGTTTCACAACTCCCCAACTCCCCCATGCCCCAGCACCTGTTAGCCACCGTTCTGCTCTCTGTTTCTACAAGTTCAGCTCCTTTAGATTCCACATGTAATATAATACAATCTTCGTCTTCATCTGGCTTATCTCACTGAGCATAACGCCCTCATGTTCCATCCATGTTGTTGCAAACGGCAAGATTCCCTTCTGTTTTATGGCTGAGTAGTATTCCGTGTGTGTGCGTTTGATGGACGCTAAGTGTGTTTCCGTATCCTGGCTACAGTGAATAATGTGGTGATAAACATGGGGATGCAGAAATCTCTCTGAGAGCCTGCTTTCAGTTCCTTTGGATATATACCCCAAAATAGGATTGCTGGATCATATGGTAGCTGTATTAAAAATAGTTAATATTCCTGAGGGCTAACTATTGGTGCTATGCTCAGAATAATACAATGAGGTAGGCTGCTATTTCAAATAACGTACTGAAGGAAACGAACTCAGGAATGTAAGTGCTTGCTCACAGCTTGTAAGTGGAAGAGCTTGGCTTGAGAATGTTCTACTTCGGGATCGTGGGGGAAACCTGTATAAGTGTGTGTGTGTGCGTGCACATGTGTGTCTATATACATATATATATATATGTATATATATACCCATATATATTTTTAAACCTAGCTTCAGTCACTCTTGAAACAGAAAAATCTTTGTGCAAATGGTGAATATTAAAGTTCAGTTTATATCATTGGTATTATAATGTGGACAACCATTGTCTGCTGATTACATGCTGCAAAATGTTGGCTGCTTTAATACTTAACTTGGGAATTGCTGCAGAGATCTTTCTTGCCATTTCCAGTGCTCTTTCTGCAAAAACGGGCTACATCACCTCTCCCATAAGCATTCTATGTCTTGCAGCAAAGTCAGGAGCATTTTAAACATATTTGAGTGAGAAGAAGAATTTCTTTAAGAAGACCTGAACTGAGAACTAGTTGAGACAGAAAACTGAACTCTATGGTAATTCTCATAAAATGGCATTAAGTGCTATATTCTGAGATATTCTACCTCTTTTTTCAGAGTCTGCTGGTATAATTTCTTCTTCTCCATTCCCATTCACACTGCCCCACATCTAGCAATGAACTAAGAGCTTCGTCTTGTTTAAAAACAATCACCACCATCTACTACCAAAGCAAAATCTGTTAAAACTTTCCAAGATTTCTGGATTACCATAGGACTTAAGATATGTTAAACACTCAAATTTGATGTCATATATTAACATTCTGCCATTTGGCATCATTTGACTTTATTTTATTGACAGTGAGCATACCAACTAGATCAAAGGAAAAAAATTTAGATGTCACTATTTTGGTCTACATGATACAAAATATTTTGTCCTTTGTGAAGGCACTTAGAGGAGAGAGTTTTGCAGTATTAATTCTCTCCACAAGCGTCATTTAGCTTATTCTGAATTTAATTTTAAATTAGTACAGGTGGTTTATATTTATTTTCATCAAATCTTGTTGTCCTGAATACTTGGAGTTATACTCTACTTATTTGGTCCTTATCATATATACTCAAATGCAAGTAAATAACATGAAGAGAGAATTGTGTGGAGGATAGTGGGTTACGTTTGGAGTCACAGAATGTTCTGGCAGGACTATTGTGGAGGGTATAAGATATAGCATGGTGATCTACAAGACCCAATCTGCATATAACATTTCATTGATCCTCTGTTCATAACAAAGTCATGTAATTTTTACATCAACTCTTTTGAAGAACAAGGTAAAACACAAACATGTAGTTATTAAATTATGTCAATTAACATAAAAACCCAAACTTCCATATTTTTGAAGTTAGTGTCAAGCAGAGAACCCAGGTCTAAATATGTTTCCAGATTGAGAACAGCAACACCTCATTGGAACTCATAGCATAACTCTCTTTATATAAACTGCACTCGATTTAATACAAAACAGCATCCTTCTGCCTCTATTATAAAGATCTTGAAAAAATTTTACATATAATCAGACACATGGTACATAAATGTTCTTTAATATAATTATATACATATATGTGCAATATATGATAATATATATGCGTATGTGTGCAGTAGATGCGAACTTATGTTATTTTCATGTCTGTCTTCATGTTGCTGTAAATTTATTGGTCTTTACTAAATTCTAAAAGTTATAGCTGTAAAAGCTATTTTCATAATATTTGTACTTGTAAAGTATATAAAATTTAATATATGATCTCTGCAGAGATGTAATGATTTAAATTATATCACTGTAGCCTTCAAATAAAATAAAACTCTCAAATAGTGCTTTTGAAATGCATGGCCCCTATCCCTTCAAACTTAAAATAATTGTACGGCATTTTCTGTACTTTTGGTAAGTTAGGGAAAGAAACTATTTGGTGCTCTAATATATACCATACAAAATAAGGCTACCCTAATATTTTCAGGCTCAAAAATGTTGGACATTTTTGCTTGTAAAAAGAACAAAACTAGTTTGAGAGAAAGGGTCACTTTGAGAATGCGAGGTCATTAAGAAGCCCATCATAAAAGGCTGAGTGATGGATGGTACTGTGTTACGTAGGTGACAAGGGTGGAGGTTGACAACATGAAGATGAGAAGAGGTAAGATCAAGGCAAGAGGTAACCTTGTTTATTTGGGACGTAAAACTGGAAGCTGTCTAAACAAGTGATAGATAAATCAACATGAAGACGTCCTTCCCAAGAAAATAAAAGTTAGAACAAGGGGTTTTTATGAGAGGAAATGCCAACGGTCCTTCCAGATAATAAAACCTTCTGTTAAGTTTCACTCCATTCAGTTTAGACTAATTACAGAATTTAAGGATGTGAGATGCTGTCATTCTGAATTTCTTCTGAAAACACAGACGTATGTGTTAAAAAATGAAAAAAAACTTTCTAAAAGCATTCTATCAGTGTTGAATACACATTAAACAAGTCAGTCAGCAAAACAATTTTCATCTTTCTTGTATGTGTTTTTATATGGCTAAAGCTCGGTTTCTGAGAATGTATTATACACACACACTTATATCTAAGGTTTCTAGACAAAGCACATTCTTAAAAAAATTCATAAAATAACTATTTTCTAAAAGAAATAGGGAGACCCATGATATTCGGTGTTGAAAACCTTTAAAGTAAAAATCAACTCTACCTGTTGAGTTTTCTAGGTCTAAGAAACTCAAAGCAAAATGTTATCCTAAGAAGTATTCTTCCAACATCTTCATGAGGGAGTAAAATATATTTAATCTATGCATAAGCTCACTAAGTTACACAATTAGTTTGTAAAATGTATCAACACCTGGACTAATACTGTGGAGAATGCTTCACTCACCCACTAAACCGTTTGTTTTAAATGTGTGTTAGTCTCAGAGAAGCTTTGGGGGTGGGTGCCCATGAAATTTTGACTGTATTTTCTCTAGGAAAATGCAACTTGCATGGTATTAATGAATAGCTTGTGTATGCTTCTTAACAATCAGTACAAAAATGGTGTATTTTAGGTGCACAACATAATGATTCGACATTTGTATATATTGTGAAATGATCACCTAATTAAGTCTACCTAACATTCATCACCATACGTAGTTACAAGTTTAAAAGATCTTTAAGATCTACTATCTTAGCAACTTTCAAACATACAATACACCTAAAACTAATGTAACGTTATACGTCAATTATATCAAAAAAATGTTTTTAACGGTGTATTTTTTCCTACGAGGTTTTATCTCAGGTCTTGTTTATTTGTTTTATTTGTTATAAGCAGGAAAGACTGGTCGAGTTCGATATCCGTTGGAAACCTGGATAACAGAAGCCAATTGCTCAAGAAATGCTACTTTAAGACAAGCCTGGTCTGCTTTAGTAAAGAGCTGGTAACCAGGTGGAAAGCAGTCTGTGAAGGAGTCCAGTTAGAGCACTCGTGTCGTCCCTTCCACAATGCTTCCGTAGTTGGAGCAGAGTGTGGCACTGAGGGAATGTGTCAGCTTTGTGTGTCAACTCCTGAGCTTGAAAGCAGGCAAATTAGTCTTTGGGAGCCTCCATATTTTCCACCGTTAAATGGGGAACAGTGAATATCTTCTGTGTGGCTTGTTTTAAACGGATTAAATGAGATAAAGGATGCACAGTGCTTGGTACAGCGGCTGTGCTTGGGAACTCATAGCGAACATCGTTACCCTTTTAACGTGGATCCCTCAAGATAAAGCGGAGGCTTGATTTTTCGTTGTATATCTCAGCCTGTCTTTGTAATCATGGAGGCTAAGCATCTTCATAAAATACCAACTATTCCCAGAACTTAAGTCATGAAATTTGGATTTCTTTCACGTAAGATTCCTTCATGTAGCCAAGCATGCAAGCGAAAAGTACTTTGATGGCTTTTTTTTCCATTTAATTCCTCACATGTAGAAATCAGATAGATTCACAACTGTAGTATGTTAATGATCAGTTTCAAGATACCCTAGGACCACAATAAATGACCTCTGATGTCCATACCATTTTGTGACTCATCGTTCATAACCAAAGGACTTCCCTGACATTTATCTACTCTGTTAAACCACCCATATCTGTGCAAAAAGAAAAAAAAGGGGCATTAGCAGGTATATTTGAAACTAATCTGAACAAGGCCATTCAAACGTTATGACCCAAAGCGTATCGGAAGACTCAGTTATTCGATTACGGAGAAACCAGCCTATTATCGCACATTAATTAAGTGTAAAATATGAACTGTCTCCATGTATCTGTATCCTGACACTGCGAGTGATATTAGATGAAGTATTATTATATGCTTTAACAATGTAATATATTTAAGGGTGGCATAAATGTCTTTTGACTACCTTTTATTCTGACAGGCACTGCCAGGTAATTGCATTCGGTGGTTTATGAACTATAATCACCTGACCCTTTAACCTTCCACTCAGGTGTGCAGCGGGAGCGTCCATAAGGAGAAAATGCACCAGGCTTGCAGGGAGGCTGGCGAGCGTACAACCTCCGTCACAGCCGTCTGTTAAAGAGAGGCGAAAGGCCACTGTGCAGGAGAGGAACCCCATCAGATGGTTATAGGCTTTGAGTTCTTAAAGTTCTGTGATCCTTTGAATTCATTGTTAAAAGTACAAATAACTCTGGGAGAGCTTACACCTTAATCCATTAATAGAACACAACCGGAGTCAGCACTTGCACACCAGGCTGATGGGAATGTGAACTGCCAGAGAGAGTGGGGCATTACTGGAGAAAAGGGAAAGCAAGACCAAATACTCCTACTTCACTTCTTCAGTTTGTTTCAGTTGAAATGTTTCCAGTTCTACCCCTCTGAGACTATAGCAAAGGAAATAATTCTTCTTCCTCAGAAACTTAAGTTGAATGAAAATAATGTCAACCTTGTGATATTATAAAAACTACAACTGATTTTAAATATATCTTGAATATTGGAAAGTATTACAGAATCATGACACACAGAGGTGTTTGTGGATTAGCCAACCTAAATTTGACTAGGATCACATCCTGCTGAAGTCCTTGGGATTAATGTTAACCATTTGAAAATAATAACATCTCTTACAGAAATGTCTTTAGAAAAGTGAGAAACATTTTAAAGTAAAAACAGCGGACTACTTCTCCATCTGATAATGGCAAGGAAAATCAAAGGCTAATGTCACAGAAGCATAAAACAAATGCCAGTTTAAAGGACAAAATATAGCGATGACAGGATCCTGCTGGCTCATATGGGGAGGAAGGAAGTGATGCCTGGAAGAGACTGTCTGAGATTGTAGAGTGAAACTGAGGCTTTCAGAGGGCACATGCTTCCTCGACCTTGAATAAAGAAAGAGTTGCTATGACTGTAAGCCTGTTTAAGTGTAATTTATATAAATTCTGTTATCTTCAATGATCATCATGGTCATAACAGAACTTCAAAATGGAAAATTGAGTTTACATGTACTTTGGCATGGTCCTTTATAGTGACACCTAGAAAATGTGCCTTAAGTCTGTCTCCAAGATGTGCAGGGAAAGGAGGAAGCTGGGGTAATGTGGATATGGCAATCTAGGACCTACCCCCAAGTTAGAAACCACTGAACACCAGAGTCTACTAAAGACTAGGGACCGCTTAACAATGATCTAGAGAACTTGTTAAGAAGGAGAATTCTTATTTGACTAGTCTAATAAGGGATCAAGTAATCTCTTTATTTGCAAAGCTCCCCAGAAGGCTCTGATGTATAGAGAACTATTAACTGGTCTTTTCAGAAACGACTGGCCAGAGTCAGCTTTAGCTGCAGTTAGGTTCCTGCAGTTCTCTGGCTGGTTGTCCAGACTTACAACAGGTGACTCTGGTTGTCCCTTGCACCTGAGTAATGCAGAAGGGGCTGAAATGCACAAATTTGAAGAACCCCCCCAAATTTGCCCAGCACCCCATCTATTAAAAACAGCAGAAGACATCTCCCTGATTCAAAATCGTCTATTTTCTAGTCCTTGAAGAGGTAGGAAAATCAAGTCCATGGTTACTAGCTTTTTGTAATTTGTTCATGTATTGGAACAAATCCTCTGCTCCTACTTATGGTTGCATAAAATTCACTGGTTATGAAAAGAAAGAAAAGAGGAAAGGAACAGGTTTTCATCATCAGGAAAGGTGAGAAATGGGAAACAGTGAAGTCACTGGTCTGTAGAAATGCTGAAATCATGCTAAAGAAATGTCAGAAGGAGCCCTTATATTGGGAGAGTGAAGCATGTTTTCATTGTTTAGACTGTAATTCTGGTTCCTAGAAGGGCCCCTCCTTCTACCTTTTCTCCATGGCTCTTGGCCATTCCTTCTGATTGTTTATTCCTTTTTTATTACCCTCCTTGGACAATAAAATATCCTCACCTGGAAATGAGACTGGGATGCTATGTCCACTTTGGATGCTAAGCAGCTTTCTCAGCTGGCTCTCCCCAGCCTCCCAGAAAGTTAGGGACCAAGAGTCACTTTAATTCTTGTATGTATTTGTGTTTGTGTATGCCCACGCACATGGGCAGTACATTCTCTTAAAACCTTAATAGTTTTTCAAATGTTTGACTTAGCTAGTTACTTATGCCAATAGCCACGTTCAGAATTCTTTCTAGACACACTTCTTAGATTTACAATATTTCTTTGCTTCCTGCCTTATGCTTTCTTTTTCTCAACTTAATTACAGGACTTAGGCCAATCGGGCTGAGGTGGGCGATCCACACCTTTAATCTCTTTTCCCTTGAGCTATTTTATCCAACTGAAAGGATTTACTGTGTGCTACCTCAATGCATTCAAGGGGTTTTAATAATGGGAATAAACAGCTTTAGCCTTGATTTGATCTTCGCTTCCAGGCTAAATTTTAATTAGCCTTTGTTGCTCAAAGGCATTTTTTCCCACCCCTACAAGTCCCTGAATTTGTAGACTCTATTTTTGTTTTGTCACAGCCTTCCAATGAGCTTTATTAATGGTCATGGGACTATTAAGAGTTTTTACATGGCTGGGAAGCAGGCTTAGCTTCTACATTAGTGGAACTATGGCTTTATCCCTTGTGGAAGGCTTGTGTGCCCAAGGTTGTATGTAGGGGCAGGAAGCAAATATTTTGTAAATTCCTTTGCAGAATAATTTTGTACAGAATACCACAACAGAGAAATCTTTAAAGGGGTCATGATGCTAGCAGAAGCTGTGCAGACGAGGAAAGCAAATCCATCTGTGATATGCATCCATTCCCATGAGGACAACTTGCTGCACCTCATGGTGGAAAGGAACCAAAGTAATCAACCTGCCACCAGATGGCTGGAGAGTAACTGACCTCTCCTGATCACTCCAAAATTGGTGCTCTGCTGGAGGCTCTATGTTGACATCTGCTGTTGGTAGGAAGGGCACTAAATATCAGGTATTTACAGTGCAGTTGCTATATCTATATCAGTCATGAAAGAGGGGAGCCTATTTATAGCCTGCACTGAGTATCACTGTTCTGGCTAGAGAGAGAGGTTACCTAATATCTAGAAAATGAGTTTCTCTTGGTCATCTGAATGTTGAGAGCATCCTCTGCAGTAGATGCCTCTTGTGGGCACTCATATACCACACAGATATCTATATACTATGTGCCCATTCCAAGAGACACAATCCACAACACCCCTTCAAAAGATCACCTTGTCACCAACCTTTTATTCTTTTCAACTGGCCAAATCATTATACAATGTTCATTATATGGTATAAATTCATACCTCAAATTATATCTCTACAGAACAATGTGGACAACCAGATATATATATGCCCATAATTATTACTATTGGGAAAATTTCATTTCACAGCCATCTATCAGGAGCACTTTTGAATGGCCTAGAACACATCACATCCACTTCTACCCAACCACAACTTATCATGCAGATCAACAATGACAACAAAAAAACTATGCCTGAACTTTTTCCTCTTTGGATAACTAGTTGCACTGGTCATGAGGAATTTCCCACTAAGTCACAGATGGGAGCTGAGGAAAAGACCACAAAGCAGCAAGAGTGGGTGTGGGACACTTGTTCATGTAATTTTCTCATATTTTCTGGACCTGCTTAGGACTGTCTCATACAGAGCATTTATTCCCATCAAGGAACGGAATACCGATGCTTGTGCTCAGCCTTGTGATTTGCTGGATCGAATAATACCCACTAAGCAGCTTAGAAGGTTACCGCTTGAGCTAAATCACTGACAAAGAATTCAGCATGGTGGGCAGAAATCTACCAGGACTGCCGTATTCATATACTACACAGACACCTATACACTATGTGCCCATTCCAAGAAACACAACCCAACACCTCTTCAAAACATCACCTTGTCACCAACCTTATTCTTTTCACAACCTTTCACCCACTTCCTAGAATTGAGCCAGTTCATGGATCCAGAGCCCACTGATAAAGGGGCTCTGGGGATAAACTGTCTCCTTTTGAAGAGAGATCCCACAACACACCTCAAATGTATGCTCTAAATTTTCTTCTACACCTTCCCTAAGGGGATAACAGACATTTACCAGAGTAACTGTGAACTAGGAAACAGTAAATACACAGATATTCCAGGAGTTTCTCGACACTGGCTTTGAGTTTACATTAATCCCTGATGACTCGACGCATCACCAAGATGCATCTGTTGTAAGGACTGGGGTACAGACTGGTGGCTTTGGAAGTCAGGGAGCAAGTGTAGTTTGGGGCAGAAGCAACACACGGTGGGTTCTGTGAGCCCATGGAAACTTCATATGGTGCTTTTCCAGTTTCTGAATGTAGAGTCAGAAGAGATATATTATACTTAGCACCTGGCAGAATTCCCATATTGTCTCCTTATCAGAAGAGGAAGGGTTATCTTGAAGCAAGAAACAATGGAAGCTTTTATGACTCCAGGGCTGAAGGGAGAAGGGCAGGAATTATTCTCTCAGAGTCTTTAACAAAAATTAGAACCACGCAGTAGGGGCCAGAGGTAGGCAGGGAACAAAGCACAGAGGGAGCAGCCATTCCCACACTCCAGTCTCCTGCAGGGGTGCCTCCCACTGGGTGTGCCAACCGGAGGTAGCCAGTAGTGCAGCCTGGTTCACGCCACCTACAGGGCTTAGCCTCCCTGGGCACAGAAGAAAGTAAAGAGTGATAGAAAATGGAACGGTTGCACTTCCCTGGTGGTGCAGTGGTTAAGAATCCGCCTGCCAATGCAGGAGACACGGGTCTGAGGCCTAGTCCAGGAAGACCCCACATGTTGCGGAGCAACTAAGCCCGTGCACCACAACTACTGAGCCTGCGCTCTAGAGCCCGTCAGCCACAACTACTGAGACTGCGCGCCACAAATACTGAAGCCCGTGCACCTAGAGCCCGTGCTCAGCCACAAAGAGAAGCCACTGCAATGAGAAGCCCACGCACCACAACGAAGAGTAGCCCCCACTCGCCACAACTAGAGAAAGCCCGCGAGCAGCAATGAAGACCCAACACAGCCAAAAATAAATAAATAAATAATTTAATTAATTTAAAAAAATGGAAGGGTTAAGCAAGAGGAAAAGAACAAGCAAAAGTTCCATAAGTATTTAATCCCTGCCTTTGAAGAAAAAAGCTAGAATGGTATTTTCCGGAAGAGGTGTTTCATTGGAGAAAGAAATCACACTAAATATATGCTGTTACTGTTGACAATTGATGTGGGATTTCCTGAGACAGAGAAAATGATTTATTTTTTAATGAACTTGACATTAATTAAATAGAAATAAATAAACCAAATTTGTATTATGTTAGAGATTATGTAGTTTGGGGTTAGAGTGTACAGAGGTATTCTTCGATCAAGCATTAGTTGAGTAGAGGGTTTTGGTTTTGTTTTGTTTTGTTTTTGCTATTAGAAATTTATTGAATTGAAAGCTATGGTACAACTTATGTCAGACATATGTGTAGCAATCTTCTTTGTAAATAGATTTATCCATTCATCAGGCCTGTGTACAGTGTGTGAGTGCCTGTGGATGTTAGTGTGAGTTTTATTTAATCATTCCTAAGTGAGGCAACTATTTTATTCTGAACTTTACACTATGATTTGTAGACTAAATTTTTAGAAAATACCCTCCATCTCTCCACCTCTCATTTTTCCTGCTGACTTGCATTGTGAAGGTTTTAAGGCAATTTTAATTTATTTTAGACAGCTTGTAGAATAGAAGCCTGCCCACAATTCCATTTTGGCCCAAATTTTGATTTGAAAAATCTAGTGATACAGTGTAATTTTTTCTTGGATATAGTTTCTTTCTCTCCTTGGTTGGACTTAGTAACTTTGAAATTAAACTTTTGGTCTACTCTCTTACAAAACAAAATGTAATACCGTATGGAAAGATTCTTGTTTTTTTCAAACAGAGGAACAATGTCTAATTTATTTAATTTGCTTATTTTTCTTATAGCGGAATATCCCTTCTCTCTTAAAGCGCTCCTTTATTTTCTGTTTCAGTTGTGCAAGAACAAGCTTGGGACAATAAAATCCTTACAATAAAGCCACAGTTCTCTTTTACATTCACATCCCTTAACAGACTTTCTTACTTCAGTGTTCAGAGATATATAAGTTAAAAGGACTGGGAATGTGATTTTTCAACACATAAAGTATAAGAACCAAATTGTTAATAAATACTTCTATATCTGTAAAGCCACCTCAAAACTTTATTTTAGTATAAATCATATAGAGATAATCTTTACATTTTTGTGATTTACAAGGCAGGGGAAAGAGGCTCATGGTGATGCTCTGGTCAAATGTAACCTCTGGGATTCTATATCAAATTAAAAACAACACGTTCCTAGACAGGAAAACTCTTAAATGTATGCTGTCATGGGAGCCCACATTCAAGATGTGTCTTGCGTGGAGACTGATTGGAATTAGAGCAGCAGTTATACTTTAGTCAAACTGTGGGCCCAGAGACACCCAAATGATAAACCTGACAATGTCTACAGAACATTCTGTAGAAGTTCGGCACTTTACTATGAAGAACAGAGAAAACATTCCAGAGTTTTCCCTCGAGATTGACCAAAGCTTCGTGGGGCAGTGAGGGAACTCAGCACGCCTTTACTTCTTAGTTAAAAACATATGGGGTAAGAATTTGGAGAAAAGCTTCTGGTGACAGAGAATGTAGCAAAATGAGAACTGCATCCGAACTCAGAAGAACCAGCATAAGTGAGGTCCTGCCCTTACCAGCTGTTACTAGGTCTCCAAGGCTTGTTTTCCTAGGTGTGCCCTCTGGAAAAGGAGACCTGTCTGACAGTTTGCTTAGTTTTGGTTATGAAAGAAAATAATGAGGTCTTTCAGAGATGCATTATAAACTAAATACAGTATACAACACGTGCTGCATGTTTTTGCTCGTAAACTTCGAGAAGTAACAAAGGGTGGGATTTTCTGTGGGTAATGCTTAGCGTTTACAGACGGAGAGACAGAGATTCAAGAGACTGACTCCACTGCTTGGGGTCACACAGGAGCAGGGGAAATTAAAAACTCAAGTTCCCGGGGAGATCAGCTTCCTATACAACTTAGGGAGAGATGGAAAGAAATCATAAAGATCAGATCAGAAATAAATGAAAAAGAAATGAAGGAAACGATAGCAAAGATGAATAAAACTGAAAGTTGGTTCTTGGAGAAGATAAACAAAATTGATAAACCATTAGCCAGACTCATCAAGAAAAAAAGGGAGAAGACTCAAATCAATAGAATTAGAAATGAAAAAGGAGAAGTAACAACTGACACTGCAGAAATACAAAGGATCATGAGAGATTACTACAAGCAACTCTATGCCAATAAAATGGACAACCTGGAAGAAATGGATAAATTCTTAGAAATGCACAACCTGCTGAGACTGAACCAGGAAGAAATAGAAAATATGAACAGACCAATCACAAAGACTGAAATTGAGATTAAAAATCTTCCAACAAACAGAAGTCCAGGACCAGATGGCTTCACAGGTGAATTCTATCAAACATTTAGAGAAGAGCTAACACCTATCCATCTCAAACTCTTCCAAAATATAGCAGAGGGAGGAACACTCCCAAACTCTTTCTACAAGGCCACCATCACCCTGATACCAAAACCAGACAAAGATGTCACAAAGAAAGAAAACTACAGGCCAATATCACTCATGTATATAGATACAAAAATACTCAACAAAATACTAGCAAACAGAATCCAACAGCACATTAAAAGGATCATACACCATGATCAAGTGGAGTTTATCCCAGGAATGCAAGGATTCTTCAATATATGCAAATCAATCAATGTGATACACCATATTAACAAATTGAAGGAGAAAAACCATATGGTCATCTCAATAGATGCAGAGAAAACTTTCGACAAAATTCAACACCCATTATGATAAAAACCCTCCAGAAAGCAGGCAAAGAGGGAACTTTCCTCAACATAATAAAGGCCATAGAAGAAAACCAACAGCCAACATCGTCCTCAATGGTGAAAAACTGAAACCATTTCCACTAAGATCAGGAAAAAGACAAGGTTGCCCACTCTCACCACTCTTATTCAACATAGTTTTGGAAGTTTTAGCCACAGCAATCAGAGAAGAAAAAGAAATAAAAGGAATTCAAATTGGAAAAGAAGAAGTAAAGCTGTCACTGCTTGCAGATGACATGATACTATACATACAGAATCCTAAAGATGCCACCAGAAAACTACTAGAGCTAATCAATGAATCTGGTAAAGTAGCAGTATACAAAATTAATGCACAGAAATCTCTTGCATTCCTATATACTAATAATGAAAAATCTGAAAATGAAATTTAGAAAACACTCCCATTTACCATTGCAACAAAAAGATTAAAATATCTAGGAATAAACCTACCTAAGGAGACAAAAGACCTGTATAGACAAAAGACCTGTATCTAGGAATAAACCTACCTAAGGAGAAAAAAGACCTGTATAATTTTCTCTCTGTATAGAGAAAATTATAAGACACTGATGAAAGAAATTAAAGATGATACAGATAGACGGAGAGATATACCATGTTCTTGGATTGGAAGAATCAACATTGTGAAAATAACTATACTACCCAAAGCAATCTACAGATGCAATGCAATCTCTATCATACTACCAATGGCATTTTTCACAGAACAAGAACAAAAAATTTCACAATTTGTATGGAAACACAAAAGACCTCGAATAGCCAAAGCAATCTTGAGAAAGAAAATCGGAGCTGGAGGAATCAGGCTCCCTGACTTCAGACTATACTACAAAGCTACAGTAATCAAGACAGGATGGTACTGGCACAAAAAGAGAAATGTAGACCAATGGAACAGGATAGAAAGCCCAGAGATAAACCCATGCACATATGGTCACCTTATGTTTGATAAAGGAGGCAAGAATATACAGTGGAGAAAAGAGCCTCTTCAGTAAGTGGTGCTGGGAAAACTGGACAGCTACATGTAAAAGAATGAAATTAGAACACTCCCTAACACCATACACAAAAATAAAACCAAAATGGATTTAAGACCTAAATGTAAGGTCAGACACTATAAAACTCTTAGAGGAAAACATAGGCAGAACAATCTATGACATAAATCACAGCAAGATCCTTTTTGACCCACCTCCTAGAGAAATGGAAATAAAAACAAAAATAAATAAATGGGACCTAATGAAACTTAAAAGCTTTTGCACAGCGAAGTAAACCTTAAACAAGATGAAAAGACAACCCTCAGAATGGGAGAAAATATTTGTAAACAAAGCAACTGACAAAGGATTAATCTCCAAAATTTACAAGCAGCTCATGCAGTTCAATATCAAAAAAACAAACAACCCAATCCAAAAATGGGTGGAACACCTAAATAGACATTTCTCCAAGAAGATATACAGATTGCCAACAAACACATGAAAAATGCTGAACATCATTAATCATTAGAGAAATGCAAATCAAAATTACAATGAGGTATCATCTCACATGGGTCAGAATGGCCATCATCCAAAATCTACAAGCAATAAATGCTGGAGAGGGTGTGGAGAAAAGGGAACCCTCTTGCACTGTTGGTGGGAATGTAAATTGATACAGCCACTATGGAGAACAGTATGGAGGTTCCTTAAAAAACTAAAAGTAGAACTACCATACGACCCAGCAATCTCACTACTGGGCATACACCCTGAGAAAACCATAATTCAAAAAGAGTCATGTGCCAAAATGTTCATTGCAGCTCTGTTCACAATAGCCAGGACATGGAACCAACCTAAGTGTCCATCAACAGATGAATGGATAAAGAAGATGTGGCACATATATACAATGGAATATTACTCAGCCATAGAAAGAAATGAAATTGAGTTATTTGTAGTGAGGTGGATGGACTTAGAGTCTGTCATACAGAGTGAAGTAAGTCAGAAAGAGATAAACAAATACCATATGCTAACACATATATATGGAATCTAAAAAAAAAAATGCTCATGAAGAACCTAGGGGCAAGATGGGAATAAAGATGCAGACCTACTAGAGAATGGACTTGAGGACATGGGGAGAGGGAAGGGTAAGCTGGGACAAAGTGTGAGAGTGGCATGGACATATATACACTACCAAACGTAAAATAGATAGCTAGTGGGAAGCATCCGCATAGCACAGGGAGATCAGTTCGGTGCTTTGTGACCACCTAGAGGGGTGGGATAGGGAGGGTGGGAGGGAGACGCAAGAGGGAGGGGATATGGGGATATATGTATACGTATAGCTGATCCACTTTGTTATACAGCAGAAACTAACACACCATTGTAAAGCAATTATACTCCAATAAAGATGTTTAAAAAAAAAAGTAAAAACCAAAACAAAACAAAAAAAAACTTAACGGAGATCTGAGAGGAGTGTAGGTCAGCATTTGTGAAAACATGGTCTGCAGAAGAGCTGTCTCAGCATGTGTGTATATTTGTTAAAAATGCAGATTCAGGGCTTCACCGCAGACAGAGTGGGAGTCACTGGCAGTGACTGGTTTTGTCCAAACCCCCTCGGAATCACTGAAAACGGCTCGTTTCCAGAGGCCGCTAGAGAGGAGCCTGAACACTGGCTCTGGTGTGACTGAATCGCTGCATGTCCGTCTTGGTTTCTGGATCTTTAAAGGAAGGTTGAAGGTTGCTGCCACTGACCACTCTGTGATGTCACAGTGGTAAAAATGTGGCAATAACGAAATGACACGCGATAAAGACACAAGCGCTCCCTTGATCAATGACCCCCACATAGCAGCGAGCTCACTCAGCAGAAGGCAGAGGGCATCCCTGTCTCTGCTCCTGCTACAGCCCAAGAGCAACAGCAACTGCGATGCCACCCCCTAAGCAGGAGCGAGGGATGCACTGCCTGCAGGGCACTTGTTATTGGATGAAGGAACCACCATGTTTTTAAAAAATCTTATTTGATTTATTTTCCAGAAAAAAAAAACACTACACTCTTCCTAGGCCTTCTAAAAATTAGGCTTGCCCTTGCAACTGTGCCTATGACCAGGGTGCTGACCCTTTCAGGACCTCTGTCGCAAGCCTGTATTATTACCTCTCCCTGTACCACATGCCACAGTGCACAACAAATCAGTTTGATTGCGTAACTTTTCCCATCAAAGGGTTTTGCGGCAAATGGGAAAGGAAGAATGGAGAAGGGGGAAAAGCCACATACCAGTGGTGACATCAGCTTGGCTTTGCTGTCAGTAAGGACTCAGTTCTTATTAAGGACCTGCTGGCTCTATGACCTCGGGAAAGCCACTTAATATTCCTGAATGTCAGTTTTCTTATTAGTTGAATCCGAGACAAAAGCACTGGGTTCAGGTGAGACTGAAATGAGAAAATGCATATAAACGTGCCCGGCACAAAGCAACTTATAAATAAACGTTTCCTTCCTTGCCGAAGACATCCGTCCTTTCCTGCCCTTCACCGCATCCCTCTTATTATTAGGTTCACTTAAATTTAACAAACTTTTATTTGGTGCCAACGGTACAAAAACACCTAGGCACTAATATGTCTCTACTCTCCAACAACTGCTGAAGAATTTCACCTGGATCTCACGTAGGGACTCCATCATCAAGGTAATGATAACAGTCACAACTGAGTGAGACACTGTTAGCCTCTTACCTGCAGTTTTAGAAAAGATGCTTCTTCAAGGAAGGAATGATGGCACTCATTTTACAGATGGAACCATGGTTCAGGGAGGTGAATGGGAGAACCGAGGCCACAGACCTCCTGCACTGGAGAGCTGCGTTTGAACTCAAGTCTGTCTCCCTCTAAATGCACATTTCCAGTGGACCACACCAATGCCCAGGCTAAAGCCAGATTGGAAACCTTCCTCCCTCAAACCTATTCCTTTCTATTTCCAGTTTCAGAGAAGAGAATCACAATCAACCCAGTCACCCAAAAGGAAATTGGGGAATTTTCCCTGGAACTGCCTGTTTCTTATTTCCTGCTTCTCATCATTAGCTAAGGTTTCTTCATTTTTATTCTTCAAATTTTAAAAATTTGCTCATCCTCAGACACATAAATTCTACCCTTGGAAGTTTAAGGTCTCATGATCTCAAACTTGGGTGGCAAAAATAAATCATTTCTCTTTGTCCAGTGAGAGACCTCATGATTATCCATGTCAACACTTCTAGAATGATCTTTCTAACACCTAGACTTGAATTTGATCATGTCACTGTGTCCTGTGTGTCCACGGTCCTATGTCCATCCAAGCAGCCTCAGCTCCTGACATTTCCCTTTTATAACGTTTTTCAGCCTCATGTACCATATTCCATTCCTGACTGTCGATGACCCTGTTTTTTGAGCCTGACATGAATGCTCTTCCCTGTTCCCCTGGCAAATACGCACTCAAGTGCCACATCCTCTATGGACACTTTGTTAATCTCCCATTAGACCTGCGCACCCCTCCTCCCTGCCCCACTGTACAGGGTAGGGGTTTGCATCACAGGTGGCTTGTCAAATGTCCCCCCTCCTGGCATACTGCCCCTTCCCTGAAGTCAGGGATGGGGATGTTTTTTGCCTTTGATTTTTGACAGTCGGTTCAATGTGAGCAATTAGTACAGGCACTTAGCAGGTGTTCAGTGAAAGAATAACTACGTGAGTGACTAGTACACCGTTCTATACTGGCATTGGGTAGGTGAGGGGCCAGCAGCTTCATGCAGGGCTTGGAACGCTCCAAGGATACGACGAGGTCTCTGAAACAGACAGCCTGTCTACACGACTGAACGACAGGCCAAGTTTAATTGATGAATTAAGCCTCATCTTCCTCTTTTCCTCACTATTACTTTGCGGAAATGTGAGCTTATTTACCTGAATAAACCACATTTGCTTTGATTCTCCCTTTGTGACTGTGAACATTGTAGATGGTCAGAGCTCTGAAAGGGAACGGAATATTTCTACAAATTCTTTTGTAGATGGATAGAAGACCTTGAGGATATTACCCTGAATGTTTTCCTCACAGAGCTCTGCCTGGAAAACGGAGGTGGATAGCTTACATACTTATTTAAAGGTTGCTCACCTCACTCCTTCAATAAAAAAGGAAAATAAAATGGAATACTGGAGGGCTCTGTCAAATGGCAAAGAAAACGGCTGGTTTAGTTATGACTGTTTTCAGCTGAATGTAAAAGAAACCAACTGCAGGGGCTTAATCCAACAAAGGTTGGTTTTTCTCACATAAGAGAAGCCCTGGAGGGAGACAGGGAGGGCCAGTGAGGCAGTTCCATTAAGTCAGCAGTAACTCAGTTTCCCTTTTCTTCTTTCTGCATCATCATCATCATCATCATCATCGGGGGTTTGTTTCCATGGTAATAAGGTGTGTGCTTTACAGACAGGAAGGAGGCTCAACACCAAAGGAAACAGGTGTGTGGCTTCAAAGGAAACAAAGTGTGTGACTCCAAGGGAAACGAAGTGTGTGGCTTTCTTTCCCCCGCCTCCTTTTCTCTTCTTGGCCCCACCCACTAGACAGTCCTCTCATTGGCTAAATATATCACAGGGCCACACTGTGCGAGGAAATCTGCAAGAAGCTTTGTGGGCCCTTGGCCTCTGAACAAATCATGTTCTTTTACGGAGAAAGAAGGGAGACAGGAAATGGTCACAAATCTATTTTCCAGTTGGGCAACTAACAAGGAAGAGGGAAACCTGACTCTGCTGTGATCTCGTGGCATGTTTGGGTGACAGGTAGGGACACTGGAAGAAGCATGTGACACCCTTTAGGCTGACTGTGCACAGGGCTGGCGTTTCAGGTGCTGGAAGTGCTACACAGTCCCTGGCAAATCCATCTACTCTGTGGCCCCCTCGCTGCAGGTCTGTTCAGGCTGCTATAGATTTTAGCCTGGATTAATGTCTATAAACCCTTACCTAGTCTTCAGTCTCTCTGCTCTGAGGTTTTTCCAACTCCAATACCTTCCCTAGACTCCTCTGAGGATAAACATTCTAAAATGCACACTTACTGTGTCACTGCCTGAATCCCTCCTATAAAGTCAGCTTGTTAACTGGGCTCACAGCCGTTTTCATCCCCAGCTCTCCGCCACAGCCCCCTTTCTTAGGATGCCGCACCTTGCACTTTAGCAAATCTGGCCAGATTGCACAACTTTCAGACTCAGCGCCTTCTTAGATGTCTTTGTCTCTGGGCCTTCGGTCATGCACTTCCTTTGCTTGGGCCATTCTTCCCCCCTCTCCACCTTTCTGAATAGTCCCAGAAAAGATATGACTTTCTGCAGGAAAACCTCTGCTTCCTGGGCTACATGATCTTTCCCTTCTACTGCACACACCACCATAGCATCCTTCCCAATACAAATAACTGCATCTTCCTCTAAAATAAAGATTTGTGAAATCAGAGAAACACACGTCCTTTTTCACAACTGCAATCCCATTTGGCTAGTACTGTGGCTAGCACATAATCATTACTCAAACCATATTGGCTTCATGAATCAGTAAACAAATACTAGTTTTCTTTTGTCCAATTTAGTCTCTATCAGGAAAAACTGGGGGAAGTAGTGGTAGGTGGGCCTTGGGAAAAGAGGTGACTATTTCTCCATTCATGCAACAATCACAAAATCCCTCTTTATTTTCTTGGCCAAAGTAAAGACTTATTGATGTTTTCCCCCATCACTTACATCCTCGTGGCTTCCCTTCTATGATTTTTGTTCACCACGGTTGACCTTGACATTTATTTACATCAACTTGATCTTTAAACAAAGTTTGGTGGAAATAGGGTGGGGATACTGAATGTGACTTCTCCTAGTTGCACGTACCCCACACACAGATACAGGTCTTCCAATGAATTTCCTGCCTCTGGCTAAGAAATTCACCACTACTCAGGGATTTTCCCTGGGAAAGGTCATATTTGTGTGGTCGTACCAGGTAATTTTATATAAAAGAAGAGTACTTTAATTACAGATATTTATGTTTCTGGAAGATGTGTTTATGTAAAATACTTATGCAAAGTTCCTTCTAAATAGAATTGTCCATTATTATTTATGAGCAACAAACTATCTTCTTTTAGGAACTTAGGCAAAACCTTCTCAGACTTGAAAAAGGGATTCCTTCTCTTAGGACATATTAGCTGAAACTTATTTATTCTTTTTAGAAAGACTACACTGTAAACAAAATTGTTTTTACTGTAAATTGTTTGGAGCTTATGGAAGAATGAAAGCAAAAAGATCTACAACAACAGAACCTCTTAGAAACAAGATTCATCCTAGGATTTTGAAATGAGTGAAGTAAAATAAGGAAACATTAGGATTCAACTCACAGCAATTGAAAGAAAGATGAGAGCGAGGACCAGAGTCACATTCAATATTTTTTCTTGGAAACAAATATTAGAAACCGAGTTGAAAAGTCTAAGAAAGGATGGGAATGGATGTAACGTACTGAACGCACAGAACTATGGCTGTGCCTCACAAGAGCCAGAACCTCAAACTAAGAAGCCAACAGAGATTCAGGAACCTCTCTACAGCCAGGTAATCTCTTAACCCTGCTTCTTTTCTGAACATCAGACTGTGCATAGGGCCAGCCCTCAGCGGAGTCCTGGTTTCTTGCTGAGATTGTAGAACTGTCTCTTATAAGCTCTGTTTAGGTTCTAATGGGAGAGGATCCAGTTGGCTCAGTTTGGATCAGGTGTCCACCTCTGACCAAACACACCTCTCTTAGTCTGCTTGGGCTGCTAGAACAGAACGCCATAAACTGGGTGGCTTAAACAGTAGACGTTTGTTTCCCACAGGCCTGGAGGCTGGATCCAGCATGGTGGGGTTCTAGTCAATCTCCTCTTGGCTTGCAGATGGCCATCTCCTTGCT
The DNA here is from genome assembly GCF_011762595.2 of Tursiops truncatus. Lineage (NCBI taxonomy): Eukaryota > Metazoa > Chordata > Mammalia > Artiodactyla > Delphinidae > Tursiops > Tursiops truncatus. The sequence goes on from NC_047054.1 coordinate 4,978,963, forward strand.
GTGTCCTCTCATGGTGGGAGAGAGACCATCTCTCTTGTGTTTCTTCTGATAAGGGCACTAATCTCATTCATGAGGGCTCTACCGTCATGACCTAATCACCTCCCAAGGGCCCCACCTCCAAATTCCATCACACTGGGGATTGTGGCTTCCCCATAGGAATTTGCAGGGGGATACAAACATTCAATTCATAGCATAGCCTAAGCTTGGTGTTCCAAGCGACACGGTACACACACGGCTGCCGGGGCCACACTCGTCATGGTGGGGAAAGGGGACAAAGAGCTTCTCAGAGAAAGGGGTTTGGGAGGCATGATAGGGCCTCCCTCACAAAATTTTGCTCATCACAGTGAAGACAGTATAATTTTTGGTTTGCCCCAGTCTGCCACCTCATTTGTAAGACTTTCCTATACTCCTCTCGGCCTAATGAATCATTTCCTTTACTTCCGTCACTTAGCAGGCAGCTTATTGTCTTTTCCAGCTAAATTTTAAGCTACTTTAAAAAGCAGAACCTTACATATGATAGGTACGTAGTTATTTGTTGGTAATGAAAAGAGGAAATGCAGCATCATCCAAATGGCACAGACGTCTGAGTACGTGGATTTGGGCCCTGTTCTCAGTTCAGCTCTGTACCTAATTAGCAGGACGCACTGAGTTATTTCACCTCCTGTGCTTGGTTTTCTCATCTGCTTAATACACGGTATTACCAATGTCAGTGGATATCAGGTTGGCGTGCCCAGTACCCACGCCTTCTTCTTCTGATGAGAGCAGCGTCATTTGCATTACGACACAACTCCTCTCAGATGCTCGGTCACGTTTTTTGAGTGAGGCGTGATAGCCAAGCCTTGTGGCTCAGTATGTATCTCTTACGGCACAGGGATCTGTTCCAAGATCAATAAGGACCAACCCAAGCCAATAAAAGCTGATTGTGGGGTATCTGGTAAAACTACTGAAATGTATGAAGAGCTCTCTTATTGCTATACTTGAAAGGAAGAGGAGGAAACCCGGAATATCTGTGTTCCTAAACTGACAGAGCCTGCCTGAGTGAAGCCACAGCAGAAAAAAGAGGTGAAATGGAAAGTTAATGATCTCTTAACACCCAAAGCCCACATTATCCAATCATTATCCAGCTACTCGAGTTTGCATCAATGCCCCCAACCCCCCAACACCACTTTGATTTTTTCACTTATCCCAGTTTGAGTTAGTTTGACATCAGTCATAGTGAAAAGAGTCTGGATTAAATGATGACAACAAATGCATTTCCTTCATATATTTTTGGAAGGATTGAAAATTGGTAGAGCCTTTTAAGAAATCCACAGCCTTTACTATGTTCATACTTTTTTTTTTTTTTCACATTTGGAAATCCATCCTAAGGGAATCATCCTAAATATGGAAAGGGCTTTTTGACAAAGAAGATAGCAAACTCCTTAAAATCAATTTTTGTTTCCTATCAATCATTGTATACACAGCACTTGGCACAATGTTTAACATAAATTACTTGTTAAATCAATCAACCAACTAAATAATGTTAACCATAATTGTTTATCATAATGTATAAAAACCCAAATGTACAATCTGTAGGGAAATGGTTAATATATATAGACACACACACACACACACATACATATATATACACATACACACACACTTCACGGTATATTATACAGTCATTAAGATATTACAAAGCAGCGGTCCCCAACGTTTTGGCACCAGGGACCAGTTTCATGGAAGACAATTTTTCCACGGACTGGGGTGGAGGGGTTGGGGGGATGGCTCAGGCAGTAATGCGAGCGATGGGGAGCGACGCGGAGCGACGGGGAGCGATGGGGAGCAACAGGGAGCAACAGGGAGCGACGGGGAGCAACGGGGAGCGATGGGGAGCGGCAGATGAAGCTTTGCTCGCTCGCCCGCCGCCCACCTCCTGCTGTGTGGCCCAGTTCCTAACAGGCTGCAGACTGGGCCCAGGGGGTTGGGGACCCCTGTTATAAAGGATTTGTAATACCATGGAAAACTGTGACATAACATTAAGAGAAGTAAATTTAGAAGCTTTTATTTAAAGCACAAGCATATCTATTTTATTAAACACGTATTCCAGAGGATAATCCAAAATGACAGTGGAAGAGCGTGAATATTTTCTTTCTCCCACTTTTCCATGACCACCAAAATGTATTAACATGTTTACATATGATGGTTCTAGTATTGAGAAAAAAATAGGCACCTAAAAGTACCCAATTTCAACTGTCTGCTCACAATCTTTTCAATTCTATCACTCTACGATTCCAAGAAGCACTAAATTATCACGGTTTGCACAAACCTCACGGTTTTTGCGAGTGGGGAAAATTTAGTACCAAAATTCAAGGACAAAGCTGACAGAGTTATTAGTCTCAAGGAACTTGGACTTTCTTTGTTTTTGCTTTTTAATGGTTTTTTCTGACTCTGTCCTATACTTGTGAAATCAAACAGAAATGAAGATCGCTACAGAGACAAGGAAGGGTCACGTGCTTTCTTGGATGCGATCCTTTTACTTGATCCAAATGATCAATTATGGTGCCCACTGTCTTCATGTTCTCTGGCCTGACCAAGAACCCCTCTATGTTTTCCTGGTCAGTTTCCTCTCCCCTTCTTTCTAGCAGCCACCTCTTGCCTATGCTTACCTATCCCACCTTACCGTGCGTATCCAACCCCTGCCATGTTGCTCCCTTGCTCCCCTGACCTCGGGCTAAACACCTGCTCTGTGACACACCCATACGGAACTTCATTCAGTTCCCCCAACCCTCTGTCCTCTTGCTTTCAGAGTATTCTTTCTCTGCCTATGTTTATCTGGCAAAATTCATACCTATTATTCAATTTCCAAGTATAGGATGCCTTTCCCTAAAAACGCCTTCCCTGAGCCCTAAGATGGGGAGTGTTGCCCTTACAATAATTTCTCACAGGTCCTTGGGCTCCCTGTCTGTAGCACTGACCACATGCAACTATGTACTAGCAGGTCCCCCATGAGACTGTAACCAGTTGACCACAGACATCTTCTGTCTATCTTGCACGTAGTCACAGCACTTGGTGCAGAGCTGGCACACATTGATTCCAGTATTTAGTAAAGTTAGAAAGAATGGGTGGATATCACACACTTGTTTAATAGCACAGTCCCAGCTCAGTTCCACTCACAGTGTCGCTCTGCCTTCCTTGATTTCTCTAGTGGGCTGGCTGCAACTTTTCAAAGTGAGTCATATAACATTATGCCTTTTTTTTTTTTTAACCACAGACTTCTGGGCTACGCTTCGTTTGTTTCTACAAGTGGATAAGAAGAGAGAGTGGGAAAAAAAAGGACAAAGGGGAAAAGGAAGAAAACAATAAACTAATATGCTCAGAGAGATCATGTCTTCAGAAAATCAGTCTTTCAGTTTTGATCATATCTCTGTGGTAGCAGAAGGCTAGGGTACAAAGTCCCTTATATTAACAAAAACTACAATACATAAACATACTTATTATTGGCTTGAAATCCCTGGTCAGAAGTTTCAGAGAGGAATTTATGAAAATATTTTGTTTTAAAACCATTTTTGTTATGATGTTAGTAAACTGTGGTCATTTATGAACTTTTGTAGAAAACTCAGTAGTATTCAGAAACTAAAAATAAACAAAAGAAACAGGAAAACTAAAAACTGGAGCTCTTTCATGCTCGTCCTTTTGGTTCCCTTCAGATACACAGATAAGACAAGAGCTTCTAGATTGCGGACTCAACTGTCTCAAAAATTAACAAGGGATTCATGATAAACAGCAGAAAACAGGTGACATGAAAACCTCTATAATGATCCAGCATTGAATTATAACAGATGGTAACTCCCCATGAAATTGTAGACTAAAAATAGGAAAAACAAAAGAAACTTGAAAGAGTTTAAGGAAAACTGGCAATCTTTAGACTCCATAATTTTTTTTAAAGTAACAATAATCACTTACACTTCAATCCAATATGAGTTTATTTACAAGAGATTTGATTACCTCAATAAATACCTTATTTTAAAGGTTCACATGAGACATTTGGCTGGATCTCTGCTATAGTATTTGTACTTTAGGGCAAGAAAAAATGGACAAGCTGCAAGATATGATGAAACTATTTCACTTAACATTTACTTTTCAAACAACTTGATGAAAATGATGATAAATTTTACTTCAGGGATTTCTGGTGAGCCGTTATGAGGTTGAGCTCAGCAAATCGAATGGTCTGCAATTGGGCCATGACCCTATGTGCTCTTTGCTTCACTGGAGGAAGCAAAACAAGTTTGAGATCAATATTTACACATAGAGAAAATTTCCTAAATATCTGGGGTTGTTGCAATGGTGAATTTGACCACTCAATGCCTTTTTTATGTTCTGCAATCATAGAAGGAAAATGTATGAATCCTCAGATACTTTTACAGAAACATATGAAATTAAAAACCACCTTTATCTTCAATGACTGATTTAATTTTCCAGATTACATAGTGTATTCACTGTCAATAAATTAATACTAGTCATCATGGAGATTCAGCAGGGTACTGAGTCAGACCTCAAGAGCGTTCCCTGAAGATAATGTCTAGAGAGAAATGGATCACCCTAAAGAACTGGCCAGGAAACCACATGACTTGAAAAACACCAGTTTTAGAGTCAAGTATAAACCATTCTTTGACTTAAATAAAGGATTGTTTTCAATTTTATTGTTTTTAGAAGAACTCAGAAACATTTCTGGAGCAAGCTGTATCAGTGGTCAAACTGTTGTAGTCATGTCAGATCCTTTGATGATCCAGTTAACAAGTATTCATAAGCCATTATTATGTGTTAGGTGCTATGCTAGAAATACTGATAGAAATAGAAGACATAGGTTCTGTTCTCAAAGAATGTACACTTTAGTTAGGTGAAAACGAAGAAACAGATGAAAAGCTAAATAAGATATGTATTTAACAATAATATAAGCAATTATAACACTTCTGAATTTTCCTGTTACAGATAACACAAAAACTAACTCAATTTAGTTTAAACAATAAAGCGAACTGATTGTATCATGTAACTGGAGGGTTGTAAGGCTTTGGCGCTACAATGGCTTAATGATAGAATCAAAGACACTTTCTCCTTCCTTCTTAGTGTTCCACCATCCATGGTGTCAGTTTCATCCTAAGGTGGTCTCCCCTCATGGTGGCAAGAAGGCTGCAGCAGTGCCAGATGTCTCATTTGCTTAGCACATCATCCCAAAGGAGAAAGAGCAATGGCTTCTGCAGGCTTGACCGGAAGAACAAGGAACATTCTGGTCCAGAAGACTCTCATATACCGTTGATCTGAATCAAGTCAATTTTATTTGTGAAACAATCACTTTGCCTAGAGTAATACCATGCATTGATTGACTTAGTTGTGGATTTCCTGAGTTCATCTCTGTGGCAAGGGGGTTGCAATCAGCCTAGAGGTAGGAGCAGGCTGAATCCTGTGCCTCACTCCACCCCTAAAGCACATGAGGATTTGCAATGGAGAGGATATTCCAGCAATAACCAACACAATGCCTACTTCTTTTGTCTCTCCAATTCTCCCTCTCTCTCCCTCTCCCTCTCTCTCTCTCTCTCTCTCTCTCTCACACACACACACACACACACACACACACACACACAACATCTTATATGCACTTTTCAAAAACCCGTACAACTACAGGGAAATATTTAACTCTTCCCAAGGGATAACGTCAGACATTTTTGTTTGCTGCATGCAGATCCGCATGTGAGATCTCTTGGTGACATGCCACCCTCTTGGTTGCATTAGCTGAAACCTTCTATGGTCCAGTGACCTATGGCTAAGAGATATTTTATCCATCTCTGGTTTTCCAAATATACAATCATGGGGAAAAAATAGGAAATGTCAATGAAAATTCTCATTTGAAAAAGGAGAGAATGGGAAATAACGTATTCTATATTCCATAGCACAGAACATAGGCTGCTGTCCAGATAAAGCAGGGATTCCCCTTTCCTTGAAATGGAGTCAAGTCTTTTGATGAGACAGTAGCTACTCAGGAAGCTGCTTTCTGGGAAGGACTTCCTTGTCCATGGTCTTACGTGGCCACATCAGGTGACAATGCCCTTTCCAGGCAACGCACCACCTTAGCAGTCCAGTGGAATTATTTCAGGTCTCAGGAGATTGTTTAACAGGATGTTTAGGAGGATGAAGAAATCGCTGACTGGTTTCAGTCAAGTTGGAGGTTTCTTTGGTGAATCTAACTCACTTAACAACATAGCCAGCTTTGGTCTACTTGCTTCTGGTAAAGTCCACACCCTAGAGATTGAGTTGACCACCCGTCTGCGAGCCTGCGATTTCTGTTCTCTGTGAGGATGCTCTGTAGTGACAGGCATCTGTGCACAGCCCATTTCCCCTGGCAGTCCCTTCAACAGACGTAAGCTCATCCTGTAATTTGCCTCAGAACAAATGGAAAAGTAGCCTTTTGTATGGAGGTGCTGGTAATTTTCCACTTTTCCCCATGTTACATCCTAGGCACATCTTCAAGGTGAGATTAAGTGCCACTTTTATCAGTCAAAGAATACTTCATAAAAGGTACCTCAGAGACCCCTGGGGTATCTATCCCAACATCTTCTTTTTTAATGATTCCTACCTCTCCGCCACTGCCCACAGGGACTCTAGCTTGCGGTAAAGTATTTTGCTTTTACACACTACCAGATTTCAAATGACAAGTATTTTAAGGCACTACAGATGATTGCTTGAAAGCAGAGTTCACTTTTTTTTTTTTAAGCAGAGCTGTGTACTTTTTTCCTTCTATGCCTTCAGATTGACCTGTTTTAGATTAATCCTCTTCCTTTCTTCCGTCTTTTTATTGGGAGTCAAAAGAAACAGCTAACACTCCAAAATTCTATTTTTCCCATCAATCCTCTTAATTCCGTAGCTAAAAAGCATGTGATCTTAGCCCTGGCATCCCATGGACCACAGTTTACCAAGGCTTCTTTCTCCACCACACAATAGAGTTTAGAACTCCACTGCTTTCCACCTACTTCTTCAAGCAAAAGACATCCTCACACTAGGACTTGTTACACGGACTAGCTCAATCCAATATTAAGCCATATTTCTAACCTCACACTTAGCCATTTTACAGAGATTTTTCTCCTGGAAGAGATAACACAAAAAAACAGAGAGTGTTTCAAAATCCTACCCCTAGAAGGAACACGTAGAGCTTGTATCCAAGAAAACAGATGTGTGAGAAAATAGAAAGGAGTCATCAAACAAGTCCTTACTGTCCATCTTCAGCCCCGATAAAGTTCTTCGAAGTTGGAGAAAGTGAAGTATGCAGGTGAGAATCAAACAGTGAGTAGACACGGAGCGGAGTGTCCTGTGCACTAATCTTTTTAAGTGTAGGTATCTGAAAACAGAGATCGTGTGCTTATACTTATAACAAAATCCCAGAGTAGAAGGGGTTTGGAATGTCAAGGCTGATGAGGCTGAGAAAGCTGGACAGAACTCCCAGTGTCCCTGCAGGAATGAAGTTCTGATTTTCCCAAAGTGGCATGAAATAGAACCAAACAAGTCCAGCGCTAGGTTGACAACCGAGCAGTCAGAAAATTCTAGCTTGCACAGATGATTACCCAAACCAGATGAATTCCTCTGGAAAGTAGATGGAACCCTTGATTAAAATATATATATTGTGGGGAGAAGAGGGAGGAACAATTTTGAACCTTTTGGGAGGAGAGGGAAGGACAATTTGACAGATTAAGTTTCTAACTCTTTACCTGAATAGAACCACTTAACAAAATTAAATCTGGTGTAATCAAAAAATTCCTGAAAGCGGAGTTTATGGGCTAAGATCTGTACCTGCTACAAAATAATCATGTGAGAAAATTAGAATTAGAGATGAAAGTTTAGGTGTGCTTAATTGATAGCAAATAAGCCAGCTTAGCTGGAACAGAGTACTTATGTTGAGAAATAGTAAGAATTGATGCTAGAAAGGTAGGTTCCAACTAGGCTAGAGACTCCTTGAGAATCAGACTGAAAAAGATGCTTTCCTGGATGGAATGAATCAGGGTAGGATTATGTTCAAACTAAGAGAACTAACCGTGAACAAGACGATGGAAACATCCTTGTATAGCACAGCCTCCAACTTGTCAAATATTAGAAATTTGATATTTGTAATGAGAAAATTTATTCTTCATGACACATTTATCCAACAGATATTACCTTTATCTATAGATAAGGAAACTGCACCTCAGAGAAACTTGAAAGAGAGAAGGTCACTCAACCCAGAGTCACACAGCTAGTGACAAGAAGAGCTGGAAGTTGAACCCTTAATTTTAGACACCAAGTAAAATATTCTTTTCACCATAACTAAAGGCATGTCTGGCGCCCTGCCCCAACGTCCCTCTAACCTCAAGGATACAGTTCAAGTTAAAGTAACAGTGTTTACTTTCAGAGTTTTGAAACCCAATATTTCCTCCAAAGGACATCCTTGTGAGTTAGGTTTTTCTCCTTCTATGCCTCGGTCTCCCATAATTGGGTTGTTGGCCCCTGTTGCCAGATCATTCTATGATTGTTATTACCTGGATATCTCCACTTTCCTGTTGCTCTTGACTAAGTTTATTATTTTTTTCTTCTGCACTAAGGTAGGGCCGGTGGTATATATATTTCTCATCCTCAAAATTTCAAAAGGACAATACAGAGAAACGTAATGGAAATAACATGGCTTTCAAATGAGATGGGTTTGGATCCGTTCTCTACTGCTTAACAGCTGTCTTAAAGGGTAATATATTCAAATTCTAACTGTCTTCCTCTAGAGAACTCCCTGCCTTTCTTTCTCACCACCAGCCCTCATCCACTAAGGGCTGCTGCTATATCTAATCTCGGAAACTCAATCCATTCAAACCATGTATTTAGAGTAAAAGAAACCCTGAAAGACAGCTAATTACATCATAACATTTAAGATATTAAGATATCCAGATTATCTTTTTTTCATACGAAAAATGTAAGTCCCTGTGGTTATTTTATTTTCATTTCTGTACTGCAATGTGACCCAAATCCCTTCCACCCCCTTCTAACCCAGACTTTCCCCCTTTGCCCACTAGAACCTCCTTGACCCCCCCAACCAAATCCAATGGTAAACAAATTCTCCATCATCCACATATACTGTCCACTTCTTGGCATTAAGTGAAACCTGGCTGACCTTAAGAATATAGTTTCCGCTATAGTCAGTGAGTGGAAATAATAAGATAAGGGAAAAGGTATTACAGACAGATAGGAGGCCAGCAGAAGAACAGATTTCGGGGGGTACTGGGAATTTGTTAATACGCTTGTTCTTCATCTGAAAAAAGAATTGATAATGATCAAAAACTGCAGTGGGGAGAGAGAAGAATACTAAGCACACCTATGTTTCTCACCTCACTTCCTGGTCCTGAGGTATGTGGCATGTGAGGAAATGAGCAGCAGACACTTAAATTAAATGAAAATATAGATAAAAAATAAAGGACAACATGAAAAATAAATATAAATGAAAAAGAAAATTTAAATGAAAGATAAACATAGTTTTTAAAAAGTCCTAATATCCATCCCACAATCTGTTTCTCCCAACATTAACGGTGTAACAAATTTAACATAAGCAGTGAGCACAGTGTCAGGAAGTAAATAAATTAAAAAAAATAAACAACCTAATGCAATTGTGGCTCTAAATTTGATAAGGTATGCGCAAATTGCTCTCATGCAGTGATACAATCGATCTTCTTTTGGTGAGTTCTCGGTATACTGTAACACACAGGACCAATTTTTTCGTGAGCTCTACGGAGTTTATAGATATTTAGTGCAGGAACTCTTAACGCTGTGGCACACAGAGTTCGGTCCCACTCATTTCCCGCATCATTAGAACTGGAAATATCAAAATTACATAAATCCTATCTATCAAGGAAGCAAATAATTAAGGCAAAACTTCAGATAAAAGGACTGCAAGTTATTATTGGGTGGTATAATTTAGGAGATAAAGAAGAGTTATGAGTCCCTAATTCTGGAGAACAATGGAAGAAAGATTAATATTTGTCAAGAAAGGCATGACTCCAATCTCCCACACCCGAAGGACGGCGTTCACCTCAATGCTGATTACATATCCTTTATAAAAAGTTTCAAAACAAACCCACATAATTTTAAAGTATCTACATAATATCTAGCATATAGAAAGCACCCAACGCACATTATCTCTTATGGGTTATGGTGTTGGTACCAGTACTAGAATATTTATTTTATTAGAATAGATTAGACCAATTAGAAAAGTGGTCATCAAAAGAAATCTGATTTGAATAGATACAGAGAGCCACAAAAAGAGCCACGAGCAGGCAGAGTAAGACAATGAGGACACGTCTGGTGAGAAGGTAAGCTGCAAGTCAGGCTGGCGAAAAATGAGGGTGGGGTCGTCATCGTTTCATGAGCTTTACACTGGAGAGTGATTCATGGGGAACCCGGCATTCCTTAAAGGCCAAGGATCGAGTGAACAGTTTCTCCTTCATGACTGTATAATATACTCTAAAGTATATATATGAAAATTAGCCCTGTCCTTGAGGATGTGTACATTTAGGTTAAGTTATGATACATAATTTTGGTTAATATTATTTAATTGGTTGATGGACTTAATAAGTAATTTATGTTCAACATTGTGCTAAATGCTGTATCTACAAAGACCAATAAAAAATAAAAATTGGTTTCAAGGAGTTTGCTATATTGTTTGTCGTAAAGCGTTTTTCATGTTTAGAATGATTCCCTTAGGATGGATTTCCAGATGTGAAAAAAAAATGTATGAACACAGTAGAGTCTCTTGATTTCTTAAAGGGGTATACCAGTTCACAATCCTGTAAAAATATATGAAAGAAATTTATTTTTTCCCATCATTTAATCCAGATTCTTAGTTAATTCAATTGACATTTAGTGAACATTTAGTGCATACTATAGTCCCATTTTGCACAATGAAATAAGAACATAAAAATAAGTAACACACTGCCTTGTCATATCTCGTGGGGAAAACTTACATGGAAACGATTACTCAGTGCCACAGCCGAGCTATTTAGTACCATGAGAACAAGAGGAAGAAATGATTAATTCTATCTGACAGGTCACGGTTCATAAAGCCCACGATATTTTGAGTTTGGTCTTTGGGGACGAGAGGGGGTTTTTCAGAGTTGGCATGGGGAAAGGAATTTCGTGAAAGGGTAGATAAAGTGTGTGAAGTCCAAATTGTGAAAGCTTATGGCATCTTTAAGGGAACTGTGAGTTGTCTGTTTTGGCCAGAGTTCAGGAGGAAAGGAAGAGCAAGAAAATGGTAATGAAACTAAAACCTGTCCTGGGACCAGACCATGGCTGAACTTATAAATTTGCTCTGGTAACTGGACTGACAAAGAAGTTTAAGAAAGAGGGTTGATATAATCAGACGTGCACTTAGTAAGAGAATGCTACCTTCAGTGTTGAGGATGGGTTAGAAAGGCCAGGAGAGAGTGGAAGGAGGCAAGGAGCCAAAGCACGAGCAACGAGGATCAAAGCTCAGTAGAAATTCCAGGCGAAGCAGGACTACTGAGCCGCAGGTAATCCCTGAGGTAAACTACTAGACTCAGGTAACAACTGACAGTGCATAGCGAAAGAGCAGCCACAGGACGCTGCCTCTCTCATCCGGAACCCCAAGCTCCAGCTATGCAGTCACCTTGTTAGAACAGCACAAGAGCAAAAAATGGTTTCTCACGAGGGGCAATAAGTAGTAAATCCAGTTTTTGATCTGTCGATTTTGAGATGTTAGCAGACATTATATAAGGGAAATTCAAATTCAAATTATGGTCCTGGAAGATATGAGAGAAGGATGGAGCCTGAGATACAAATTTTCAAGCCATCTATGTAGAGGTGACAGTTGAAGTTATTGGAAAAAATGGGCTCATTCACTGAAAGTGAAAGCATGGAATGTGAGAAAAAAAGCCTGAAGCCAGAATCTTGCGACCTTCTCATCTTTAAGCGGCTGAGTGAATGAAGAGAAGGCAACAACGTGTGGGGAAAATCCCACGACAGCCTCAGAGTTGTCAACACCCTCATAGGATGGAGACTTCAAAACGATGTTCCAACACAGTTTTCAGTAGTAGCTATGTAAACAAGTGTAGAATTATTTTTTGAGTGTGATGAAAAATCAGAATGTTGGATGTAATGGGGGAAGTTCCCATGATGGACATGATTTGAAAGGTCTCCTTATTAAAGGCAGGAGGTACACAAAGTCAACTGGTTGAGATGATAAGGGCAATTCTTTCAGGACCATCTGCCCACGATGAACCTCCAAGGTTCTGTGGCCTCAAATACATCAGCACGGTCTCTGATATGACCTGACTACACTCCCACCCTATAAGAAAGGCTGCCTGTCAGTAAGGATTTGGGGGAAGCTTGGTTCCAAGGCGTTTACCTTCGCTGTGTGATGAATACTCTCATTGTCTGAATGTATCTCCCTTTCAGACTAGTTGGAGGGCTTCGTAGAACCCTGGAGATTGGTGGCTGCCACTCCCTTGACAGCCTTCTCTATCTTATTCCTAAGTTTTCCTCATGAGAATATCTTGGTATGGACTCCTTGGGATAACATCCCTCCTTCCACTTACTGAATATAGGAATGTTGGGAGAGAGCAACATGAATTATAACTGCTTTAAATAAAACTCCATTGCTGTGTATTACACCCTCATTACTCTTCAGTTCATCCAGGAGCTGAACTCCTTCCCTCTTGAAAAGATGGAGAACAGGTAGACACAGAAGAGATCGACCTGGGGAGAGTAGACAATATCATGGAATCCAAGGACTACCATTGCCAAAAATGTCTTTGATTTCAGATGTGAGATGCGTTAAGAGAGGGAGTCCAATTCCTTTTCCCTGGCTGCAGTCATTTGTTTGGCCATGAGAGTGCAGTGGATGTGAAGCTAGGTCATAAGAAGACTTGTGGCTTCTACCCAGGCCTCTCGGAACACTCATTTCTGAACCCCACCTGCCATGCTGTGAGAAAGATGATAAGGAAGCCTCAGGGGAAGGCAATGATGCCTTTGCCAGACAGCAAAGGATGCAGCCAGCCGCCAGCAGCAACTTGCTAGCCATGTGGCAGAGCTACCCTGGAGGTGGGTCCTTCCGTTCCTGCCAAGGAGCCTCTTCAGGTGATGCTGTGTGGCGCAGAGGTATGCAATCACCTAGCAGCCCTGTCCCAAATGTGCGTTCATGGGGAAAACAAACTATATTCTTGATTTAATTTGCCAATTATGGGGATGGTTTGTTACACGGCAGAATACAACCAAAACACTTGGTCCAAATATTTCTAATCACATAATAATCTCTCCAAATCCTTAGAAGCTAACAGTTAAAATGATAACTTTCTCAAAGACTAACATAATATATCTAAAACCATAATGAGGACTCAGCAATGAAGATGTAAGGTATGAAATATATTCTACCATTCCTTCCAAATACCTTTTGGGTTATTTCCTCTGAATGAATGTCCTGAGGGAGGACAAATGGAGAGAAGTGCTAGTGATCAACTATTGTTTTTGCTCCTCTTACAAGAAAGGTCAGTTCGAAGAGTGATGCCCAGGAAGGGCAATTGTTAAATGGTCAGAGTAAAGGTGGACATAACTAAAACAAATCTCTGTAGGTCAACTGAAATTGCATTACTGAATAATTTTCCAAACCTCTCTGCAAGCGATACTTACAGGGAAATGTTTTATGTTAAATACCAGCTCAAACATCACAGGCATGCCTAATGAAGTTAGATAAAAGAAGTATTTTTTTCTATATAACTACAATGAAAATATTTCCACATATAAATGAGATAAGGGTACACAAGGAATGCAGCTAACAGATATTTAAAAAACATGATTTAATTGTTCTGGCAAACTTACTCATTATGTTTGTAATGCTTGACATTATTACAGTTCTCTTTTTACTGTGTTATGTTTGAAACTAAATGATAACAAAAATCATTTTAGGAACTGAAATGCTCAATAGAAAAATAAATGAATATAATTTGGAACACATGAAAGGATATCAGAAAATGGTCTGGATAAAATTTAAGGGATTATCATAAGAAAAAATAACTCTCGATTTAAGGCATGCCATTTCAAGAATCAAGTCATAAGGAGCTAAAGACCTCCAAAGTGACTTAACTGTCTCTTTTACTAATGGATAAAGAGGTATCTCTAAGGCAGCTCATCTAGCACGTGGAGCCTAAAGCTTGTGAAAGATACAGGATACACAGCAGAGCAGGATATATTTGCAATATGTTCTCATACAAAGGTAGGCATCCTGTGAGCACTTGGTAGATATGAATCAGATTGAAATTTATGCTTCTAATACTGACATGGACAGTTTCTCATCAGTGGAATTCTTTGAGAAACTTTACAGCATAGAGTCCTCATAGGAAATTCCCATAGCATTGAGCAGATAAGAATGTGTATATTTATGGTATAGGGTTGGGGAAAAGAGTAATATATCTAGTCATGTCAAGTTGGCACTATTTTGAGCACTAACTAGGATTAGTATAGAAAGCTGGGAATGTGTGTAATTTGGAATACATCACACACACACACACACACACACACACACACAATTATCATTTTTAATTTGAACATGCGAGGAATATAATGTTCTGAGAAAATTAAAAGACACCAAATAAAGTAGAATTTAAGATGTCATATTATATAATGCAGTCCCAAACAATTAACAAAAAATATTTGCAACTCTCGTAAACACCTTCACCAGTTTGATCTTTGTTCTAACTCTACCCAGATTTTCTGACGCCAATCCACTTCGGGTATTTCTCTGAACACATGCATCTACCTGGACTAAATTCTTAAGTATGTAAGAAGGTCAGTGGGTCTCATCAAACCTGCCAAATTCACAATATAAATAAGATACTGAAGTTGTCAAATTTCTCCAAGACTTTCAGCCTCTGATTCCTTTATCCTTACTCTGCCTGGCCAGGGCGTGGAGGTAGTTCTTTGGCTCCTGTCTGATTCTCCTGAAGCCCTGACCATACAGTTATTTGCTCATGTGGCTGATGTAATTTATGTCCTGTTCAAAAATGACAAAATTCTAAGGCTTCATGCATATTTATTTAAAACAATTAAAAATGATTAAAGTTTATCATGCCATTTGCAGCCATCCAAACAACATTTTCTAGCCATTACAAAACACAATAAAACCGAGTTTCTAGCTCATCTTTGATATTTATGCTCCTTCTGAAGAGCTAACTTCACAAATATTCTTGGTTCCTGTAATACAGTATTAAGGGACAATTCACATCAGAGAACAGGAACAGTCAACCCTGAGCTGAGAACTGAAATTAAAAGGGATTGTTCATCACAAAGAGCAACAGGTGTGCTTACACATCAGCGTGAGAGAGAGGAGAAAAAAACAACTTTAATCAGAAAAAAAGCAGAGTGAGGGAAAGAGAATTGAAGGAAGTCTCCTGCAGTCAGAAGAACAGATATGGACAAATGTAGAAATGAAAACCATTGTCAGGAAAGATACCTACTTTATGAATTTTGGAAAAGTGAAGTGGGGAAAGGAACTAACTTTTTCCAAGTGCCGGGTGTGCCTTCAAGCACTTCTGGCACTGAGCTAGATGCTTTAGGTAGATGATTCCATCCTGTCCAGAGTCTCAAAACATCCCTGGGAAGTAGATACACTGTATACGTCTTTGAGGTAAGGAAACAGGCTGTGCTGTGACTTGCTGGCAAGTGACAGAGTCGGGCTTTGATCACGCCTCCCTCCCCCTCCACATGACACTTCCTATAAAGTAAGTCCCTTGATGGAAACAGGGCTAACGGGAATATATTTAATTCAGTCCGATTGTTACAGGGTGAATGAATTTTAGATGTTTTAGGCTTGTAAAGTTACCTATATCTTATCAATTTCTAATACATATATATAATTCCTAAAGTAGATACGCATATAGATATAGATAGGTACCCACACATATATTTCCCAGTATCTTTTTAACTTTTACTGTTCAGAAACGGTAAACATTTAAAATATGTGTCTGATTCAAACAGCTTATTTTAAAATGAAAAATAAATCATAAAGAAAAACATATTTTTCCAAATATCTCATTTCTACTAGTCTTTTCTATAAAATAAGCTCAGGTCAGAATTACATCTCTGGGTAAAATAAAATCAATATTCCATAACCCTGAGAACAAGTTGAATGAAGGAAAAAATACCAAATAATACTCCTCAGAAATCTCTGACATTCGTCCTTATATTATGCTACGCGTGTTTCTTTTTCTCGCGCTTTAATATAATTTATTAGAAAGGTGGGTGTGTGTTTATGTGTGCATGCCTGTGTGCTTACGTATTTCTTAAGAAAAGTAAATCACGTGAATGAAAAAAATGTAGCTATAGTCTCATACCTATCTATGTCTATCAATGGATATCAAGAGTATTTTAATTATGGAGTTTAAAACTGAGAGAAAACGTTGTTTCCCATAGAAAATTAACTGACAGGACTTTAGTCTGATTTAATAAAAATGATTGAATTAATTAGGATCCCTAGCTTATATGAAGGTTGGTTTAGTCTCATTCTTGCCGATGGCTATAGCAACACTATCCAATAGATACACAACGCAAGGCACAGACGAAAGTTGAAATTCTAGTAGCCACATTAAAAAAAACTATAAAAACTAAGTGAAATTAATTTAATAATATATCCCAATTTTCCCAATATATCCAAACCATAATCACTTTAACATATAATCAATATTAAAATGTTGATGAGGGCTTCCCTGGTGGTGCAGTGGTTGAGAGTCTGCCTGCCGATGCAGGGGATACGGGTTCGTGCCCCGGTCCGGGAAGATCCCACATGCCGCGGAGCGGCTGGGCCCGTGAGCCATGGCCGTTGAGCCTGCGCGTCCGGAGCCTGTGCTCCGCAACGGGAGAGGCCACAACAGTGTACGCTGATGCGATATTTTACACACTTTTTTGTGTGTCTTCAAAATCTGTTGGTTATTTTACACTTACAGCACGTCTCAATTCAGACTAGCCACATTTCAAGTGCTCAAATGTTCGTTTCAAGTGTATCTAGTGACTACCATGTTGGACAACGTTGATCTAAAAGTGGACCCTTCGTGTAAACCTGGGGCTTGGGAGACCAGTGAGCCTAGATGCCTCAGAACATAGAGCACCAACTCTACTAGCTCGTAACCACTTTTATTATGCCAACTGAGACTACACAGCTAACAGCTGAGACCTGCCACCTGCCACCTCCAGGAATATAAATATTTTGCCATGTCTAACTCAAATGAAAAGAATGTGGAGAAGAGGAAGGAAGGAAGGAAGGAAGGAAGGAAATTGTAAAACACACCATTATGGTATTTTGCATTCATTCTCGAAGTGTGGTCCACAGACCGCCCCCCTCAGAATCCCCAAGACCCTTTCAGGGGGTCTTCGAAGTCAAAGCTTTTAAAATCAATCAGAAGGAAGAGGAGAAGGAGAAAATCTTTTCACCGTGTTGACATTTGCACTAAATGGTACAGAAGAAATGTCAGGGAAAACTGCTGGTGCATTAGTACAAAATAAAGGCAGTGGCACCAACATGTGTGAGTTGATCATTGTATTCTTCACTACCAAACACATCAAAAGGAAAGAAAAGCCAGTTTCACCTAAGGATGTCCACTTTTATAAAGCAGTAGAAATGGTTATTTTTATTGAATCAACTCATGATATGTGTTTTTTTAATGGTCTATTTGGAATTACATGTAAAGCACTTTTGCTGCATGTTGAAGTAGAGTATCTGTCTCTCGAAAAGCCCTTGATACGATTATTGAGATGTGAGCTGAACTATTCACTGTTTTCATGAAAGACCATTTTTACTTAGAAAAAATGACTGAGAGACATGCTACTCAGAATTGAGTATCAGACACATATTTTCTTGAAAAATGCCAGTGACGAAAAACAATAGATAGCATATGTCAATAGGGAAAATTGAACTTTCAGGTGAAAATGAGAATGTTAGAAGACTTGTAACTATCATCCTGAGTTTGACAGCTTCCTAGCATTCGAAGATTTTTTCTGATGTCATTGGTAATAATACTTTTAAATGTCTTTAAAAAATTATATAAAGAAATGTGCCAACATTTGCAGGATCTATCTGAATAATTCATTGAAGTAATATTTTCGTAACGCCCGTTGAACAGTATTTTATCAAGTATTTATGGGGTGAAAGAGTCATTCATCAAAGTGAAAGACAGACCAATGGATTTTGATGTAGTAGAGTACATAAAGTTTAATGATGTAATTTCAGAGATCACAGTGCAACTGTTAGAATATACCATTTGTAGAGTGTGATCTAGTATCCTAGAAGAATATTTACAATTATCTGAAAATGTTAAAATACTCTTCCCTTTTCCTACTACATAACCATGTGAGGCCATAATTTCTTTATATACCTCAACTTAAACAACAGATTGCAACAGACTGAATATAGAAACACATCTGAGATTACACCTGTCTTCTATTAAGCCAGATATTTGCAAAAATGTAAAACAATGCCATTCCTCTATGTGTTTCTTTCGTTTTGGAAAATATAGGTTTTTTCATAAAATATTTTATTCATGTTAATACGCATGGGTTTAACATTCTTATTTTAAAATGATTTAATACACAAAATACTTCTTAAGTTCTCATTTTTAATTCCTAACATAATTTTGATAGATGTACCCCACATAAACAGAAGCTCTTTGGATTTCACAATAATTTTTAAAAGTGTAATGGAGACCTGAGACTTTAAAAACTACTAGTGAGTGGGATAAATACACAGGTTTTAGAATCATAAAGACATACTTTTGTATCTTGGTTCACGCCATACACTTGACAAGTAACCTTGGTCACTTACTGGACTGGTAACCTTGGTCAAGTTATTGATTAGGAATTATGAACGTAAAGGGTATGGGTCTAGAACATTACTTAACACAAAGAAGACCTCTGATAAATGTTGGCAATTATTATAATTATCACCATAGCCCTGTTAAGATCATCTTCCTACAACTATTGTGCTATCTGACTACAAGTATCCACAATTACTTGAGAATAGACTATAATTTCCTATGAGGAAGGTCATTCCTTTAGATGTGAAGAGCCCACTGTTTTTGGTTCTGGTCTTCTGGCCTGATAGGTTACCAACTTACTACTCATTGTGGTGTACAGTAAGTGCAGAAATACCCAAATCCACTTGTTATGCAGATGTATTTACATTAATGAACTGGACAGACTGTCACAGCATCTATAAAGTTCCATTGGGTTGATTATGAGTATTTTTGTTTTCTGCTGCTCTGTGTTGGCTCATAATGTTGTGAAGCTGGCAGGCTGAACCCTCACACAGTCCTCCTCTTTGGCGTGTCAGGAGACATACTCTCCAGTTTAGAGTCTTGGAGTTACAGCTAATGATGGGTGTGAGAAGAGCTCTCTGGCCTTCCCATCTGTTTATCTCTTTGAGGCCCTGAGCACTTACTCCGTGAGGAGTGGAAGTATTTTGTCACAGGCTGGGGAAGAGTGAAGAAGGGCTACGGGAAAGAGTAGTCTTACTGCAGGTGACACTTGGGAAGGAGATACTCTTCACGTGCAGGTATGAGAGAGCTTGCGTGTGGAGAGCTGAGGAATCCTGATGCTAATTCTACACTGAAACGCTTTCCAACTTGGAAGGATATTTATATGGGGCTGGTTAGGAAGTACCATGCTTCTTTTATTCAGATTTGAAGTAATTCCTCATATTTCCTTCATGCAATTATTACATATTGCATGGATGGGTTAGAAATTTGTGTGGATAAAAATGTATCCATAACCCCAAAGTCACAGAGTTAAGTACAAGTATATAATGGAGACTCTCTTTTTATTTTGTACCAGTTAAGCTAAGAAGTCAGGAAATCACTTTCTACAGTAAAAAGAAACATGGATTTGGACTTCACCTTCTATTAAGTCCTTGGCCATGGTAATGAATAACAAAGAAGATTTTTTTTCTCCTTAATATATTTCTTAATATGTAAACTAAAACATATTACGCATTTACCAGAATGAAAGACCCTCTAGTGCGTATATTGTTAATGTAGCTCAGTAGGAGATAATATGAGGCTAAAAGTAAAAAAAAAAAAAAAAAAAAATAGAGGATAGGTCATGGAAAATAATTTTAATTCACCGAATGAGTTCCTCTTCAATTAGGAATGTTCCAGAAACATGCGGATTGTTGCATATCTTAAAATTTTTGGAACATGGTAATGGAAGAAAGATCTTGTTTTATGTTGGAAGTTGTTAATATCTTTGTAAGTCTCTAATAGAATTTTATCAGTTTTCATAAATATCTAGTTATGAAACTATAAATCACTTTCCGACCCTCTTTAGGGATGTGCAAAAAAGACAACAAGTATTCATTTTTCAACTTGCAACCTACGCAAGAGATAGGAACTTGGTGTTGATTATCCAGCTGTTTGTAATTCTAAAAATGAATCTCCTCAGTTACTTCCCCTTTAAGTAAAAAGGAAAACGGAAATATTTAGTAACTCTTATCAATCACATTTTTCAAGCATGAAGAGGTGTGGAAAATATTTTTTTTGATAAAAATTTCACATTTCTAAATTATTATTCCAAAGTTATGCAATTATTCCAATTTTATGAAAAGTAAATGTGATAACTATTCAGGACTCTCCTACTACACATATTAACTTGCCAATGCAATAAACAATGGCCCAAATCTAGTATTTGGTATAAAATTTTAACTCATGTCACACTTTTAGACTAAAAGCGATTTGACATACCCTTTTTTGGAAGATCCTTTTTCTAGGAGCTGGACCCGCCTCGTTACTAGAGATTGTCTGTTGTCCTACTATTAGAACTGACTCACACTAATTTCCTATCCTTGTATATTTTTCAAAAATTATGGCAGCTGGCTGAGTGCCAGATGTCTGTTAGTGGAAAAACCCGTAAGGATTAATTGCTTGCATTCTCCTCTTGTAAGGTGTCCGTGACCTGTGAACAGACAATGTCGGAACTTGTCCCTTGATGAGTATATTTGTAAGCATGTAGGTCGTGGCCTCCTACCTTCTTGGGACAGTGTTCATTTACCTGAACGGTGAGGATCTGCATGCTTCCCCCAAGTGGTTTGAGTCCTGTTGCATTGTCATTTTAAAAATTAATGTCATCCAGCTGAGGTTCTTCATGTCACTGAGAAATTATTGTCTGTTTTTCTAAGCTATGTCTTTCTTCCGTATCCCACAACTATTTTAAACCTAAACTACATTTCTACAGCTTTCCACTAATTTCTAACACACTCCTCCAACCACTGTGTCCCCCCTGATTTTGCCATAAAAAACAGAGTCCAACAGGAATGAACCCCTTTAATTTTCCACACCCCCAGCTACAACTGTATTTACATCTGCTTTACAGTATTATTTTCTTATTATTAGTTTTATAAGCAAAGATGTTCCTCCTTTTTTCCCCAAAGGGAATGTTTGTCCCTTATGCACTCATCTCCTGCCACCTACTCATGGACACTTCTCATCTGTCAAGCAATTATTATTATTAATTAAACAGCCATTTCCAGTGCATATTGTGCACAAGACATCAAACCAGAGGTTATGAATACAAAGATGAAAACCATTTAGATGGACAAGAGACAAGCTGACAGTTGATTATAAGAAACTTTGGTTGCTTCTATGCTGAGGAGGATGTATCAGGTACTGTGGAAGCTCAGGCTGCAGAAAGGTTCCGGGCAAGTTGGGAAACGTTTAAGAAGTTAATATATAAGTTGAGACTTAAAATGTCAGTAAGAATTTGCCTGTTGGACAGGCAAGAATAGGCTACATTTGTCCTTCCCTAGAAGTCCTTCAGTAAATTAACCGATTAGCTTTTAAAAATCAACATTTTCCAACTTTATTTGAGCAGACAGCAGTGATGAGTCAACAGAGAGGCACATGGAGAGATGATAGCTCTGCTGGGTGAGCCCAGAGGCTCCTCCTAAGAGTTCTCACGAGAACCATACCAATGCTAGTAGAAAACTTCTGCTTCTAAACTATGTGTTGTACTCAAAATATTGTTACTTTTCAACTTTTAAAATTCATTAAAAAATTTTTACTTCGCAGTCCTTTTGTTCTCAGAGGAGGTTCATATAGGGCTCTGATATATACAGATGCTTAGAGCTCAAGTCCTAGCCCAGATTGCTAGTTCTTCCTGGACCATGGTTCAGTTCATTTTTAGTTGCCAAAACCAAAGGAATCAAGCTCAACTTCCTTAAGCAATATAAAATTATTCTTGACATGATAATTTGATATATATTTTTTCTTTTTTTATTGAAGTTTAGTTGATTTATAATATTGTGTTTTCAGGTGTACAGCACAGTGATTCAGTTATTTTTTCTGATTATATTCTGTTATAGACTATTATAAAATACTGAATATAATTTCCTGTGCTCTACAGTAAATCCTTGTTGCTTCTCTATTTTATGTAAAGTAGTGTGTATCTGTTAATCCCCTCCCCTGATATATTTTTATTTTTTTGTTGCATTTTATTTCTTTCCCTATTCTATTCAAATATTTAAGATACTTTTATTCCTTTATCTCAGAAGCATTTGCAAAAGCTACTCCAAGGCCACTGTTCTTGCACTGGGTGTAAATAGGGTCTCCCAGAGAGAAGCACAGAAAGAAGAAAGCCTCGAAAACAGGTGAAGAGATGATTTCTCCCAGACATGAGGAGATCTGAAGTGAGTAGGGTTCACCTATTGGTCTGTGGCAGATGGAAAACGGGAGAAGGAAAAATGATTGGAGAGGGCTCTGTGTTGCACCCAGGAGAACTGGACCCTGGCCAGTAGGTCTTTGGGCCCTTTCAGAGATTCAAGTGCCCCAAGTGGGTCACACAAGTAGCTATAGCCACCTGGCTGCAAGGCCCCTCAACACCAGTTATAAGATGGCTGTAATTTATTTTGAGATACTTCTTAGTAGACAGTATAATACACGTAAGTGTGTTAAAGTTCTGATGTTTTCAGAAAGCTGTGAGGCTGGTGTGGAGGCCCCCAAATTGCCGGCTCCCTGAGTGCAACTTCTTCTTGTTATTTACACATTAGTCTAGGTACGGCCGTGAAGGGAGTCTACAGGTGTAATTGTTTCCAAATCAGCTGACTGTCTAATAGAGAGATTACACAGGAGGGCCTATAAAAAATAGGTTAGGAGGTTATAATTTAGTTCTCTTTGCCTCAAAACATTAGCATCAAAGATCTTCTAGGGCTTCCCTGGTGGCGCAGTGGTTGAGAGTCCGCCTGCCGATGCAGGGGACACAGGTTCGTGCCCCGATCCGGGAAGATCCCACCTGCCGCGGAGCGGCTGGGCCCGTGAGCCATGGCCGCTGAGCCTGCGCGTCCGGAGCCTGTGCTCCGCAACGGGAGGGGCCGCAGCGGTGAGAGGCCCGCGTACCACAAAAAAAAAAAAAAAAAAAAAGATCTTCTAATGATAGACTACCAAGAGATTCTGGAGATTGACCCAGTATTAAATACCGGATTAATTATAGCAACTATTTATTTATTCACTGATCCAATAACTTACTTTAACGTCTAGAACCAAATAAAAATTAAAATAAATAATAAAATACAGTGAATTCATAAGAAATACGTAATTCTATGGTAACCTCTGGCACTGTTATAGAATGAGGTTGCTTCTTTATCGTTCACTGACTACATGATTTAAAAGAGGGTAAAATACCTCAGTAAAATCTAGGAAGTTACATTTAATACAATTGTGATTTACATAAATAATTGCTTCCACGACTCCTGACTGTCGGGAGCCATTAGCCTCTTGTGTTTCTGCACATCTTACAAGCAAGGTACTAACTGCACTTTTGTCCCAGATCGTCTTTGCAAAGATGTGTGTATTGTGAACAGCCTTGAAAAAGACCGTGTTTGCTCCATTTGGAGCAAAGGGCAGATTTTCTTTCCATTCAGTGTAATAAAGATAATGTCTTCTTCCAGAAGAAAGGCCAGGTTTGCTTTTGCCCGTTAGAAAAAGATTCAGGTTCCGTGTGTAACTCCTCAGCTGTGATGCACCCCTACTGCATGTGTGGCATCCACACGGATCTGCCCACATCACACCTGTGTAACTTAGGGAAGTAGGAGAACCAACACAAATATGCCATGTTCACGCTGTTTTCTGTAATGTGAATAGTACTTCATCTCAAATCCAGGAGTCTCCTGTCTTCTGCTAGCATCAGTGAAACTGGCAGAATAACTGGTTAGCTGCAATTAGTTTAAAATCATATCCTTCAAAGTTCTTGATCCTGATTAGCTTATAAACACAACTGATTCTTTGTTTCCTATTTTATAAAACAAGAGTTTTGATAAAAAGTAACCAATGTATTTTTCCTCACTGATTTGTATAAAATAGGTAATGAGATTACTTTTCTACATCAACTTCTAAATGTGTGATTCATTTAAAAAAATTAAAATGCACTCTTTCATAATCTTCAAAACCTTAACAAAACATTATCTTCCTAAGTCACTTGGGGAATTTGGCTTCAATCACTTCTCCTGCCTTTATCAACAAAAAAATAATAATGAAGGAATGTTCTTTGCTTATTTACTTGTAGTTGCCAAAATTTGGGGGTGGAAAAAGAAATACTTTCTAAGAATGTACCTCTTTTGGTTAATTATAGAAACAAAATATTCTCATTAATTCTCCTTTCTAAATGTTCTATCAAATTCCTTGCAAGAATACTATTAATTTTTTTCAGTATTTACTGCAGGAAAGTTGTTGCAGAACATTAATGAAAGTGAGATTATGATACAAACTGTGACTTTAAGCACTTTATTCTATTAAATAGTTCCATTCAGCCATAAACTAATTTTGTAAATGGAAACTTTTATTTTACATTTAAATTTTAAACACTCTTAAGTCAGAAATAGATTGTGTAAAGCAAAGCTGAGGGCTCTGTATACATAATCGCTTTGGACCTGTTTACTGAATTAAGCGTGTAATGTGTGGTCAGCTAACTGTGTGTGTAAAGACAGCCGGTCTTTCTCTGGAACCAATTAACACCATTAAAAAGCCAGAGAAGGGCTTTAACTGTCTGCTCTGTAACACATCCTAAAGTGTTATATAACTGGCCAGTCGTTTTGGTTTGGTTTGCTTTGATTTTGCCTTCTGAATGGTTCATTACTCAGTCCTATTCTCTACAACATAATGGTCTGGAGAAGTTTTTAAGAACAAGAAAACGCAAAAGCATTTCCAACTTGTCAACTAAGTCGAAAAATATCGTAATAGTTCAGTGTAGGTTGTATGGTATATTCCATAGCCTGTGTAGTCACAACAGCTTTGTTTGTTGCTTGTTTGTTTTTCAGGAGATGCTATTCTGCAGGAAAGAAAGTAGGGAAACAGAAGACAAAGACAGAGACAGAGAGGGAAAACGAGAGAGAGAGAGAGAGAGAGAGACAGAGACAGAGAGAGACAGAGACAGAGAGAGAGACAGAGAGACAGAGAGAGAGACAGAGAGAGAGAAAGTGAGAGAAGATATACACTTTCTGGAAAGCAAGCATTATCACCTTCCACAATCATGATAAGAGGCTTTATCCCAAAGCAGACACTTAGTCACCATGACAGGTGATTTTACTTGCTAGAGAAGATTGATTGTACCCCTTGAAATCTGGGGTCCTGTGACCTCACCATTGCAGATACATCTTACTTGCACTGTCAGCATTCCATACGTCAGTCATAGAGTAAGCTTAGGAAGCTCATAATGAAACAATACTTTTCTTTCACATCTTTGATAATCCCTAGAAGACCCTGGATTGTGGAGAACTGCTCAAATATTGAATAAAATAGTGAATTGGCTTTAAATTCTCTAGAAACTATGAAGAGCCAATTCTCCCACAGCCTGAAGAAGATGCAGATTATAAGCCATAAATCTACAAGGAAATGGGTGCTCTTTTGGGCCTAGAGTTTGAAGAAGGAGGAGAAGGTTTGTCAGCTGTAAAGACTTCAAATCCTTCTATGTCTCTTTTTTCAACTGGAGGAGGTGATGAGTTAAATGAACTATCAGCCCACGAGATGTATCACTCTATCTTCTGCAGCTCTGAGGCGTCTGACCCTTCATCTCTTGCATTATTCCACCCTTCTTTTACTCCTGCAGCAAGGAGGAGAAGGGAGATTTTGTAGCTAAGCTACCAGAGCATTTGTTTTGTAGGAACTCCAAAACATGAATCTCAATCAATCACTTGGTGGGTGGTGCTAATGAGGTCAAGTTTACAAATTGAGACTCCACCTAAGCCAGCTATTCGGCAACAACTCATTACTGTGGGGTGATAGAGGTCTGGATTTGATTTTAAGTTCAATAAGAAGATGGTGATGGCTTTCAAGCAGAGGACAGGTAAAATCCATTTTGCCCTGTAAGTAGATCACTGTAGATGCTACAAGAATGCGGCCTAAGAGTGGAAATCGGAAGTCAGATAGAGGATTGTGGTGGATATATTTTTATTGACCCCGATAGATCCACTCTCCACCTTTCTTTATACTCTCCTTCTCCAGCCCCCCTCCACCCCAGGATGCTGACTACAAGAACGGGAACCCCAGCAGCATCCTTTTCCTGGTGGCTTCCAGCTCTGCTCGGCCAGTGCGGATCATGGGCAGGAAATGAGGGAGAGGCAGAAAGTAAGATCGAGGCATTTCTTCACCAGGCTCATTCTCTGCTAGGTCGCCTCACCAGGCTGTGTCCCTCTATTGGAAGCTGAAGTGACTGCCCTAAGGTCCTCATCACTCAGCTCTCTGCCCAGCTGCTGATAACCCTTTCTCAACCCTTGCTCCCTTGTGACTATTTTTGGAGTACTCTACTCTCCCTCTGTTGTCTTTGTATAAACCCTGCCAATAGCTTTGGAAATAAAACCTTCAATTACTAAGCTCGGATGTCCCATGTGTTTCTAACCCGGAACCTGCATCCAGAAGCTATCTTAGTATTTCAGCCAAGAGATAATGATGATATGATCTAAGGGAGTGGTTGTGAAGATAGATAGAATTAGACTGGCTTGAGGTGTATTATGGAGTTGGAATCATAGGATTTGTTGAAAGATATGATGTGGGATTTAAGAAAAAGGAGGACAAATCCAGGATGATTCCAACCAAAACAAGTGGTTCAATGGAAGGTAATACCTCTTATTTATAAGGGAAAAGTGGAAACGGAATAGAGTTGGAAGATAGGAAAAGGGCAAGAAAACGTCATTGTAAGGTGCTTGGGAGACAGCCAAGTGGGAATACCAAGAAGTAGTTAAATAACTAATTATGGATTTCAAGGGAGGTCAGGATGGTAAGTTTGTTATTCTTCACTTCATCGGTGGTATCTGAACGTCATGACTGACTGCCATCACCCAGGACGTGGGCACAATTAGAAAGAAGTCTGAGGTCTGATCTCTGGTCAAGGAGAAAAGGTGATGCCTGAAGTTGAGTGAGAAAGAGTAGTGAGTGAGGTAGAAGGCAACCTAGGAGAAAGGCATCATGAAAGCTCAAAAAAAGGATGTTAGAAGAGGAACGTAAAACACATCTTAGAATTGGCCAACAGTTGCGGAGGGTTTGAATGGGATGAGAATGGATAGGTATTCGTTGAATTTTCCTGGCAATTTCGACAATATTAGTTTCTGTGCATATTTTGACCAAACCAGACTAATTGGAATAATGGCTGGGAGAGAAGCAAGTAGAAACATCATTTGTAAGTAATGCTTTTAGTAGTAAATTTATTTATGAAAGAAATTTCCTTTCTCTCCAGGAAAGAAATGGAGATATGGGTGGTATGTGAGAAGAAAGGAAGACTGTTTTTGTTGTTTTTACGATGGGATAAGTTTGAATGAGAATGATCGAATAGATAAGGAGTAACTAATGCTGATAAGCAGAGAGGCAGAGATAAGTAGCAACTTCTTCTTAAAGGTGAGAGAGATCCACAGCAGGAGAACGCAGAATGACCTCTTTTTTTTTTTTTAAGTTTATGCAACTTAAAAAAAAATCTGATTGACTTTGTCCAAAGAATGGAGGGCAACTTTCAGACATTATAATGAGGAGAATAAAATGGTATATGTTTTAAAGCAATCATTATTGTATCAGTTAGAATATTATAATACAAACAATGAAGAATACACGGGAGTAATGTTAAAAAGATATTTCCCTCTTCTGCAAGCACGGCATGACCTCAGAATGGATATACAGCATTAAAAGAGCCTTATTGGTTGTTCCATGCCCTTCTCTAAGTCGTAAAACAAATAACAGTAATTTTCCTCAGTGTTCCAGGGCACATGGAAAACACTACACGTTTTCAATAATTGTGTGTCCCTCATCCAAACTTGCACTATTTCATTTTTCTGTCTGCACCGGTTAGTTGTTTTGTATTTATCTCTTAGAGCACATTTTAATTTTATTGTTAAATGTTTTCCATAATGTGAATATTGTGTGTAACTACTATCTGTTTCAAAAGAAAAAAATCAGAAAGCTTTACTTGATATAAATATTTTGGTCAAAAAAACAAACTGTTTCGAACAGAGACACTTCAAACCCAAAAGTGGTGTGAGGCTCAGAGGCGGACGCTCCAGAACGGCATGAAGAGAGAATCCTCATTCTCTTGTTTAACTTTTACAACGATTGGTGGTTATTATAATGGGAGTTTCCAGACAGCAAGGAATTGGTTAACAGTGATTATCTTATACCATTTTAGGAGGACAACTTAAGTTTTGTTTATGATCATTAGAAACATTTACAAGAAATTACCTAAGGTAAATTTTACTTACATTCATGAACTAAGCTAAATTAAGTTTGGCTTACATGGCTTAACTGGTTTTGTCTGGTTGGGGAATTTTCAAGTCTGGTCTCTATGCGACTGAATTTTAACACAAGAAATCTGACAGAAAATACCCATAGACACATCTTTTTTGATTTCAGTGTTTATAAATTAAAGCTTATTAACATGACTCTAATTGCTTACTCTTTCTAGTGGCTATTTTGCTAGAAAACTGAATTCAAATTTTGTTTCCCAAATGTTTCCTACAGTATGAATTATTTTGGATCTTATCTTTGGAAAAAGACACATCCTTTTTGATTTCAGTATTTATAAATTAAAGCTTATTAACATGACTCTAATTGCTTACTCTTTCTAGTGGCTATTTTGCTAGAAAACTGAATTCAAATTTTGTTTCCCAAATGTTTGTTTCCTACAGTATGAATTATTTTGGATCTTATCTTTGGAAAAAATATAAAATATCCACTAGATTGTATAAAATAATCCCAATAAATGTGTTTATATAATGAAAATTAACTAAATTTTCATTTAAGGTGAATGGTGATATACAGATGCAGCTAGATTATACCCTTTGACAAAATAATATATCACAAAATTATCTGAAATCTTTGACAAATATTTTCTGAAGTCATTTTCCAGACGCATAGCCTAGGAGTGAGAACACAGGCCTGGAGACAGGTGGATTTGGCTCTAAATACCAGTTGTCACATCTATGAGTCACATGATAATAGATCAATGGAAATATTCAAATCAAAATATTGCTTAAAGTACTGAGGAAATCATGTAACAATAAAAAACAGCACAGTTTTATCTTCCTTTTCTTCACCCTCTATTTCCATATTTCTAGGTTTTTAATTACTTTGTTATTCCGATAAAAAACACACAACATGAAATTTGTCATTTTAATCATTTTTAAGTGTACAGCTAAGCAGAGTTAAGTACATTCACATCATTATGAAACAGATCTCCAGAACGTTTTCATCCTGCAAATTTGAAACACTACACCCATTAAAAAATAATTGCCCTCCGCCAACCCCTTCTACACACTCCCAGGTAACCACCGTTCCACTTCCTGTGTCTACAAATTTGATTACTTTAGATATCTCACGTAAGTGGAATCACACAGTATTTATCTTTTTTTCTCAAGCCTCCCAGTTTTTATTTCAATAATGTCAATTAAAAACCCTCCCCAGATATCCCTACACACAATTCATCATTTTCTTTTTTTTTTTTTCCTATTTTTCACTCTATTTTTTTTTTTTTTTTTTTAATTTTTGGCTGTGTTGGGTCTTCGTTGCTGTGCGTGGGCTTTCTCTGGTTGTGGCGAGCAGGGGCTACTCTTCATTGTGATGCATGGGTTTCTCATTGCAGTGGCTTCTCTTCTGGTGGAGCATGGACTCTAGGCCCGTGGGCTTCAGTAGTACACAGTATTTATCTTTTTGTGACTGATTTATTTTACTTAGCATAATGTGTTCAAAATTCATCCATGGTATAGCATGTTAGAGGATTGCCTCCCTTCTTAAGGCTGAATAATATTCCATTGTATGCAAACCCACAGCCAACATCATTCTCAATGGTGAAAAACTGAAACCATTTTCTCTAAGATCAGGAAAAAGACAAGGTTGTCCACTCTCACCACTATTAATGAATATAGTCTTGGAAGTTTTAGCCATAGCAATGAGAGAAGAAAAAGAAATAAAAGGAATCCAAATTGAAAAAGAAGTAAATCTGTCACTGTTTGCAGATGACATGATACTATACATACAGAATCCTAAAGATGCTACCAAAAACCTACTAGAGCTAATCAATGAATCTGGTAAAGTAGCAGGATACAAAATTAATGCACAGAAATCTCTTGCATTCCTATATGCTAGTGATGAAAAATCTGAAAGAGAAATTAAGGGAACACTCCCATTTACCATTGCAACAAAAAGAATAAAATACCTAGGAATAAACCTACATAAGGAGGCAAAAGACCTGTGTGCAGAAAACTATAAGACACTGATGAAAGAAATTAAAGACGATACAAACAGATGGAGAGATATACCATGTTCTTGGATTGGAAGAATCAACATTGTGAAAATGACTCTACTACCCAAAGCAACTAGATTCAGTGCAATCCCTATCAAACTACCAATGGTATTTCTCACAGAACTAGAACAAAAAATTGCATCATTTGTATGGAAACACAAAAGACCCCGAATAGCCAAAGCAATCTTGAGAAAGAAAAACGGAGCTGGAAGAATCAGGCTCCAGGACTTCACACTATACTACAAAGCTACAGTAATCAAGACAGGATGGTACTGGCACAGTAACAGAAATATAGATCAATGGAACAGGATAGAAAACCCAGAGATAAATCCACACACATATGGTCACCTTATCTTTGATAAAGGAGGCAAGAATATACAAAGGAGAAAAGAAAGCCTCTTCAATAAGTGATGCTGGGAAAACTGGACAGCTACATGTAAAAGAATGAAATTAGAACACTCCCTAACATCATAGACAAAAATAAACTCATGATGGATTTAAGCCCTAAATGTAAGGCCAGACACTCTAAAACTCTTAGAGGAAAACATAGGCAGAACAATCTATGACATACATCACAGAAAGATCCTTTTTGACCCACCTCCTAGAGAAATGGAAAAAAAATAAATAAATAAACAAATGGGACCTAATGAAACTTAAAAGTTTTTGCACAGCAAAGGAAACCATAAACAAGATGAAAAGACAACTCTCAGAATGGGAGAAAATATTTGCAAACAAAGCAGTTGACAAAGGATTAATCTCCAAAATTTACAAGCAGCTAATGCAGTTCAATATCAAAAAACAAACAATGCAATCCAAAAATGGGCAGAAGACCTAAATAGACATTTTTCCAAAGAAGATACACAGATTGCCAACAAACACATGAAAGGATGCTCAACATCACTAATCATTAGAGAAATGCAAATCAAAACTACAATGAGGTATCACCTCACACCAGTCAGAATGGCCATCATCAAAACATCTACAGACAATAAATGCTGGAGAGGGTGTGGAGAAAAGGGAACCCTCTTGCACTGTTGGTGGGAATGTAAATTGATACAGCCACTACGGAGAACAGTATGGAGGTTCCTTAAGAAACTAAAAATAGTACTACCATATGATCCAGCAATCCCACTACTGGGCATATACCCTGAGAAAACCATCATTCAGAAAGAGTCATGTACCACAATGTTCACTGCAGTCTATTTACAATAGCCAGAACATGGAAGCAACCTAAGTGTCCATGGACAGATGAATGGATAAAGAAGATGTGGCACATATATACAATGGAATATTACTGAGCCATAAAAAGAAACGAAATTGAGTTATTTGTAGTGAGGTGGATGGACCTAGAGACTGTCATACAGAGTGAAGTAAGTCAGAAAGAGAAAAAAAATACCGTATGCTAAAACATATATATGGAATCTAAAAAAAAAATAATATCGTTCTGATGAACCCAGGGGCAGGACAGGAATAAAGATGCAGATGTAGAGAATGGACTTGAGGACACAGGGAGGGGGAAGGGTAAGGTAGGACGAAGTGAGAGAGTGGCATGGACATATATACACTACCAAATGTAAAATAGCTAGCTAGTGGGAAGCAGTGCATAGCAGAGGGAGATCAGCTCGGTGCTCTGTGACCACCTAGAGAGGTGGGATACGGAGGGTGGGAGGAAGATGCAAGAGGGAGGGGATATGGGGATATATGTATATGTATAGCTGATTCAAAACTAACACACCACTGTAAAGCAATTATACTCTAATAGAGATGTTAAAAAAATATTCCATTTTATGTATATACTCCAATTTGTTTATCCATTCCTCCATCATTGGATATTTTAGTTGCTTCCATCTCTTGGCTATTATGAACATTGATGTGCAGCTACCTTTGGGGACCCTGCTTTCAATTCTTATGAATATATACACAGAAGTAAGAATGCTGGATCATATGATAGTTCTATTTAAAATTTTTTGAGGAAACTTTGTATCATTTTCCATTGCTGTTGGACCATTTTAAAATTGCAACAACAGTGCACAAGGATTCTAATTTCTCCCACATCCTCAAAAACAGCTGTTGTTTTCTGGGGGGTTTTCTGGTTGTTTTGTTTTTTGTTTTGTGTTATAATAGCCATCCTAATGGGTGCCAGCTGACATCTCACTGTGGTTTCCATTTGTATATTTCTGATTATCAGTGATGTTGAATGTCTTCTCATATGCTTCTTGGCCATTCATTTTCCATCATTAGAGAAATGTCCATTCAAGCCCTTTGCCCATTTTTTAATTGGTTTATTTGATTTTTTGTTCTTGAGTTTTAGTACTTCTTTACATATTCTGGATAGTAATGTCTTATCAGATATATGATTTGCAAATATTTTCTCCCATTCCATAGGTTGCCTTTCACTCTATGGATTATATCCTTTGATGCACAGAAGTTCTTACCAATTACTCTATTTTTGCTTTTTTTGCCTGAGGTTTTGATGTCATATCCAAGAAATCATTGTCAAATCCAGTGTCATGAAGTTTTTCCCCTACGTTTTCTTTGAGGAATTTTAGAGTTGTAGGTCTCCTATTTCAGCCTTTAATCCATTTTGAGTTAATTTTTGTGGATGGTATAAGATAACGGTCTACCTGCAGTCTTTTGCATGTGGATATCCCATTTTCTCAACACAGTTTGTGGAGAAGACTCTCCTTTCCCCACTGAGTGCTCTTGGCACCCATGTAAAATGTCATTTAATCATTACACAAAGATTTATTTCTGGGCTTTCTATTCTTTGCATCCGTCTATTTGTCTTTATGTCAATACAACACTGTTTTGATCACTGTAGCTTTGTAATATGTGTTGAAATCTAAAAGTGTGAGTCCTCTAAATTTGTTTCTCTTTTTAAAAATAGTTTTGACTATTTGAAATCCCTTGATATTCCATATGAATTTTAGGATGAATTTTTCCAAATCTCCCAAAAATGCTATTGGGATCTTGATAGGGATTGCACTGAATCTGCAGACTGTTTTGGGTACTACGGACATTTCAACAACATGTTAAGTCTTCGAATCCATGAAAATGGGATTTTTTTCCCCATTTATTGTTTCTTTTAAAATTTCTTTCAACAATGTTTGCAGTTTTCAGAGTACAAGTCTTTCACTTCCTTGGTTAACTTTATTCCTAAGTATTTTATTCTTGTTGATGCTGTTGTAAATGGAATTGTTTTCTTAATTTCTTTCTGGGACAGTTTAACATTAGCATATAGAAATAGAACTCTTTTTTGTGTGTTGATTTTGTATCCTGCTTCTTTGCTGAATTTGTAAATTAGTTCTAAAGGTTTTGTATGTGTGTGTATATGTAATCTTTAGGGTTTTCTACATATAATATAATGTCATCTGAAAACACAGATAATTTTATTTCTTTATCTCCCACTTGGATTCCTTTTATTTCTTTTTCTTATCTTACTGCTCTGGCAAGGACTTTCAATATGATATTGAATAGAAGTGGCAAGAGTGGACATCCTTGCCTTGATTTTTGAGGAAAACCCTTCAGTCTATCATCACTGAGTATGATGTTAGCTGTGGGCTTTTAATAAATGGTCGTTATTATATTGAGGTATTTTTCTTCTGTTCCTAGTTTGTTTTCATCACGAAAGGGTGTTGACCCTGTCAAATGCTTTTTCTCTGTCAATTGAGATGATCATATGATTTTTCTCCTCATTCTATTTATATATCACATTGATTGATTTTCATATGGTGAAGCATCCTTGCATTCCAAGAATAAATTCCACTTGGTAATGGTGCATAATCCTTTTAATGGTCTGTTGAATTCTATTTACTAGTATTTTGTTGAGAATTTTGCATTAATATTCAACAGGAATAGTTGTCTGTAGTTTTCTTTTCCTGTAGTATCTTTGTGTAGCTTTGGTAATAGGCTAATACTGGCCTCATAGAGTGAGTTTGGAAATGTCCCTTCCTCTTCAAGTTCTTGGAAAAGTTTCAGGAGGAATGGTGTTAATTCTTCTTTAAGTGTTTAGCATAGAATTCTCCAGTGAAACCATGTGATTCAGGACTTTTCTTTGTGGGTAGGCTTTTGATTACTGATTCAATCTTTTGTTATTTGTTCAGATTTTCTAATTTTTCATGATTCAGGCTTGGTAGATTGTGTGTTTTCAGGAATTTGTCCATTTCTTCTAGGTTATTGAATTTGTTGGAGTACATTTATTCATAATAGTCCCTTATAATCCTTTTTATTTCCGTGGCATCATTTGTAATTTCCCATCTTTCATTTATGATTTTAGTTATTTGAGTCTTCTCTCTTTTTTTCTTAGTTGGTCTAGCTAAGGGTTTGTCAATTTTGTTTCTCTTAAAAAAAAAAAAACTTCTGTTTTTTTTTTTTTTTTTTTTTTGCGGTACGCAGGCCTCTCACTGTTGTGGCCTCTCCCGTTGCGGAGCACAGGCTCCGGACATGCAGGCTCAGAGGTCACGGCCCACGGGCCCAGCCGCTCTGCGGCATGTGGGATCTTCCCGAACCGGGGCACTAACCCGTGTCCCCTGCATCGGCAGGCAGACTCTCAACCACTGTGCCACCAGGGAAGCCCAAAAACTTCTGTTTTTTTTTAAATTTTTTCTATTCTCTATTTTATTTATCTCTGCTGTAGTCTTCACTATTTCCTACCTTCTGCTAACTTCGAGTTTAATTTTTTCTTTCTTCTAATTTCTTGAGATGTAAAGTTAGGGTCTTGTTTCAAGACCTTCTTTTTTAATGTATGCATTCACAGCTATAAACTTCCGTTTTAGCAATGCTTTCACTGAAACTCGTAAGTTTCAGTATATTGTGCTTTCAATTACTTTGTCTCAAGGTATTTTCTAATTACTCTTGTGACTTCTTTGACTTACTGGTTGTTTAATTTCCACATATTTGCAAATTTTCCAGTTTTCCTTTTCTTTGTCTTTTGTAAAATTTTTTGATTTAAGGTCTAATTTGTCTTATATTAGCATAGCCACCCTTGCTCTCCTTTGGTTAACATTTGTATGAAATATCTTCTTCCATCTCTCCACTTTCTGTCTAGATCTAAAGTGAGTCTCTTGTAAATAATATATAGTTGAATTCCTTTTTTTTTAAAATCCACTCAGCCAATCCAAGTCTTTTGATTGGTATGTTAATCTATTTACACTTAAAGTAATTACTGATAGGGAAGGACTTACTATTGGCAATTTGTTAATTGTCTTCTGCATTTCTTGTAGCTATTTGGTCCCTCCTGTCTACACTACTGCCCTACTTCGTGTTTCATTGATTTTCTTCTCATTTTCTGTTGTGTATATTCTATAGATACTTTCCTTGTGGTTACATTGCAGCTACATAAAACATCTTAAAGTTATAACACTCTTCTTTTTTTTCTTTGTCCACGCAACTTGCAGGATCTCAGTTCCCTGACCAGGGATTGAACCGAGGTCACAGCAACGAAAGTGCCAAATCCTAACCACTAGACCACCAGGGAACTCCCCAATATAGCATTCTATTTTAGACTATAACAATTAACTTCAATCGCACACAAAAACTATCCCTTTACAGTTCCACCCACCTGCACAGTTTATAGTCTTGATATCAAATTCTGTCTGTATATATTGTATATCATTAACATGGATTTATATATTAAAAAAAATTTTATCATTTAAATTCTATTTATCAAAGTTACAATAGTATGGGTTGCTGTATTTGTCCCTATTTACCTTTACTGGAGAACCTTATGTTTATGTACAGCTTCTTGTTGCTGTCTACCATCTTTCTATTTTAATTTGATGAAATCACTTTAGCATTCCTTGTAGAATAGGCCTAGTGGTAATGAAATCCCTCAGCTTTTGTTTATCTGAGAAAGTCTTAATTTTTCCTTCATTTTTAAGTTTGCCCTATACAGTATTCTTGGTTGACAGTTTTTTGTTTTTTTCCTTTCAACACTTTGAATATATCATCCCAATACCTTCTGGTTTGCAAAGTTTCTGCTGAGAAATCCTCTGATAATTTTTTGGAGGCTCCTTTGTATGTGTAAACTTATTCAGAGTACTAATATTTGTGACTTAATAACTCTAGTTCTGATGAATCAGAACAGCAGCCCTCCTGCTTTGAGGGAATAAGTAATAGAAGGCTAGGAAAGAACCATTGGAGGTCTTTTAACTTTTAGAAATAAAGATAGAAAATGGGAAAGAAATATTTTCTTCTCCCCTTATATCTGTTTATTTTAAACAGGTTTAGTATATATTTTTCAGAAACCATGGTTACTTGGTTTATTGAGGGCTAGTTAACTCATTCATAACGGAAGCTTATACTAATGAAAAGGTATTTAAGCAAGGAATAAATTTTCTACTACTCATTTAGGTCACTATATTAATAAGCCTACAGTTAATTTATATGGCCACCACAGGGAAGTGCAGGCAAAGAAGTTTTAACTTTTACAGATATTAAAATTCCTGAAATTTACCCTGAGTCTATAAAAAATTGACAGCTATAGCTCTCTTCTCAAGACCATCAATGCCCCCATTATCATCACGTTTTATGTTACTAGGTATAAATAACGCAAGGTAGAAAAATATTAAATAGCAACCTAATTAGGAGTTACTATTTAACTTTAATCAATCAGTTCTAATATATTGTTTAGAAATAACAGAACTGAACATTTTTCTTCAGCTTTTGGATTACAAATATGGTTTCATGCTAACAGAATTTTTTTATGCATCCCTTTGTCTGAAATAATTAACAAAGTCATCTCCTCAACGTTAATGTGCCAGCAGTATGACCACATGGGGGAAATTTACTGTCTTACATTATTTTATCATAAACAACATATTTGCTCATGATTGTAGATATTGTTGAATTTACAAATCCCTTAGCAACAGCCAAGGCAGTTGTTTTTATAAAGCTTTGGAAAAAATCTTAACCAAAAGTGAGTTTACATTAATTAGAAATATATTGTGTTCTCCCCCTTCTAAGATCACTTCTGTCTACCCAAGATTTAGCTCCAGAAAATTTTATGTTTAATTTTTAGTCATGTTTTGGCCAAACAGAGACACTCACATGGTTGCCAAATTGGGCCAGATGGAAAAGTTGATATGATGGCACTGCAGTTTCAATATCTTCGTTTCCAAGTGTTTTCTCTCCTTTCCTATGTCCCAACCTACTCATTCTCAGCAAACAAAGTCACACCAAAATGTGTGTCCCTCTGCAAGAAGGACCCTCAAGTTGTAAGAATGCAATCTCCATGTGTCAATGGAACTTTGTTGCTGAATGTCCTCATATAATTAAATACAGGAATTAGTTTTTTGAAACAGAAACGAAAAAAGCATGAAAATAATTCATACCATTTATATGTCCTGGTGGAGATAAAGAAATACTAAAAACGCATTTCAGTAAAATGTTTACCTTTCATTGATTGCTGTCATTTGATAGCTACAACTCACATATCTATAAAGCTTGAAGTCTCAATTTTGTTTCTGTAATGAAAATAAACTGTGTGAGATTTATAATGAATTTTAATAAGTATTGAAGTAAAAGAAAAACACTTCAGCTGAGTACTACCATTAAATCCCATAAACATATCTGTAGAATTTTTGCCAAAATTCCTGAGAAAATGTATTGAATAATACTTATTACTATTTTTAGTAAAACAAACTATAAGAAACATAATTTTCCAATAGTAAAAATTTCCTTTCCTCTGAAATCTTGGAAAGTTTTAAAAAAGTGATTATTCACAGGCACACTTTAAAGACACATCTTTAAAAATCCAGTTTTGCTAGCTAATTCCCCCAAAGACTATGTGGACTTTAAAGATTTTCTGAGCACTTGTTTTGAAAATGTGTGCCATTGCAGTAGGCATGAATTTAAAAGTTAACACAACTTCGGAATCTTATGCTAAATTAATTTTATAAAATTTCTTTTTAATTTTTCTAGTTAAGAGGCACGTCTTCAGTTTTTACTTTTTTTTTTCCATTTTCATTATTAGTAAAAATACCAAACTGGTGACTGTCAGAATCCATTCCGCTCTTGTTATCAAAGCTTTAAGATTTTGTCTAAAACTGTCACCACTTCAGCTTCTTTTGTAGTAGGTGATCAAACTATTTAAGATAAGACCAATCTTTTTTCAGAAACAATTGTTTCCAATCTTAGGATTTCTCCTATATAGCTCTGATAGAGTAAAGATGTCTCTGATTCTAATTCCTTGAAAAATAGAGTGTATTCAGGATTAGTCAAAATAATGTTTGTTTTCTGTCATTCCTTCAATAGAATGTCTGGCCTCCCATGGGTAACAAACTACACCTAGCCCACCAATGAGATTTTAATGACTTATTCATAGACTATGGTAACTGTTCATTTTCAAAGGTTTCTTTGTTCTTGTCTTTATTTTTCTATTCATCTAATCTTACTGTAAATTCAATTAAAATAATATATGTAGAAGTATACATAGGAATGAAGAGTATGAGACAGTATATCAGATTGGAAGCCACGCTAAATCAGCTTTAGCAGGAGAGTCTCTAAAAATGTTCTCAAGAGTGGAACATAGGAAATAGCGCAGCACTAAATATTTTAGTATTAATACATCAGGGTAAATTTATTGTGGACAAAATTTTTCTAAGTGAGAGATTCTAAGTTCAATTTATAAAGAAGTGAATGAGACCACAGAAGAAACATTTTAAATAATTAAAATTATCAAAGTGTATTTATGACCTACATATACCTGAATATAAAATTAATATATCTTGTGCTTCATATTGAAACTTAATCACTGTAGACTGAAAATACTGTAAGTTTACAAACTGTTCCACAATCATGCATGGTAATTTATTCCTTCTTATCTTTCTTCATGATGTTAACCTCCATCTACAATGTCTTAGACCTCATCTCAAATGTTCAAATCCAAGGTTGGCCTCAAATTTTCCTTCTTCAGCCTCACCAACTACTCCATTCTGTAATAATTTTTCCCCCCATTACCCAATTAACTTTCTTATCTCTACTGTACCATTGTTAGACTTCGGCGGTAGGATATCTTGCATATGTCTTGTTTAGCTAAAATTATTTCCATTTCATTGTTTTAGAGCCTGTATAGTACATTTCTGATTGTCACACAGTACAAGTTTTTACTGTAGCTAGCACAAGCTTGGCACTCACTGTATGAAGACATTTAGAAATATATCCTGATTTCTATTACTTAAATTGATGGAGAAAAATTTTTCTTTGGAAAAGAGCAACTCTATGTTGAGTAAATATCCTAACGACAATTTATGATTGTGAAATATTGGTCTTCCCTGTGTTCCTCCTCCCCAAGACACTGCAGATGAAAGAGAAAATGAAAATGTTATGTGGGAATTATTACAGATTAAAACCAATCAGCTCAAGGAAGAAGGGTTTAAGTTTAAGTACACCAAGCAAAGAATCAGATGGAGAAGTGCCTATAGAAACCATCTCGGCCTGAAGACAGTGGACAGGTGTTCCTACCTGTACTGTAAACAGCTGATTAGTTACCTTTTTTTTTTTTAACATCTTTATTGGAGTATAATTGCTTTACAATCGTGTGACAGTTTCTGCTGTATAACAAAGTGAATCAGCTATACATATACATATATCCCCATATCTCCTCCCTCTAACGTCTCCCTCCAACCCTCCCTATCCCACCCCTCTAGGTGGACACAAAGCACTGAGCTGATCTCCCTGTGCTATGTGGCTGCTTCCCACTAGCTAGCTATTTTACATTTGGTAGTGTATATATGTCCATGCCACTCTCTCACTTCGTCCTACCTTACCCTTCCACCTCCCTGTGGTCCTCAAGTCCATTCTCTACGTCTGCATCTTTATTCCTGTCCTGCCACTAGGTTCATCAGAACCAATTTTTTTTTTTTTTTTAGATTCCATATATATGTGTTAGCATATGGCATTTGTTTTTCTCTTTCTGACTTACTTCACTCTGTATGACAATCTCTAAGTCCATCCATCTTACTACAAATAACTCAATTTCGTTTCTTTTTATGGCTCAGTAATATTCCATTGTATATATGTGCCACATCTTCTTTATCCATTCATCTGTCCATGGACACTTAGGTTGCTTCCATGTCCTGGCTACTGTAAATAGAGCTGCAATGAACACTGTGGTACAAGACTCTTTTTGAATTATTGTTTTCTAAGGGTATATGCCCAGTAGTGGGATCATATGGTAGTTCTATTTTTAGTTTTTTTAGGAAGCTCCATACTGTTCTCCCTAGTGGCTGTATCAATTTACATTCCCACCAACAGTGCAAGAGGGTTGCCTGTTGTCCACACTCTCTCCAGCATTTATTGTCTGTAGATGTTTTGATGATGGCCATTCTGACGAGTGTGAGGTGATACCTCATTGTAGTTTTGATTTGCATTTCTCTAATGATTAATGATGTTGAGCATCCTTTCATGTGTTTGTTGGCAATCTGTATATCTTCTTTGGAGAAATGTCTATTTAGGTCTTCTGCCCATTTATGGATTGGGTTTTTTTTTTTTTTTGATATGGAGCTGCATAAGCTGCTTGTATGTTTTGGAGATGAATCCTTTGTCAATTGCTTCATTTGCAAATATTTTCTCCCATTCTGAGGGTTGCCTTTTCGTCTTGTTTATGGTTTCCCTTGCTGTGCAAAAGCTTTTAACTTTCATTAGGTCCCATTTGTTTATTTTTGTTTTTATTTCCATTTCTCTAGGAGGTGGGTCAAAAAGGATCTTTCTGTGATGTATGTCATAGAGTGTTCTGCCTATGTTTTCCTCTAAGAGTTTTAGAGTGTCTGGCCTTACATTTAGGGCTTAAATCCATTATGAGTTTATTTTTGTGTATGGTGCTAGGGAGTGTTCTAATTTCATTCTTTTACACGTAGCTGTCCAGTTTTCCCAGCACCACTTATTGAAGAGGCTTTCTTTTCTCCTTTGTATATTCTTGCCTCCTTTATCAAAGATAAGGTGACTATATGTGTGTGGATTTATCTCTGGGCTTTTGATCCTGTTCCAGTGATCCATATTTCTGTTTCTGTGCTACTACTATACTGTCTTGATTACTGTAGCTTTGTACTATAGTCTGAAGTCTGGGAGCCTGATTCTTCCAGCTTCGTTTTTCTTCCTCAAGATTGTTTTGGCTATTCGGGGTCTTTTGTGTTTCCACACAAATTGTGAAATTTTTTGTTCTATCTGTGAAGAATGTCCCTGGTAGTTGATAGGGATTGCATTGAATCTGTAGATTGCTTTGGGTACTATAGTCATTTTCACAATGTTGATTCTTCCAATCCAAGAACATGGTATATCTCTCCATCTGTTTGTATCATCTTTAATTTCTTTCATCAGTATCTTATAGTTTTCTGCACACAGGTCTTTCGTCTCCTTAGGTAGGTTTATTCCTAGGTATTTTATTCTTTTTGTTGCAATGGTAAATGGGAGTGTTTCCTTAATTTCTCTTTCAGATTTTTCATCATTAGTGTATAGGAATGCAAGAGATTTCTGTGCATTAATTTTGCATCCTGCTACTTTACCAAAGTCATTGATTAGCTCTAGTAGTTTTCTGGTAGCATCTTTAGGATTCTCTACGGATAGTATTATGTCATCTGCAAACAGTGACAGTTTTACTTCTTTTCTCATTTGGATTCCTTTTATTTCTTTTTCTTCTCTCATTGCTGCAGCGAAAACTTCCAAAACTATGTTGAATAATAGTTGTGAGAGTGGACAACCTTGTCTTGTTCCTGATCTTAGTGGAAATGGTTTCAGTTTTTCACCATTGAGGACGATGTTGGCTGTGGGTTTGTCATATATGACCTTTATTATGTTGAGGTAAGTTCCCACTATGCCTAGTTTCTGGAGGGTTTTTATCATAAATTGGTGAATTTTGTCAAAAGCTTTTTCTGTATCTATTGAGATGATCATATGGTTTTCCTCCTTCAATTTGTTAATATGGTTTATCACATTTATTGTTTTGCGTATATTGAAGAATTCTTGCATTCCTGCGATAAACCCCACTTGATCATGGTTTATGATTCTCTTAATGTGCTGTTGGATTCTGTTTGCTAGTATTTTGTTGATGATTTTTGCATCTATGTACATCAGTGATATTGGCCTGTAGTTTTCTTTCTTTGTGACATCTTTGTCTGGTTTTGGTATCAGGGCGATGGTGGCCTTGTAGAATGAGTTTGGGAGTGTTCCTCCCTCTGCTATATTTTGGAAGAGTTTGAGATGGATAGGTGTTAGCTCTTCTCTAAATGTTTGATAGAATGCACCTGTGAAGCCATCTGGTCCTGGACTTTTGTTTGTTGGGTGATTTTTAATCACAGTGTCAATTTTAGTCCTTGGGAGTAGTCTGTTTATGTTTTCTATTTCTTCCTTGTTCAGTGTCAGAAGGTTGTGCTTTTCTAAAAATTTGTCCACTTCTTCCAGGTTGTCCATTTTATTGGCACAGAGTTGCTTATAGTATTCTCTCATGATCCTTTGTATTTCTGCAGTGTCAGTTGTTACCTCTCCTTTTTCATTTCTAATTCTATTGATTTGAGTCTTCACCCTTTTTTTCTCGATGAGTTTGGCTAATGGTTTATCAATTTTGTTTATCTTCTCAAAGAACCAGCTTTTAGTTTTATTGATCTTTGCTATTGTTTCCTTCATTTGTTTTTCATTTATTTCTGATCTGATCTTTATGATTTCTTTCTTTCTGTTAACTTTGGGGTTCTTTTGTTCTTCTTTCTCTAATTGCTTTAGGTGTAAGGTTAGGTTGTTTATTTGAGATGTTTCTTGTTTCTTGAGGTAGGATTTTATTGCTTTAAACTTCCCTCTTAGAACTGCTTTTGCTCCATCCCATAGGTTTTGGAGGGTTGTATTTTCATTGTCATTTGTTTCTAGGTAGTTTTTGATTTCCTTTTGATTTCTTCAGTGATCTCTTGTTTATTTAGTAGTGTATTGTTTAGTCTCCATGTGTTTTTATTTTTACAGACTTTTTTCCTATAATTGATATCTAGTCTCCTAGCATTGGGGTCAGAAAAGATACTTGATACGAT
This sequence comes from Tursiops truncatus, assembly GCF_011762595.2. Classification (NCBI taxonomy): domain Eukaryota; kingdom Metazoa; phylum Chordata; class Mammalia; order Artiodactyla; family Delphinidae; genus Tursiops; species Tursiops truncatus. The sequence goes on from NC_047054.1 coordinate 5,022,768, forward strand.
TTCAATTTTCTAATATTTACCAAGGTTTAATTTGTGACCCAAGATATGATCTATGCTGGAGAATGTTCCATGAGTACTTGAGAAGAAAGTGTATTCTGTTGTTTTTGGATGGAGTGTCCTATAAATATCAATTAAGTCCATCTTGTTTAATGTGTCACTTAAAGCTTGTGTTTCCTTATTTATTTTCATTTAGGGTGATTGGTCCATTGGTGAAAGTGGGGTGTTAAAGTCCCCTACTATTATTGTGTTACTGTTCATTTCCCCTTTTATGGCTCTTAGCGTTGCCTTATGTATTAAGGTGCTCCTATGTTGGGTGTAAAATATTTACAACTTTTTATCTTCTTCTTGGATTGATCCCTTGATCATTATGTAATGTCCGTTTTTGTCTCTTATAATAGTCTTTATTTTAAAGTCTATTTTGTCTGATATGAGAATTGCTACTCCAACTTTCTTTTGATTTCCATTTGCATGGAATACCTTTTTCCATTCTCTCACTTTCAGTCTGTATGTGTCCCTAAATCTGAAATGGGTCTCTTGTAGACAGGCTATGTATGGGTCTTGTTTTTGTATCTATTCAGCCAGTCTTTTTCTTTGGTTGGAGCATTGAAACCATTTACATTTAAGGTAGTTACTGATATGTATGTTCCTATTACCATTTTCTTAATTGTTTTGGGTTTGTTATTGTAAGTCTTTTCCTTCTCTTGTGTTTCCTGCCTAGAGAAGTTGTTTTAGCATTTGTTGTAGAGCTGGTTTGGTGGTGCTGAATTCTCTTAGCTTTTGCTTGTCTGTAAAGGTTTTAATTTCTGCATCGAATCTAAATGAGATCCTTGCTGGGTAGAGTAATCTTGGTTGCAGGTTTTTCTCCTTCATCACTTTAAATATGTCCTGCCACTCCCTTCCAGCTTGCAGAGTTTCTGCTGAAATATCAGCTGTTAACCTTATGGGGATTCCGTTGTATGTTAATTGTTGCTCTTCCTTTGCTGCTTTTAATATTTTTTCTTTGTATTTAATTTTTGATAGTTTGATTAATATGTGTCTTGGCATGTTTCTCCTTGGATTTATCCTGTATGGGACTCTCTACACTTCATGGATTTGATTGACTATTTCCTTTCCCATATTAGGGAAGTTTTCAACTATAATCTCTTCAAATATTTTCTCAGTCCCTTTCTTTTTCTCTTCCTCTGTGGGACCCTTATAATTTGAACATTGGTGTGTTTAATGTTGTCTCAGAGGTCTCTGAGACTGTCCTCAATTCTTTTCATTCTTTTTTCTTTATTCTTCTCTGTGGTAGTTATTTCCACTATTTTATCTTCTAGGTCACTTATCCGTTCTTCTGCCTCAGTTATTCTGCTATTGATTCTTTCTAGAGAATTTTAAATTTCATTTATTGTGTTGTTAGTCATTGTTTGTTTGGTCTTTATGTCTTCTAGGTCCTTGTTAAACGCTTCTTGTATTTTCTCCTTTGTATTTCCAAGATTTTGGATCATCTTTACTATCACTACTCTGAATTCTTTTTCAGGTAGACTGCCTGTTTCCTCTTCATTTGTTTGCTCTGTGGGGTTTTTACCTTGCTCCTTCATCTGCTGTGTGTTTCTCTGTCTTCTCATTTTGCCTAACTTACTGTGTTTGGGGTCTCCATTTTGCAGGCTGCAGGTTTGTAGTTCCCGCTGTTTTTGGTGTCTTCCCCCAGTGGGGAAGATTGGTTCAATGGATTGTGTAGGCTTCCTGATTGGGGGGGGACTGGTGACTGTATTTTGGTGGATGAGGCTGGATCTTGTCTTTCTGGTGGGCAGAACTGTGTCTGGTGGTGTGTTTTGGGGTGTCTGTGACCTTATTATGATTTTAGGCAGCCTCTCTGCTGATGGGTGGGTTTGTGTGCCTGTCTTCCTAGTTGTTTGGCATAGGGTGTCCAGCACTGTAGCTTCCTGGTCGTTGAGTGGAGCTGGGTCTTAGTGTTGAGGTGGAGATATCTGGGAGAGCTTTCGCTGCTTGATATTACACGGGGCCAGGAGGTCTCTGGTGGACTAATGTCCTGAACTCGGCTCTTCCACCTCAGAGGCTCTGGCCTGACACCCGGACAGAGCACCAAGATCCTGTCAGCCACACGGTTTTCAACTATTTGGGGAATCTTCCAGGTGTTCATCAAAGAAGAAGGAAGCTGCTGTCTCTGTGAGATGCATCCCTACTTGTTCCTATGGTGTCTTTTAGTCACTGGGACAGCCTTGACTTTTACTTTTGTGTCCATGACCCATATGATAAATGCCACCTCTTTGGCATAAATTATAATTCCCCAGAGGTGAAGTCACAAAGCTCGGTCTTGCAGCTCATCAGCTTGTCCAGATGCTTATTTCTGTTCTACCGAGGAATAAGCATAAGTTGGCAGGCAGTGCTGAGCAGGGCAGAAACAGGCAGGATCCCCAAAACAAATGGTTTTGGCAGCTGCTAGAAACGTCCCCCCAAAACTCCCTCCTGGGCACAGCGAGCAAGGAGCAGCGGCTCCTCAGAGCCACCCCTGTGAGCTTTCATGGCCGTGGCTCTGCTTTTGATGAGTTACCTTTTACTCTTGGTTTCTGAAACCAGCATATTTCTCACTAAATCCACAACTGCATAAACACAATCCTACAGCCCTGTTTTCTTCATGGAGTTGGGGGTACTTGACAATCAATACCATCTATGAACCTGCCAGTCTATAGATATGACACTGAAATGAGGGAAAATTAATCAGACAAGCTTTACTTTCTTAGGAAAACTAAAATCCTTCAGTTTGTCAGGAAAGACAGACAGGAGCGGCAGAAAATCAAAGAAACATTCAATCAGTGAGTTCATTTCCTGTAAATCTTAGCTAATGTTTTGATGTTATAGAGACACATGTCTAGTAAAAGCATGTTTGATAATTTTATGCACTCAACAAGTATTTAATAACAGCATATTTTGTGCCAGGCTTACGAAGTTTGTTTTTAAAAAATTTATGTCTCGTTTATTTCCAAAAAGGTATTCGAAGTGACTTTTACCACCCATTACAATTAATCACGATCTTATGAAATCCATACAGTTAAGTTAGTCTACTGGTGGCTCCCTTTCTTTCAAAGGACTTTGTTCTCCAGGAGTGTAGTATGTGTCAAATGTTCTAGTAGGTAAGTTAAGAAAATAATCCTCCTCACAAATCAACTAATATTTGCTGAGGGCCATATTTTTTTTTAACTGATTATTTTATTATTGTATGCTAAAATACATCTGTGGACTAGAATGCATTGAGAATACACTGAGCAAAGGAAAGCATGGCCATCTAAGTTTTGCACACTAATTAAGAGTTGCAAATGTCTTAACAAACTTCAGTTATAAATTGCCTTTTTCATCTGTTTATATAAATAAAACAGCTAGAGAAGGAAATTTTTAGATTGCCTAATAAAAAGATAAGGGTTTTTTTTAAAAAGAGTTGATCCTCCTAAAATATTTAAAGCCCTGTCCTTTAAGACCTTTAAAATCTTTTGTTTTTCTGTAAAAGACTATATAGAGATAGAAAGAGCATTATTATCTCCAAGAGCCATACTTACATTGGCATCAGAAATTGAATGTTCCTTGAATTTTCTACCAGGAATATTGATATGTTTATCCTTGAAGCACTCTTTAAAATAAAAATACTATCTACGTAAAGAACTCTGAATAAATGGTACTGGTTGCTGGCTTACTGGGAAAGAACAATTGGCTATTAGGTTAAATGTCTCACTTACAGAATTAACTCTTCTCCTGGATCTGGCCTTCAACATTGTAAAATCAGACATCTAAATATCAGTACTCATAGCAGATTTGCTTCTAGAGCAGAGATCTGTTTTCAAAGCTTACAGGAACTCAAGAATATGATTATCCAAAAGAATGAAATACTCAAACATAACTATAACTAGTACATCGTCTCTTTCAAGGAAGCCATTTGGAAAAAGTCTCATCATGGTTGGAAAGTTACTCAGTGAGCAGAGAATCAGAGCAAGGGGAATTAAGGAATTACTAAATAGATACTGTCTTTTGCTGTTATATCTTTTTTTTTTTAACATCTTTATTGGAGTATAATTGCTTTACATGGTGTGTTAGTTTCTGCTGTATAACAAAGTGAATCAGCTATGTGTATACATATATCCCCATATCTCTTCCCTCTTGCGTCTCCCTCCCACCCTCCCTATTCCACCCCTCCAGGTAGTCACAAAGCACCGAGCTGATCTCCCTGTGCTATGCGGCTGCTTCCCACTAGCTATCTATTTTACATTTGGTAGTGTATATATGTCCATGCCACTCTCTCACTTTGTCCCAGCTTACCCTTCCCCGTCCGCATGTCCTCAAGTCCATTCTCTACGTCTGTGTCTTTATTCCCATCCTGCCCCTACAGCCACTATGGAGAACAGTATGGAGGTTCCTTAAAAAACTAAAAATAGAACTACCATACGACCCAGCAATCCCACTACTGGGCATATACCCTGAGAAAACCATAATTCAGAAAGAGTCATGCTATTATATCTTGATGGCTCTATCACCATAGTATTAGAAAAGGACAAAGGAATAGGAACCACTCTATTGAATAGATATAATCTAATGCATGATCACATAGGTAGTGGAAAAGACTGACAGTGTAAACAACAGTGGGAAGTTATTACCTTTCTTAGACTAGAGGGAGACAAAAGGAGAAAACTGGTTTATAGAGCCTACGGGTCAGCTGGCCAAAACTGGAACCACAATACAATACCCACGTTCCCTCTTCCTTTCATTTCCAGTCTCTTGGCAATGCCTCTCGCTGGCTGAACCAACCCACAAGACAGCTTTAGAAAAGATTCTCATTCTATTTTTTCTTTACTTCTTTGGAAGGTATTCAACTCTATTTCTATGCTTTTCGTGGTTTCTCTAGAAATTTTAACATGCATACTTATCTAAATTGAAAATCAATATCTTTACCCTTTTCCAAACAACACAATTATATTCACCACTCCCGGCTTTATGGCTATAATTTTAAGATCTTTTAAACCTCATACAACATTGCCATTACTGTTTTATACAGTAGTAATAATAATCATAACACATGCTGACTGCGTTTCAGGTATTTTTCCAAACACTCTTTTCATATCCTCCTGATAATAACCCATAAGGGAAGTAGTATTATTATCACCAATTTACAAAGGAGAAGAAAAGGGCAGACGGAGGTTAATTAATATTTGCATGATCACATCAATTAAATGACAGTCAGCTTTTCAATGCACATTGTTGGCTTCAGAGTCTAAGCTCATAATCACTCTTTAGAGCCTCTGCCTGTGAATGCTGGCTTTGATTTCCCCACATATTCCTACATTTCTTAGCTTTGTAATAGCTAACATCTCAGCCCATCTATCTGGAAACATTATTTTTTTCTGTCTACAATTTATTTAATATGGATTTATTTGATTATTTGCAATTGTCTTTATTTTTCCTTCTTTCCTAAAAAAGACTATTTTTATTGGCTACAGAGTGCTAGGTCAACATTTATCTTCATTTAGCATACTGAAGATACTATTCCATTTTGTCTAAGCTTTCATTTTTTATGTAAAGCCAGATGTCAGTCTAATTATTGCTCTATTTCAATAATCAGAATTTCTCTTCAGCTGCTTTAAGTGTTTGGCCTTTGCTTCAGGTGTTTTAAATTTCACTATTACGTGTTTTAGGTAGATTTCTTTTATTTATTTGTTTTTATATTTGTTTTCATTTATAAATCATTGAGGTTCTTGAATTAATACAATTTGGTGTCTTTCAAATTCTGGGAAGTTCTCAGCCAGTATACCCTTAGATAATACTTCTGCCTTACTCTCTCCCTCCTTTCCACTGGGAACTATTAGGTTTTTTAACTTCTCTATGTCTTTAATCTTTTCATTATACTTTCTAATTCTTTTATTATTCTGGGCCAAACTCTGGATATTTTCTTCAGCTTTTATTTGATAATTCAATTTAAAACTTAAAGTGTTTTATTTATTTATTTATTTTAATTTCCAGGCATTCTTTTGATTCTTCCCCCCTCATTCCTCTGGTTCTTTAGGATTGTTTTAAAGTTCCTTCTGCTTTTATAAAGTGCTTATAATTCCCTTGAATGGTCTCTTTGCAGGTCCTAGATTTTGCTGCTGTAATTTCTTCTGGTGTTTAGAGTGCCTTGTTTCTTTATATATTTTTGTGATTTTATTTGACTGTGAGGTGTTCAATTTGCCTTGAAACTTTATATGTGGAAGTACTTTGAAGCCTGGGATGTTTTTCTCCAGAACAGACTGGTATTTGCTTCTGTAGGTACAGTCCAGACTCCCTAAGCCAAATTTATAGCTTTAGTTCGTGTGTGTGTCACTCAGGTGGTGTGAATTCAGGCTGTCATCTTCTGAGAAGACAGGTTTATCACTACATGTTCTCAAGGGAACATTCTTTTCCCCTTGCTCAGGAGAAGTATGACAATGCAGGCATTTTCCTTGACGTCCTTTGTGGTAGAATGGAATTATCTCTAATTCTCCCTCATCCTCAGGTTATATGGCCCTTTTGGAGTCTGAGAATTATTGAGGTGCGGGAGTCTGATGACTTCTATCATAAAACTCTGCAAAGTGTGTAAAAACTTGTGTTCAAGTTCACTTGGGTCAGAAAAAGAAATAATTTCAAAGCCTCTCAGTGTTCCCACTTTCACTCCGGCCCTGGCCTTAGTACTCCTGACTTTGTCAACATACAGATACATTAAAAAGATACTTTTTCATATTTTATATAAAATTTTTAGTTGCTTTTACCAGAAGCATAAGTTTGCCAATGTATTCCACATATTTACGAAAACAGAAGCAGATCATACTTCCCTTAGATGCTAATGTCAGTTGCATTATAGCCAAAGGAACCGTAACCAATCTGTACCTCAAAGACAATTGTTTCTATTTTACGAGACACCCATTATGAACTGACTTTTAGAGTTTCTCAAATAATTCCTACTTTTGCCTTTATTTCCAAGGCATTGGAAGAACTCTTTATTCCTCCATCCTCTTCATCTCCCAGTTTGTCCATCTTAAAGAAAATCAGACACCATCCATACTCAATACATTTGGACAAAATATACAACCAAAAACAAGCATGCCCTTGGCCAATTTAAAACTATGGATGAATGTTATACTAAGGTAAAAAAAAAAAAAATGCAACCTCCACATTTAGCTTTTCTAATAGGCTTCCGTCATTTATAAGCACTAAATAGTCTGCAAATCTACCAGCTGATGGATGCTACCAATATGGAGTTTTGACAGATACTGATTTCTTCTCAAATCACATTTCTGCTAAGAATTAGATAATTCCTGTACCTATCTTTGTGTAACACAATGGGTTTATCAACTTGTACTAAGTGTTCACTCTTAATGAAAATATTTGTTGTTGTTATTTACAGATAAAATATATTGGGTTGGCCCAAAAGTTTGTTCAGTTAGTGAATACGTTGTTCAATAAATTTCTCCGCGAAATGAAAAATGTGTCTTTTATCTTTACTGAAAACCGAACGAACTTTTGTGGCCACAACCCGGTATCACGGGGCTTCATTTTCTGGCAAGTCATGCTGGTCAAGGTCGACTTTTAGGCTGAATCGAATACCACGAAATGTCATTAAATGTACATCCAGACTGGAAAACAGGAGATCAAAAATTATAAGAAAGTATAATTCACAAAAGTTCCCATGCTCTGAAGCCAATAATTGCCCTGAGGACATCTGCCTGTTGCTTGTAACTTGGAGGTTTTGAGTTTAAACACACAGAGGACTGGAGACAAAACCTAGGGCCAGCACAAGTTTGAAGTCTGATTAAGCTCCAAATAGTCATGGCTCTAAAAGGCAGCATTCAGTAAAATGATGAACTGAGAAAAAACTCTACCTGCCACACCCCTCCCCCTTGCCCACCAGGACCACTGTTTAATAGCCTACAGTATTCTAAGGATCTCAAAAGCCCTCTTCTCCATTTGCTTTCAAATGGGACCAAAGCTCAAATATTGCCTGGGTTCGAATTCTACTGTACTATTATTTAAGCAAGTTACTCAAACTTTGAACCAGTTACTTCAACTTTCTGGGCCTCAGTTAATTTTCATCTGTACAAAGAGTATGATTATAATACTGCCCGTCTTATAGGACTGTTAGATGAAGTCCATTCCCATATACGCACATTACTCAAAAGCGCGCCTGGCAATGGTATATAAGTAAGTGACAGATGTTATGCCCACTGAGGCACTGTGTTAATTAGCTAAGAGCACAGGCTACACGTTCTCATGGCCACGGTTACTTCATTGAGGGATGGACATGTGACCTAAGCTGGTGCATCTGAGTCTTTCTTTGGGTTTGCTGGGCATGAATCCATCCCTCTGCGGTGGAGGCTTCATGGATCTGAGGTTGACAAGTGGTGGAACCAATGTTTCCTGTCATTCTCTAGAAGCTGCACTGCAGCAGCAAGCATAAAGCCGATTTAAGAGATGATAAGAGAATTTTTCTTTGTTCTTATAGCTCCTGACATCCAGCTGTAAGTTTACACTCCCTTCAATCACATGAGTGATCTTAACCTGCACACAATACCTCCTTTTTACCTAAACTATTTCAGATTACTTGGCTGTCACACTAATGTTACATATGACTGTCACACTCAGCCACGGCACACAGTACTGAAATCTTTTGTGCTACGATGTGAAGAGCAGAATTTATCTTTCAGCTTTGACTTACCCAGGATAGCATTCTTTTAAACACAGGGTTAACAGCAGATGTTCTCAAACAATGTGCTAAGATAGCAATTCCTGGTTGCATCACAGTTTTCTCAGTTATCTAAATTTTAAGATGTTTTAACCATTAATAAAGTTCAGAGATAAAACTCTGGAACAGAGTCACTAGGCCTTGCATGGTTAGGATTTTTTTCTACTAGAAGGTTAGTCTATTTTAATATAGAGTTAGGACAGCAGTTAGTGTGTGACTTTTGCATGAGAGAACAGCAAGATGAGGTAACCAACAGGTGAGTATATTATATTCATGATAATTACACATGAAAATATATTATTAAAATATATAAATATCATTCAGAGACTCACACTTTGCTGATTTATTTATAAATCACAATAGATGGTAAAGTTCCCTAGAAAGGGAACAACTAGTGTAATACCTGCCATTCAGAAAAGTATGTAGAACCAAAGATGTTTCCCCCAGACATGCACGCATCTGTTTCTAAGTTACTAGTTCTATAGCATCCTCATGAATGAACATGGTGGCTATATATGATCCCAGTAACTGTACTGCCCCTGAATTCGACAGATGTTCAGTTTGGGGAGACTAAAATGATCCTTTTTTCTTTTTTCAGCTAGAATCTGCATTCATTTCAGTAGTGGCATTTCTCTTGGATGAGAAAGCTACCATGAAATAAACAAGAGTTTAGAATATTCCTGGAATAATCTCAGCTTCCCCTTGGGGTAACAACATAAATCACCATTTTTAAACTTAAAAATTGAGGCGGTTTAAGCTATGCAAAAGTAATCTCAATCAAGTTTACAATAAAAATAGTGGTAATACTTTATCATGTTTTGCTATAAAGCTACTCATAATAAATTCTCTGCTTTCTTCTTCAAGTTGATTTTGAGACCAAAGAAATCTAGGCGGTTCAGAGAGGAGGCTCAGTGTGGGAGTTTTACAAATACACACGTGAGCCCTGAGACTTGGGTAACATCGCTTTCACTCAGGCCAAAGAAAGGCATTGGGAGAGGAAGTAGTATGTGAGGGGTAAGTAAAAACTGGTAGGAGGCAGAGTTTGTCCTTTTAAATTAGAACTCTGTCCCTGACTAGCTGAGTGACTGAGTAATTATTTAAACTTACAAGTTTAAGCCTCATTCTTCACAACTATGTGGTATGTAATAGTGCCTGCACATGAGATCGTTGTGGAATTAAAGGAAAAAAACATTTTTTAAGCACTTAACCCTATGCCTAGTATATACAAAGTTCTCAATAAATGTTAGTAGAATCCAGAAGTGACCAAAATAACTTGGGAAACAATTAATAAAAGTGAAAACAGGAAGAGAAAAGAGGAAGACTGAACGATGAGAGGTACAGCTGGTTACAGAAATTCCTGTGCAGGGTTATTTTTTAATATACTTTAATGATACAAAAACATGAATGAGGAAAATTTGTAATGGAAAATCTGCTGCCTACAACATGTTGGCAATTGTCTTACTATTATTTTAAGACAATTAAGCCTAAAATCAGAGGTCTAGTGATTTTATTTACAACGTCTATACATTCTTCCTTTAGGGATATTCATCCAAATGCGCAAAGTCTTTTCTTTGCCGCCTAAAAATAATTAGGGAACACAAAGCTCACGGGAATTGCATTCTCTGATGTTCTTTTCACAACTACTAGAAAATTCCTTGGCTTGTCTCTTCCTGTATTTCTTTCACTGTGGTGTTTTCTATCAGCTATTCCTCTGGGCTAAACACACTGAGCTACAATGCTCTTCAAGGTTAATTATAAGAACCGGGTTCAATGTAAGCAATGCTTGCCTAGTTGTCTGGTGAATTCATTTTCTTTCCTGATTATACTTAGAAGTGATTCTCAGCCCTTCCTGGTGCCATGACTGGGAGTCAGCTTTGGACATTATTTTCATAAAGTCTCTTCAGATTCCACAATATATTAAAACCATGAATTGATAGAAGACGTTGTAGAGCTAATGTGATATGGTTAGCCCTTTGAATAAACACTTTAAGTTAATCTTTAAAAAAATAACCCTTAGCCCCACCTTTCCTCTAATTCTCTGCTTTGCAAAACGGGAGCCACAGCAATAATGAGTTGGAAGGGTGATTACAATTAGAAAAGAAAGGGCAAGCTACAGCTATCAGCGTGTTTTATTAAACTTCCATACACTAGAGTGAGATAGGATTTTTAAACTGTTTGTAGCTATGTTTGCCAAAAGCTAATTAACAGGATTAAGCTTCAGAGTTTCTCTTTTCCTACTAGGCAAACTAAAACAACATTAAGAAAGATACCCCATATCTAATCTGAAATGAGTCTTGTGCTACTATGTTTGTGTCTAAACTTTAGAGTGGGTTTAGAATTCATCAACAGAGTTAAATCTATGACATTCCCCTAAATGACTATTCTAGATTGATAACAAAATAATGAAATGGCAAATAACTTTACTTTGAAAGTAACAGAACTAAATACAGGACATTTCTAAAGGTTCAGATTGTCTCAAGAATAGAAATTTAAAAAATTTACTATGAGAAATAATGTCTGAATTTATGCACTATAACTGAATTTATCATCTTCATAAAAATATTTACTACGTCGATTCTGTGAAATGGTTTTTCTGCTAACAATATAGTTTTTAAAGTAGTAGATGCCAAAATATTATACAATACACTGTAAATTTTTATTCTATTTATTATGCTATAATTTTCCTGAGACTTGCTTTGTTCTTTCCATGGAACAATTTGCTGAGAAACTAATAATGAAAACAATAGGGTTTGAGAGATACCTATTGAGAGAAGGGCTGGGGAACCCAGAGGGGGCGTTTCACATTAAGATTTCCATTGTTTTAAATATTTTAGGACATTATTATCATTTAAATTACTAAAAAATGTCATCAGGGCCCCTAGCTTTGTAATAATGTAACTGCTAACTGGAAACATTTTTAGGAGTTATTCTAAGTCTCCTTAGGAGTTACTCTTATTTGGAATGAAAAAATCTTTTTTATCTTCAAAAGGTGCTATAATATTGCATTACTTGAAATGAGTGGACTTCCTAAAGTAGCTTAAATTGTGAATTTTCACTTTATTCTATCGCTAAGAAACAAAATTAACTTAGTATGTATTGGGGTTTTTTTCCTGCATTTAAAATAAATTTTTTTCTTCATTAGTTCATTTCTACTTGTTTCTTTACCATTCAATGCAATAAAATAAATAAACAAACAAACAAGTAAATAAATAAATAATTTCCGTCAGGGTTTCTCATCTTTGGCACTACTGACATTTGAACTGGATAATTCCTTGCTTGGTGGCAGAGGGAGTGTCTGTGCTGTGTATCATTGGATATTTAGTAGCATTCTGGCCTCTACCCATTAGAATAGTAGTACCCTCCCAGCTGTGACAACCCGAAATGTCTGCAGACCTTGCCAGGTGTCCCCTGGAAGGAGAGGGGCAAAGCCACACTCCACTCTTGGTTGAGAACAACTAATTTATATGTATAACTGAGGTTATAAAAAGATTGAAAAATTCCAGTGTGCCCTAATTATAAGTAACTTTAATTTACCAACATTTATGTAAAATTAAATTTTTTAAGGAGAAAAAGTAGAAAGTATCAAAGAGCAGGTATAGGAAAAATGTATTACACGTCAACATTTTCATTTTGAAATTTAACATAGTATAAAAAATACTGAATAAAGATTATCCAAATTGATATATAATTATATATGAAAATTGATATAATTTTATCGTAATTTATATTGGAATATAAAATACAATAAACTTTACATATTTAAGTTGCACAATTTGATCATTTTTGACATATATATACCTATAAAACCATCATCACAATCAAAATACTGAACATTTTAATTACACTAGAAAATTTCCTTTTTCCCCTCTGTAATCCATCTCTCTCTCCATTCCTAACCACAGGCAATCATCCCTGATCTGCTTTCTGTCACCGTAGGTTAGTTAGAATTTTCTAAAACTTTATATATATATGGAATCATACAGAATGCACTCTTTCTGCCTTACTTTTTCATGCAGAATAATGATTTTGAAATGTATCCATATTGTTGCGTACATCAATAATCATTTCTTTTTTTTTTTTTAAAAGATGTTGGGGGTAGGAGTTTATTAATTAATTAATTAATTTTTGTTGTGTTGGGTCTTTGTTTCTGTGCGAGGGCTCTCTCTAGTTGTGGCGAGCGGGGGCCACTCTTCATCGCGGTGCGCGGGCCTCTCGCTGTCGCGGCCTCTCTTGTTGCGGAGCACAGGCTCCAGACGCGCAGGCTCAGTAGTTGTGGCTCACGGGCCTAGTTGCTCCGCGGCATGTGGGATCCTCCCAGACCAGGGCTCGAACCCGTGTCCCCTGCATTAGCAGGCAGATTCTCAACCACTGCGCCACCAGGGAAGCCCCCAATAATCATTTCTTTTTATTGCTGGTGAGTATTCCTTGGTGTGGATATGCCACAATTTGTTTATCTATTCCCCCAATATAAGTATATACTTGGGTGATCTCCAGTTTGGGATTTTACAAATACAGCTACTCTGAATATTTGTACACAAATCTTTGGACTGGAGTTTTGTGTCTCTTGGATAAATACCTAAGAGTGGAATGGGTGTATCAGGGGTATGTGTTGAACTTTCTAAGAAACTGTTGGTTGTCCACTGTGATTGTACCTGTTTACATTACCTCTGGGAGTATATGGGAATTTCAGTTGCTCTACATTTTGTAGGGTCACACATACAAACACTTAACGAACTCATCACTGACAGCTCTTCACTAGAAGAAATGTTAAAGGAAGTCCTTCTTGAAGTAGAAGGGAATTATACCAGGTAGATATAGGGAATTACACAAAGGAATAAAGCGCACCGGAAACAGTAACAACGCCGTGATCATAATTATTCTGAAGTCCTTGTCAGGTAGCACCCATATCTCAATGATCTGTGAGCCTGTTTCTATGTTATTTATTTTATTTTATTTTATTTTTGGTCTGATATTAGTTTTGTGCTTTAGCAATTTTTATTAAAGGCAAGTTTTTCTATTGTAAAACAATTAAGAGGCTTACAGTGATAATATATTCCTCCAGACAGTATTTACCTTTGCTACTGTGCTGAAACAACAGAGGCTTAGTTAGAACTGCTCTGAATCACGGCTGCACTGCAGCCCCACTGAAGCTTATTCTACTCGAGTTTGATCCGGACTCAACCAAGAGCTCTGGGTATTCTCCAAGGCCCCTCTCCATTTCAGGGAGTAATTTTTGTCTTATAAGACTGGTGATAGCTCTGATATGCTTTTCAGAGGTTTCCCACCTAGCTTTTACATCTCCTGCCCCATGGAGCCCAGAATTCGGCAATATTTTCAGGGGAAAATTAACCACATGCTTGGAGTTGCCAAATTCTATCATAACCCCAGGGTTTCCTCTGTCTCCGGGCAGCAGCCTCTGGGGGATCAGAGCTGAGCTTCTGAGTCCCCAGCTCTCGCCCAGATCCATCCGCCCCAGGGTAGAAGGCGAGGCATAAATTATTTCACCTCTGAGGAGTCTGGCTCCTGATTCAAAGCCTCTGTGTGCTTTCTCGTGCCTGACCATAGGCAATTACGGAGGCTTTCCCTGACAGACCTCGAATTTGGGGCACAGCCAGTGGACAGCCAAGTCAGGACTTGGGCTCCTCTGACGGGCCATGCATTTCACGTATTTAAATACTGAGCCGCAGTGCCTTCATTCCTAAATCTCTTTATCTGAGGCCTTGCCAAGGTCTCCTTATGAAGTGGGGGGGGGCGCTATTTTTCCCCAGCCTGACTCAGCATCTACTACATTCCACCCCTGCCCTTCCGTTTCACACACCCCCCCACCCCCCCGAACTCCATGGTCCACACAATTGCAGGAGCCTTCGGGGCCCCTTCCGCTGCGGCACATGCCCGCACCTGCATTGATCCACCGACCTTCAACGGTGCCCATTCCACGGGGGAAAATGGAATCGGGGGAGTTGGTGTTTCTCTGGTTTTAGTCTCTTGCTTACACCGCCTCAGGAAGCCATGAAAGGCTTAACCCTTTCCTTTTGGGCTTGTTGCTCTAATCAGCCAGGCGATCCCTGACAGCTCTGCTTTCTCCCTCCCAGCTCAGCTGAGCTCTGGAACACCTTCAGCTCTCCTACCTCACTTCTTGTCTCTCGACTGCCATTAAACATTTTGCTTGTGTATTTTATCTGGATTTCAATTATTTTCTGCAGAAGTGCTGTTCTATTCCTATGTAATCTATCCTACCCAAAGTGTAATTTCCACCCACTGCCTTTTTTTAAAAAACACATCATTGGAGTATAATTGCTTCACAATGCTGTTAGTTTTTGTTGTACAACAAAGTGAATCAGCTATATGTATACATACATCCCCATATCCCTTCCCTCTTGTGTCTTCCTCCCACCCTCCCTCCCTATCCTACCCCTCTAGGTGGTCACAAAGCACTGAGCTGATCTCCCTGTGCTATGTGGCTGCTTCCTACTAGCTATCCATTTTACCTTTGGTAGTGTATATATGTCCATGCCACTCTCTCACTGCGTCCCAGCTTACCCCTCCGCCTCCCCGTGTCCTCAAGTCCATTCTCTGTGTCTGCGTCTTTATTCCTGCTCTGCCACAAGGTTCATCAGCACCATTTTGTTTTGAAAGTACCGTATAACACTTCTGATTCCGCTTCATTAACTGCACTTAGTTACATGGTTAAAAGTGGCTTCAAGTGTGTCTGGGGAATACATAGTCCTATGATTGAGAACATTGTCATCCTAGGTCCTGTTTGTAAGGATGAGGGGGAAACGGTTATATTAAGGCAGCTCCAGTCTCTAACACATCTTCCCCTTTTGGCCCTGGTGCCAAGCTGCTTTTTCCACCTGCCCCTCTCCACGCTCTCTTGTGCGTCTAATACTGTCTGACTTGACTGCATAAAATATGTTGAGTTTCCGTTCACAGGAGGTGCCTGAAGTCGGTGGCATGGTCAGAGACGAGGCAGGTGAGGAATTATCAACACTGGTGGGATCTGGGGCGGCTAAAGACTAAGAACATGTTCACGCTGAAGGGAAGGTATATGCCTTGCAAACTGGAAGTACATTGGACTAATGTGTGGCTTAATTCCCAACGGTTATTGTGTCCCTGAAAATGGTGTAATTTTGACGTTTTAGTTTGGCTTTTCTTTATATGTGTACACTGTTCTAAAAAAGATAAAAATTAAGTGTCATAGTACAGTCATCTTCATTTCAGATAGTTTCTTTTGATCAGTCTAACTTCATATGTACTTATTTATATGCCTTGGTTGCTGACAGAGAAGAAAATAATTAACGTTATATAAATGACTAATGCTTCTCAATGTTTATGAACAAAATATACAGAATGATTTGTAGGTTTTACAACTGTATATTTAAATGTGACTTGTATTTCTGATAATACATATACCTAATAGATTCGATGGATAAGTTGGTTAGCAAAGTCATCTTATCTATAGTACCCTTTTAATTTTAGTTAATACTCTTAAAAGATATACTATAAATAACTTCCAAATCATGTGTCTAGGAGCCTCTGTCCCAAGCGTCATTCCCTTAAAATATGTCAAATATTTGCTGACAGTTATATGTCATATGTAGGTATTATATAGGTTATTATATAGGTTGTATGTACAATAGCTCCTCTTCAATAAAGGGTGGGGTTTCTGCTCTTACATGAGAGCGCCACGCATCATGCCAGTGTTGAGTCAAGGGACAGAAAGGGCAGCATTCCCTTTTCCTAGGAATAATGTAACACAGAGGATTATCGACCAGATGTTGAAGAAGAGAAGTGGCAATAAAGGGAATACTAGAGTACCACAGAGGTAATAACTCCAGGAAGCAGCTACCAGCAGCCATCACTAGGACTGGAGAATAGAGGGAAGAGTCTGGAAACTTAGAAATCTGCAGGAGCTTAGATCTCCACGGTGGTCACCACTGGGCTGGCGCGCGGGTCTCAGAAGCTTAGGGAGGAGGCCTGTGGAGCTGGGATTAGATCTAAGAGGAGGGCGAGCCAGCCAGCAGGGGCTGATGCTCCTTAAGGAGCACCTTGAGGTTGATTCTCAAAGCGCTGGGAAATCTGCCAATTAGCCATGGCCAGGGGATGGGGCATCGCCGGGTGACTCTGACAGGACAGAGGGGAGGACGGGAATGAAGAGTCGCCATCTTCTCCAGCCTAGCACTGTCTCTCGACACCTGGCACAGCCGGAACCATCTGGCAAAAGGGAAATGTGTCTTGCAGGGAGCCAAGCAGAGCAGAGGGGGCAGGATTTGAAACGGAGAGAAAATAGCTTCGGGGCTTCCCTGGCGGTCCAATGGGTAGGGCTCCGTGCTCCCAGTGCAGGGGGCCCAGGTTCCATCCCTGGTCAGGGAGCTAGATCCCGTGTGCAGGCCGCAACTAAGACCCGGCGCAGCCTAAATAAATAATAAATAAATAAAAATAAACCTTTAAAAAGAAGATTAAGAAAAGAAAATAGCTTAATAACCAGCACAAAGATCTTACCTATGTTACTAAATGAGACACTGGACTATATACATTGTTGAATTGATGGTTCGATGTTCACTCTGTAGGATTTTATTTGGTGAAGGATACTATTAACTTACTTAAATGTCGACAAAATAAAACAAACTTGAAATCATGTCCCTAAATTTCAAGTGGAAATCTATTCTTATTATGAATAACTGAATAAAAAAAGAGAAAAGCCAAAGTAGGTTTAAACTATAATAAGAGCCGTTTGTGAACACATGTATTCTGTTTTCTGAGACAGTCTTAATTTCAAAAATGAAGCGAGAGCTTGAAATTATTTTTCTTGTAAATATATGTGTGTTCACAGGTAAGGGCACATGCTCTGTGTGTGTGTGTGTTTGTGTGTGTGAGAAGAGTTTTTCATACATATCTAGAAAATTAACATAATCTTTTTTTTTTTTTTTTTTTTGCGGTACGCGGGCCTCTCACTGTTGTGGCCTCTCCCGTTGCGGAGCACAGGCTCCAGACGCGCAGGTCCAGACGCCATGGCTCACGGGCCCAGCTGCTCCGCGGCAGGTGGGATCTTCCCGGACCGGGGCACGAACCCGTGTCCCCTGCATTGGCAGGCGGACTCTCAACCGCTGCGCCACCAGGGAAGCCCCGAAAAGTAACAGAATCTTGATTGAGAGATTGGGGTTGAGAAGCGATCACCTTACCTGAGACTCTAGCTTAAATTTTCTCTGGTCTCTGGCACAGAGTCTTAAAAAGTGAACCACAGTTTTTAGTGGAGAAAAGTGAGGATGACATCTGGCTGATGCAGGAATATATTTTGGTTACATTCCACCTCATTCCGGAAGAAAAAAAGAATGTCTGAGCAAATAATATAAATGAACTAAATATATAACTTCAGTTGTCATAGGCAACTTTTTCCTTCCAAGGGGAAGAAAGAATAAGGATAAGAAACATATGGGAAAACGGACACATGATCTGAAAGTATGCACAAGAGAAATCTCAGAATAACATGAACACATATGCTCTATGCAACTAATCAAGCAAATGACCAGCCAGAAAAGCTCAGTGTCCCCCATGAATACTCATTTACTTCTAAGAGTTCTTTCTGCAGACCCATTTACCCTCCAGCTGGCATTGAACAAGTAAAGTAAAAACTGTTAGGAACAAAGGATAAGAAGAGTAATTTTGAGTAATTACAGGGAGGCATCAGCAGTGTTAATCATTCCTCTTGAGTTCCGCTTAAAAACTATTTTGTCACAGGAAAGAAAACTTTTGTTGACTAAGTCATAGAATATATGTTAGCAATTATCATGGAAATTGTATATTATACTCACAAAATGTTTTGTTCTAATTTGTCACCCTCTGTAGAATCTGAGATTGACATTGTATACTTATTGATTTTATAAATGTATTTTTGTAAATTCTCCCATGTCCCCATTATTGGTTTCAATGATAAATATCCACTGACATTCTACGTATATTGCTACTTAACTCTCTTAAGTAATTGCTTTAACTCAAGTTTTTGCTTTGTTTTGTTTGATTTTTCTATTCCTTTTCTTTGTTTTGATGTTAGAAACATAAGAAGTCCAAACTCAGAGGTTTGCAATGCAAAACCTAGACGAGACCATTTTAATGATAATATAAACTCCTAAATGCCTATTCTACTATTTTAAAATGAAGATCAATAAGAGACTGAAAGAGGGAGACTTTGGGGGGGTTAATGGGTAGTAAAGTAACAGAGCAAACAATACACAAATGACAGAAGGACAGACAAAAATTCTCAAGATTTATGAAGAAAATGTGATAATAGTAAAACAGCAATTTAAAAAAAAACAGAGAAAACAAAACTAAGGCAGCTGACTCTGATGGTTATTGCTGCATAGTATTTTCCTTCAGATCTGAGAGCTGAAAAGGCAAAACTATTTTTCTGTTCATTATTAACTTCTGACTTGTAAAATCACATACTATATGATAATCTATTCATTGAAATTTGAGACTCTTTCTGGCTTAGTATTGATCAATTTTTATAAATGTTCTAAGAGTTACAGGGAAAACATATTTAAAAAATTATTGGCTCTAGAACTCTATGTATCCAGGGGTCACTCTTGTTAACTGTATTTTTTAGATATTCTATTTTTTGTTTACCTGTCAATAATTACTAAGAAAAATGTTTTAATTATGAGCTCTTAGGAATTTCCTCCTGTAGTACCACCAACTTTTGCCTCATCTATTTCCAAGCTGTTTTAGATGCATAATCTTTAACATTCCTATATCCTCTTAGTTAATAGAATGTATTATCATTAGATAATGAGTCTCCCTACTCCTCATGTTCTGTTTTTGTTTGTTTATTTTACCTGGCCTTAACACATTACAGTAATGTTCTTTGGTTTGGTACTTTCCTGATATGTCTTTTTACACTCTTTGTCAGTGGCTTCATTTGCAAATATTTTCTCCTATTCTAGGGTTGTATTTTGTCTTGTTTATGGTTTCCTTTGCTGTGTAAAAGCTTTTAAGTTTCATTAGGTCCCATACGTTTTTGTTTTTATTTCCATTACTCTAGGAGATGGGTCAAAAAGGATCTTGCAGTGATGTATGTCATAGACTGTTCTGCCTATGTTTTCCTCTAAGAGTTTTATAGTTTTGGGCCTTAAATTTAGGTCTTTAATCCATTTTGAGATTATTCTTGTGTATGGGGTTAGGGAGTGTTCTAATTTTATTCTTTTACATGTAGCTGTCCAGTTTTCCCAGCACCACTTATTGAGGAGACTGTCTTTTCTCCATTGTATATTCTTGCCTCCTTTATCAAAAATAAGGTGACCATATGTGCGTGGGTTTATCTCTGGGCTTTCTAACCTGTTCCATTGATCTATATTTCTGTTTTTGTGCCAGTACCATACTGTCTTGATTACTGTAGCTTTGTAGTATAGTCTGAAGTCCAGGAGCCTGATTCTTCCAGCTCCGTTTTTCTTCCTCAAGATTGCTTTGGCTATTCGGGGTCTTTTGTGATTCCATACAAATTGTGAAATCTTTTGTACCTAGTTCTGTGAATAATGCCATTGGTAGTTTGATAGCAATTGCACTGAATCTGTAGATTGCTTTGGGTAGTAGAGTCATTTTCATAATGTTGATTCTTCCAGTCCAAGAACATGGTATATCTCTCCATCTGTTTGTATCATCTTTAATTTCTTTCATCAGTGTCTCATAGTTTTCTGCATCTACGTCTTTTGTCTCCTTTGGTAGGTTTATTCCTAAGTATTTTATTCTTTTTGCTGCAATGGTAAATGGGAGTGTTTCCTTAATTTCTCTTTCAGATTTTTCAACATTAGTGTATAGGAATGCAAGAGATTTCTGTGCATTAATTTTGTATCCTGCTACTTTACCAAATTCATTGATTAGTTCTAGTAGTTTTCTGGTAGCATCTTTAGGATTTTCTATGTATAGTATCATGTCATCTGCTAACAGTAACAGCTTTACTTCTTCTTTTCCAACTTGGATTCCTTTTATTTCTTTTTCTTCTCTGATTGCTGTGGCTAAAACTTCCAAAACTATGTTGAATAATAGTTGTGAGAGTGGACAGCCTTGTCTTGTTTTTGATATTAGAGGAAATGGTTTCAGTTTTTCACCATTGACAATGATGTTGGCGGGTTTGTCATATATGGCCTTCATTATGTTGAGGTAAATTCCCTCTATGCTTACTTTCTGGAGGGTGTTTTATCGTAAATTGGTGTTGAATTTTGTCGAAAGATTTTCTACATCTATTGAGATGATCATATGGTTTTTATCCTTCAGTTTGTTGATATGATGTATCACTTTGATTGATTTGCATATATTGAAGAATCCTTGCATTCCTGGGATAAACCCCACCTGATCATGGCGTATGATCCTTTTAATGTGCTGTTGGATTCTGTTTCCTAGTATTTTGTTGAGGATTTTTGCATCTATGTTCATCAGTGATATTGTCCTGTAGTTTTTTTTTCTTTGTGACTTCTTTGTCTGGTTCTGGTATGATGATCAGGTGATGGTGGCCTCGTAGAATGAGTTTGGGAGAGTTCCTCCCTCTGCTACATTTTGGAAGAGTTTGAGAAGGATAGGTGTTAGCTCTTCTCTAAATGTCTGATAGAATTCACCTGTGAAGCCACTTGGTCCTGGACTTTTGTTTGTTGGAAGATTTTTAATCACAGCCTCAATTTCAGTGCTTGTGATTGGTCTGTTTATATTTTCTATTTCTTCCTTGTTCAGACTCAGAAGGCTGTGCTTTTCTAAAAATTTTCCATTTCTTCCAGGTTGTCCATTTTATTGGCATAGAGTTGCTTGTAGTATTCTCTCATGATCCTTTGTATTTCTGCAGTGTCAGTTGTTACTTCTCCTTTTTCATTTCTAATTCTATTGATTTGAGTCTTCTCCCTTTTTTTCTTGATGAGTCTGGCTAATGGTTTATCCATTTTGCTTATCTCCTCAAAAACCAGCTCTTAGATTTATTGATCTTTGCTATTGTTTCCCTCATTTCTTTTTCATTTTTTCCTGAGCTGATCTTTATGATTTCTTTCCTTCTGCTAACTTTGGGGTTCTTTTGTTCTTCTTTCTCTAATTGCTTTAGGTGTAAGTTTAGGTTGTTTATTTGAGATGTCTGTTATTTTCTGAGGTAGGATTTTATTGCTATAAACTTCCCTCTTAGAACTGCTTTTGCTGCAGCCCATAGGTTTGGGTGGATGTATTTTCACTGTCTTTTTTTTCTAGGTATTTTTTGATTTCCTCTTTCATGTCTTCAGTGATCTCTTGGTTATTTAGTAGTGTATTGTTTAGCCTCCATGTGTTTGTATTTTTTACAGATTTTTTCCTGTAATTGATATCTAGTCTCATAGCATTGTGTTTGGAATGGAACTTGATGGAAAGATACTTGATATGATTTCAATTTTCTTAAATTTACCAAGGCTTGATTTGTGCTCCAAGATATGATCTATCCTGGAGAACGTTCCAAGAACACTTGAGAAGAAAGTCCATTCTGTTGTTTTTGAATGGAATGTTCTATAAATATCAATTAAGTCCATCTTGTTTAATGTCTCATTTAAAGCTTGTGTTTCCCTATTTACTTTCATTTGTGACAATCTGTCCATTGGTGAAAGTGGGGTGTTAAAGTCCCCTACTATGATTGTGTAACTGTTGATTTCCCCTTTTATGGCTATTAGCATTTGCCTTATGTATTGAGGTGCTCCTATGTTGGGTGCATAAATATTTGAAATTGTTATATCTTCTTGAATTGATCCCTTGATCATTATGTAGTGTCCTTAAAGTCTATTTTGTCTGATATGAGAATTGCTACTGCAGCTTTCTTTTGATTTCCATTTGCATGGAATATCTTTTTCCATCCCCTCACTTTCAGTCTATATGTGTCCCTAGGTCTGAAGTGGGTCTCTTTTACACAGCATATATACCGGTCTTGTTTTTGTATCCATTCAGCCAGTGTATGTCTTTTGGTTTGAGCATTTAATCCATTTACATTTAAGGTAGTTATCAATATGTATGTTCCTATTACCATTTTCTTAATTGTTTTGGGTTTGTTATTGTAGGTCTTTTCCTTCTCTTGTGTTTCCTGCCTAGAGAAGTTCCTTTAGCATTTGTTATAAAGCTGGTTTGGTGGTGCTGAGTTCTCTTAGCTTTTGCTTATCTGTAAAGGTTTTAATTTCTCCATTGAATCTGAATGAGATCCTTGCTGGGTAGAGTAATCTTGGTTGTAGGTTTTTCTCTTTCATCACTTTAAATATGTCCTGCCACTCCCTTCAGGCTTGCAGAGTTTCTGCTGAAAGATCAGCTGTTAATCTTATGGGGATTCCCTTGTATGTTAATTGTTGCTTTTCCTTTGCTGCTTTTAATATTTTTTTCTTTGTATTTAATTTTTGATAGTTTGATTAATATGTGTCTTGGCACGTTTCTCCTTGGATTTATCCTGTATGGGACTCTCTGCGTTTCATGGATTTGATTGACTATTTCCTTACCCATATTAGGGAAGTTTTCAACTGTAATCATCTCTTCAAATATTTTCTCAGTCCCTTTTTCTTGTCTTCTTCTGGGACCCCTATAATTCGAATGTTGGTGCATTTAATGTTGTTCCAGAGTCTCTGAGACTGTTCTCAATTCCTTTCATTCTTTTTTCTTTATTCTGCTCTGTGGTAGTTATTTCCACTATTTTATCTTCCAGGTCACTTATCCATTCTTCTGCCTCAGTTATTCTGCTACTGATTCCTTCCAGAGAATTTTAAATTTCATTTACTGTGCTGTTCATCATTGTTTGTTTGCTCTTTAGTTCTTCTAGGTCCTTGTTAAACCTTTCTTGTATTTTCTCCATTCTATTTCCAAGATTTTGAATCACCTTTACTATCATTATTCTGAATTCTTTTTCTGGTAGACTGCCTATTTCCTCTTCATTTGTTTGCTCTGGTGGATTTTTACGTTGCTTCTTCATCTGCTGTGTTTTTCTCTGTGTTCTCATTTTGCTTAACTTACTGTGTTTGGGGTCTCCTTTTCGCAGGCTGCATGTTTGTAGTTCCCGCTGTTTTTGGTGTCTGCCCCCAGTGGCTAAGGTTGGTTCAGTGGATTGTCTAGGCCTCCTGGTGGAGGGGACTGGTGCCTGTGTTCTGGTGGATGAGGCTGGATCTTGTCTTTCTGGTGGGCAGGACCATGTCTGGTAGTTTGTTTTGGGGTGTCTATGACCTTATTATGATTTTAGGCAGCCTCTCTGCTAATGGGTGGGGTTTTGTTCCTGTCTTGCTAGTGCTGTTGCATAGGGTGTCCAGCACTGTACCTTGCTGGTTGTTGAGTGGAGCTGGGTCTTAGCATTGAGATGGAGATCTCTGGGAGTGCCTTCGCCGTTTGATATTATGTGGAACCGGGAGGTCTCTGGTGGACCAGTGTCCTGAACTCGGCTCTCCCATCTCAGAGCCACAGGCCTGACACATGGCCAGAGCACAAAGACCCTTTTGGGAAGTCTGAGGTCTTCTGCCAGCGTTCAGTAGGTGTTCTCTAGGAGTTGTTCCACATGTAGATGTATTCTCAATGGATTTGTGGGGAGGAAGGTGATCTCCACATCTTAGTCCTCTGCCATCTTGAAGGTGTCTCCTCTACTCTTTATTTTTCTTCCATATTCTATTCTAACACGCTGTCAAGCATATTAATACTAATGTGAAAAAGCACTTTTTTTCCATATTTCCTTTGAAACCAGTTTCCCTTATCTCACCAAAAAGTACTATCTTATTCACACTTGGATCAGATGGAGAACAGCAGCCACCCAGATATGCTGGGAAGGAGCTGACCTCAAAGGTGGAAGAGGCAGGACCAGAAACACATTCTTTCACTGACAGAGGAGTGAGCAATAATGATGTCTCCTAATATATATTTTAAAATAATATTCCTTATATATTTTTTATCAGAATCATTTATTTATTATAGTATATTGGGAAAATACACAAAAGCCCAAGGAAAAAAATAGTCCCCTGTAATCTCATCAAAGTTATAAGCATTATTAAAAGTTAGTATATATATCTTCTAGGAAATTTGTCTGCTTCTAATATATCCGTAAATTTGATTTTAAAACTTAGGTTATACTGTAGACATACTTTTATAATTTGATTTAATAATTAATGTACTGTGAAAACATTTAAATATCATTGAATATTCTCCTCTGAAATTATATAAATTTATAGCTGCATAGTATTCCATTATGTATATAAGCAAAAATTAATTTCATAATTTAAAAAAATGTTCATAATGGACATTTGAGATGTTTCTAATATTTGGCCATTATACGTCACCAATAAAACCATCCTTTTTACATAAATTAGTTTGCATATTTTTAGTTGTATATTGGGCATGTATTCCTAAATATTGCAGAGCTGCATGCTGGGTGAATTTTTTTACCTCTTTTTCAATGAATTTTTACATATGTGTGTGTCCTTGTGAAACCAACACATATTTCCAGTTGGGTCAGAAAAACATATCAGTTTAAAGTTTCTTTGTGCCTTTTTTTTTCCTCTGCATTGTCCCCAACCTTTGTACTTTTCTGCTCAAATTCCACAATTTTGATACCCAAATTTGTAAATAATTACTATGGTTACTGTTTGTATAGCAACTGCACTTTAAAGTTACCTCTTCCCTAGAGAAAAAAAAAAATTGTATGGTTTATCACAATGTTACCTCTCTACTGGTGATAGCTTAAGAATGTGTCCAAATTTTGGGGGGATAGGTTTTGTTAGAATCAATCCTCTAGGGCTGAGTCCTTTCAGATGGAAAAAAAAGGACTGAAAATTCTGGAAATGCTTCCTAAAACATCAAGTAAAGTGATTTGCTGGCAACTAAATTTGTGAATGTGAAAATATTAACAACTTTCATCCTTCCTAACAAAACTATTACAGTTTTGCATACCATTTAAAATTATTTGTGGCTAATATTCTGTCATTTTTACAACTGCTGAAAGAATAAATCAAAGAAAAAGAAACACAAGAAAAGAGGCAGCAGCAAGGCCAACACTTGAAAGTGCAGAACGAAGTCACTGCCAAAAATTCAACACAATTATCTCCACGAGGCAGTGTTAATTCTCGTCCTTCAAGTATATTAAGTTCTGAAGAGCAACATGAATGGCCATGGAAACAAAATTCTATTTGACTCTATAGTTGAGGAGTAGCTGCATAAAAAAACTAAAAGCCCAGTACATTTTTTAGAGCCCAAGGAAGTGATATTATGAGAGCAAATCACATATACATATGTTCATGTGTATAAAAATTCCAAAGAATACTCGGTCTTGCAAAAGCTCATCTAAATGACAATTCACAAAAAGAGAAGCCCAAGAATACTTGATGAGTAACGATTTTAAAAGGTAAAATGAGATGAGAACATCTGAAAAAGGGAAATCAGAGGTCTAAAGAAGTTACCTATCAAATTTAATCAAGATTCTTAGTCTCTTGGTTTATTCCATTTGCATAAGAAAAGAAATGGAAAAATAGTGCCTTGGGTCTCTGTAACGTGTACCCAGCACCTTTTTCCCAGATTGTTTTGTTTGCCACTGTGAGCAGGAAGCTGTCCTTGACTTTCTTTACTGCGTCAGAGCTGATGTCTATGGGAGTTAGAGGTTGAAGACAATGTCTCCGCACATGAGACTGTAAACACAGAAACAATTGAGTTGCTGTTTGAATGAAGTTTAGCTTCCTGAACCCCAAAAGAAAAGTCACTCTCTTTCTGAAACCTCAGCCACTTTGGAGATTTGATGTGATGGAGTCACAGTGAAATGAATCTCGCCAAAGTCATTTTGGAAACTGGCTATCAGTTCCTTCATTTCCACACAAAAACACTTTTTGTACCTTTTCATTCAAAAAGCGGACTTGGTGCTACAAGCTTCCAGTAAACAGTCTACTTGTTTTATTTTTCAAGATAGCATTAAGTGTAAGTTTGGCAATATATTTCAAATGTGTCTACAAAAAGCAGGGCTTTTAAGAGAAGTGTCCTGGAATCCTCTGGAAACCTCAGGAAACACTAGAGTTGTTTCTTTTATTTGTTTGTCAAGTTGTAAAGTCAAGTCTGGACGTTTTGCCATTGGCTTTAGTGCCACCAGTGGTAGAAAGAGGTATTTGGGGCTCTTTCTTTCAGAGGTGTGTTTAACACTCTCCAGAGGACAGCCTGCCACGGGAAGTGCTCAGTTAATCACCAGGGATGGGAAAGACTTTAGTGACAAGAGCTAATCGCATACTTGTCAGAAGCTAGAAGAGTAGCTGCAATGTCATTTCCCACAAAACTCCAACAGTCACTCACTTGGGCTTTGTATTATCATCCTTAGTCTTTATTTCATGATATCTTACCATGAATATGCTGACACTCCTGCAGGGAGACCAGAAGGCAGAAAGTTATAGGAAAATTGAAATACATTTAGAGACATATTGGTGGAAGGTTACTAATACAACCGTTATTGCTTTACTCAGGTGATTCTTGGAATATGTGCGGAATTCTTGTGGCTAAACAGAAAGGCCAAGGAGAAAATACTGTTGAGCGTTTGAATCTTTAATTTTGCCTAGATATTCTAGCTCTGATTACATACTATCTAGGTACTCATTGCAGTAGTTAATTTTTAATCTAAATTTTGGAGACACTGAATGGATAAACCAATTATTTCTCTGTTAGAAAAAGCAAGCATTATACTTAAACTTTGGAGAAATATTGGAGAAATCAATCCAAATCTATTTCTGAATCTCATGAAGAAACTACAGAGCCTTATGCTC
Source organism: Tursiops truncatus (assembly GCF_011762595.2). Lineage (NCBI taxonomy): Eukaryota > Metazoa > Chordata > Mammalia > Artiodactyla > Delphinidae > Tursiops > Tursiops truncatus. Next base: position 5,050,242 of record NC_047054.1, read on the forward strand.
AGGTATCATATTTCAAACAATCTTATTTGAAGTATAATAAACAAATGCCCTTATTATTTTACAAGGGGTATACATAATTCAGTGTTCATTAAGTCGTTTCATTTATTTCGTAGGATTTAAGTAAAAAGAAATAGCATTGGACAGGAGAGGACAGTCCTTGTCCTTGTATTTAGGTCAGTGAAATGTGACACTTGTTAAATTATTTTCAGAAAGTTAAATAAACCAGTTCAGTGAAGCGTGCTTTTTTGTCTACAGGAAATTGGAGAAACACATACTTCAGACTAATGTATAATGACAACGTTAACTGCAATTAGCACCCTAAACATATTATTGTCCAAACAACAAAAGTGGTAACTGTTGACCTTAAACAGAGCATTTGTTTGCTTTCCTGTCCTCTTTTTTTGAGAATGTCAATTAATGTAACATAAATGCTGGAAACAATAAAAGTAGAAAGCCCTTTACTCTGGTATTCAAATTCAAATACAATTTTTGCCAAGTATAAGCACAATGCTGGAATGTAATTAAGACACACATATAAAAGTTCCCTAATCACATAATTGGCCTCCTCTTTTAAAATTTCCATTTAATAATAATGATTTTCTAATAAGATTACCAGTAAGAATATTATTACCCCCACCATATATTGGGTAGAAAGCAACTGCTTGAAGATTTCACCTTAATACAACATGTAACCCATGTTTAAGCAGCCATGAAACAGGCTGACAGTTTTAGCAACACTGCTTTATTGGGGTAGGTGTGGTATGACAAGAAAATACCATACACAATAGCACAGAAAATAGAAGGGTATTTATTTTAGAAGGAATTCTCACTTGTGGTGGGTGACAGGCATAAGCATATGACCAACTTCCAGAATAAAACAAAAGAAAATATGGTGACCCAGAATGAAAAGAATTTTCTTTCATTTTCCCTTGGTTGAGGAAATGGCTGTGCCAGTGCAAAAACTGCAGAGCAATCAACGAAGCTCTACTTATAGCTGAAGACATGCCAGATAGGGCAACCCATGGGTCTTGAACGGGGGCAGAAAATGCAAACAATCTAGGCCTTGGAAACGTGTCTTGTTGTTCGATTCTGTCTGCTTCTGTTGTTCTGGCTCCATCCTTGGGACCATCTGTACGATTTTGATTTGATGTTCATTCTCTCTACTCTAGAAATTTAATCATCTGTCTCAGAGTTTTATTCTTTTTGGCCTTTTATTTTTATGCCGGATGATTTTTTTCTCTGGTTTATCCTACCACAATCTGTTTCTTTAAGTTTTCTCTAGTCACATGTTCACTCTTTAATGCACTCCAACATGGATCTTGATTGTCTTGTGTTTTTTTCCTTCTTGATTGTTTTTGTATTTTGACCACTGTCTCTGCCTTCCTTCCAGGCTGTTCTCAAATTGATACTTTGCTTCTCTATTTTAGAACATATGTATCCTTGTATCTTCTTTAAAGGACAACACTCAAATGTTTTCTAATACATTCTCCTAATTTTTAAGCCAAAATATGATCACAGATTAGCTTTTTTGATACCAAGCATTCATTCATCTGTGAAAGACATCAGCTAAGAGGTATGGGTCCTCTGGAGGAGACCTTCCATGTGTTTTATGCAATGCAGTAACTGAAAGAACATATCCAGTGAGCTCTCTGCTGTTACAGCTTTACAGTTTCTGTCTCTGTGTATCACACTGATTGTTAACTACACATCCAAAGGTGGCACGTGTTTCCACCCATCTCTTTCTTTTCCCATCTATGCTGTACTGAAATTTAACTCTAAATGGGTTTAGAAATATACATATATATATTTCTTTTTTGACAAAGGATGAGACATCAATTTTATGCTGTTCTTGTTCATATAAAAGGCAGCTGCCTGCCTTTTTGGCAAGCACTCCCCCTGGTTCATAGAAGTAGTAGCATACAAAGAGTGAGTCCATGATTGTCACATCTTCTTGGAGGATCTCAGTAATGTTCTATTTGAGACGGTAGAGATTTGAGTGGTTATTCCAAAACTGTTGCTTTAAATACATTCATCTCTGTTGAATCCAGTCAATGAAGAGTCAAACGTGAAGTTTCTTTTTTACTAGTATTTCCAGTTTTTATCCTTTTGTGAATTTTCATACACATCTCATTGGAACACTGGAAACAAAAGACCAGGTATTTCTAATCTGCTACTGTATTTACCAGACAGAGAGTTTTCAGTAATTTTGTCAAAATGATTGTTCCACATTTTTACTCGTGGTCTTCAAGACTGTGCCTTCCCAATTTGTCAACCCATATACTTATGCATGTGTTGAAAATGTGATTTGTTAAAGTGACCAAAGGTCTGTATTATTTGCTAAAGGGTCCAAATATTATTGTGTTAGACACATGTCTCCTAGCAAAAGCCACTGTTTTTTGGATTGTATTCACCAGTTTCAATTAGGGTGAAGGTAAAAAATAAGTGGCGATTCAAGACAAAACCAATTTACTGCATGTACTCCATGAAGGCAAATGAATGTGTAGAGTTTCCTGGGATAAACAAACCCTCCAGAATAAGGACATATAGATTGCCTGTTTGAGACTCCCAGTGGAGTCATACATTTAGGGAAGATACTGATTCACTGGAGTCATCACCTGATAAAACTGGAGAGTTAAGCTTCAAAATACAAATGCTAGGTGTTTTAGTTTCCTTTTGCTGCTGTAACAAATTACTACAAAACTAATGGCTTCGAGCAATGCAAATATATTGTCTTATAGTTCTGGAGATCAGAAGTCTGAATGGGTTTCGTTAGGCTAAAATAAAGTTGTCGACAGGGCCCATTCTGGATGTTCTTAGGGAGAATCTGTTTTTCTGCCTTTCCAGCATCTCAAGGCTGCCGCAGTGCTAGGCTCGTAGCTCTGCATCCCTCCAACACCTGCCTCCACTGTTCTGCACCCTTCTTTCCCTCATCATCACATCACCTTCTCTGACTCTGACCCTCCTGTCTACCTCTTATTACAAGACTCTTGTGATTATATTGGGCCCATCTAGAGAATCCAAGATAATCCCGATTTCAAGATCCTCAGTCACATCTACAAAGTCCCTTTTGTCATGTAAGGTAACACATCCACAGCTTCTAGAGATTAGGATGGGATGTGGACATCTTCTGAGGGACTATTATTCATCCTACCATGCTAGGGAAATTAGACAACCCTTGAGGAAACAGGAAGAACAACTCCATGATAATATTAAAGTTTCAAAAGTTCCAGAAATATCCTTATTACTTTGTACATTGGGCTGACCACCGATACCTGTAGGCATTGTATACTAACACTGATATCCATGAGGGTGTGTGTGTGTGTGTTTGTGTGTGTGTGTGTGTGTGTGTGTGTGTGTGTGTGTGTGTGTGTGAAAGAGAGAGAGAACATACGTGGTGGAAATAACTGACTAACGGGTAATCTTTATATAAGCATTCATACTTCGTTGGAATCAATAAATATTTCAGTCACTAAAAGATGTAGGGTAGATTTATATCAACTCTCTCTTTTTCTAAAAATTAGAACTATTCTTTTACCGTTTGCAAGACAACTTCCACAGATCCTTCTAGGTTACTTTGGAGACATGATAATTATAAAAGGAGACTTGCCATCACAAAATTATCAGAGATCTTTACTGTTCATCACATTCTTTAGAGAGAGAATCTGAATTCAGCTACCATCTGGTAAGTTAGTGGCAGAACAGAACAGGAATCAAACTTCTAGTTTCAAATTTAGTGTTTCATTAAAAAAACAGGACTGATTTACCCCTAGGCCAGATCTAAACTATATTTAGTATCTTTGCCTGGATTTGGTATCAGGGTGATGGTGGCCTCATAGAATAAGTTTGAGAGCATTCCTTCCTCTGTAATATTTTTTTTGGAAGAGTTTGAGAAGGATGGGTGTTAGCTCTTCTCTAAATGTTTGATAAAATTCACCTGTGAAGCCCTCTGGTACTGAACTTTTGTTTGTTGGAAGATTTTTTTTTTTTGCAGTACGCGGGCCTCTCACTGTTGTGGCCTCTCCTGTTGTGGAGCACAGGCTCCGGACGCGCAGGCTCAGCGGCCATGGCTCACGGGCCCAGACGCTGCGTGGCATGTGGGATTTTCCCGGGCCGGGGCACGAACCTGTGTCCCCTGCATCGGCAGGCGGACTCTCAACCACTGCACCACCAGGGAAGCCCTGTTGGAAGATTTTTAATCACAGTTTCAATTTCATTACTTGTGATTGGTCTGCTCATACTTTCTATTTCTTCCTGGTTCAGTCTTAGAAGGTTATATACCTTTCTAAGGATTTGTCCATTTCTTCCAGGTTGTCCATTTTATTGGCATAGAGTTGCTTGTAGTAGTCTCTTAGGATGCTTTGTATTTCTGCAGTGTCCGTTGTAACTTCTCCTTTTTCATTTCTAATTTTATTTATTTGAGTCCTCTCCCTCTTTTTCTTGATGAGTCTGGCTAAAGGTTTATAAATTTTGTTTATCTTCTCAAAGAACCAGCTTTTGGTTTTGTTGATCTTTGTTATTGTTTTCTTTGTTTCTATTTCATTTGTGCTCTGATCTTTATGATTTCTTTCCTTCTACTAACTTTGGGTTTTGTTTGTTCTTCTTTCTCTCATTCCTTTACGTGTAAAGTTAGACTCTTTATTTGATATTTTTCTTGTTTCTTAAGGTAGAATTGTATTGCTATTAGCTTCCCTCTTAGAATTTCTTTTGCTGCATCCCATGGGTTTTGGATAGTCGTGTTTTCATTGTTATTTGTCTCTAGGTATTTTTTGATTTCCTCTTTGATTTCTTCAGTGATCTCTTGGTTATTTAGTAACATATTGTTTAGCCTCCAAGTATTTGTGATTTTTACATTTTTTCCCTGTAATTTATTCCCGATCTCACACTGTTGTGGTCGGAAAAGATGCTTGATATGATTTCAATTTTCTTAAATTTACTGAGGCTTGATTTGTGACCCAAGAGGTGATCTATCCTGGAGAATGTTCCATGTGCACTTGAGAAGAAAGTATAACCTGCTGTTTTCAGATGGACTGCCCTATAAATATTGTTTAAACTTTTCTGGTCTATGGACAAACATCAGTGATAACTGTGATTAAAAATCCTCCAACAAACAAAAGCCCAGGACCAGATGGCTTCACAGGATAATTCTAACAAACATTTAGAGAAGAGCTCACACCTATCCTTCTCAAACTCTTCCAAAATATAGCAGAGGGATGAACACTCCCAAACTCATTATACGAGGTCGCCATCACCCTGATACCAAAACCAGACAAAAATGTTACAAAAAAAGAAAACTACAGGCCAATATCATTGATGAACATAGATGCAAAAATCCTCAACAAAATACTAGCAAACAGAATCCAACAGCACATTAAAAGGATCATACGCCATGATCAGGTGGGGTTTATTCCAGGAATGCAAGGATTCTTCAATATACGCAAATCAATCAATGTGATACACCATATTAACAAATTGAAGGAGAAACACCATATGATCATCTCAATAGATGCAGAGAAGGCTTCTGACAAACTTCAACACCCATTTATGATAAAAACCCTCCAGAAAGTAGGTACAGAGGGAACTTACCTCAACATAATAAACGCCGTATATGACAAATCCACTGCCAACATCATTCTCAATTGTTGAAAACTGAAACCATTTCCTATAAGATCAGGAACAAGACAAGGTTGCCCACTCTCACCGCTATTATTCGCCATAGTTTTGGAAGTTTTAGCCACAGCAATCAGAGAAGAGAAAGAAATAAAAGAATACAAATTGGAAAAGAAGAAGTAAAACTGTCACTGTTTGCAGATGACACGATATTATACATAGAGAATCCTAAAGATGCCACCAGAAAACTACTAGTGCTAATCAATGAATATGGTAAAGTTGCAGGATACAAAATTAATGCACAGAACTCTCTTTCATTCCTATACACTAACAACAAAAGGTCAGAAAGAGAAATTAAGGAAACAATCCCATTCACCACTGTAACAAAAAGAATAAAACACCTAGGAATAAACCTACCAAGGGAGGTAAAAGACCGGTACTCAGAAAACTATAAGACATTGATGAAAGAAATCAAAGATGACACAAACAGATGGAGAGATATACCATATTCTTGAATTGGAAGAATCAATATTGCGAAAATGACTATACTACCCAAAGCAATCTACAGATTCAATGCAATTCCTATCAAATTACCAATGGCATTTTTTACAGAACTAGAACAAAAAATCTTAAAATTCGTATGAAGACACAAAAGACCCTGAATAGCCAAAGCAATCTTGAGAAAGAAAAACGGAGCTGAAGGAATTAGACTCCCTGACTTCAGACAATACTACAAAGCCACAGTAATCAAGATGGTACTGGCATCAAAAATAGAAATGTAGATCAATGGAACAAATAGAAAGCCTAGAGGTAAACCCACACACCTATCGTCAACTAATGTATGACAAAGGAGGCAAGGATATACAATGGAGAAAAGACAGTCTCTTCAATAAGTGGTGCTGGGAAAACTGGACAGCTACATGTAAAAGAATGAAATTAGAACACTCCCTAACACCATACACAAAAATAAACTCAAAATGGATTAGAGACCTAAATATAAGACCAGACACTATAAAACTCTTAGAGGAAAACATAGGAAGAACACTCTTTGACATAAATCACAGCAAGATCTTTTTGACCCACCTCCCAGAGTAATGGAAATAAAAAAAAAAAAAAAAATAAGACCTAATGAAATTTAAAAGCTTTTGCACAGCAAACTATAAACAAGATGAAAAGACAACCCTCAGAATGGGAGAAAATATTTGCAAACAAATCAATGGACAAAGGATTAAACTCCAAAATATATAAACAGCTCATGCAGCTCAATATTAAAAAAACAAAAAACCCAGTCAAAAAATGGGCAGTAGACGTAAATAGACATTTCTCCAAAGAAGACATACAGATGGCAAAGAGGCACATGAAAAGTTGCTCAGCATTACTAATTATTAGAGAAATGCAAATTAAAACTACAATGAGGTATCACCTTACACCAGTTAGAATGGGCATCATCAGAAAATCTACAAACAAATGCTGGAGAGGGTTTGGAGAAAAGGGCACCCTCTTGCACTGTTGGTGGGAATGTAAATTGATACAGCCACTATGGAAAACCCTTGGAGGTTCCTTAAAAAACTAAAACTAGGGCTTCCCTGGTGGCACAGTGGTTGAGAGTCCGCCTGCCGATGCAGGGGACATGGGCTTGTGCCCGGGTCCAGGAAGATCCCACATGCCGCAGAGCGGCTGGACCCGTGAGCCATGGCTGCTAAGCCTGTGCATCTGGAGCCTGTGCTCTGCAACGGGAGAGGCCACAACCGTGAGAGGCCCACGTACCACAAAACAAAAAAACTAAAACTAGAATCACCATATGACCCAGCAATCCCACTACTGGGTATATACCCAGAGAAAACCATAATTCAAAAAGACACATGCACCCCAGTGTTCATTGCAGCACTATTTACAATAGCCAGGTCATGGAAGCAACCTAAGTGTCCATCGACAGACGAATGGATAAAGAAGATGTGGTACATATATACAATGGAATAATGGTCAGCCATAAAAAGGAATGAAATTGGGTCATTTGTAGAGACATGGATGGACCTAGAGACTGTCATACAGAGTGAAGTAAGTCAGAAAGAGAAAAACAATTATCATATATCAACGCATATATGTGGAATCTAGAAAAATGGTACAGAAGAACTAGTTTGCAAGGCAGAAATACAGACACAGATGTAGAGAACAAACGTATGGACACCAAGGGGGGAAAACCTGTGTGGGGATGGTGGTGGGATGAATTGGGAGATTGGGATTGACATGTATACACTAATATGTGTAAAATAGATAACTCATAAAAACCTGCAATATTAAAAAACATTAAATAAATTTTTTTAAAAAGTTAAAAAAAACCAACTATATTTAGCTGCAAACATCTAACAGATGCCAAAATGTATAATCTTATTTGACCATTTGGTTTGCAGTATGTGTTGACAGATTTAATTAAAAGTGAGTTATGTCCTTGAGAACTCTATCTAGCTAAGTTTAAGTACTAGCAATATAAATTACACTATAAAGTTACAGTTATACCTCAAGATTATAAAAAGTAATAACCTTGTTGAGGGTAAAGAAAACAGAAATAACCACTATTGCTACTAATAGGGACAGACAGATCCATCTATTTTAAATAGAGGAGATGCCAGTAAAGTTATATGAATCACAGAATCAGAAGGGCAGAGATTGTTACTTCATGTTATTAATAAATAGATATTCAGATATGTTGGGGCACTATCATTTAAGGAAGATATTCAAGATTTCAAATGTTTGAAGAACTTTCACAGATTATAATGTTAAAACCTCATCTTATTTTGTTGCATTATTAGACATGGTAAGCATAGAAAGTACATAGAAAGATACATACAAAAACCTTAGTCTTTACCTCTTGGGTGTAGCAATAGAGAATCTTTTTCCTTTGTATTATTCAGAATTTTCATAATTTTATGCATTAATATTTTTATACTGAGAAAATTAAAATTGATGGTTAGGGCTTCCCTGGTGACACAGTGGTTGAGAGTCCACCTGCCAATGCAGGGGACACGGGTTCTTGCCCCGGTCTGGGAGGATCCCACACGCCGCGGAGCGGCTGGGCCCGTGAGCCATGGCCGCTGAGCCTGTGCGGGAGAGGCCACAACAGTGAGAGGCCCGCGTACCGCAAAAAAAAAAAAAAAAGTTAAAGTAGCTTGTAAGGAGTTAACTAGGTGTTACAAAACACCAGGTGTTACAAAACACTTTTTAAAAATAACTATGTGATTATTATTAAATTTATTTATATTATTCATTTATTTTTGGCTGCACTGGGTCTTCATTGCTGCACGCAGACTTTCTCTAGTTGCAGTGAGCGGGGGTTACTCTTCGTTGCTGTGCACGGGCTTCTCATTGCGGTGGCTTGTCTTATTGCAGAGCATGGGCTCTTGGCACACGGGCTTCAGTAGCTGTGGCACGTGGGCTCAGTAGTTGTGGCTTGTGGGCTCTAGAGCACAGGCTCAGTAATTGTGGTGCACGGGCTCAGTCGTTCTGTGGCATGTGGGATCTTCCCAGACCAGGGCTCGAACCCATGTCCCCTGCATTGGCAGGCGGATTCTTTACCACTGTGCCACCAGGGAAGCCCCCTATGTTATTTTGAATTTGAAAAGATACATGCACCCCAATGTTCATAGACGCATTATTTACAATTGCCAAGATATAGAAGCAACTTAAGTGTTCTTATCTAGATGACTGGATAAAGAAGATATGGTATATATATATATATATATATATATATATATATATATATACATACAATGGAATACTTACTACTCAGCCATAAAAAGGAACAAAATTTTGCCATTTGCAGCAACCTGGATGGATTTCGAGGGATTATGCTAAGTGAAATAAGTCAGACAGAGAATGACAAATTCTACATGATATCACTTATATGTGGAATCTAAAAAATACAACAAATTAGTGAATATAACAAAAATGGAAGCAGACTCACAGATACAGAGAATAAGCTAGTGGTTACCAGTGGGTGGGGAGGGGCAATATAGGGGTGGGAGAGTGGGAGGTACAAACTATTGGGTGTAAGATAGGCTACAAGGATGTATTGTACAGTACAAGGAATAGAGCTACTATTTTGTAATAACTGTAGAGTGTAACCTTTAAAAATTGTATAAAACTTTAAAAATTAAAAAAAAGAACAGAAAACCCTACATGTAAAGCCCCTAATATTGGGTATTGTAATACTAATTATATATAGCTTGTAGATCAAGACGATTAGGTGTTTGTATTTAATATATAAGCTCTGATAACCAGAATTTAGAGTCTACAGGACTGAAGATAAAGAGAAAGGCTGAAATAAGGCAAACACACATGTGAACTACTAAGGTTATTCCTGAAACCTTAGCAACATGCAATGGTAATTTATTTTAGAGCACATGGCATAGATATAGAGTAGATTATAAACAAACAAATACACACGTATCATGTGTACAGTTGGTAAACTACAAAGTATACTGTTTATTTTATAATGTGAGTTTCACTTTCAGAGGAAAGTGTTGCTTATATCAACACCAAATTTCAAACAAGGACCTCAGGCCTTTAGGTATTGCTAATGACGAGCAGCTACACCACTACTGCAGTCAAAGCTGAAAGAAAGTAGACCATGTAGACACCTCATCCCCAAATGAGGAGCATCCCAATACATAGTTTACTTTGCATGTTCTATCCCCCAAACTGAAAAATGGATGAAAAAAAAGCATGATTTAAAATTAAGTAATACATTTTGCCGTTGCCATTGTTTTGGTGCAACCCTTGCCAATCAGCCACATGAAAAGAATCAAATAAAGAATTCTTTAATTCCCAAATAATATTCATAGGAGACATGCATTAACTTTATCAAATACCTGAGTCCTCCATTTCTCCTACTGCATCCAAATTTCATCTATCTCCTCACCTTTTCCTTTGCTATTGTTGAACTGAAAGATTTATGGCAGTAGCAACTGACTGAAACAAAACTGGCATTAATAAACTTACTGTAAATCTACTCTTTGTCCTTCACGAGAGATTTTGTTAAAAAAAAAATAAGTAAGCATCACCTTTTAATGATTTTAGAAGAGCTGGACTATATTTTCAATTTAATCCCTCAAAATCAGAGAACATTTTTCTAGTTTATTGAGGGATGGTTTTACTTTCCTATTATTTTTTGGTCAGTCTTCGAACTTTCACTAAACTATCACCTATTCTAACCTCTATAATGGCTTTTCCTCTTTTATTTACATTAAAAAAGTTAACCTTTATCAGAATTTACCCAGTGGATAGCAACAGTGGATTTCTAAATGTTTAGATAATCCACTCCAGGTTTCATTTGCAAACAATGAAAAGCCACTTCAACTAAGTAGTTCTGTCAGACATAGACAATGACTGTCCTCTTATAAACTAAACAAAAAATGTTTATTATGATGCATGTCTGTCACTCCACATTTATTCTTCAAACTCATTTAAATTATTTACATTTTTCTAAGACTGTTTTGAACAGACCAAGAATGTGAATATTGCTTGGTATTTTAAGTGTTTTTACATTTCACAAGGCACAGACCCTTTTACAATGGGTCAGGAATGGAATGGTAACCTGGAATGGAGCCAGGGGCAGTGCCGAGACGGCCAAGTCTGGGGAAGGGGATTTGAAGCCAAAACATGGATTAACAGCGGTGCTGCCTCTTGCATCCATTACTCCACAACAAGAAGCAGTGAAAATCCTAAGGGGGCAAAAAAAGTCTGGGATAGGGTACAGATCACAGACTGTACAGAGAGGTGTCAGGAGTGTACAACTGCCCGTATGTTTTTCGAAAGCCAAAAATATAGTTTATTTGTTGCCTATGACAAATGGTCCTCAGCACCAGTATGGGGTATGGCAGTACCAAAATGTTGTGTGACGTATATTAATGTTACTTCATTTAAACAGGATAGGAGTTTATGTGGTTTTAATATCATGATTGAATTGATCACGTATTGTTGATTGAAATGTAGAAATTTTCTGTTAAGAAATCCCCCCCCCAAAAGAAATGTCAAATATATTGGTAACCAGGGAATTCTTCAGAATGAAAACAAGCGGAGGAGAGGGAGAGAAAATAATCAAGTAATTCAAGGATTTTAAACTAGATTTCTCAGTACTTCTTGGAGGCCTATAGCTGGGTTCTAGATCACAAAGTAGTGTAAGCAGAATGATACCTTCCTCTCTAAAATATGTCCATGCCCCAATCCCAGGAAGCTGTGAATACGTTATATTCCATTGCAAAAGGGACTTTGCAGTTGTGATTAAGGGTGTGGATCTGGCAATGTCGAGATTCCTTTAGATTATTCAAGCGAGGAATTCCTGCAAGGACCAGAAAGAGGACCACAGGAAATGAAGGCATCCCCAGGTGACAGGAAACAGAGACTTCAGTCCTATCATCTCATGGGACTGAGTACTGCCAACACCTGAATGAGTATAGGTCCCTGCAGGGTCTATAGAAAAGAACACAGCTCTGCTCACATCTTGGTTTTAGTCCAGTGAGATCTGTACTGGATTTCTACCCCCAGAGCTGTAAAATAATAAATTTGTATTGCTTTAAGTCACTAAATTTGTGGTAATTTGTTTTGGAAGGAATAGAAGACCAATACACAAAGGTTTCCTAAACTTGTATGCAATATTTGGTATATTTGTGTGTGGCCATTTTTCTGATGAAAGAAGCTGTATATTTCATCAGTCTTTTAAGAGTCAATGAGATAAACAACAAGGACCTACTGTATAGCACAGGGAACTGTATTCGATATCTTGTAATAACCTATAATGGCAAAGAATCTGAAAAAGAAATATATATATGTATACTATATACATATATATATATTTACTGAATAACTTTGCTGCATAGCTGAAACACTGTAAATCAACTATACTTCAATTTAATAAAAAGAGTCAATGACACACCATAAAAAAAGCAAGAACGATTGAACTCTATCATCCTTTCCCATACTGCAGCAGTAAAAACATCCTCATTCACTGTGAAAGCAGAACATTTCTCATTTTACGTATTCAACTGAGAAACTTGTGTTTTGCGACGAACAACTCAACACAAGAGCGCACTCTCCCCTCGCCTCCCCTCTCCTCTCCTCTCTTTTCTTCTGCCTTGCCTTCCATACCTCCAACCAAGCAACATTTGGTGCTTATTTATTACGTTTCCTGTGAACTGTGAGATATTGTGGATACTCAGGGGTGGACTGTGAGTTCCTACAGAACAGCATCTTTTTGTTTTGTTCTGTTTTTTCCTTTCAACTCTCTACTGTGTCTAGCAGTGGTAAATTCTATTAAACTATTCACATGATTGAAGCAAAACATAAGGTCCTATATCAAGACAGCGACCTGGACTACATACCATGTGTAATTCTGTCCACACCATTGATGCAGTCTATGTATTTGTTTATTCTTTATATATCTAACTCATTATTTTCTGCAAAAAAAATAGGAGAGTTCCCAGATTTCTACGGGAAAAATATCTCAGTACCCTCAGATTAATTTCCAAGATAAGAGTCTGGATGGATCGTGGGGAAATAATGGTATAGGAGCTTTGATATTTCCCACTGATCACCTTGACTCTCTCTGCGATGTTTTCTATTTCCCTAAGGCCTAAATCCACCCAGGCTCCAGTGGAATATAGTTAATGTTCAGATATGTAAGCAGAAGCTTAGTGATACTTATTAAACAGACATTATAGACCAAACTCTATTTGGATAAACCACAAGATTTACAGATAGAAAGAAACCCTAGGGGTAAATGAATACATTAAAAGTTAAATGGGCGGGCTTCCCTGGTGGTGCAGTGGTTAAGACTCCACCTGCCAATGCAGGGAACATGGGTTCAAGCCCTGGTCCAGGAAGATCCCACATGCCGCAGAGCAACTAAGCCCATGCACCACAACTACTGAGCCTGCACTCTAGAGCCCGTGAGCCACAACTACTGAGCCCAAGTGCCACAACTACTGAAGCCCGCACGCCTAGAGCCCATGCTCCGCAACAAGAGAAGCCACAGCAATGAGAAGCCTGCGCACCGCAACAAAGAGTAGCCCCTGCTCGCCGTAGCTAAAGAAAGCCCGCGTGCAGCCCAACGCAGCCAAAAATAAATAAACCCAATGCAGCCAAAAATAAATAAAATAAATAAATTTTAAAAAAATTAAATGGGGGAGGTTAGATGAGAATTTGATAGTCTCATTTTCTAACTAGGTTATTTCAGAATGACTTGAAATTATGTAGTGAATGAGAGAGGATGATGACTGACAATGACTTTGCATGCAGTAATCTGCTTCCTATTCAATCTTATTTAAATATTTTCACAGGATATCTGGAATTGATAAAGTTTTAATAACACGTGCAGAAGTTTCTCCTTAAAGTGTGCAGAGGTGTGCTGAGCACCCATACAAATGGAAAATGAGAGGAAAAAAGCCTAGAGAAGTTGGAAATATGGTGAAAATTTTTAAAAATGAGATTCAACTTCAAATAATGTGAGGAAGCGTGTCTGCAGAAAAACAATCAGAAACAGGCATTCAGTGGGAGACAACTGGAAAGCTGTCAAACCGAACAGGACAGAGGGGAGAGGACACCAGATGATAAATTAGATAGCACTGAAACACTGTGACAATTTGGAGAAAAAAACTAAAGATCACCTTGGCGGCCACAGGATGTTTCCAAACAAGAAAGTACACCTGAACTAGAATTCACTTTGAGATGGTATTTTCTCTTTTTCAATGTTGAAGAAATCAGAGGAACTGGAAGTCATTCAAAAAAGAACAGCAAATACAATTAAGAGTCTAAAGGGTTTGATTTATATAGTGAGAGGGAAGAAATAAAATGTGCTATCCTTGGCTAGGGACTTCTAGAGAGAACATAATTGTCCAGCGTCCTTAAAGAATTTACGTGCTGAGTCAATAGAGAGTGATTTAGTTCAATAAAAGGGAATCTAGGCAGAAGCACAGGGAGATGAATATAAACTCTAACGCTGAAAACATTTTTCGAATTTTGTTAATACTGAAAACGAAAGTGTTTCAACTGGTGCTGACTCAGAGATCTGCTGTTTTTTTTTTTTGAGGTACGCGGGCCTCTCACTGTTGCGGCCCCTCCCGTTGCGGAGCACAGGCTACGGACCCGCAGGCTCAGCGGCCATTGCTCACAGGCCCAGCCGCTCCGCGGCATGTGGGATCCTCCCGGACCGGGGCACGAACCCGTGTCCCCTGCATCGGCAGGTGGACTCTCAACCACTGCGCCACCAGGGAAGCCCTGCTGTTGTTTTTGTTGGTGTTTTTCACCCTTTTTGAGAGTTATGCTAAGTGACCAAGGGAGACAGTTGTAGGAAAATTCTTTATGCCCCTGTCATTCTCTTTCTAACAGATTGAGACCTGTCCTTCATAGTATAGAAATAGCTACTGATCTTATAATCGTAGCTTTATAATAAGTCTTGATATCTGGTAGGGCAAATCCTCCCTATTGTTCTTCTTTTAAAAGACTTGGATGTTTATTTTGTCTCTTTATACATACTCTGTGTACCTACTGATTTTAATAGTTTAAACTATTATATTAGTCTGCTCGGGCTGCCAAAACAAAATATCATAGACTGGGTGGCTTAAACAACAGAAATTTATTTTCTCACAGTTCTGGAGGCTAGAAGTTTAATTATAAAAACTTAAATATATAAGAGTGTCAAATGACATCATCATGTATGGTATATTAACTTGAAGGACTAGTATTAAAGTGCTAGTAAGAAAAATGGAATTGTTTAATTAGAACAGCTATAACTCCAATTATGTTAAAATAATTATGTTAATGAGAAAAAATGCATAACATACATATATATGCATATGTGACACACGATGGCTACTGTTATTTTGTATGAACAGTAGAAAGTGGAAATCAAGGTATTTACTCCACTTATTTCCTTTTTCTTTAAATGTAACATTTTCATAATTTAAAAAATAGAATGCCTAGAAAGAAGCATTGCAACTGTTTTTACAGAGGCTCATTATTAAGAGTAAACAGCTTTATTTCCAGAAATCCGTGTCACATTGCAGATAAACTTGGTACCATACCCATTCATTTACAGATGCTTCTCATCTGTATATTCTCTTCTGGGCACTTTTCTAAGCATCTGAACCAATTCACATGCCCAGCTGATTCTATACACCAATTGGCTTGGGCCTAGGTTCCCGAACCAATCACTGGCAAATGGATGAAATTACTCTTAGCCAATCAGTGTGACCCCCAAACCAGGATTTTGTAGTAGTAAGCACTGACTTTAGAGTATTCCATCATCACTTATATGACATATTTGTTTAATGAAAAAATTTACAAGACTCTTCAGTCAGTATAACTTATAGCACTGAATATATTAACTTCTAGCTATTAATATTTCTAGCTTTTATAACTTAGAGGACGAAAGATGAAGATATTTTAAATATTTTGAAGAAATTTAGAAAGACAGCAACTGAAAAACTATAAATAAAAGTTACCTTACTTAATCTAAACAGTTTCAAATACTTTTAGTTTACCATCTTTGCCTCTCATACTCAACTATGGATTGAAAAGTTACCTATGAGAGAAAAATTATTTACAACACATTTATTGCATAACCTAAAGAAATTTATGCCCCCAAATTTAAGTCATTCTTAATAACGGAAATAGCTAATTGACCATTATTTGTGACCAAAATCTAATTAGTTGGAAGATCTGACTATAGAATTTCTTTTCAGAATTACATTTTGATATTTTTCCAAGAGATGTTGTAACCTAAATAAAACTCTTATAATGATACAAAGTTATAAACCTAATGTAGCATGTGAATCATCATGTTAGTTATACTAAGCCATTATGGCTAATTCTCCTTTGAAAACTTTCCAGGAAGAACTTGATCTTTCTGTCTTAGAATATGATCCCTGTATTTAGAGAATCTAAGGGCCCTCTAGTTGAGTAACAAAAATGGAACAGATGATGTTTTAATGGCAGTTGAACTAAATATTTTGTAGCTGTTTCATAAAAAAGAAACTCTGGGGATTTCCTGCTAGTAAGTGAAGAATAAGTAAAATGTCAAACCTGCTGGTATAAGAGGTCAGAAATTATATCTGAAGGCGTCTAAAGCTATAATTGTTTCTCAGAAATAAAAGCTATGGATATGGGAAGACATTATAATAGATTTCAAAATACTCATGGTTGTTTGGTAGAAATATTTGAACTTTATCTTGAAGATAAAGATAGTTACCCTTATAATAAAAGGGTATAAACTTTGTATAGTTCTTACTGATTCATGTTTCATTAAAAATTCTATAATTTAATATTATCTTACATGCATTTTGAGAGAAGGGGAAACTGAATATGGCAAATTTTCAGGGTATTTTATGGACAAAATATTCAAAATCCCAGATTCCTAATCTCTGACTCATTGAGCTATGCTGTCTAGGTGAATTAACTTAGAAAGTAACCAGAAAAACTTGGGTTTAAATTACTTCTCCATTAGTCACTAGGTGTGTATTTTGCGGAAAGTGACTTGATCTTTCTAAGCTCAATTTTCTTAACTATATAATGGATATATTAAGGCATCAGTAGATTAACTAATTTGTTGATAAGACAGCAGCTATATTTTAATCAGCAGAGCCATATGCAATACCTTAAATCCATTCTGAAACAAGATATAAATTTAAAAATTAAAAATTTCTTATTTCTACTAATGTCAATTCACCTATAGTGATGTTTCAGAACCTTGGGTGCACATGGGAATTCCATGGGGAGATTTAGAAATTACCGCCTGGAACTCAAACCTGAAATTTGTATTTAGTTGTCTTGGTTACGATGTGGACACCAGGATATCTAGAGATGGACTTAAAGGATTAATTATTAGAATTTATCCCTGTATAGTTTTGAATAAGAATATATATTTACTTTTAAACTTGATGAATAAGCATCATATTTAGACAGCCTCAAGTATAACTGCACAGCTCTAAACAGCACGTCAAGCTTCACTGGTATTTCCAATTGATTATAAGCCCCTACCAAACTCAAATTAATGATCTGTAAGGAGTATTAAATAACACAGAATAGAACTCCCCAGAAGCAATGTGCTTGGCTCTCTTTTTTCTCATTCTATTCACCCCCCTGAGTGATCTCTTCCTCTCCAGGCCCTTGAATACCATGTATATGCTGATGATTTCAAATGGCCACCAGCCCAGACTCACTCCCAATTTCTATACCCATGGCCAACAGTGACATACCCAATTATATATTGGGTATATAATATCCAATTATATATCCCCGAAGCACTTCAGAACCATCATGATCAAAACAAGATTTACTCCTTTCTCCTTAAAATCCTCTCTTCCCTCTTTATTTACTATCTCATTAAATAATACCTGTTGCAGAGACTCCAAAAATAGTGGGTGGACCTCCAGCTACTACCTGTTCAGATGTCAGGACAGATGATGCCACACTTGCCTCAAGAGGGTATGAAAAGGTTTACTCATCACCTAATGAGGTTTTATGGGGAGAGCAGGGGAGTCCCCAGTCAGGTCCCAGAACGTCTTGAGCAAACAGGGAAAGGAGACTGGTTTGGCTTTTAATGAGATTAAGGGGTGGGGCTGGGGTGATTTTTTTTGTTATTGTTTTTTTGTTATTATATTGTTTTTTGTTATTGTTTTTTTATAATTTTGTTATTGTGAGTATTTTGACCTTAGTATTAGTTTCTCTAAAAATGAATTTGACCAAAAAAAAAAAGAAACTAGTGGTCTTTTGAGTAAATGAATAAAATACAGACTGAGAGTAAGGAAATAGATTTTTAAAAAAAATACCCTATAAAAATCTTTGGTTATTTTATTTTAATTCTATGTTTGTATCTATTAAAATATATCCTAAGCAGATATTATTTTCATAAAAATATTTGTTTTCTCTAAATTGAAAGAACTACTTGCATAATCCTGGAAAATAAAAAAGAGGTTGCCTCAATTATGTTAGTTTAAATTATTTTCATTTGCTGTATGGACCAATATAGTTCTACCCCAATGTAGATATTTTAAGAGAACCTGACTGACAACTAGAAGAAATATCCAGGTGAATGGATTCTATTGCCAATAACATGCCAGGCTTGGCTACCCTGAAACCCTTTAACCACAAACACCTAAAGATTCTAGATAAAGTGTTACAAGTTTAATGAATGGCTTTGCTAAAGGAAGAAAAGAGAGTATCCAGAAATCCTGAACAATCAGGCAAAAGAAGCCAAGTCCCAGCCGGTGAAAACTTAGTGAAAATTGCACGCTCTTCACTAGGTTCTTAAAGGTCTTCCACTCTTACTGCAAAAACCATTCAAATCTTCACAACAACCCCCTGAGGTGGGCACTATTACCCTAGTTAACATTACATAACTTGCCCAAGGTCACACCTTGTAGATGGCGGACGTGGAATGAGAACCTAGACAGTCTGACACTGGAGTCAGTCAACTTAACCAGCTCACGGATTAGAAGTCCCTGGATGTGAGATAACACAGCAGTCTCAAAGGCTCTATAACAGTGTTCAAAAAGATTAAAAAGTACATAGGAGTCATAATGAAAGAACAAGATAGTAAAATAAGAATAAACATGTTTGAAAAAGATCTAAATAGAACTTGTGGATGTAAAAAAAAAGTCATTGAAAGTAAAACTCATTTTACTTTAGTAAAGGTTACTTGAGTAAGCTATTACCGCTAAACCTAGTGGAACGCTGAAATTACAGATTAGATGAAGTTTGCTATATCTGTTTTTCTGTCACCGATTTGGGAAATGAAAACACATCATATGCTTGTGTATTGTAAACTTGTAGCTCCTTAGCTTCCTGCTGCCTCAACGTCCCTGCAAATAGGCTGTGAGTACCCCACCCGGTTGACCTGGAGCAGCAGTGTGATAAGGCTGGCTGGCCCCTGCCACAAATAACCCATTTTGTCCTAGTGACATCAGATACATCA
The DNA here is from genome assembly GCF_011762595.2 of Tursiops truncatus. NCBI lineage: Eukaryota > Metazoa > Chordata > Mammalia > Artiodactyla > Delphinidae > Tursiops > Tursiops truncatus. The sequence continues at coordinate 5,069,815 of NC_047054.1, forward strand.
ATGAAACCCGTGATTCCTTTCACTTGGGTACTCCAGCCCGACCTCCAGTAAAGCACTTGCCCAAGGGTCCCTCCCTCCCTCCCTCCCCACTTTCTCTCCCTGCCCCTCCCCTTCTCCCCCTCTTCTCTCAGCTCCCACCTGCTTGGTTGAACATGCTCCCTTGGCGCTCCTTCCACTGGCCCCTCTCTTGGTGAGTACTGACTGTCTCTCTAGGACCTGTGAGTATAATAAACTTTGTGTTCCTGCCTCTCCTGTGACCCCTCTTGTGGCCGTACCTGACTGACCATCTCATGAAAGAATATAAGGCAGCTGACTCCCAAACCTTCTTCTTCAACTTACACTTGACCATAATCCAACCACACAGGTCAGAAAATGACAATCCTACAATGTACCCAGGTGGAAGAGAACCAGATTATTGGAAAGTATTTACATTATACTGCAAGTATCCTTTGACTAATATACATACATTAATATGTACATATATTTTGAAAACTGGGGGTGGGCAGGGTGGGATAAAGAAAATGAATCTATTCCCTGTCTTTTTAGAAGTGGGAGAGAATCACTTAAATGACGGAATGCATTTGGATGGGCACACAAATTTACTCAAGGGAGGATATAATGGGAATAATTTTAATTTTTTAAATACTAAAATGAAAGGTCTAGGTTGTTGGGCCCTAGATGTTGCTCCAGATATAGTTTTGGCTAATATATCTTATTATTTCCCTGAGCTTTAAGGTTAAATAATTTTTTTAATATTACTGTATCATTACTGAATTTTCAGAAGCTTACTTTTCTTATAATTAACAAAATCACATTAATAAATCACTGTACTTTTTATTCTCTCTCTCTGATATAATATACAGTCACCATAGTCAGCATGAAATAATTAGAAACAGAAAAATAACCATAAATTCCAATACCTATGGGAGTAGGATGCTTTTTTCCCCCCTATTTTGACAAAGAGGCACAAACACACATTGAGATAATTTTACAAATGAAAATCGGAATGATCACTGAGAACGTTCAGGTACCTGGGGAGATCAGGTAGCTTGCTGAAGGATGTCCTAAGGGGTAGACCTAAGAAACTAGGGTCTGTGTGAATGAAAAACTCCAACTCTTTCCCAGTCAAGCGACCTCCTGAGGTGACAAGAGAGGAAGAGCGAAGATAGTAGGGCGAGAAAAGGAGGGAGGCATCCCGATGGCATTTGGAAGAAATAATTTCACCCTCTTTTGAATGCCCGGAGTGCTTTACCTGTAATTATTTAAACCCTCTCATCTCTTCGAACAAACACTAATTTTAATTATACTAAAAATATCTTCCATTATTGAGTATTATTACTTTGCCTCCACGTACCTTTTAAAGAGCATTGCATGCATTCATACACTTACTTCGTACAGCGCATTTATAAGGTTGCTGCAATTATAATTCTCAGCTTACGAAGGAAGAAGAAAAAAGATTAAGTGGCCAGCCATGACCACACCTGGCAGGTAGCAACAATGCTGCTACGACTTCTTGAACAAATCAACGAATAAATAAATACTAATCTTTCACTACTACTGTAGTCTCTGCAAACAGCAGGCATGTTTTCTGACATTTTATATCCTCATATTTTTCTAATTTTTTTCAACATTGATAGCAATAATATTGTTGAGGAAAAGTAAAATTTTTTTAAAGATTCTAATATATGAGCTAGTGAGCAGCTCAGAAGATCATGTCAATTCTTATTAGTAACATAAGCACTTTTCATTTGACCATTTATTTCTTACCCCTTTTCATCTCATTTCTAATCTGATTTTATTCCGCGCCCTTTTCAAATCTCAAGGAATCTCTTGAGTATTTCTTGGTCTCCCGTGATGCTGTGCATCTGTCCTGGGAATTCTCAGGCAGATGACTGAGGTACAGGGAGTCGGCTGACTAGCCAGAGATCACACTGGAGCTACTGCAATTTAGGATTACAGCCTGAGGATCTCTTGACCCTGCATTTCCTGTCCCCCAACAACCCCCAACAATTAAGATTAATTACCTCAAAAAAGAGTAAAACAACCACAAAACCCAATAATTACTTCATTCTTCTCACAACTGAGGAACTGAATAACAGACTAATCAGACTTCATGGATCACAATTCAATAATCAAAGGAAAGAAAGAGACACACAGCACTTTGCCTTGAAAAGGTAAATCTGAAATAAAGGCTTAGATGGGAAAACCAGAAATTGCTAAGGAAACACTAATGGCTTGCCTTAGTACCTGTAATCCGTTCCATCCTGTTCTGCATGTTCCAGAGAGATTACTCTTCGTCTTGTACTTTTCCTCAAACATGGTATCCTTGAAAGAAAAAATTAAAAAGTATGCTGTGGTGTGTTTCTTTTACTTTGAGTTATTCTAATTTAAGCTAATTTAGTGCACTTCAAATGTGCATGTAATTAAGCATGTAGGAAGCTTTTCTTCAATAAGCGCAGTTACGTTCAAAACTTTTAAGAACATCTACAAAAGAGCCTCACACTAACCTTCTGGCAAAAAGTAAATAAATGACCACACCAACTACTTAGACAATGCAATACTTGACTGAAAAGACATGCACACACAAGAAAATAAAAGAGAAAGTATAATTTCAAATTACTTGGAGTACATAAGTCATATGGTTACAGGGGAATTTCAGGCATTTACACATCATTAATTAATAGGTGGTCTAGACTGACAAACATATGTGTTCAATTATGACCCATTGATATAGTCAGGGACTCTGATATTTTTCAATTTAGCATAGAATGGTCATTTTACAATGACAAATATATGTGTGTGTGTATATATATATATATATATATATATTTACAGAAACATTAAATTTTCTTTACATATATATAAAGTCTATAATTCACTAACAATTTAAGAACAGAAACAAAAATTTTTGAAACCTTTATTTTTATAAAATAAAATGACTGGAATTAACATTTCCATTTCTTGAAAAGAGGACACCGTTTATGATAAATGTGAGATGTTCTCTATGAATATGATACATGTTCCACATCAACGCAAACTCTTCTTCAGACAGTCATAATGGATGTGAATCAGGTATATTAGTACTTTTTTCATTGTTTCTTCTTGAGTTGAAATTGAGGGCAAGGGAGGACAAGATAAGAATTTTCATCAAATGTATTAGTTTGAAGGAAAATATTAAAAGAACCTAAAGATCTTATGCATTCAAAAATGTTCCTGCTTAACATTACAATTTGCCTTAATTTTCTCTCTTTCTCTTTCATTTCTCTCCTTTTCCCCATCTTGCTATGTATATTATCTTGTACAAATTGAAAGCAGAATTGTATTAAAAGAATTCCAGATTTGAAAAAATTTGTGATTGTCTTTAGTTGAGAATATACAATAGATTACTCGCTTGGTCATATTTCAGGAAACCTGTCTAAGCTAATAGTTTAAAGAATTTAAATACATTGTTACCAGTTTTTCACTACATCTTGAATATTGTAGAGATCTCTACCCTAGTTCTTTTAAATGCTTCTTAACTTTTCCCCCCATATCAAAATATCTCCTCTCATTTCCCTATCCACAAATAAAAAAGCAGGAAATAAAAATCAGAAGCTTTTAATATCATACATAAATTTTTTTATAACAAATTTATGGTGATGAAGCACTCAAATAATAAAACTATTAACTCTAATTTTAAAATAAATATTATACCAGGAGCATAAATTTATTTTGTATAAGCAATTAAAGTAATGTTTCCAATTAAATGCGATATTATGCTTTTAATAAAAACTTCTGGTTTCATTTTAAAAGATAAACTCTGGGTTGCACATTTTTACAGTAAAAATAATTAACATGTTCAAGTTTTAGTTTTCAATATATTGCCAAATGTAAGCTTTATACTAATTTAAACTTTAAAAAGGTACAGTATTTAAGTGTATATTACAATCCTTTTATATACAACCATGAAAATAACTGTCTTCAAAGTGTCAAAAAGACTGGCATTTAGCATCTGTCTTTATTTCAGGTTGAAACTTTGATTATTTTTCTATAGGCTTCTTTAATTTATTTCTTCTTTTTCTTAAAAGATATCCACCTCAATAAAACTGCAACATTTTAACTGATGATCACTTGATAGATTAAAAAGATAAAGTATATTTTGACAAGTATATATATTTTAAAATACACTATCAGTCATTTACCTTTTAAAAACTTACACGTTTAACCATGTCTAACGTACACTTTTTTTTTGATTGCCCTTAAAAATCCCCATGTCCCTCCTTTATATTTTAGCCTTTTGAGCACGGAAAAATTTCCCTGTATCCTCTCAGCTCTGGTGGAATATGTGACTCAAAGCATGTATTCAATAATTGTTTTGTGATTGTTGAATAAATGGAGTCCACATGGTTTAGTATGTACATAAATTATATTGCTGCTATTATTCCTAATCATTTCCTTCAAAACATATTTAATCATGGCTTCAGTGTTGTTCATTTGTTAATTTATTCAACAAATATTTTTAAAATATTTGGATAAGGAATTGACTCTTCTTAATTAAGTAACAACAGCTATCCGATCCTCTGTGCCTGTGTTAACCTTCCTGAACATGGCTAAGCCCTTGCATTCCTAAATTTTAAGCATATGTCAGATCCATTGGCTGGGATCTGAGCTGTGGTCCTTCTTTAGCTTGTACTATCATCTTGTCATCATGCTCTGGTATGACAAAGTTTACAACTAAATGGAAAGAAAGTGTTATTAATTAAATAATATATAAATGATGGCTTTCAGAGTGGCTTACTTTATGACAGTAGATTTCAGAAGCATCTGTCACAGAGTCTGGAGCCTTGAGTCTCATTTATTTTGCTTTGTATGTGCAAGTAGTCTGAGCTCTTTTTTACTCATCTGCAAAAAGTGAATATCTCTATCTAGGCAACACAAGATTGCTGTGTTAATTAGCTTGTGAATATGTGAAAACACTAAAAAACTATAAAGTGATATTACTATAGGATTGGCAAACTATCACCTGTGGGCCAGCTGCCTGCTTCTGTAAATAAAATTTTATTGACTCACAGGCCTACCTGTTGATTTATGTATTTTCTATGGTAGCCTTCAGCTGTAACGGTAGAATTGAGTAGTTGCAACAAAGACCTCAGGCATGCAAAGCCTAAAATATTTCCCATTTAATCCTTTAAGGAAAAATGCTGACCCCTCCTAATAATATTAATACTAATAGTTACTACAAATAATAATAGCAACAAAAGTCAATGGGTATAACTCTAATGGAAAATATCTGAAAAATTCAAGTGCTGATGCACTGTTTGTTTCTTCAGGAAATGAATACTGTTGATTTTGCTAACTGATCAATAAAATCAAACAGCAAGTTTTTATTTTAAGAGTAAATTTTTATTTCCAAGCTTAAATTTAACCTTTACATAAATGTGTTCCCTTGTTAATCATTATAATGACAATGAGAGCTTATTAAGCTCTCAATTTCACACCCATGTACTTAATGTTTATACTATACAGTTTAATACTGATTACAAAAATTAGAAAGAATGCGGACATTAGTGCATAATCATAAACTTAAATATATTTATGATATTTAAATTGTGGTACAGTGAACAGATGTCATCTACATTTACTTGGCTTAATTAAGACTGCAGATTAACATTTCCAAGTTTTAAACTATCAGAAACGAAAATCAATTGGACCACTTGATCTAAGGTAATTAGAGAAATATATTCACTTTATTAGATCTTTGGATTAGAGGTAATTTGAAACCAGCAGTGATCAAGCAAGATACCACATCAAAAATAATCTATCAGACATCAATAGTATATAAAGTCATTCTTTGTAAAAGGAAGAGCCAGAGGAAGTTTTATTATGTGTAAAAGTCAGTCGTATAACTGACAAGTACAGACTTACGTGAGGTTCCAGTGAAAGGGAGGCCATACAATACAGCTTAGATGATTTATTTGGTCTTTTATTTGAAGAGACTTATTCTTTAAAGGTATTTCATTTGCTGATATATCAGTTGAAGTATATCACATTTTGAATATGATATTTCTCTGAAGAAATCAAAATAATGTGTTCTTTCCTTTTATGACATACAACAAAAAAGACTGACTTTTCAAAGATTCTAACAGTAACTACAGCTTATAGTAATTAGGCAAAATACTCAGACTATTACATGATGTTTAAAAATAAAGCATAACCTATAAAACAGATATCCAAATGACATAGGACTTAAACAAACAGGTTTCCTAGTTTCAGAGTTATATATAAATCATCTTGATCTTTTGATACAAATCAAAAATTGTCCCACCTAGGATCTGCATTCAGTGTAGAATGAATCTACTGTAATTCTAGTCTGTCTTCATGAACTTGACATATATTGATAAACTAACAGAAAAAGTCTTCTCAGAAGGAAAAACCATCACTATATTATACTTTGACTAGAAACTCAATTATTTCTTAAGATGCCATATGACTGTACTTTGGGGGACCTAACTTCTAAACTGGTGCCCTATAGACACAGGCTTAGTATAGATCCATTCTTTATGAGGCTTCTATTCATAAAAATGTTGCATACTCATACCTTTTTCCTGATTGTATATTACTTTAGAAGAAAATCAGCTAATGGGAGAAATTTACAGGAAAAATGTTTAGGATTTCTCAGAACATTCTTAAGATGTGTCAACTTATTCTTTAGTAGATTACAGAATTGTTTTTCTTTTTTAAGCAAAGCTTATTAATGCTCAAGTTGCCTAGTGTTGCAAGCTTTTGGGGACTGATTATAAATGCACTGCTCTGTAATACTGATACATGACACTTAATTATGGACTTAAGCCAAAGGAGAAATATCAAAGTTAATGGTTCAAAAGTTAAAGGTCCATAAACCAGTAGTTTTCCTTTTTTAATATGCAACAAAGAGGTCTATAAATGGAGCACTAGAACAAAAGATATATTAAAAAATAAAACATAATTCTACCCTATTTTTGGTCAAGAACATTAAAGCAAGAACAAAGGAGGAGTATGCTCAGAGCAGGGGCAGTGAAGAAATGGCTGGACCAATACACGTCCCCTGCACCTTCACATGGCTGCTGGTCAGGGCCAGTGAGACAGGGCTCAATGCTGGAAGAAGTTATACTGGACAAATAAAAAAAAAAAAAAAAAGGAAAAAACAAGCTAATGAAGAAAAAATTGAAAAAAAAACTGATGAGGAAATGTGGTAATGTATATCAATAAAAATCTTTAAAAATGTTAATATATATTAAAACCTTAATAATCAATGATTCCTAGAAAATCCTAATAATCAATGTTATAATCAGCCAACACTGTGGTTCCAAAAACAAGTAGAACAATATATTTCTTTCAAAAGCTTCTCCAAAACCTTACATTCTTCACATATGATAGTCATCAAATACATGTTTGAATAATTTAAAATTATGAATATATGTGTATATATGTATATGTAGATATGTGTATATATAATATATGTAATTTTTAAAAGCTGTTTTTAAAAGATTAGGTAAATGGTAGTCATTCAGAAAGTTCCCAGTAAATTCAGTGTAACACTTTCTGTGGCTACTTAACTAGCGCCCTGTGTAACTAATGCAAGCAGTGTTTATTACAATTTAAATTTGTATAACAAATGTTATAACAAACTATTAATGGGTGAACCAGAATAGCTATCTTTTAAAATGCCCTTACTTCCTAATATGTCTCTGTCCTTTTAAGAATGAAAATGTGTAATTTGTATAAGGAGAAACTTCTAGTTTATGAAAAACAAAGTGTCATAGAAAAGTATGTCTTTAGGAATCTGTATATTTAACAACATACATTTAACCAACATTGACTGAGCACTTATGTGTTCTCAGGCTTTGGATGCAGCAGTAAAGCGGGCAGACAGTGTTCCTGATCTCTCACTTCCCGCTGTATATGGAAGTTACCACATTTTCCTGTGTCTTGTCTGCTCCAATCACAAATACAGACTCAGTTTTTCAGAGGCTGCAGATGGTCATTGGCTTGGGCAGTTTAGCAATGTTTTCCTTTCACATGGTGAACGAAGTCTTATAGTTATTCTTCTGCTGATTACAGAAGCAGAAGGTAAGACTAAGAACATTGGGTGTATGTTAGATTCTCAAAACAAAAACAAACAAATCAGAAAGCTAAAAGTGCTAAAAACAGTTTTAATCAACTTTTCCAGTGACTTGGTATTATCCGTACAATATAAACTCAGACATTTGGAGTAGCTGCTTCACTCCCTGGGTTATGGCCCTACGAGGCTGTGTCTGTTATCAGTCTATTGATCCCATTTGTCTTCATGGACACCACACCCTCAGACAGCAGGTGAGCAACCAGGGATCATAAAAGAAGAGATGAAAGGCATCTGAGATTGGACTGTTAACATACATTGGATGATATACACTCGTACTGTTATTTCTATAGGAGAAAATTTGGCAAACATTTGACTAATTTCATTAAAGAACACAGGAAATTTGGATCATTTCAAGTACCATTCATCATCATGTGAATACCTGAGAATGAGTGTTTATATTTGATTAAATCAACAAAACAATTTCAACAATCCTTTCCTCTCTGTGTTATTATAAATCTTACCTGGAAATCATTAGTATTTCTTTAAGTGCTGAAAAGACCCTCTTTGTATGGCATGAGGAATAAGCCTAAGATTTTACCAAATTCTTCATGTTTCTGTTAGTTTTTAAGTTTATATGAAAGTATTTGCCAATATACTTGATTGAAATTATATATATATGTATGTATACATATATATATGTACTTAGCATAAATAAGAATATTCAGGACACAACATCTGAACAGACATTGTTCAAGTCTGCCGCTGCAGCAAGCACAGCAGTGTTCCCAAATAAAGTTCTGTGTGCCCAGTAAGTTTAATATATAAGGCTCTCCAAATGCTGGCTTTTTGTGAAAAAAGGGAACACGCAGAACACATGGGTTACTGCCATACATTTTAGCTACAACCAACAGTGGATATGATCAAATCATTGCAGCTACTTATTGTTTTTCATGCTTCCTGTCACTTTGCCATATATTTCATTTAATTATTGCTTTAAATGAAACAATTCAAAAGTCATTCTTTTTTTTGCAAAGAAAAAACCTGGAGTTAGATGAGAGAATTGTAATTTAGAGAGTTAGCATCAAGCCAGGATAAACAGGTATTACTTAGTAATGGAGTCCCATCATTACACACAAAAATTACATATAATTGATCATCTTTCAAACATGCAGTATGTATGAGACTACAAAATCAGTACTGCAAATTGGTTGAACTGTAATTTTCCACTTTCTCAGCTATGTAGTTGCTTCAAGAAAATTAAATCCACAATTTTCTCTTTGCTTTTCCTTTCTGACGTTAAGTGTGATCAATAGGTTTATGTTTCATTTCATTTCATTCCCATGAGGTAGGTGATCTACAAAACCACAAACACACCAAAGACAGAAATGACTTTATACCACTAATTCTGGTTGTTTTCATAGACCTAATCCTGGAAGTAGGAGCTGCTGATGGGCAAGTCACAGCCTGGATTTAGCCCACAGGCAAATTTTGTTTAAGCAGCACAATATTTTAAACATTTGGAAATTTTGTGCATCATTTCTAATCTTTGACTTCTCTTGAAGATCAGAAAAAATCTTTCCATATGGATCCACGTTCCCATATGGTAACAAGCAGCTGGACGTGATCTGTATCTGCCACAGGCTCCACCATTCCTACTGCCTTACATACGGTGCTCTGCATTGATTCAAACTGCCTGGAGAATACCTACATTTTCTGGCTTGGCTGCATTTTTCCATGACTTGGTCCCTAGCACAATCAGAACACAGCAATTAAGCTTTCCCTACATATTTAATTGGTATTTCCTATTTGCTTCCTTATCAATTTTGTATTGACTAACTAGATTCATACAGCATATGATACTGAAGAGTACAAGACTATAGAGACTGAAATCTCATTTTATGAACGATGAAAACTGAAAAAGCTAGAGTTTGAGTTAGCATGTGCCCTCTGGCCACTTGTCCCCAAAGCCTGAAATCTTAACCCAGACACTGTCTGTGTGCCTGTGGTTCGGACCATTGCACAACCTGACCTATGTAGACAATTCCTTGGACAAAACTGATTCGGATTTTTCTGGAATCCTAAATTGTAAGTACTAAACCCCTTCAGAACCTCTTCGATGTCAAGAGTTTAAGTTGAAGCATTATCATTATAAATTATAATAATTGGTTCAAATCCTATAATAATGCCTTTCAATGAAAACTAAGTTATTATTTTTAGTTTTTAAAACAATGTGTATAATGCTAAAAATGGCATTTATCTGAAGATGGTAAAACCTCTTATAATACATATATGCAATATGTGAGAATAATATATGTCTGATTTTCTTACCTCTATAATCCTTAATCTACCCTGTTAACCTTCTATATTTCTTACATTGTTTGAGATGATAAACAGAAACGGTGCAGAAAGATACTTGTTTAAATTTTACAAAACTAAAGAACTGTAATGAGCCTGATTCCACTCTCCTTAGCATACGGTTTCTTTTATTATATGGCACGGTAAGTAAATGCATTAAAACTCTGCTCTTTGATCCGTGTTTTTAAATTTATCACTTTAGTTTTCTCAGTTTAGCATAAATGAGCTTTACTTCATTTTTAAATTTCATTTCTGACACATTATCTATAATTCCAGCATGCTGCTACCAGATGGAAATTATTTCAATAATGTGCAGATGAAAATCTTAAAGAAAAATTCAAATTCCTAAAAGGATTATTGGGAAATGTAAATTTATCATAAAAATCCAAACCACGCACATTTATGTATAAGATGCTTTTCCCAACACAAATACACACATAAACACACACACACTCACATGCAAATCCCATTTTCAAAGATCATTTGTGTAATATTTTATATTCTCACTACAGATATGAAAGTGTTTTCTGTCACTCAATAATGTGTCTTATCCCTCTCTCCATATTAAAATAGGTAGATCTAGCTTATACTCAATGGCTGCATAGCATTTAATTGCATGATAAACCTAAATTTATAAAGCCACCTCTGGTAAAATGTGGGTTATTTTTTCCTTTCTTTTTCTTTTCTGTGTATTACAAAATTTAAGTGAATATATTTGTATATACATCTTTTCACACCTGTATGAGGTAAAATGAGGATAAATTTTTAGAAGTAGAATGGCTGGATCATACTGTCAGGAAATAAGTAGAGTAGCTTAAAAATGACTTCTGAAAATACTACATTAGTTACAACTTTTGTTATCTCAGCATCAAGAATAGAGAATGTTTGTCTCTCATACTTTTTTGGACACTGAGTGTTACCAGTTATTTAAAACCCTGGGACCTTATGTAATCAATCAGTTTGTGTCATTTGTATTTTTACCTATAAAATCTTTATAGATTTTAGTATATTTTTCTTTCTCATAATAAGACATATTAAAATAACAAATGTGAGCATCATTACTAAAATACATCTTAAAAAGTAACAAATACTAGTCAATAGAGAAAACTGCTCCTGTCTAATTTCACCATTCTGACCAAACAATTGAATATTTGAATTCACTTCATAACTCATTCCTCACCACTTTAGATATGACAGTTTAAGTGTCCTTTGAGACACATACCATTTCCATTACTATTTGAAGACCATTTTGAATGAACTCAAACGGCGTCAAGGACCTGGGGGAGTTTGTTCTCCTCTGGCTTGACCAAATAAATGCGTTAGTTTCCATTTTTCAGTTACTCTCTCTCAATCCACCACAGAAATTTTAGTCATTTATGTGTGTGGTTTCTGGTGAAAAAAATGGAATTTACTTTTTTTTTGATAGATAAGGTAATTAATTCTCTCCCTGTTTATTCAAAGGAAGATTTTATCTACTATATAATTTTTCCATTATTCTAAATTTAAATGAACTGGAACTATATAGTGAATAATTTTTTATAGATATTCTTTTCAAGGATGTTACAGTAAAAATCTCTCTTAGATATAGAATATTGGTAAATGAATTCTCTAGAATTACTTCAGAAGGCTTTCCATACCAAAATAAGATATTAAAAAATTTTGAAGATATAAAGAAAATAATAACTACAAAACAAAATCAAAACTGCTAAACATGGCATTTATCCTTGTGATCAAGATGTATTAAGTAACTTCAGGCATTGTGGAAAAACTGTTTCAAGCAGAAAGCACTATTTCACTGAACAATTTCTGGACATGGTAATAGTTCAGTGGTATAGTAGCCCCAAGAAGAATCAGATAGAAGAATAGAACACAACTTTTTAGTAAAGTCAGGGAATTGGTGCAGGACTTCTGATCCTCATTTCCCTGAATACAGATTATGTGTTTTACATTTGTATTCATTCTTCAACACACCATTCCAAATGTTTTTCATCATATTAATGTGGGTGTTCCCCAAAACCTCCTTTGCTTCTTGATGTTTAAGTTAACATTTTCTCCTAAATACATATCATTTTTAAAAAGTTTTAAGTCACCTTTTAGCCAAAAAATTTTTATTTACAAGTACAACTAATTAAGCTTTTTCTGTTTCTTTTTTCTAAACTTCTGTGAGTTTTTCAAATCTAGGCTGCTCAACAGGAAAAATGATGTATTTCTTATGAATAATCGATGGCCAACTTTTCTTAAATTACAAGTTACTTTCAGAACTCACTTTATGACACACTGCAGAGAATTTCTGAAGCCACACCAAGAGTACTAAGAAACTGAAAACAACATACTGTGGAAGAAGGCAAAGAATGGCATTTGTGGTCACTACATAAGGGGTTCCACGATATAGAATAGTTCACTCACTATGGCACATACAAATTTCTGCTTTATCATGCAGAATAATTTCATAACAACCTCTAGGGTCACCTCATTCTTGAACTGAAACATTTACTTTCAGAAATAAGTATTTTTTCCAAATAAAAATAACTGAATAAAAATAGGGGTTAAACATATTCAAACATGGATAGACCTCAATCTTTCCCTATTTTAAATGAATATTATCTTACTCTCCCCCGTTAAAAACACCTAGGGAAAGTTCCAACTAAACCTGAGACTATGTCCAAACTAAACTTTTATGTAAATGCCAGAGCCTACCCTTACAAATCAAACTCCAAATCATCAGATATTGAGTTATGGGACCCCCAGTGCTTCCTGAGTCACCCAAAGTGGGTAACCAATGTCTTCCTGGATCAGTACCTACCATGAGGCCACTGCCCTCCAACACTTGACTTTGCTTCTCTCATTTGTACCCTTACTCACTTTTGACTGGTGTTTATATTTTGTTTTTGCATTGGATTCTTGGCAAACACTCCGCATTTTAGCTGGGGCTCAGTTTTAGTGATACGATCCTGGAAAATTCAGCAGGGTGGTTAAAAGCCCAGGCTCAACTCAAATAGTTCTAAATTTACATTCTAGGCACATTACTTACTCTACAATCTTTGGCAATATATATAGTTGGTCTGAGAAACGCTTCTTCATGTAGAATATGTTATATTACAGAGTGGTTTTAAAGATTAATTGAGAAACACATGTGAATTGATTGGCTTAGTGCTGAGAATATGTTAAGTGCTCAATAAATACAGCTATTAGTCTTGTCGTTTATAGGAACTCTCCTGAGTAGAATGAAGCACCTTAGTTGTGGTCCCACTGGACCCATACATATCTCAGGATCAGCCCTCTCGCTTGCATAGGATAGTTTCACTCTCTCCCCACCACTGAATGGGACAGTGAGGAGAGTGAGACAAAGGCATCCAGTCTTACAAACGTCCTGCGTGCCCCACAGACCCAGCGCCATTTGGCACACAGAGGAAGCACTCATCTAATATGCATAAGGGGAGGATCATAATTTTCCTGTACTAGTTGACTCTGAATATGTGTTTTTGGAAGGAATAATAAAAATGATGATTCCCTTGGCACTTTATTTAGTTGCCTCCAAAATGCAGACCATTGTACAAAATGTTTACAGGGTGATTTTGTACCATACAAGTAAATGGCATGAGTTCATGAAGGAGGTGGAATTTTCCTTTAAGTACGTCTGTAGTTGGCTGTAAACTATAGAAGAATATGTTATGAATGCTAACTCCTGGCTATAAGGACAAAAGAAGATCAAGAATGTTACATAATCCTGCTGGGTAATCTTAAAAGTCATTATATACACTTCAGAGTAAAGTAAAAAATTTAAGCCAATCCAATAAATTGATACTATATAATTCATCTTCCAAAGGATTTGAAAAAAAAAAAATTTAGTCTCTGACCTAGTATGGTCAATGACTAATAGTCTTTAAAACAGAGGATCAAAGAGTGACTGTTTTATATTTTGAGAGAACTGTAGATTGTCTTTGCCTGACTTCTAAAAATAAATCTTGAGCCTTTTGAAAAAAGGAAAAGTTGGATCAATTCCTGACATCATGCACCAAAATTAATTCCAAGTTGATAAAATAATTACATGTTAAAAAAGTACAACTTAAAATACAGCAGGAGTAACTACACATGCAAAACTTTCTGTAACTTGTGAATGGCCTATGTATGACTTAAAATCAATTAACAATAAAGATACATAAGTCGATATTATAAAAATGATAGTGTTTAAAAATCTTGGCATGCCACTATAATCATACATAAAATAAAAAGACAAAAAGACAAAAAATAAAAATTTTGCAATGTATATCATGGACACAATGTTAATATGCCTAATATATAAAGAGTCTCTGATAAGAAGAGAAAAAGATCAATGTTTTTAGAACAATGAACTAGAATAATAGTTCGCAATAAAAATGCAAGTGGATCTAAGACATTAAAAAATTATATATGTATGAATCTTTTGACTCAACGATTCTGTTTTGAAAAACTACCACAGCAGTACCTTGCAAAATATGAAGAATTTTATATTCATGACCAGTTACTAAATGACTAATTTTAATAGCAGGAGATGGCAACAATCCACCAGTCCATCAGCAGGAGAGTGAATAAAGTATGGATTATGTAGCTTCATAAGGAATAACCCTGTGGGGATTATTGCAATAAGGAAACAATAGAGAAATGGATATATAATAATAAGCTACCATTTATATGAGTAAGGAGAAAACATGATTGTATATGTGTCTGTATTTTTAATCAAACAAATAATGAAGGGATAGATAACTTTTTTTTTTTTTTTTGGCTGTGTTGGGTCTTCATTGCTGCGCACAGGCTTTCTCTACTTGTGGCGAGCGGGGGCTACTCTTTTTTGCAGTGTGCGGGCTTCTCATTGCGGAGGCTTCTCTTGCTGCTGAGCACGGGCTCTAGGCACGTGGGCTTCAGTAGTTGCAGCAGCGGGCTCAGCAGTTGTGGCTCGTGGGCTCTAGAGTGCAGGCTCAGTAGTTGTGGCGCATGGGCTTAGCTGCTCCGCAGCATGTGGGATCTTCCCAGACCAGGGCTTGAACCCGTGTCCCCTGCATTGGCAGGCAGATTCGTAACCACTGTGTCACCAGGGAAGTCCTTAGATAACTTTTATAAATGTTTAGCTAAAGCTAGAGGCAAGGAATAGGGTAGATATGACAGGGTGAGACGCTAGACTTTTTTGACCATATCTTGTTTTACAGACTTGACTTTGTAAAAATACAAAATTTTTTACAAAACCATATGACAATTAAACAAAAACAATCTCTAAAACAATTTAAAATAAAATGGAATAAAGAAAACTAAATACATATTTGGTTGATGGTAGAGTGATAATAAATGATATTAAAACACAACCGTCTGCCTAGACATTACCAAAGGGATATAATGTAAAGATAAAAAAAAACCCAAAACTGGGGGGACTTCCCTGGTGGCGCAGCGGTTATGAATCTGCCTGCCAATGCAGGGGACATGGGTTCAAGCCCTGGTCCGGGAAGATCCCACATGCCACGGAGCAACTAAGCCCGTGCGCCACAACTACTGAGCTTGCGCTCTAGAGCCTGCGAACCACAACTACTGAGCCCGTGTGCCACACCTACTGAAGCCCGCGCACCTAGAGCCTGTGCTCCGCAACAAGAGAAGCCACCACAGTGAGAAGCCCAGGCACCACAGCGAAGAGTAGCCCTGGTTCACTGCAGCTAGAGAAAGCCTGCACTCCCAATACAGGCGGCTGGGGTTTGATCCGTGGTCAGGGAACTATATTCTGCAGCCGCAGCTAAGACCCGGTGCAGCCAAATAAATAAATAAATATTTTTTAAAAAAACAAACCTTAAACTATTTTCAGTAATCAATTTTTGCAAGTGGTGCTGGTATTGTTACTATGAGATTTTTGTACATACGTTGCAGAGTAAAAAAGGTGAGTAATTATGTGGTACGATAAGGATAAACTATCAAGTATTATTGAGAATTAGAATCCTCTGTTTGGGAAAAAGAAGAAAAACATGCAAAACAGAAGGGGTTAAACAAAACTCCCATGGTCTTGGTTTTGAATTGCAAGTATCAATATACACTACTCATGTAGTTTATCTTAAAATTATATTTCCTAGCTCCCGCAACTGAAAAAGTCTAGAAACAATGACCCACTCGATATCAAGCAGCCCTGGTTATCACCCAGGTGTAATATCAAAGTTCTAAGATCTGTTTTTACTAAAAGGAACTAGGGATTCTTGAAAAAAAAAAAGGCTGATTCCGGGTCTTAGTCAAGAGATGGTTAAGTAAACACTAGGACATATTTCAGAACAGTTATCAAGAAAATTATAAAAGATTGAAAGGGCTTTATGCCAAAAGGCCTCAGCAACCATCCTGAAGAGGCTCCTCTGGCCCATTATAGGAAATTTGAGTATAAACAGATCAAAAATTAAACACATATTCAAATGTTTATAAGTGATCTAAAGCAACACAGAACAAACAAAACCAACTAGTCACCTCCAGATGACAGGGAACTAAGTCATTCTTTTGAATATCTAGTACATAAAGGGATATAATCAAACATTTATCCAGCCTCTCCTATACATACCGTGCCACCAATAACCAAATAACAGATATGCTGAAGTTTCTATTTTTAGAAGTATTCCAATTAATAAGTGAAGCAGTAATACAAGGAAAATAGCCTCATGCAACATTAACACATACTGAAAGATCTTGGTATTGAGCATAAATGTTTCTAACATCACAAAATAAGAGACTTATAAGTATCATGGGCCTCTTGAAAAATCCCATTACCACTCATGAAGCTGGTCTTATGAAAGAAAAACAAATCTAAGTATGATCACCTCTCTAGATCAGAGGACTGTTAAACTACAGCACAGGGATCAAATCAGTAATGCTCAGACTGTAGAAAGTTTTGCAGGATAACCTCCTGGCTTTTCCAACAATAAATTGCACGTGATAAAGGGAAAAAAAAGTCGAGAGAGAGAGAGATGAAAGAGAACTTATAGATTAAAAGAGTCTTAAGAGACATTTGAGTCATTATGAAATATTGACAGTATTTGAAATATTCTCCAATCAAATGTGGAAAAATTACTATATTCATGAGGTCATTGGAAATTTGAACATCGACCTGAAATGTCATAAGAAGTAATTATTATACATTTTAGGTAAATTAATTGCATTGTGATAGCATGAGAAAATAATTCTTATATTTTAGGGCTGCATATGGAAATATTTATGGATGCGATGATATAATCTGGGATTTGCTTTAAATAATATGGTTGTGGGGAAATGACTGGTAGAATTGATAAAACAAGACTGGCTACAGATGGATAGTTTTGAACAATACATGTGTCTTCATTACTCTAGTCTGTATTTTTTTTGTATATGTTTGGCATTTTCCATGCTGAAAGTTAAAAATAAATAAAATAATTTCATTCAGGCCTTTACTTCACAGTTAGCACTAATAAAGTAAGCAAGTCCAACTTTTGCAAAATAAAAATAAGTAGCTTGGGCTTCCCTGGTAGCGCAGTGGTTGAGAGTCCGCCTGCCGATGCAGGGTACGTGGGTTCGTGCCCCGGTCCGGGAGGATCCCACATGCCACGGAGCGGCTGGGCCCGTGAGCCATGGCCGCTGAGCCTGCGCGTCCGGAGCCAGTGCTCCGCAACGGGAGAGGCCACAGCAGTGAGAGGCCCCGCGTACCGCAAAAAAAAAAAATAAATAAATAAATAAAAGTCATTACCATTTGAGAGTGGTGCTACACCAAGAGGTAGGAAACACAGATGAAGTACATTGTATTCATTCAAAGAGAGAAAAATAAAAGGAAACTAAAAAAACAGGATGATAATTCAAAGAACAGAAGATTCAAAAGGTGCTTTAATCTTTATTTAGCAAAATAAGAAAATGTCTTACCACATTTAAAAAAAAGAGTGTCTTCAATAGAATTTACTGCTAAAAATAGCTATAGTTCATTTTAGTCACACTGCATTGCTTTGTGGTATTAAATCTAAACACGACTGAGTTATGCAAGTCAGCCTGCCTTTAGGATTCTTCCACCAACACTGCTTTTCGTAGATGTGGGTATCTAATAAGGCCCAGTAAAGTAGAGCTTTGTCATTGTGTGCAGCTGACTGATCCTAGAGTAGCACAGTTTGATGTCACTAATGCTTCATGAATAATACAGGAGTAGTGGTAAGGGCCTGAGTGGGCGGGGTCATCTGGCAACTGCTTCTGGGAAAATGTCCGATGGTTCTGTCTCCTGGTGTCTAATTTTAGAGAATTTATTTCTGCATTACAAAGCTGCTTTAAGGGGTGCAAATATATACTGTGGTTTACAAAACTGTACATACACATTACATCATCGTGTCTTTGGCACATCTATGTGTTTGCCATATGGCAGCATGCTGAACTGGAAATGTAAATTACATAACTCAAGTTTTCTTTGACAGCAAACAAAATTACTATGGGTAACAATGATCAAACTTCATCATATTCCAAATAATATTATAACTTGATGAGTTAGCGGAAAATTGTCTAAATGCCAATTATAACTGATAAATTGAAAGCAAATCACAGTGCACAAAGGAGAAAACAATTTAATAGAAATAAATGTATGTTGAAATTATGCACCAACAATATATTAGATAAAGTGATCTTAAACTTTTAGATACTGATTCAAACGTTAATTGTTGAGGATAAACGGAATTTGGAATGGGACTTTTTTGGCTACTATGTGTGGAAGGAGTCTGGAGGCTTGAAACCTGCTCCTTGATTATCGGAAGCTGTCAATCTAACTTAAACTGGCAGATGTGCTTTCACAGCTGGGGCCATATTGAGATCTTCGTGTTTGGGCCTTTGGGAGAAAAAATGGTGCATAAAACAGCAAGCACCTTTGTGAAGTTCCTTTGTAGCACAGATAGATAGAAGCTACAATGTTTTCTTAACACACTCCTAGAATTGACTGTAGCTTTTCCCTCAACCCCAATAAACCACATTGATTTTATGAGTGACTATGTCACTGAAGTTCACACGGAACGAAATAAAACATCAAATTTTTCTCACATAGCCTATCTCACAGCCGTATGAAATTAAAAAAAATTTACTTTGCAAGTTAACTTCTAAAATTAATTATTGTTATAAAAATATTCAATGGCACTGAAATCATTCTGCAATTTTAAGATATTCTAACACATCTTCTCAATTTAAAACACTGAAAGATTTTTCTGCAACTTTTGTCTTTCTAGAATAGCTACCTGAAGGCCATATTAATTAATGAATGTGAGTATAGTAAATATCTAGATTTAATTAGGAATTTAAAGTTTAAAATGTTAGCTTTATCAACTGGAGTTTGATACTTCATTTTTACGTTTTCTTACAGATTTCTATTGATCATCGTAGCATTTTTAGAAAGTCCACAGAATCTCTGAGTCACTTCTACATGATGCATATATTCCCTTCCCTATGAATGTCATTCACAGAAAGTTACAATGTGATAAAGCACAACACTGTCGGCCTCTATGGATCAGCAGTGCAGTCTCCTGAGACAATACACAGATAACATCCCAAGGTTTGTTTGGAGAAGAGTTGAACTGAGGTCACTTTCCAAAACAACAAACTGCTCTCTATGACCCTGAAAGGTTAGAGTTTAGGAATTTCCTGGAGAGATTGTGTTTTGTCTAGCATTTCTTTAAACGTATCAAAGGACTCAATTAGCAATGGTAAAACTGTCTTAATCAAAGATGTAAAAAGGGTGTGAGTCTAACAAAATATATTGAGAATTAGAGGGGAAGGAAAAGGAAGACAGCAATTAGGAATCATAAGCAAAAGAAAAATGCTTAGACAGAGAAAGACAAATAACACATGATATCGCTTATATGTGGCATCTAGAAAAAGGGTACAAATGAACTTATCTACAAAACAGAGACAGAGTTACAGTTGCAGAAAACGAACTTATGTTTACCAGGGGGTAACTGGGGAGGGATAAATTGGGAGACTGGGATTGACATATACATGCTACTATATATGCAATAGATAACTAATAAGGACCTACTGTATAGCACAGGGAACTCTATCCAATACTTTGTAATGGCCTATATGAGAAAAGAATCTAAAAAAGAGTGAATATATGTATAACAGATTCACTTTGTTGCACACCTGAAACTAACACAAATTGTGTATCAACTATACTCCAATAAAAGTCTTTTAAAAAAGAAAAAAAAAATGCTTAAATTTATGCTAAACAAAAGTCAAGTAGGTTATATGGTTCTGTTTATTGTACTGCTTATTCATTTGCAATAATTTATTTTTTAATTGTATTAGAATGGTTTTGGGTAAAATACTATACACGTAAATGATACTCCTGCCAGCAGCTAACATTTTTCTCCTGAACTTACTGTAACTCAATTAATAATATTTGTGCCTGGTCATACGTGGGTATATCACATATCAGTAGAGTGAATCTCAAATTCCCCAAATCCATTATAATGCCATAGCAGTGTCACAGCAAACCTTCCACCGCAGACACTTCTTTCTTCTCTTTTTTTTTTTCAGTAGTAGTTTCTATGTGTTGAAAGAGACCTGCCTGGAGATGATGGTCTGAACCAAACCATCTCTTCAGCTCCCTTCTAATCTTATATTTTAATCAAAAACTAAACTCCACAAGGTGGTATATTAAGCATAAATCGTTTTTATTAGCAATCTCTATCTCAAATATAAGTACCTTGAAGAAACCATGAGTTCAAAACACATACTTTTAAGTCTATGTTTTGCAAACGTACTCTAGCAACTGTCCTGAATTTTTCGATTCTGTCTGTGTTCCAAAATTCTCATGTGATAGGTCAAATTCATCACTCAACTGAATTATCTGCATAAGTAGGACTTTGTCCCAACTCAGCCTCATATTCATGTTACTCTTGGATCTATACCATGAAATTTAAGATGATACCTACTCCCAATTTTTATTGGGGTCATGTATGAATTTGGCAAGCAATACCATATGTGCACTTAACCACTGAGTTGCACGGTGAAGTTAAAATGCCCGTGAATGTAGGTGCTTTAAATGGGTGCATCATGGTAATAAAGGTCAAGGAATGTCAAGTGGACCAGGTAGAAACAACATCATTATGCTACATATATAAAAATATTTTTTTCTATGTAATGAATGATTTGCTATAATTTCTAATAACACAAACCCGAATACTTTAGTCAAGTATGAATTATACCTACATATTCTGAAAAAAATTAAAGCTCCAGCCCTTAAAAAAAAAAGTGTTTGGGCCACTTCTATGAAGGTAAAGCTACAAATAGTAGACCATGTTGCCGGACACGTTGTGACTAACGAGGCTTAGTTAGTCACCCTATCTATGGATTGCTATATGAAGGAAACATACTTTCTGAAAAAGCCCTTTTCCAGACTCTACAACAGAGAAATGGGCCAACAAAAAGGAAGATGTCCCCAGAGCCTATCTTGGACAAATAATGTTAGGCTCTCTAATTTGGACCAAAAGTTTTTTTGTAAATTTATGCTGAAAAAAAGAATCATAGGTATTAATTTGATGAATACTTATTACTAACAATATGTGATATCATCGGGATCTGGTCAGGAAAATAAGAGAAACCAGATTAAGCAGAAATAAAAGTATAATAAACAAGCAGAAAGCACGTGTGACCAAATGACATTTTGTCCCTGTTGGTGCTCCCTACTGTGGGAGATCTTTTAAAACTAGAGACCACAGGGCACTCAGCAACTTATCAGACAAAAACTTAAAAATATCTTTATGCTAAACTTTAAAAATTTATACTAAACTTCAAGAATTATATTTTGAGGTAAGTTATCATGAAAATATACTATTATGTTCCTTAGTAGATAAAATCTTGGTAGATAATATTTATTGTCCTTGGTAGACATCACTGAAATCTTTATTTTAAAAGGAGGAGATTAAAACTCAGATAAAATTTATAATTATTAATATAGCAAAAATATTAATAACTACTTAGAGGTCATAAGAAAACAGTTTTAAACTGAAATGTCAGAACAATGATGTTTAGAAATTCCTAAATTCGAGGGAATTCCCTGGCGGTCCAGTGGTTAGGACTCCACGCTTCCACTGCAGGGGGCATGGGTTCGATCCCTGGTCGGGGAACTAAGATCCCGCAAGCCATGCAGTGTGGCCAAAAAAAAAAAATTCCTGAATTCTAGTTTAATCTTCTTTTTCTGTCTATTATTATCCCTTAATCTAAGGATGTAAGTTTATTCCTTACACTTTCACATTTGCAGCCTGTCAGAACTTCACTGACATTGACAAAAAGCTGGTACCAAGTTGTGTGTTCTCCTGTTCTCCTGTTGTGTGTTCTTGTTATTTTGATGTAGAGGGTCAATGCTTTTAGTGTCATCAGGCCCACCACCTACTAATTCTTCATGTATAAAGCACAGATAAGAATGTCTACTTCAGTTTATTATGAACATATTAAAGGAAAACATGGGTGTAAAGCATAGTACCTGGACAGAGGAAAAAGTAGATAATTGGTAGTTATTCGAATTATTACAATAATTTCATTATCATTAAAGCCAGCAGTAATAACCTTGAACTCAAGATGGTCAAAGCTTTGACCTTGTGATAACTAAGTAACTGCACTGAATTATGTCTAACCACATAGTCACTGATATTCATACATAACATGAAATTTAAGAGGAATAAAATAATAGCTATCAATCCTCCATCTATAATTCTTTTGGCTTTATTTCTAAGATTTCTTACATACTTAATGATAGCCATTACTTCTGGGACATATAGAGTCATCTTGCCTCTGAGATCCGTAATATATACCCTGTTTCATCTGTCAGCTCTTTATTTTTCTTCTATCAGCTATTCCTCTTGCATGTATATAAACATACCTAATAATGAGGAATTTTCATACAAAAAATTATTTGAAAAGCCAATCTACAGACCTATCATAGTAAAAACAACGAAACACACACACATACGCACACACACACAAATATTAGTCCACCACCATCCACATTCCTCCCTTTTCTTATCACCCTGATCCCTCCAACTCCAGATAATTCACAATCTTACCTACTTCTGTTCTTATAACTTAGATGGATGGTACACAAGGGACATTGGCCATATATAGTTCCAAAGCAGCTTATTTTTTTTCCAACATAACCTAGTCAAGGTTTTGTTTTTAATATATAGACTTCATTTATTATGCATTGGGAAACATTTTTTCCTATAATTTACAAAAAAATTTTACTAAAGTAGATTTCACTTAGAAACATAATTGAATAAGTAAAAGAAGAGTTAATGAATATGTTACAGAATCAATAAACTCAAAGAGGGGAACATAAAATCATAACAACTGGCTTTCCCAGGGCCTATGGAATCCTAAAGATACTGCCTTCAGCAAAATTTGTATAACAAAGTACCACCTGACAAAGAAGCAACAGAAAAATAAATTTTTAAAAATCTGTAGTCAGGACTTTTAAAACTAAAATTACATGGCATTTTTGTATAATCCTGGATCTCTAGTTTATCAAGCATTACTATAAAATCAAGCTGTACATATTTTCTTAAGAATAAAAGAGTAACCTCATATATTAACCATGTAATGAAAATTTTAAAAAAATGTTATCACTTATTTATGAAATAAGAAAATGACTATGCTACTTAAAAAAATGCTTAGGCCTTGATTTTAATTCTGCATAGATATGAAGTCTGTGAGTAAAGACTGAATGAAAAAACTGTAGGAATAGGTTGATTTCTATTTTTTTTAACATCTTTATTGGAGTATAATTGCTTTGAAATGGTGTGTTAGTTTCTGCTTTATAACAAAGTGAATCAGTTATACATATTCATATGTCCCCATATATCCTCCCTCTTGCATCTCCCTCCCTCCCAGCCTCCCTATCGCACCCCTCTAGGTGGTCACAAAGCACCAAGCTGATCTCCCTGTACTATGCAGCTGTTGCCCACTAGCTATCTATTTTACGTTTGGTAGTGTACATATGTCCATACCACTCTCTCACTTTGTCCCAGTTTACCCTTCCCCCTCCCCATATTCTCAAGTCCATTCTCTAGTAGGTCTGCATCTTTATTCTCGTCTTGCCCCTATGTTCTGCTGAACATTTTTTTCTTTCCTTTTTTTTTTTATATTCCATATATATGTTAGCATATGGTATTTGTTTTTCTCTTCCTGACTTACTTCACTCTGTATGACAGTCTCTAGGTCCATCCACCTCAATACACATAACTCAGTTTAATTCCTTTTTATGGCTGAGTAATATTCCATTGTATATATGTGCCACATCTTCTTTATCTATTCATCTGTTGATGGACAGTTAGGTTGCTTCCATGTCCTGGCTATTGGAAATAGAGCTGCAATGAACATTGTGGTACATGACTCTTTTTGAATTATAGTTTTCTCAGGGAATATGCCCAGTAGTGGGACTGCTGGATCGTATGGTAGTTTTATTTTTAGTTCTTTAAGGAACCTCCATACTGTTCTCCATAGTGGCTGTATCAATTTACATTCCCACCAACAGTGCAAGAGGGTTCCCTTTTCTCCACACCCTCTCCAGCACTTATTGTTGTTCGATTTTTTGATGATGGCCATTCTGACCAGTGTGAGATGATATCTCATTGTAGTTTTGATTTGCATTTCTCTAACGATTAATGATGTTGAGCATTCGTTCATGTGTTTTTTGGCAATCTGTATATCTTCTTTGGAGAAATGTCTATTTAGGTCTTCTGCCCATTTTTGGATTGGGTTGCTTGTTTTTTGGATATTGAGCTGCATGAGTTGCTTGTATGTTTTGGAGATTAATCCTTTGTCAGTTGCTTCACTTGCAAATATTTTCTCCCATTCTGAGGGTTGTCTTTTGGTCTTGTTTATGGTTTCCTTTGCTGTGCAAAAACTTTTAAGTTTCATTAGGTCCCATTTGTTTTTCTTTTTATTTCCATTTCTCTAGGAGGTGGGTTGAAAAGGATCTTGCTGTGATTTATGTCATAGAGTGTTCTGCCTATGTTTTCCTCTAAGAGTTTTAGAGTGTCTGACCTTAACATTTAGGTCTTCAATCCATTTTGAGTGTATTTTTGTGTATGGTGTTAGGGAGTGTTCTAATTCATTCTTTTACATGTAGCTGTCCAGTTTTCTCAGCACCACTTATGGAAGCAGCTGTCTTTTCTCTACTGTATATTCTTGCCTCCTTTATCAAAGATAAGGTGACCATATGTGCGTGGGTTTATCTCTGGGCTTTCTATTCTGTTCCATTGATCTATATTTCTGTTTTTCTGCCAGTACCATACTGTCTTGATTACTGTAGCTTTGTAGTATAGTCTGAAGTCCGGGAGCCTGATTCCTCCAGCTCCATTTTTCTTTCTCAAGATTCCTTTGGCTATTCGGGGTCTTTTGTGTTTCCATACAAACTGTGAAATTTTTTGTTCTAGTTCTGTGAAAAATGCCAGTGGTAATTTGATAGGGATTGCATCGAATCTGTAGATTGCTTTGGGTAGTAGAGCCTTTTTCACAATGTTGATTCTTCCAATCCAAGAACATGGTACATCTGTCCATCTATCTGTATCATCTTTAATTTCTTTCATCAGTGTCTTATGGTTTTCTGCATACAGGTCTTTTGTCTCCTTAGGTAAGTTTATTTGTAGATATTTTATTCTTTTTGTTGCAATGGTAAATGGGAGCGTTTTCTTAATTTCACTTTCAAATTTTTCATCATTAGTGTATAGGAATGCAAGAGATTTCTGTGCATTAATTTTGTATCCTGCTACTTTACCAAATTCATTGATTAGCTCTAGTATTTTTCTGGTAGCATCTTTAGGATTCTCTGTGTATGGTATCATGTCATCTGCAAACAGTGACAGCTTTACTTCTTCTTTGCCGATTTGGATTCCTTTTATTTCTTTTTCTTCTCTGATCGCTGTGGCTAAAACTTCCAAAACTATGTTAAATAATAGTGGTGAGAGTGGGCAACCTTGTCTTGTTCCTGATCTTAGTGGAAATGGTTTCAGTTTTTCACCATTGAGGATGATGCTGGCTGTCAGTTTGTCATATATAGCCTTTATTATGTTGAAGGAAGTTCCCTCTATGCCTACTTTCTGGAGGGTTTTTATCATAAATGGGTGTTGAATTTTGTCAAAAGCTTTCTCTGCATCTATTGAGATGATCATATGGTTTTTCTCCTTCAATTTGTTAATATGGTTTATCACATTGATTGATTTGTGTATATTGAAGAATCCTTGCATTCCTGGAATAAACCCCAGTTGATCATAGTGTATGATCCTTTTAATGTGCTGTTGGATTCTGTTTGCTAGTACTTTGTTGAGGATTTTTGCATCTATGTTCATCAGTGATATTGGCCTGTAGTTTTCTTTTTTTTGTGACATCTTTGTCTGGTTTTGGTATCAGGGTGATGGTGGCCTCGTAGAATTAGTTTGGGAGTGTTTCTCCCTCTGCTATATTTTAGAAGAGTTTGGAAGGATAGGTGTGAGCTCTTCTCTGAATGTCTGATAGAATTCACCTGCGAAGCCATCTGGTAGGTTGATTTCTTGATGACCCAGGATAATGCATGAAATTATTTTCTCCTGTCTTAATTTCTATTGGCATTATTATAACAATATAATATAGTGTTATATTATAATACTATAATATTACTATTTTAATGGTTTAAAAGGTCTCATCTTTAAATATTTCTATTTTTAAAAAATTATTTCACCGTAAATCATAAGGAAGTATTACTCTACATCATTTGAGTCTGTGTCTATGAACAGAAAGAAGCAAAGTAAATTTTGAAATAAATCAAGGAAAATTTTACTTACTGCTATGACAACCATCTAGATATTTCATGTCAGCAAAATTTTTACAGTAAATAATGTGAATAATCTTTACATATCTTTCTTTCATTTGGTTGTTAAGAAATCTGAGAGTAGGGCCAGAGAGAGAAAAAGATACATGATCATTTATTTCTCTAGTCTTTTCTGGTTTGGGTGCTGATTTAATTAAGTCTTCAGAGACCTCAGCATCCCTATTTTTTAGGAAAGTGAAAAGTAACATGTACTTATGCCGAAGTAACTCAGAGGGTAAGTTGTTATTTTTCCCTTGTTGGTACTGAGGGACAGGTACTCTGGGCACTGGGGAGAGCTATGTTCTTAGCAGACCCTTTGTACTATCTGAAATACCCTCGCCCACCCACGCAGAGTATAAAAATGTCACAGAGTTCAAAGACAAAACATGGCACCTTACAGTGTTGGGTTAGGTGGAGGCTGCTAAAGTCCTCTGGACATATCTAGATTTCAGGCAAGGTAGAGCTGGTGTCATTTTCCCTGAGTAGGTTGAACAAATATATTTATACAATTCCAACTTGTGATTCTAGATCCATGTCTCCCCACACCCAACTACCATCCTGGCACTGGGCATAGGGACCTTCCCTCATCCAAATTGCTGGCAGCGTGATTGAGTGATTTGCTCTTATAGGTTTTTGTTTTGATACAGGAAAGAGAAGACACGAGGTCATGAAGTGAGAGACTCATGTTAGGAAATAGGTGATTGGGATGACAGAAGCTGATATAATGCCACTAAGGCAAAGAATGGATGCCCAGCAAGATAAGTAGTGATAGGCTCTCTCAGTGAGATAAGGAACTGGACTGGACTAGAGTTTCAGTGCAATATTTATGGAAAGGAGCATGGGCTGGGGGAAGGGTATGGAGGGATTGTGTGCACAGGGCAGAGGAATGCCCTCCCCTTACCTTCTTGTCACCAGAGCACCACCTGGTGTGTGTGTGTGAGGACGATGGGGAAAGAGTAGCATCAAGGAAGCCTTCCATTCCTCTGTCTAGAGTCTACTCTGTTTTTCCTATTTTCCCTCTTCACCCTTACCTGGTGTATGACAGAGACTGTTCATCTTGTAAATGGGGTTTTCTCTTTATGTGGCTGTTAGGGAACCTGCAGCAAAATCATAGGTGGCACTTTTTTGAACTTGAAATACCATCACCCTCATCTTATTCCCCTACTCAAATTTTCCCTTAGCCAAATTTCCTAATCTGTCTAATTTGAATTCTGTTGTATAATTTTTGATAAGCTTCCTCAAGTCTCCTTTCTAAAGAGGTGACAGATAAATAGATGAATGCAAAGTAGATGACTGATGAATATTTATACTCTCAGGCAGACTGTGTAGCATACAGGCTGCATTTAAAGTCAAGATGGGAAGGACTTCAGGAGCAACAGGGATCTTACGGTGATGGAAAGACATTCTCCCTCCCATCCCCTCCCTCTTCCTCTTCTGTGCCATCGCCAACTCCAATATCACACAGCGCAAAATATAGGGGTCTAGAGGTCAAGGAAGATGAACAAACTAATACTGAGAGAGGCTACAGTAACAGTAAAAGTAGAGTAGGGCTGGCTCATATATTAATCAAAAATTGTGTGTGTGTAACATGCAATATATACTGATTATGTATAATACAAACACACACAAACACATATAAAATCAGTTGAGAGGGCTTCCCTGGTGGCACAGTGGTTGGGGGTCCGCCTGCCGGTGCAGGGGACACGGGTTCGTGCCCCGGTCCGGGAAGATCTCACATGCCGTGGAGCAGCTGGGCCCGTGAGCCATGGCCACTGAGCCTGCGCATCCGGAGCCTGTGCTCCACAACAGGAGAGGCCGCAGCGGTGAGAGGCCCGCGTACCGCAAAAAAACAAACAAAACAAAAAAAACAACCAAAAAAATCAGTTGAGAAAGCAAGAGGTTCATGATGCTTGGGGAGCAGGAAGTGCAACCAGGAAAGTGCCTTCTGGACAGCTTCAAACCTAATCTTCATTAGTTGGCATATATGTTATAAATAATTTATACCTCTCCCCAAAGCATTTGAGTCTTAAATTAATTCTGTGCCTTGTAGCTAAAAATTAGACATATCCAATGATACTCATTTCCAGCCTCAAGCTCAGATTCTTGTTTGTGTAGTTAATAGAAATTAACATAGAAAAATTAAAGCTTTATGACAAAATACGTCCGGAAAAGGTCTATTGGTAGTAAATGGTGTATCTTTCAGCATTAATCTGGGACTTGGTACATTATAGACAAACAAGTCCACCAGATTTTCCCAGGAAATAATTTAGGAATGCAATTCTTGGAAATATAGCCTGAATTTAAAACTATAAAAGTCCCAGCACAAATTACCATCAAATATCACAATTAAAATGATTAAAACTCAGAACATATTTGTCTTAAAAGCAAACAGGCTATTGTTTTATAAATCAAGATTGAGATCATTGATCTTAGAGATGATTTCGCTAGAAAGCTTTTGATAAACCATGTCACGGAAAAGAGCAAGAAAGTCAGGCTACTCAATATCAATTTTCAAAATTATTGTAAAATTAATGACTATAAAGCACAGTTCTTCCTTGGATTATTCATTTATTACATCTTTCTAGACTTGTCTCTAATATTCTAAGATCTAATTTGATGATGTTACCATTTAGTGAACTTTACTAGATTCAGTAAGAACCTTTTGGAAGTCTGGTTTTGTGTTAAAAATTAAAGGAACACAAAAGAAGTAAAAAACACAACTTCTGCCCTTCTTACTTTTAGTGACAATTATGATGCTTTGAATGCATAAACTAATTCAGCGTAAGTTGTAATCAAAACAACTTATTAATATGCTTTTCTCTACCAATCATTCTGTAGTTAAATAATTCACACAGACACATATTATTATTAGAATCTCTTCCAATATGAGGGAAATAAGTCAGGATGGGGAATTATCACAGGATCACATAAATAGTAAGAGGGAGCGCTTCAAGTCCAGTGTTCTTTTTACTACATGTATATTGCCTGCAAGAGCAGAAAAAAGATGAATTTATGTTTGGGCTTAAAGTTGAAAAATCAAGCCTGTTCTATTTTGAGTGTTATGGTTCAGAAGTCTTCCTTTAAACATTTTCTTTAAGTCCCAAAGGAAAGAAAACATATTTCATGAGTTGGCATAGAAACATGTAACATAATTTGCTTCTTCCTTTGCCCAGGATAAATGGCAATGCTGACAACACTCACTAAGACATAAATGCTGGATCCTTTTCTGCAAACTTGTCTCGATGGGTAGAGATTCCCAAAAGGAACTGAATGCAGGAGAGCTTAGAGTGACAGTGACAAAAGTTTCTGACATAACAATTAGCTGAGGGCCTGCACTGTGCTTTCAATTTCCCTATCTTAAAACTACGCTCTAATTCACAATAATGGAATTCAACTTAATAGAGTAAATATACAGAAGGAGCTGTTAGTATAAACCCAAATAATTTTTAAATTGCTTGTATAAACTCATTGATTTACTTTATAAAACAAATGTTATAATTCAAATAAATTTTTAAAATTAAACACATATAAAAAAAACTATACTCAACCAATAAGGAGTTAAGCGTATTCTTTGGAAATGTAAGAACTCAGGCAGGATAATTAACGTTTTCTTAACGAAGCTGAAGTATCACCAGGCACAAGCAGGATTTTAACGGACAGTAACACAGTGGAGGCTTTTCCCAGCCTGACAGCTCTTTTCCACTGAACTCTGATTGCTTTTGCGGTTTAGATCTATTTTCTGAGTCTGTCAGTCAAAGCCAATATTAAAGATGTGCTGGTTTGTTTTACATTTAAAAAGGGAAAAGCCAATGGACAGGCTGGGTCCTATTCCATTCATCATTGATCAGAAAAGGGGTCTTTCCACATATAACAAGAATTTGGGGTAATAATAGTAAAACTAATATTTTTCGCATACTGTATGAAATTATCCTTCCCCTTAGAATCAGGATCCAAAATCTTCTTACTCCAGGGAACTGAACTAAACAAAATAACATGCTTTCACCAGGCATCTCTCATCATGAACACTACTCATATATGAAAGCATGAGGCATAATACCCTATTGCATACTTACGTCCTGAGGCACATGGGGGTTAAAATTTTCTACAAGTCATTATTCAATACACTTCAAAAAAGAGAATTACAGTCAATGAGATCATAAAAAAGGAAACATAATTGTTTCACTTTCTTCCACTCTGGCTCTTACAAGATTGAAGCATCTCAATTCTCCACTAAGAAGAGTTGAGACAGGAAGCTCATGTTAACAGTGTCTTTTCTTAAATATTCCCCAAACCTGTAAATGCTAGGGCCCATTATCTTTGTGGGATTCTATATTATCAGTGAGTCTACGGTTAGGGTAATACACTTTCCCATAAGTAACCTGGAGTAGGTCCTGATGCCTTTTGGTTATAAAACTAAATTAATGGGGTACAAGTCTCAATAATTTAAGATGAAATGAACGAAAGTAAACCTGTATTTCCTTCCTTTATAGCATTTCTGATTTTTACCTAAGGACTTGTTTAATATCAGTCTCCTTCATTATCCTCTGAATATCTTATTTTTATTTTTCTTTATATCCAAGTTTTTAGCAGAGTCTGAAACCTAGACCACCAAAATACATTTTTGACAAATGACAACTGAGTACGACCTCACTTGTACTCAATCCTCCCTGAGTTTTATCTTACTATAAGACAACTGCCTAAACATGTGGCATCACATAATAATGTAAAAGCATTGATTGAGGAACTATGAGTCAGATGTGGCCTTCCATTTACTCTCGTACTTAGTTTTGCCCAACAATCCTATGAACTGACCACTATCATTGCCTCATTTAGTAGGTGAAGAAGGTAAAGGACTGAGAAGCTAAAGGATTTCTCCAACTCACAGGGCACTGTGTATCAGACCCAATGTTCAAACCTAAGCAGGAATTGTCTGAATCCCATTCTTGCTTGAATAGGGAACAGTTTTTCTACCATCAAAATAAAATTTATGTTTGATGTGAAGACCAATCTTACTACTAACTACCCACTAGCGTCCAAAGTAGGCAAGCTTGACATTAGGTCCCAAAACGCAGTGCTCCAGCTGCAAGCGGTGGGCACGTTGGCTTCAACAGGGTGGTGGGATTAAGGTTGACAAGGAGCTGTAACTGCCCCACCTGTCACCTGGGTCAGCCTTTCCTGCTGTGTCCTCATCCTAGGACAGGCAAGTTCTGAACGTCCCGGGAATCACTCCCCTTGACAGCAAGTGGAAAGGAAGTGGAAATAACAATAACTGCTGGATGCATCTATTCAAGGTGCTGTTTGTGAAATTGCCATCTTGCCCTCTTCCAGGTCAGAGGATTGTTCACTCTCTAAATCATTAAACTCTTAACCAGTAAATCGTGACATTCTTTGAGTTTTAAAATAGTCTAGTTTTTGCTAAACATCATAAATCCAAATAACAACGGTTATAACTTCTCTTGGGGGTTTGAGGAAAGGGCTACTCAACATGGAAGAAATGATTCCAAGTGCAATGACTGACTTTTTAACAGACTTGTGCTCCAGTGCGATAAATCAGATGATTTCATGTAAAGTCAACCCTTTCCTAAATGCTCTCTTACAGGCTTAGCATTGAAAACATTGACCTAAGTGTGAGATCTTGAACCACGTACTTTCTTGGTGACACCCTAGTCTTCTTGAATAAGGTAAAAACTAATTTATATGACATTTCTGAGAAAATTAGCTCATTTCCTGTGAATCTGTAGAATAGCTTCCAGTTTATCAGCAATTATCTATATTGTGCACATTGCATGTGCCGGCCACTGGCCCAGCACTGGACTTGACTCAGAATGAATTCATCTTAATTAAAGAAAGGATAAAGATTGGAGAAAATTTGTTCTCCATCTGAATAAATGCTTAATAAGAATCTCCAGGGACTTCTCAGAAGACACATCGAATACCAAAGGAACGTCCAAAGAAACACCCATAGGAAAAGGAGGTCTGTGTTAGAAGCATACTTTGGCTGGACCCGCGAGAGATAAAGTGCCGAAATGCAAGGCTATGTACAGACAGAAGAAAAACAACAATATATTATTGCTCTGTCAACCCAAACAGAATAGGCTCTGCCTTGTTTTCATGTTGATTTTGGCATAAACCACAGTACGCTTGAATCATTTTGAAAGATGGTAATAGGAGAATTTGTATTGGCAACAGGCCAAATAAAAGCTAAGGCTAAAAAGCGGTAGCCAGACTGTTCCTTTTGTGTAGAGAGGCTTTGCTATCCGAGAGCAACAGGCAATTCACATTGGAAAACAGACTCTCTTAATAAGTAGCAAAGGCTGGAAAAATCTAGAGAAAGCAAGAGGACACACGAAGTGGTAACACAACTTCACACAGTGAAGCTGAAAAGCAAGAGTGGAGATAAACCCTGCTGGCAGTTCCTTCTTCGGCTTCGGGTACACCTGCCATATGGAATCTGCACAGCCTTTGATTACTGCCTTAGGAAGTGAATGCGTTTAAGGATGCCTTCCAAGGGAGTCCACAAGTGTGGCCTCAAGAGAGGGCTTCTCTCCAAGCTGAGACTTTGCTCTCTTACATCTGAATTCAGGATCTGGTGACATTTAGACTTTTCTTAGTGATTCAGAGGCCATGATGATAATATTAAGAATAAATATACATTCTCCTACATAATCATGACTGACAACATCCCACTCTAAATGTATCATTAGATCATACTTATAACACCTAAAGGAAACCAGTCACCTTCAAAACTCTACCCTGAGAGACCTCTCAAAGTGTCCCACCTTTATGAGAATGTGGCCTGCTGGACAGTGGCAAAATTGCCCTAACATAATTATTACCAGTCTGAGAAACATTACTAGCCTGCAATGAAATTTTCAATTGTCTGTCAAAGTATAAGAAAAACAAGAACAATTACAGTAAGCTTTATTAAAGCTATATTTATTCAATATAACAAACTCAATTTGAAATTACATCATTCCAATTTTTTGTGTTAAAAAAGTTTTATTTAAAAAATAATGGTAAAGACCATTTTTAAAAAACTGATTTGTATTTTATGTCTTAACCGACAATCTTTTGTCAATTCTGATTTTATTTTTATAGTTCCTCTTAAAATTAAAAAGCCTAGGAATTATTTCAAATGGTAGACTTAGTAACAAAAATTTGGCTTTCCAAACTTTCCAAATTAAGCACAAGAAACATTATACAAAAAAGAATGAATGATATATAATATTACACCAACTGTACTTAGATTTTAAAAAAGGAAGGATGAATGAACCATTGTAAACTGGAGAAGCTGCAAATGTACATGCAAGAAAGTTTTGAAAAGTAACCAATAAGTGAATTAAAACAGTGAGATGCCATTTTCTTTAAAAAATTTGGTAAAAGTAAAAAGGATAATAATAATGGGTGTTGGAGTGGGTAGGTGTGAGGACCAAGCATTCTCACATCCACTAACAGCAATGGAAACTGACTCTAGTATATTAGACTCCCATTTGTTAATGGCCATCAAAAGACATATAATTGTGCCTTAGTGCCACGCAAAATTTCTCCATGTAGGAATTTACTTCAAAAAATACTATGGATATATCCAATGACTGAGCTACTAGGAAGCTCTCCTCAGAAGTGTTTATATTAATAAAACGATTAGAAAATACCTCAGTGTACAAGACTAAGAAATTAGCTAAAAAATTATGTAATCCCTAAAATGGAATATTACATAGCATTAATATGATGCCAAATGTGTGATAATTTTGAGATATCTTTAGAATGTATTGCTAAGTGAAAAAAAGAATCCAAAACTGTGTATAGTATGATTTATGAATAGATACAGAGAGAGAGAAACCTGAAAGTGAACATAGCAAAATTAACAGCTAGGTGGTGAGATTAGAGCTTTTTCTTCCTTCTTTTTGTGATGAGTGTTATGGGTTGAACTGTATCCCCCCAAAAGATATGTTTATGTCCTAACCCCAGGCACCTCAGAATGTGACCTTATTTGGAAACAGGGTAGTTCCAGGTGTAATTAGTTAAGATGATATCATAGTGGAACAGAGGGGGTGCCCTGATGAGAAGACAACTCGAAGACAGAAACACAAAGAAAAACCACCATGTGACAACAGAGGCAGAGCCTGGGGTGATGAAGCTGCAAACCAAGGAGCATCAAGTATCAACAGCCACCGCCAGAAGCTAGGAAGAGGCACAGAAGTATTCCACCTAGAGTCCCAGAAGGAGCACAGCTCTGTTGACACCCTCCAGAGTTCTGACTTCCACTCTCCAGACTGTCAGAGAGTAAGTTGCTGTCGTTTTAAGCCCCCCGGTTTGAGGTATTTTGTTATGACTGCCCTGGGAAACTAATACACTGAGTAACACATTCAGAAAAGCACAAAAAGGCATAAATGCACAGCTCAGTGAATTAGTGACAAGCAGGTACCCATGTGAGCACGCTAGAAGCTGCCCATACGACTCTTAGCAATCCCCATCGCTTCCCTATTTCCCAAAGGTAACTACTATCATGGCTTCTAACTCTCTAGCTTCTTCTGTTGAAAATGTTTATGAATAGATCCAGAAAATGTTTATACATAGATTTTTAAAAAATCATTATTAACTTTGTTTGTCACTCTTTATAGACATTGGTCCACTTCCACATGAAAAGTAGGGAGCATCTACTTCCACTCAACATTCCATAGAATGATGTTGTACTGCAAACCAGAGTAATGTACTTAACACAAGGGGAAAAATTACTGAAATCATGCCCCAAGATGTCCCCCAAATATGTGTTTGTGTGTATAATTACAAGCATCTATAACTGCACAAAGCTAGTTCCTTCTTAGGTCAATGTAGTATCTTTAATATCCACACCTGACCATTCGGATCACCAAACTTTCAGAAGAGGTTAAAAAACAGCTATCGTCTGTCCATCAGATGCAAGTCCAAATCTAAGGGACTATATAAGCACATACATAGTTTAGAGCTGCTTGAAGTTAAAAACCTTTTCTCTTGTTTCAGAGATATTTACATTAAGTACGCATTTTTGTGTGTATGGTTTCTTTCATCTAATATTATGTTTCTAAAATTTAATCAAGCATACACCACATTTTATGCATCCATTTATCCTTGATATTTGGTACTGTTTGTAAATAATGTTGCTATGAACCTGCTTGTGCATGTCTTTGGTGCCTGTGCACCCACTTCTGCTGGTTATTTAACGGGGAGTGAACTGTCAAGTCACAAAGTATGCATGGTCACACAGTCTTCACAGACAATTACAAACAACTTTCTGAAATATTTGTGGCAATGTACACACCAGCCAGCAGTGAGGGAGAATTCTCCTACTTGGTACTGACCATCTTTTTGAATTGTTATCATTCTTGAGGGAGTATAGTAGTATCTTATTGTATTTTAATTTGCACTTCCTTGATCACTAATCAGTACTTTTTCATGGGTTTATTGGCCATTTTGGTACCTACTTTGTGAGTGCCCAGTGGTAAAACTACACAGGTAAAGAGTCTGACAGAATAAGTAATTTGATAATAATAAGATAATAATAAGAATTAAATATAATATTATTAGAAAATAGTATCACTGGTAACATATATTAGTAAATGGTTTTAGTAATTTTTTTGGTTTTAGTAATATCTATTGAAATTAATAAAATATATTATGTATAAGCAAAATAAACCTTTAGAAATGAGGTGAGACTCATACTACCTCCTTCCTCTGTAAGAGTTAGTTTTATGAAGCACATTGTTTCAAGCTATATAAAGCCCCATTGAAAGTGGTTTAAAAAAACAGGCTGTTGATTGCCTAATATTATAACAATTTCAGAGTAGCATGGCTCCAGTATCCATTAATTCAGTGTTCACTGAACATTATTGAGACCATCTCTCCAGTGTTTTGGCTCTACAACAAAATAACCAGGCAGGATTTTCAGAGCGGCTCTCCACGGGTTCAGATCATAAGGAGGTCTCTCAAATTTATAGGGAAAAGTTGGTATATTAACACTGATTTTTCTCTCATGTATGAGAATCTCATTGATTATCTGATGATATATTTGTATAGTTGGGAAAGAAAGCCAATGTCCTGAACCAAATTTCATAGTTATGGTATAAGAGATGCGGGAAAAAAATCTAAATAAGCATCTTGAATTAATGCCCAATTAAACGAAAATCCCAAGTTTAAATTCCAGATGTAACACTGAGCAAGTTTTCCTCAAACCCAACTGGGTTGTTACACAAATCTGTAATCCAAAGATCATGCTTAAAATGTTATTTTACACCTTAATGTATGACACTGATTAATGCTGTAGTCACACAGGGATGATCTTGTTTCAAACTAGAAATATTCCTTGAAATGAGAGTTCAATTCAGCGTGAGAAAAATTCCAAGATGACAGAAAGGTTTATTAAAATATTTTTGGTGAAAGCTATATAGAAATATCTAGAAACAGACTTTTTTCACTAGAATTTAACATTTCTTTATAAAATGCAAAATAAATAAAGCCTTCCCTTGCAAAGCTTTTGTGTCAGAATTGCATTTGGTAAAGTTCCCCCTGGGCTCACGAATGTTAATTATTATCCACACCAAGATTCTAAACCTACACTTTGCAGCTTCTGCAGACACACCCAAACACACCCAGAAAATAAAGGCATGTGCAACACACACACACACACACACACACACACACACACACACACACACACACCCACCCCACACTGTCTCAGAGAAGCAACCTCCCCAGAGATTCGCTTGGTACCGGTACTTCCCTTCTCTCTTCAGGTTAGCCTGAGAGATGCTTCATTTCCGACTTCATCTCTTGCTTTCATTAAGTCTAGTTATTCCTCTCCTTTTGGATATTCCACTCAACTCCTGTCTGTCTCACTGGGAACATCTTTTCTCTCCCTGTGATTCTTGGATCTTACTTGGCCTGCAGGATCTCCCCCACTCCCTACTTGGAAGGAGAAGGAAGTATGAGACCTCTGATGGAAGTAACAGCACTTCAGAACCAGTGCTTAAGAAAGAACCTCCCATGCCTTTCACAACTGCCTTAGATGCTTTTCTTTCTCCCAGAAATAGGAGGGAAACTCAAGGATGTTGCTGCATCACCCACTCTGGTCCTGTTACTCAGTCATGGATGAAGATTCGTTCAGTTAACTGGAGGTTAAGACTGTCGGTTAACATCTCATTGGCAGCCCAGAAATGATCCATCCTAAACCAAACAGGGTCTGCTCCACCATCTTTCTATCTATAACTTCGATCACATGGCTAAACTATCAGCATTAGACCCATGAGAAGGAGAACTGATAATAGCTCATGTGTGGGGAGGAAGACACTTCATAAATATTCTAAGCATTGGGCCAAACACTCTACATCTACCACAGTATTTGGTGCACCAAACAGGTCCTATCATCACTCCTCCTTTCTAGACAAAGAAGCAGAACATTGTAGAGAATGTTTGCTTAAATTTATACAGTTACTTAAATAGTTGAAGTAGGATTCAACTTCTGCTTGCAGGGTCTACCTCTAACGTTTTTAAAGATTCAGGTCAAAAGTACAAATGAAGGCTCATATACCATACATCTAAATATTTTAACAAATTGTTCATCAATTTTAAATGAAATAACTCAGATACTCTTACCCTAACAAAAACTGCTTCATAAAAACCTAGAAGATCAGGTTCAAATCTGGATGTCTAGATTCCTTGGTGTCCTCAGGAACAAAGCCCACCTCTTCTCAGCGTGGCCTCTGTCCTGTGGCACAAGCAGCCACATGCACTCACTCCTGGTGTCCCAGCTGTCACATCCACCAGGCTGTCTACACACACCGCAAACAATCAGCCTTGGCCGGCTCAGGGCTTGAAGAGCTCACAGCGGTGGTGTGACCCATGCAGGAAAGGCCGATTTGGAAAAGAAACCAAACCAGGTCCCGGAAAGAAATTAAGAGCTGTTAGCTCAGAGAATTTGGGGTCCAGGTACCTGGAGTGCAGTCTGAAAAAGAGAGGGTTTGGCTCCTTCCTTGAAGCTATAGCCACCTTGATCACAGGGAGCATCTCAGCCTACAGGGAGCATCTAAGAGGACCAGGGTGGGGCTTTCTAGAGCAGTGCTTCTCAAACTTTAATTTCATTTGGATCACAAAAGCCTGGGGCCCTGAGCAGGGGCCCTGTTACTGATGCCTGAGGGCAGTGATCCCTGCCAGATTCTAAAGGCTATACTTGCAGCTCCACTGCTACCCTGTTGCCCAGCAAAGTTCAGAAGAAAAATAACACAGAAAAGATAAACTCATTAAGTCTATACAAGCAGAGTTAGGAAATATAACACATATAGAAAAGTGTCCTGGGAAGAAGCTCAAATAATGAGGTCAATTTCAGAGATTCTGTTTCTTTCTCCAAAACTATCCAAGCCCAGTTTTCTCTCTATAGAATACATTGCTTTATCGCCTTACGTAAATCATTATTTGTTGGCTCTCAATGACATGGAGTGAGTGGGAATACTAAAAATACTTTGTGACTTAGCTCTAAGGAATTGTGGAGAAGATCCTGGCTTGTAAGCTGGGGTTTTGGCTCTAGTTCTATTGCTAACAAGCCACCGTGGGTAAGTCACTTAGCCTCCCCACCTGATTTTCCTTGTCTAGAAAAGCGTAACAGTGAAGGCCTTGCGGACCCCAAAAAATGAAATATGGATCAAATACAACAATACATATGAAACATGTATTTCGGAAATCATACAATGGATTTATCTACAAATCTATATATATGTAAGATGATAAAATTTACTGTTGCTGTAAATAAAAACAATCTTTTTATCATCTTTTTAACTTTTAAATACTGTAAATATTATGTAATGTTTTAGGCCATTATTTACAGAAACATTCCAGGATTTATGAACTAGGAAACAAAGAGAAACACTTTTAGAAAACCATTTTTCTTGGGGAAACATTCATGTTAGTTTCTGTCTTGCATAATTTTATGCTAAAGCTAAGACATGAAATAACTAGGTAAAGTTACAAGAGGCAAGTTCACAATTGAATTACAGGCAGCTTCTACACATATAATTCAAAACAGCTTTTTGAAAAATCTCCACCATTCGACAGTTAAACACCACATATGTGTGAGAGAACTGAAAACAATTTGTTTATCACAAACATGCCCAGAAATGTATTTTTAAAACTCACCATACAGGATATCATACATTAAGAATTTGATTATACATTTTCCTAATTTAAAGGCAGAATGAACTATTTTCCCTTTTGACACAGTTAAGCATTAATCAGATAGTTTCTTACTTCTAAATAAAACAATATAAATATAAACAATTTTATATTTAAGAGATCATCTTTTACTGTCCCCTTGAAATTAAAGTTTCCAAAAAAGGAAATGAAGCAGCTGTAGACCTTCTGAATAATTACTTCAAATAATTCACCTTCTCTACAATTTTCTTGTATACATCAATATACCTTGCTTCACTATCACCTGACATTTATCACCTATATTAACATCTTCATCAGGTCATAAGGGCAATATGTCCTACATAAATGAAATTTATATAAAACTACAACTTATTTCTTTAAAATAAAAAAATGTAAATGATTTTGTATGGAAATATTTATCCTTCATCCATTGAGTCACGAGTATATGACAGGTCCTTTATAAATACATCTAATTCTTCCAAACCTTGAATCCTTGGTTTTGATATTCATTTTCACTTGGGCTTTAGAATCTCATCTAAAGACATCCATATAGGGCAGCACCGTCCAACACTGTCACCACTAACTGCATGTGGCTAGTGAGCACATAAAATGTGGCTAAGACAACTAAACAAGTGAATTTTAAATTTGATTTAATTTCAAAGTAACCTAAACTTAACTTAAAAACGATACTCGATTCAATTTTTAGAAGACTTTTAAGTGTGTTTGGAACAATTTCCGTACGTGAGTTTCCCTTTCAACTGCGAGTTTTATAAGTCTAAATAGAGATCAAGTATTTCAGGTGAATATTTAGCATCCGAATTGAGACATTTTTGCTGTAAGTGTAAAACATACACTGGATTCAAAGACTGAATACCAAAAATTTGTAAAATATTTCACTGATGATATTTAATGTTGATTATATATTGAAATGATAATATTCTGGATATATACCCTAAATAAATATATTATTGAAAGTAATTTTACTTATTTCACTGTATTTAGTTTAATGTTAAATTAAATTGAATTTTACTACCAGAAAATTTTAAATTACATATGGACTCACATTGTGTTTATACTGAACAGCACTGGCATGGAATATGGCTGCCTTCAGAGTAAAATCTAGCCTGTCTGTCTACCAAGTTGGTTAGTTCCATTAAGGATAAGCTGATTCTCAGTGTATGAATCATTTGCATTGATCAGTTGTCTTTGGGTTAAATAGAAACACTGAACATGATTAAATTTTAATTAAATAAATTAAATTAATTAATTAAATTTAATATGAATCAAGAATATCATTGTGGCATATATTTTTACTCTGTGCTATTTTCAGTGCCAGTAGGATGTTTTTAAGCTATATTACGCAGTCCAAAACTGTTTTGGTTTTGTGGTTCTCATATCTATTTCTTTTTTTTAATATTTTTTTTTCTAATTTTTCCCCTTGTTCTCAGACTATGAATTTTTCTCCCTTCCCCAGACCCATTACAGACATGTTTCCCTAGGAGGTCCTTCTTCCCTAATCTCCTTAAACACCTTTGGTGTTCATTTTCTGTGGACCAGAAAGTCAACTAAAGGTGTCGCTTAGCATCAGGTATAAAGTATCATCCATTTGGCAACTGCTAAACATGTGCTATTATCCAGACCATTTGTCCAAAAGATTCTCACAGAAAAGCAGAAAGATATAATATAATGGCTTTATAATGAATATTTCATCTGCTTAGAGAACCTTTACTTTTTTCTGCTTAATTTCCATGTTTGGCATTGTTCTAAGGGTTCCATTTGGCTAAATAAGTGAATATAGGTGTTATCATTTCCATTTTTAATGTTATTTGGCTCAAAAGTGAGTGCACATTAATTAATTCTACAGCTGCCACTGTCTACTAAAAATGGCAAAAGAAATCATAGTGAAGACAACTCTGAAATATGGTACGTTAAATCAAGAATGAAAATATTCCACCTGCCAAATCATTTACTTCTGAATGGAAGTCCATTAGAGAACATTCAGAAAAACACCTCTGAGAGCTCATCATTATAAGTGACTTCAAGACACTAGCCAGGTGGGTGGATTAATTTTTCATATATTTCCATTTTGTAAGACTGCTGTCCGTATTACAAAACAAATTAGCATTAGATTATAGAGTGTACTCCAAAATCCACTTAAAAGGTCTAACTAGTGGTTCTAACATTGGTTATTAGTAGTCAGCGTTAAGAGACACCATTTTAATTTATTTTGTTCTTTAAATATTTTGAAGACTTTTGTTCTTTAAATATTTTGTTTTAGGTTCTTTGGATTCTACGTATGTGTTTATTTCCATGCCAGAATATCCATGAATCCCGACAGTCAAGGAATAGAATTTCCACAGGTAAATTTATTTACGAAGTTTTAAGTTTTAAAAGCCTTAGATTATAAAGAAATGAAAATAAAATACAATGTTAAATTTTAATAAAAGTTACCTAAATCAACTTTTTAAAATTTTAGAGAACTTCCAACAAGTGTAGTCAAATTTATTGCTTGAAAAAAAAAGAAACCCGGATTATTAAAAGCTCCTAATTTAACAAAAGAATGGAAACACAGAGGTCTCCAAAGACAGAATTTCAAGTCTATCTGCTGAAGCAGCTGTGACATTGCCACGAAACCTAATGAACGGCAAACTCAGGCGCCAGTCTACCTCGTGCTGCTGTGTGCTCTAGTCACTGTGCTAGAACAGAGATTTCTGAAACTGGGAATGTTTCTTTAAAGTAATGTAAAGTCAGACATAACTGTCTCCCAAAAGAGCAAAATGGCATAAAGTTAGAACTTGTTTCCCAAAAGAACCACTATTTGAAGCTGTGCTTAACATGTGCAATTCTTAATGAAATTCTGAAAACATTGGCAATAAATAGCTACACAGCAGAAAACTCCCTTGAGCGCAAATCACAGAACAGATCCTCGTCTTAATACAGGATGGACCGATTGTCCAGATTCCCAGGCATTACGTTTTTGTCCTATCCACTTTTTGATCTCTTAGTCAAGGCTTCAACTCTCCATTCTAGCCCAAGCTGTCCCCACCCACGATGTGGACATGGTTAAGAAGAGCCAAGCAAGCTCTTTCAGACTCTGGAGCATTCTGTATAGTTTATTATATCGCAAAATAACGTCTCACCTTCTATCATATTTACTGGGGATGTTGTCCTAAAATCAACTAAGGAAAAACTTAAGCCCTTTTTCAAAAAGAAAAATGAAAAACAAAATGGTAACACACAAAATACCAGAATTGACATTGTGCTTACCTTCATGTGGAATCTAATCTTTTATCCCTCAAACAACAACTCTCCCCATGCTTCTTTCAGAATATACCTATTGTTGAAATTCAGTAAAGACTGAATTCTTATCCTTTTTGTTCCCTTAT
The DNA here is from genome assembly GCF_011762595.2 of Tursiops truncatus. Taxonomy (NCBI): domain Eukaryota; kingdom Metazoa; phylum Chordata; class Mammalia; order Artiodactyla; family Delphinidae; genus Tursiops; species Tursiops truncatus. Next base: position 5,113,637 of record NC_047054.1, read on the forward strand.
CCCCAATGTCTTCTGAATATAACATTGCCTTTTTAAAGTTTCCAGTGGCCTATACTTGGAAGAAATGTAGAATTTATTTTAAAGCTGTATGTTTAAAGTGGTTTATAACATTTTAGAGTTTATGGTTTTCTTTAAGAATGTAAAGAAGCTATGTAGCTCTTCTCTGCTAAAAATACCCTTAAACACAAAATATTACATACAATTTCAATGAATTTATGGATTTATTGAAAAGGACCTCCCAATGGTAGTAGATCTCAGGTCAAAAAACTCATGAGTTGCATTATTCTCATGAGTATACATTGCTAGTACTATACAACTTTTACCTGCTAAGTAGAGTGTATGAATTGGGAATTGATCATCAGTGGTTGCATGGAAATCTATTTTATGTACACTATTTTTCCCCAGTATTGAAGATTTAGGATTTGTCCCTCAAAGTTACTTATTTTATTCAATCGTGTGTTTAGTTTTAATTCTATCTTTAACAGTTGCTTGAAAGGAATTTTTTAAAATCATGTTAATCATAAATAAATAGAAGGCAATAAATGCCTATATAAATTTAAGGATGATTCATTTTGATTACTAATTAGGAAGTTGAAAAAACAGAGGCCAACAAGGATAATACCCAGAAATTCACCATACCCACGACGAAATAGAAAATAAGCTATATCAATAAGTAAGTCAAGAGAGATAAGGAAATAATGTCTATGTACATTACCCCTCATCTTTCCAAACCCTAGATAGTGGGGTACCCCAGGAGTCATTCCTCACCTCCTCTCTTATCCATCCATATTTAGGCCCTAAGTAGTTGCACCCAGTTTCAATTTCAAATGCCACCTGTACACTTGGCACCTCATAATCTGCAGTCCCCACCTCTCTTCCGAATTCCAGAATCATATCAGTACCTACTAGACTTCTCCATTTAAATGACTAAAAGAAATCTTCTGTCTGAAATCCATATCTTATTTTCTCTCTCAATCCCTGTTGCTCCCAAGGCTTTCCCCATCTCAGTAAAAAGGCATTTCCAGTTATTAAGACCAAAAGCCTTGCTGTTTCACTACACTTCTCCAGGAAGAACCTATAGACTCTATGTATTAAATGTATACAAACTCTGACCAGCTGTTCCCCACCACAGTAGCAACCTGGTCCAAACTACCATAACCTCTCCTCTGGATTGCGGTCGTGCAAAACCTCTCAACAGCCTGCTGCTTTACCCTTGCCCCTTATTCTTCATACAGCAGCCAGAGCAATGCTCGTAAGTTTGTTTCTGGTAGATTCGATTTAGAAGTAGAAGGAAGAAAGGGAATCTCAGCTGACTCCCAGATTCATGACTAGAGTAAGTATGTAGATGATGATACCATAAATAGAGATGGGTAATAACGGAGGAAGAAGAGTTTGTCAGGAGTTGGTGGGATCACAACTCCTGTTTTGGATATTTTAGATATCTATCATCACACGTGGAAATGGAAGTGTCAGGTGTGCAGTTTGATACCTAAGCCTGGACTCGAGGGAGTACTAAGGGCTGGATATATCACTGGGTATAAATCCACATACATTGATTTAAAGCCAATGGAACTCATGAGATTTTCTAAGAAGTAAGGATATCTTGAGAAAGAGGTCCAAGAATGAGTTGTGGGACCATCCAACATTTATCAATATGGCAGTGGAAAAGAAGGTGGCCAAAGAGACGAAGAAAGAGTAGCCAGTGAGGCAGGAGGTGATTTCACAAAAGCTAAGAGAAAACATTGTCACAAGAAGAAGATGTAACTGTGAAAAAGATAGAATTATTTCTCGAATTTCATAAAGTTTAAGGTAGATGCAGGTTTATCAGTGGATTTGGTGTTGGGAAGATTAGATAATAATTGTCTGATAGCTTCCATTTTCCCAAGAAAATATGAAGTGTGATCATCAGCTGGGAGTTGGCAGTGAATAGATGCTATTGGGGGAGATAAAGAAGGTATTTTTCTTATTACAGGAAATGAGAAAGAAAATTTACTGGCAAAATATAAAATGTCATATCCCTTCCAGTTCTAGAATTCAATACATTTATCTCATTTTCCAAGGAATTCCATAAACACTAAATCATACAAAAGATGGACAAAGGGCACAGAGGATTTTTAGGGCAGCGAAAAAAAATCTATAGGATATTATAATGATGGATGTACGTAATTATACATTTATCCAAACCTAGAGATTGTACAACACCAAGAGTGAACCCTAAGGTAAGCTATGGACTCTGAGTGATTATGATCAGTGCAGTGCAGGTTTATCCTTGATGAAAAACAAAAAAAGTATCATTCTGGTGAGTGATGTTGATAATGGAGGAGGCCATGCATGGGTGGGGGGCAGGGAGTACGTGGGAAATCTCTGTACCTTCCTCTCAATTTTGTTATAAACTTAAAACTGCTTTAAAAAAAGTAAAGACTCTTGAAAAAGAGATTAACAAAGGGAGGTAACACTGTGAGGTGACTAGGAGAAGCTTTATGATAGAGTGAGCATCTGAGGAGTCTTTGTGGTTTAGTTAGGACTTGAAAAAGAGGAAATGAGAGAAGATGCATGGAGCAAAGGCACAGGTGTTTGCCAAGAGGCAGAGGTGGAAATGTACAAGGTGTCAATGTGTGCGTCACCTGGTGAAATAATTCGCCAACTACAAAACCAGTTTGTAAAGAAATACAAACTCTCCAACTTTCTCACTTGCATCATTGTAACTACTTGCTCTTTCTAGTATTAAGTCCTACTAACTCCAAAGAGTTATATCTCAAAGCAAATTCACCTTCCCTCCATAAATCGGCTTCTGTCCCCTATATTTCCCCAAATTCTAGAAATGAGACCATGATTCTTCTTGTCTTACAGGTTCAAAATGCATGTGACCCTTCACTCTGTCCTTCGTCTACCACAGGCAGCCTCATTCGGGCTCTCTGGCACATCTGGTCCTTCTTTCTCCCTGTCACTCTCATCAACCCAGTTCAGCCATCCATCATCTAAAGCTCACATGACTGCAATCATCTTCCACCTAACCTAGATTTCTCAAGTGTCTCACGGTCCAAATGGATCTTATTAGTACTCCTGAATCACAACTCTCATCATATTTTCCCCTCAGATATAAAACCTTTGATTTCTCCTTATTACCTCCTAATTAAAGTCTAAACTCTTTCGCCTTGTATTAAGGCATTTTGGAATCTAAAACCAACTTTTCTTTAAAGCTCAATTCCCCAATATTATCTAATACAAACTGTAGATTATGTCTCTGCAAAGTTGCCACATATATTCCCATCACCATGATTCTGCTTATGCTGTTCCTTTTAGTTTGGGTGTGCTCCCACCAAAACACACACACATACACACTCATACACACTATTCCTGTCTCTTGAAATCCTGCCCATCAATTTAAACAGTACCACTTTCTTCATGAACCTTCCCCTCATAGGTACATTACAAAATGTTCCCTTGCTGCTTTGAAGTCAAACAACACTGCTTTATTATTCCCACATTACTCTAAACTTACAACGAGAAAACCAGGCTTACACGCATTCCCTGTCCGTTAATAATTATATGACCGTGGATAATTCATTTGACCTCGCTGAGCCTCAATTTTCACATCTGTAAAATCTAAGGGTTGTAGAACTAGTAAAATATGGCACAGGTAAAGTTTCCACTCATGTAATCGGCATTTGCTGAAGACCTTCTTGATGAATCACTGTTAATACATAAGATGAAATATTTCTCTATATGACGCAGAAAACTCAGAATTATTTATTTAGGAATCTGGAAAGCAATTTTAACAGATATAATCGAGCAGTTTAAAGTTTATAATAGATAACAGCAGCAAGAAAAGGCGTATCATAATAAATAGTAAGCATCTATTATGTGCTATTTGTTTTCCCTGAAAACAAATAGTTATAAGAAATGGAAACACTACAAGCAAACAATTGTACAACATCTAAAGAAATTTTCTGAAAGCTAGAACATTGCTACATTGCTTAAAATATCTTTTGTTATAGCAAAAGCAAACATTACATATATCTTTGATATAAATATGACATCCAACATCTTGACTTAAAAATGAAAAGGCCAATCTTATTTTGTCTTCATGACGTGAACAAATCCATCAGAGGGATTCTTTAATGGATTGACCAGTTGGTTGGCAACGTGAAAACACAGGCTTGCCTAGACCATAAAATAATTTTCCAAATCAATCAACTTAGTAACAACAAAATCAAACAATGCTAGCAAAAATTTCCAAATGGATGGGTGGAACTCCCACTTTTCAATCTGTTGTTTTGGAACTACAGGCACACACTGTAAGACTTTTAATATTTTGAAATATTTCTTACTTCCACTTAATTAGGGAATGCTTTAGAGAAGAAGACAGCTTTTATTTTTAGGATGGAAATTTCTCTGATTTTCTCTAAATTTAGGGGAAAAGAAAAGTGTGCAGCACGTATAAGGATGATTGAAAAATTGTCAAGGCAAAAAGGAGTTGAAGGAAATAATCTTTTGCTGTAAAGTTTACCTAGTTGGGGTTCGGTGGGAACAGAGGAAGAAGCTAAGCGTATAAGCATAAACCAAAGATGCAAAGAAAGCTGGAGATGAGATTCTTGGGTTTAATGTGTAGAGGCTGAACAGGAATCAAGGCAGAGTCCTGAGGGGAGAGAGGTGGTCAGATTTTTCAATAATGATTCAATCTACTGGACAAGCCCAATTCATACTCAGAAGTTAATTTATTACGCCTTTTCCTAGCTTAGTATCTAAAAAGTGCGACTTCTCAAGCTACAAGCTTTGCCAATTCTTTTTTACACTGTTGTTGAAAACTTTACAAACAACAAGTTTCGTTAAAATGGATTTATTACAGTTTAAGATCCAATTATTTGAAAGAAAAAATCAAAGTAGAGACTAGGGAAGTGAGTGTAAGACAAACAGAGCCTGAACTGACAGTAATTCTAGAAAAACTCATGAGGAGAGACCAAACAAGAGAGATTAGAAGAAATTAGATCTCCCTGTGAAAAGGTCTTTCTCTTTTAACTAATAAAAATAGTCTTTCAAACAACCTTATTTAAAACTTGAGCTTCCAGGGCTGAGCAGTTTGCCTTTACATCACCTTACATTCATTAACTTTATAAAATCTGGGGAAAGGCATGCCAAAGAAACAATTAGTTTACACACCACTAAACAGAAGGTGGGTGAGCTAATGCAACATCTGTCACTGAAAATGGATCCTGGGCTAAAGGTGATTGCTGTTTTCTTTTGTTTTTCCCCGATAAACATTTTTTTTTTCCTGAAAAAAAATTCATAAAAAAATGGGAATTTGATATTTATCTTAAATCTACAGACTTGGCTTGTTCATTAAGGGCATTGAATTTGTTTCCCTGTTAAAACTAACAGTAGACTGATTTCAAAATCTCAAGGAATTAGGATCTTTCTCTAATGTATTGAATGAATCTACCCATGGGGATTGCAGTTCCTAGTCAACTTCAGTTTACTTTTTGCCTCGGGCAGGTCTCTGCTAATTCTTCTATAATTACAAGCACTGTTGACTTCATATAAGACACCAGTTGTTGACAATGTTTGAAGATTTATGAAGAGTGATCTGGCATCATTATACAGAACTCCCTTTCAAAACTACACTTGTAGAAACAAGTTGTGATTCTTAATCAGGAGGTCCGCTTAATTTAAGACAAACTAAAACACTGGTCTTCCACATCTGCTTAGTCTAATTCACTGGCATACGCCTTAGAGCTCAGTTATTGAGTACCAAGCTCATGGATGACGTGGCTTGAAGACTAGGTGCCTATGGAATGGATCAACCATCATTTCCATCTGGGATCAATGTGACAGGCATTTAATGACATGGCTTAAAGGTTGACTTCACGATAGGAAAAAAGCATATACATTTTAAAGCAGAAATTATTCTTATAATTCTGAACACTAGTTCAATATATAATAATACTTGGATGGCCTTCGATGAAAGTCTATGAGCAAATGCTATAACTTACGTTTCCATAGTTGATTCTATTCTCTGTTGCTTCCAAAATACTTCTCCACGAGCTATCAGAATAGTCTGCCCCCAGTCGACTTTTCATATTACTTTCTTCTCTCCCTATTCATCCATTTGAAAACTTACGATGGCTTCTACTTGCTCTATATATGAAGATGAAATTCTACTGCTTTATCACTGACCTTGATAATCCAGCTCCAGCATTTGAGATCATGAATTCAAACTACTTCTACAGACCACACTTCTAGCCCATCCAACTCTCTCACTTAGTTGATCTCACTACTGCTGTTCTTGGCTTTTTGAAAACATCTAGTTTCTTTACTGTTTACCTATGGATAAATCCTCTTCTAGTCTTTTAAGTTCCATAAATTATAATTTCAAACACTCTCTTGACTGCTTCCTTTATATTCTTACTCTATTTGTCTTTCATGGGGTCTACGTGAAAAACCCAAACCTGAATCTATCCACTTCTCCACCTTCCCCACACTGACACCTGGTGTGGATGTCACTTTGGGTCGGGCTCATTCAACACCCATTCGCTATTCTCATTTCCCTTTTCTGTTTTTGTCATAGAAAAGTTAGATATTCACTTTCCTGGGTCCTCTTGAACCTATAAGTGTCATACGGCATAACTCTGGCCAGTTAGACATAACAGGTAGTTTCTGCTAAAGCTTTTGCTTTTTTGATGAAAAAAAAGTGCCTATACTTCCCTTCCTTCTTCCTCCTTTAAATGTGAATGTGATGCCTGGAGTTGCAGCAGCCATCTTTTAACCCTGAGCCAAAGGCCAAGGAAATCACCAAGACACCATTCCCGACCCCAGTGGGATGCTGAACCTACTCCTGCAGCCACCACAAACAGAATTCCTAGTACATGAGGGAAAATAAACTATTATTTCTTTAAGCCACAGTAATTTAGCTTTTTGTTACCTGAAGAAGAAAGTATCTAACTGATATTTCTGGTCTGGGGAATGAACTATATTATATAAACAAACAAACAAACAAATAAATAAAAATAAGCCACCTGCTCAGACTGTTGTCACAATAAAAGTACGGACTCTAAGGTCACATGGGTGCTCGGTTCTGCCCAGCTCCTCCCTTTCTCTTCTCAGCATATTTTCAGGTCTCCAGAAGGCTACTTTAACCCTGCCAGTTAGCAATTTCCCTTCCTAATGTACAGAGAAAACAGAAGTTGCCAGTCTTTTCTTGGCCCCCACGGTCCAACTTCCATTCCTCCCGTTCTGTCCCTCCCAGTCTCACCAGCCATGTTTCCGGATATGTCTTGTTTGAGCTAGGAAGAGAAGTCCATAACGTTCCTAAAGTTCTCCTTTCCAACGTGCTCCTAAGCCTCTTCTCCCTTTAATCTCAGAGTCCTTTTCCAGAATACTCCTCAAAGTCTCCTCATCCTGTGTTTATCACTGTTAATGTTGGTATCTTCCAGGATTCTATCAGTTGCCCTCTATTTACTCACTCTTCCACCCAGATTTTTCTTTGCACCTATATCTGACTGCTTACTAGAAAATCCCATTTTGATGCCTCAAAGATATCATGTCCAAACTTGAAATCATATCTTCTTGCCTCCAAACCTCCTACTGTCTCAGTGAAAGACATCATCCTGTATTCTGTGACTCAGGCTAGAGATGTGGCACCATTTCCTATCCCTTTATATCCCTCAAACTTCACCTGGACTCCATCATCTAGTCTTGTCTGTTCTACCACCCAAATATCTCAGGATTCTAGACAATTTTCTCTGAACTCTTTGACACTTTTCTCCAACAGACCCTCATCTCTCTCCTAGAATATTACCACAGTCTCTTAACTGGGCATTGTGCCCTACTCTGCTCTCCTACACCCCCTTTCCTACCATCCCCTCCCTTCTGGCAACCAGCAATCTGTTCTCTGTGTCTATGAGCCTGTTTTCATTTTGTTTTGTTTGCTCGCTTCTTCGTTTTTTTATATTCCACATATATGTGAGATCACACAGCATTTGTTTTTCCCTGTCTGACTTATTTCACTTAGCATAATACCCTCTAAGTCCATCCATATTGTCTCCAATTTTGACAATTTTTAGTTGCTCTACAGGAAGATTTATTACCCCATTTAGATATCATGCATGAGGTAAGAGATCCAACATTGGGATTGAAGCACTGAAAGAGTGTGAGAGAGAGGGAAGCATCTGAGCAAACTTAAAGGTAATAAACCTGGAGTCTCCTGCCCCACCTACGCCACAGGTGTCAATCACTGAAAGAGATTCCACATATCTATATCTACGCATCAGAAAGCTTGATGCTTTATGTCTTATAGTTTCATGTTTTGAGCTTAGGAAGAACGGAGGTTAGGAAACAAGAGATAACAAACAATTTCTCAAAAATACCAACCTCAGTCACTTTCAAAATGAGAAATTTCTAAGTGAGCTGGACTAAAATGATACAATGTCATTTAAGGCAGAAAATGTGAAGTCTTGGAAGCTTTAATGCATTCAGCTGCATTCTATTATCTCCTGCTTGAGAGTCAGCCCTGTAGACTCCTCTGATATACTCTTCATTAAATCCATCACTAAGACCTTGAAAAGAGGCACCCTTGCTATGCTTTTAAATGAATACATTAACTACGTTCAATGACCCAAGAAAAGTATTCAGGAATGCCTGGAATAGAGTGGAATTAATCTTGCACTTATATAGCACTAGCAACTCTTCAAAGTATTTGTACCTTTCAGTACATGTTGATTCATTGGTTATAGGTTTATACACTAAATAAGCCAATAAGTAGGTCTTGACTAGAGTATGCTCAGCACTGTTTGGCACGGCAAACTATACAAGAGAAATAATCAATATAGTGCCTAGTTTTGGAGAAAGATATGAGAGACTCACATGACACTACTAGAGAATGACCCCAGGCCACATATATTTAGGTGCAAAATGATACAAGGTTACGTATATTTAAAGTGTTTCTCTGGAAGTTCAGAGAAGGGAGAGGTCATTCTGAGTGTTCGTACAGAATCACAGAACTTTAGGACTTGTATTTTCTCCATTCTATCTCCAAGATTTTGGGTTATCTTTACTATCATTACTCTGAATTCTTTTTCAGGTAGACTGCCTGTTTCCTCTTCATTTGTTTGGTCTGGTGGGTTTTTACCTTGCTCCTCATCTGCTGTGTGTTTCTCTGTCTTCTCATTTTGCTTACTTACTGTGTTTGGGGTCCCCTTTTCACAGGCTGCAGGTTCGCAGTTCCCATTGTTTTTGCTGTCTGCCCCAAGTGGGTAAGGTTGGTTCAGAAACGTTTAACAAGGACCTAGAAGAACAAAAGAGTAAAAAAACAATGATGAACAACACAATAAATGAAATTAAAAATTCTCTAGAAGGAATCAATAGCAGAATAACTGAGGCAGAAGACCGGATAAGTGACCTGGAAGACAAAGTGGAAATAACTACTAGAGCAGAATAAAGAAAAAAGAATGAAAAGAATTGAGGACAGTCTCACAGACCTCTGGGACAACATTAAACATACCGATATTCAAATTATACGGGTCCGAGAAGAAGAAGAGAAAAAGAAAGGGACTGAGAAAATATTTGAAGAGATTATAGTTGAAAACTTCCCTAATATGGGTAAGGAAATAGTCAATCAAGTCCAGGAAGCACAGAGAGTCCGATACAAGATAAATCCAAGGAGAAACACACCAAGACAAATATTAATCAAACTATCAAAAGTTAAATACAAAGAAAAAATATTAAAAGCAGTAAGGGAAAAGCAACAAATAACATACAAGGGAATTCCATTAAGCTTAACAGCTGATCTTTCAGCAGAAACTCTGCAAGCCAGAAGGGAGTGGCAGGACATATTTAAAGTGATGAAAGGGAAAAACCTACAACCAAGATTACTCCACCCAGCAAGGATCTCTTTCAGATTCAATGGAGAAATTAAAACCTTTACAGATAAGCAAAAGCTAAGAGAATTCAGCACCACCAAACCAGCTTCACAATAAATGCTTAAGGAATTTCTCTAGGCAGGAAACACAAGAGAAGGAAAAGACATACAACAACAAACGCTAAACAGTTAAGGAACTGGTAATAGGAACGTACATATCAATGACTACCTTAAATATAAATGGATTAAATGCTCCAACCAAAAGAAATAGACTCTCTGAATGGATACAAAAAACAAGACCAATATATATGCTGTCTACAAGAGACCTACTTCAGACCTAGGGACACATACAGACTGAAACTGAGGGGATGGAAAAAGATATTCCTATGCAAATGGAAATCAAAAGAAAGCTGGAGTAGCAATTCTCATATCAGACAAAACAGACTTTAAAATAAAGACTATTACAGGAGACAAAGACAGACACTACATAATGATTAAATGGCCAATCCAAGAAGAAGATATAACAATTGTAAATAGTTATGCACCCAACATAGGAGCACCTCAATACATAAGGCAAATGCTAACAGCCATAAAAGGGGAAATTGACAGTTACACAATAATAGTAGGGGGATTTAACACCCCACTTTCACCAATGGACAGATCACCCAAAATGAAAATAAATAAGGAAACACAAGCTTTAAATGATACATTAAATAAGACAGACTTAATTGATATTTATAGAACATGCCATCCAAAAACAACAGAATACACATTCTTCTCAAGGGCTCATGGAACATTCTCCAGGATAGATCATATCTTGGGGCACAAATCAAGCCTTGGTAATTTTAAGAAAACTGAAATCGTATCAAGTATCTTTTCCAACCACAACACTATGAGACTAGATATCAATTACAGGAAAAAAATCTGTAAAAAATACAAACACATGGAGGCTAAACAACACACTACTAAATAACTAAGAGATCACTGATGAGATCAAAGAGGAAATCAAAAAATACCTAGAAACAAATGGCAATGAAAACATGATGACCCAAAACCTAGGGGTTGCAGCAAAAGCAGTTCTAAGAAGGATGTTGGCAGCAATACAATCCTACCTCAAGAAACAAGAAACATCTCAAATAAACAACCTAACCTTACCCCTAAAGCAATTAGAGAAACAAGAAAAAAAAACCCTCCAAAGTTATCAGAAGGAAAGAAAGCATAAAGATTGGAACAGAAATAAATGAAAAAGAAATGAAGGAAATGATAGCAAAGATCAATAAAACTAAAAGCTTGTTCTTTGAAAAGATAAACAAAATTGATAAACCATTAGCCAGACTCATCAAGAAAAAAAGGGAGAAGACTCAAATCAACAGAATTAGAAATGAAAAAGGAGAAGTAACAACTAACAATGCAGAAATACAAAGGATCATGAGAGATTACTACAAGCAACTCTATGCCAATAAAATGGACAACCTGGAAGAAACGGAAAAATTCTTAGAAAAGCACAACCTTCCGAGACTGAACAAGGAAGAAATAGAAAACATAAACAGACCAATCCCAAGCACGGAAATTGAAACTGTGATTAAAAATCTTCCAACAAAGAAAAGCCCAGAACCAGATGGCTTCACAGGCAAATTCTATCAAACATTTAGAGAAGAGCTAACACCTATCCTTCTCAAACTCTTCCAAAATATACCAGAGGGAGGAACACTCCCAAACTCATTCTACAAGGCCATCACCACCCTGATACCAAAACCAGAAAAAGATGTCGCAAAAAAAGGAAACTACAGGCCAATATCAGTAATAAACATAGATGCAAAAATCCTCAACAAAATACTAGCAAACAGAATCCAACAGCACATTAAAAGGATCATACACCATGATCAAGTGGGCCTTATTCCAGGAATGCAAGGATTCTTCAATATATGCAAATCAATCAATGTGATAAACCATATTAACAAATTGAAGGAGAAACACCATATGATCATCTCAATAGGTGCAGAAAAGCTTTTGACAAAATTCAACACCCATTTATGATAAAAGCTCTCCAGAAACCAGGCATAGAGGGAACTTACCTCAACACAATAAAGGTCATATATGACAAACCCACAGCCAACATCGTTCTCAATGGTGAAAAACTGAAACCATTTCCACTAATCATGTTGCCCACTCTCACCACTATTATTCAACGTAGTTTTGGAAGTTTTAGCCACAGCAATGAGGGAAGAAAAAGAAATAAAGGGAATCCAAATCGGAAAAGAAGTAAAACTGTCACCATTTGCAGATGACATGATACTATACATAGAGAAGCCTAAAGATGCTACCAGAAAAATACTAGAGCTAATCAATAAATTTGGTAAAGGAGCAGGATACAAAATTAATGCACAGAAATCTCTTGCATTCCTATACACTAATGATGAAAAATCTGAAAGACAAATTAAGGAAACACTCCCATTTACTACTGCAACAAAAAGAATAAAATACCTAGGAATAAACCTGAGTAAGGAGACAAAAGACCTGTGTGCAGAAAACCATAAGACACTGATGAAAAAAAGATGATACAAACAGATGGAGAGATATACCATGTTCTTGGATTGGAAGAATCAACACTGTGAAAATGACTGTACTATCCAAAGCAATGTACAGATTCAGTGCAATCCCTATCAAACTACCACTGGCATTTCTCACAGAACTAGAACAAAAAGTTTCACAATTTGTATAGAAACGCAAAAAGACCCCGAATAGCCAAAGCAATCTTGAGAAAGAAAAACGGAGCTGGAGGAATCAGGCTCCCTGACTTCAGACTATACTACAAGGCTACAGTAATCAAGACAGTATGGTACTGACACAAAAACAGACATATAGATCAACAGGACAGGACAGAAAGCCCAGAGATAATCCCACACACATATTGTCACCTTATCTTTGGTAAAGGAGGCAAGAATATACAGTGGAGAAAAGATAGCCTCTTCAATAAGTGGTGCTGGGAAAACTGGATACCTACATGTGAAAGAATGAAATTAGAACACTCCCTAACACCATACACAAAAATAAACTCAAAATGGATTAAAGACCTAAATGTTAAGGTCAGACACTCTAAAACTCTTAGAGGAAAACATAGGCAGAACACTCTATGACATAAATCACAGCAAGATCCTTTTTGACCCACCTCCTAGAGAAATGGAAATAAAAACAAAAATAAACAAATGGGACCTAATGAAACTTAAAAGCTTTTTCACAGCAAAGGAAACCATAAACAAGACAAAAAGACAACTCTCAGAATGGGAGAAAATATTTGCAAATGAAGCAACTGATAAAGGATTAATCTCCAAAACATACAAGCAACTCATGCAGCTCATTATCAAAAAAAACCAAACAACTCAACCCAAAAATGGGCAGGAGACCTAAACAGACATTTCTCCAAAGAAGATATACAGATTGCCAACAAACACATGAAAGGATGCTCAACATCACTAATCATTAGAGAAATGCAAATCAAAACTACAATGAGGTATCACCTCACACCAGTCAGAATCACCATCATCAAAAAATCTACAAATAATAAATGCTGGAGAGGGTGTGGAGAAAAGAGAACCCTCTTGCACTGTTGGTGGGAATGTAAATTGATACAGCCACTATGGAGAATAGTATGGAGGTTCCTTAAAAAATTAAAAATAGAACTACCATACGACCCAGCAATCCCACTACTGGGCATATACCCTGAGAAAACCATCATTTAAAAAGAGTCACGTACCACAATGTTCATTGCAGTTCTATTTACAATAGCCAAGACATGGAAGCAACCTAAGTGTCCATTGAAAGATGAATGGATAAAGAAGATGTGGCAATATATACAATGGAATACTACTCAGTCATAAAAAAGAAATGAAACTGAATTCCTTGTAGTGAGGTGGATGGACCTAGAGACTGTCATACAGAGTGAAGTAAGCCAGAAAGAGAAAAACAAACACCATATTCTAACACATTTATATGGAATCTAAAAAAAAATAAATTTGTTCTGAAGAACCTCAGGGCAGGGCAGCAATAAAGACGCAGACGTAGAGAATGGACTTGAGGACATGGAGAGGGGGAAGGCTAAGCTGGGACGAAGTGAGAGAGTGGCATGGACATATATACACTACCAAATGTAAAATAGATAGCTAGTGGGAAGCAGCCCCACGGCACAGGGAGCTCACCTTGGTGCTTTGTGACCACCTAGAGGGGTGGGATAGGGAGGGTGGGAGGGAGACGCAAGAGGGAGGGGATACGGGGATATATGTATACGTATAGCTGATTCACTTCGTTATACAACAGCAATTAACACAACATTGTAAAGCAATTATACTCCAATGAGGATGTTAAGAGAAAAAAAGAAATAAACTTTAGGACTTAGAGATAATCTAATCTGACTTCCTGATTTTACAGATAAATAAAATGAGGCCTACAAAGGTAAAAGAAGAGGAGAAAAGAAAGGAAATAGCTTTTTTACAAAAAATATTACGTATTCTTTGTACATGTTATTTCACTTAATCCTGGCACCAAGTCTACAAATTTGGTACTACTATACCCATTTTCATAGGAAGTCTAAGAGGTTGAGAGATGAATTTTTTGTGTATATATTCTCAAAATTCAAGAATTCACATTCGGATTCCCTTATTCTAAATCCTATTTTCCACAGCATGAAAAAAGGTTAAGGCACGTATTATGTGCAAGGTACGTTCATATATTTTATCTTAATTTTAAAATAAAATAATACCTGCCAATAATATAATATTTAAACCCCCCCTGGCTCCCTTCTGTGCTGACTTTTGGGTAGAAATATGCAAATCAGATAGATCTAAAACATATTAAGTACCTATGCATGACTGTAATAGCAAATACTTTTATTTATCGCCCATCTTCTAGTTGCTTTGCATATATTTACTCATTTAATTAACCATCATAACAATGCTGGGAAGTCTGTCACTGCGCCCATGTAGGCAATCACTGTATACAGCTACTACTCACTGAGAAAGGGGACAAGAGATTTAGCAAGAGAGTCAAGGCATTTGGTTGCTCTACTGAACAATAATTAAGAAGGGTTCCCCGTTCGGCAAAGGGACTGAGATTCCGCAGAGAAAAAACAGCAAATGAAAAGCAGGGATAAGGAGCTTTACAAGGGTCAGGCATCCTCAAGAACAGAGCAGAGTTCTTGGTAATATTCTCACCGAGATGTTACATTTCCCTTTCTCTCTGCAAGAATAGTGACCCTTGTAGACTTATTTCTGTTCTAATTCTTGTTGAAGCTGAAGATTGGGTTAATGATAATGACACAATTTCTCTGTAGCAATACCACACACTGAAGCTTTCTGCCCTGTTTGAAGAAAAGTCTTTTTAAGTATTTCAGCAGCAAATTTAAGATTACTGCCTTCACTTAGATCGTTCATTTTTATCTTACTTTCTTCTTGAATTTCCTGTTTCACCCAAGCACTGGGAAAAAGATAACGAGTAAATCTTGGATATAGCAATGTAGCAAAGGAGTAATTAAATTGGATTGCATGATAACAAAAATTGAATTTCTATCTATATTTCCCTTCATTATATACAAGTTAACTGCCACTGCATTTTGCTATTTACTTGACTACTTGAAAGTTCCCAATAATTAACTTGTATAAAAATTAACAGCTTTCATAATCATCATTACTTATTATGGACTTTACCTCTACAATAACATTTATGTATACTTCATTTGACTGATAAAATTCCAATATATGAAGCAGGTCCCCAGTTACTTTTAGAACGAGTACCTGAATTTGAAAGCGTGTAGTCAGATACGAATGATAAATCTGCACGACATGCCTTGTGCTTGTTCCTGAGATTTAATTTGACGGCACCTATAACATCTCACAATCATTGATCACGCGGAGGAGGTTCAGCTAAGTTAAATTTAAAAAGCACTTAAACAGGCATTCAGCTTATTAGTTCCAAATGTCAAGCTGAAGTCAAAGGCAAATAGTAGGTTTTCACCCCTTAAATAAACTAAGCCACGCTTTGGTATAGATCAAGTTATTGTACTTATATTCTGTTTTTACTCTGAAGAGTCCAAGAATCTGTTCAGGAGACAGAAAAATAGCAAATTCAAGGATTGAAACAAAAAAGCATTATTTTTATAAACAGTTTTTTAAAGTTCAAATTGAAATGCAATAAATGGTACCTGTTTAGGTGTACAATATGACACATTTTAGTATAAGTATATGCCCATGAAACCATCACCAAAATCAAGAAAATAAACATATCTGTCACTCCCCAAATCTTCCTGTGCTGCTGATGAATTCTTACCTCCTGCCCCTCTCCACTCCATCACCACCCCTCCCTGGTCCCCGGACAACCTCTAATCTGCTGTTTGTCACTACACTTTACCTTGCATTTCCTAGGGTTTTATATTAATTGAATTATAAAATGTGTACTTTTTGTGGCCTAGGGTCTTTCATTCAGGATGATTATGTTGAGATTAACTTGTTAGAGTGTATATCAGCAGTTCATTCTTTTTTATTGCTAAGAAGCAATCAGTTGTGTGCAGTTATAATCAGTTATAACTGATGGACATTTGGATTGTATCCAGGTTTTGGTTATTACAATGAAGTTGCTATGAACATTCATGCAGCTCTTAGTAGGAACATATGCTTCCTTTCTCTTGAGGAAATACTTAGGAATGGATTTGTTGGATCATATGATAACTGTATGCATCACCGTCAAGTGTTTTACAAATGTCTTGTACCATTTCACATTCCCACCAGCAGTATATAAGAGTATCAACTATTTGAAAAATATCATTTCTTGAAGCAGTAGGACTGAAGACAGTCCTATAAGCTATTTTTCAGCCAGAAAATTCTCAGCTCACAGAGAATGTCACTAGGTCTTTGTCACATGGCCCCCTTCATCGACCCTCTCACCACATGTCAGCCCACCTCCCCAAGGCCAGCAATTGAATCCTTCTCAGGCTTTGAGTCCCTGACTAAGGCTGGGTACCACCTCTTTTGACTCTCAGCTGATTAGGTCTGACCTACCCAGGGTAATCTCCCTTGTGATTACTTCAAAGTCACCTGACTTGAAACCTGAACTACATCTGCAAAATCCCTTCACCTATGTCATATAACGCAAACTAATAATAGGAGAGAAATAAATCACATTCTTCCCTGTCCCCTCAGAAAAGAGAAAATCATTGGAACTAAAAGTCCTTTGACAAGATAAATAAAATTGATAAAATTCTAATCAGATTGATCAGTAAAAAAAAAAAAAGGTAAAATAAAAAGTTACAAATATCAGGAATGAGAGAGATGACATCATTGCAGAGCCTACCTATAATATAGTATTAGAATGGTAGGGAAATATTATGAATAATAGGTCTAGCTTTTTCATCCAACCTGACAAACTCTGACTTTGATTTCTAGTATTTAGACCAACTATATTTAGTGTGATTATTAATATGGTTAAGTTTAAATCTATCACCGTGCTATTTGCTTTCTATTTTTCTATCTGTCCTTTATTCCTTCTTCCCATCTTTCCTGCCTTCTTTCAGATTAATCAAATATGTTTTATGATACCATTTTATCTCTTGTGTTTGGTTATTTCAGGGGTTGTTTTAGGATTTATAGTATACATCTATAACTTACAGTCTACCTTCATATTATACCATTTTCCATTTAGCCTAAAAATCTTAGTATTTTCTCTCTTAACTTTTGTGCTATTGTTGGCATATGTTTTAATTCCGTGTGTGTGTGGTTGTGTGTGTGTATCAATATTTTTTATCCATTCACTTGTTGACAGATACTTAGGCTGTTTCTATATCTTGGCTAATGTAAATAATGCTGCAGCAAACATGGAAAAGAAGATATTTCTTTGAGATATAGATTTCATTTCTTTTGGATATATACCCAGGAGTGGGACTGCCAGATCATATGGTAACTCTATTTTTAATTTTATGAAGAATTTCCATACTATCTTCCATACTTGGGGTTAATTCATATTCTTAGGTATATGAGTTTACAGTTTTATAAAATTTGGAAATTTTTCAACCATTAATTCTTCGAATAGTTTTCTGCCCCACACCCTTCTCTTCTTCAGGAACTCTAACCATGTGTACTTAAAATTGTCCTACAGCTTACTGATGCTGTGTTTATTTTTTTTTACTCTTTGTATTTGTTTTGAGTAGATTCTATTGCTATGTCTTCAAGTTTACTAAACTTTTATTCTGAAAAGTTTAGTCTACCCTTAATCCTCTGCAGGGTAATTTTTATGTCATCATAACTTTTTTATAACTTCCATTTCTATACTTAACTTTCAAATACAGTATATATGAATATATTGTACAAATATAATATAAATACAATAACTGTTTAATATCCTCCTGCTAATTATATAATGTCTCTGTCAGTTCTCAGTCACTTTTGATCAACTGACTCTTCTTCTCATGTGTCATGCCTTCCTACATTTAACATGCCAGGTAATTTTTTATGGCCAGAGATTGTGATTTTATCTTACTGGGAGCTAGACATTTTTATAATCCTATAAATGTGCTTTATTATGGAACACAGTTAGTTACTTGGAAACAGTTTGATCCTTTCAGGTTTTGTTTTTAAGATATTTTTTCCAGGGGAATAGAGCCGTGCTTAGTCCAGGACTAAATTATTCACCCTACAGAGGCAAGGCTCTTTTGTGTACTCTGCCCAATGCCCCATAAATCTTGACGTTTTCAGTTTGCTTGGTGCAGCAGTTACTATTCCAGCCCCTTCGGTTCTTTTCATGACTCTTCCCCCAGACTCCAAAAGTTTGCTCACATGTAGGCACATTCTGACCAGTATTCTGTTGAATGCTCAAGGGATAACTACCCAGGTTTCCGGAGTTCTTTATCTGCTCAGTTCTGTTCTCCCTGGTAAATATTCTGTTTCAAAACTCTAGGTACCTTGGTTTCCATGGTCTCTTAACTTGGTCCCCTCAACTTAGGGGCTCCACAGTGTTCTGCCTGGGTTTCCCCTCCTTGCACTGCAGATGAAAACTCAATCACAGCAAGACACTGAGTTAATTGTTTATTTCCTGTCTCTCAGAAATCACTGTCTCTTGTCTGATGTCCAGTGTCTTGCAAAGCATTTTTTCATACATTTTGCCCATTTAATGGTTGTTTTAGGCAGGAGGGAAAATTCAGTCCTTGTTATTGCGTCTTGACAAGAAGTGGAAATCATGAGATTTATTAGTGTTATTGTTTTTAATGACATGAGTATCCAAGTAAGAACCATCAAATGGTCCATCATCAACCATTTTCCTCAAATAGAAAAAGGAGTACATGGTGTCTAATTTAGTTTTAATTTCTACATTGCATCTGGAAGGAATGTAAAGTATGTATGTATGTATGTACATATGTATGTATTATTAATCTTATATCCCCAGTGTCATATATGTTCTGCATATTCTAACTCCCCAGGAAAATCTCTGGGAAAGGGAACAGCTGGCAGAATACAATTCAATTATTCTTAAATCCTGGCCTTCACTGTTTAAATACCCTCAAAAGCCCATCTCACAAACCTTACATTATAACATACATTTTTTATCCCTCCCAATTATTCTGAGAGGTTGAATTCCATCTTTACAAAAGTTATGTATATAGTTGTCATGTTTCTTAATCTTTTTCATTCTCACTTCATCACTTATAAAAAATAGCAAAAACAGAGCAATATAGCATGCTATGAATTCAATTATATATGTAAAACATCACATACATTATGTGAAATTGATGTGATAGCTATTTAATACTATTATTTCCCGCTTGTACTTCACCCTGAGAACAAATTGTTAATATTAGCAGAAGTCACAATATTTATGCCTGGTTTTGTTCCTCATACCAGGAAAGCCTTTGAGATTCAGTTTTTACTAAAGGTTTCACAGTCTTGCTTTTGTCAGTTCTCAATATAACTGTGAAGGTTTCTAGTTTGCTGCATGCAACTCAAACAACGTTGTGTGAAGAGTCAGCTTAATTACCTTTTAGGGTAATTAGAAAAGACATAAAATAAAACTATGTGTGCATAGCATCTTAGATAAATTATATCCTAAATAACAAGGTAGAATAATCCATGTTTAACACAACTGGTAACAGCTAGATCATAAGATTCTGACGGTATGCTTTTGACAAATACATATTTCACTTTGCAAATAAACTACTGAGAAGATTCTACATGGCAAAGTAGCTCTATGCTGACTTCAACCTTTCTAAATGTCTGCTTCCTAATACTTACCTTCCTCACACGCTAGACCGTAATTGGGATAAAGCCTTCATACGATACTTAGGTCTTGACTGGTTAAAATCTGATTCACTGGCATAGTCTCTGATTAATATTCTAATGGGAATGAAAACTTATACCCCGGGCTTCCCTGGTGGCGCAGTGGTTGAGAGTCCGCCTGCCGATGCAGGGGACGCGGGTTCGTGCCCCGGTCCGGGAAGATCCCACATGCCGCGGAGCGGCTGGGCCCGTGAGCCATGACCGCTGAGCCTGCACGTCTGGAGCCTGTGCTCCGCAACGGGAGAAGCCACAGCGGTGAGAGGCCCGCGTACCACAAAAAACAAAACAAAACAAAAACAAACAAACAAAAAAACGTATACCCCAAGAACACTGTTTATCTCTCATCCTCTCAACAGTGGGAAGTCTTCTTCTCTCATATCCACATACCATAGGATCTGAAAGTGGGAAAGATGCCTCCTGGCTGCTTGTTGCCTGCAGACTATTTAGTGTCCTTCCTGTTTTAAAAGTCTCAATGGTTTTGACACGATTCTGCCAGCCTATGTCACTCAGCTCTTTTTTCCACCAGCTACAGATGCTGCTCGCCACTTTCTCTGCTTTACTGTTTCACCAATAACTTCAGATTGGGGAATTTCAATACAGGTAGATGACTGAGCCCAAACTCTGGCCTCTGTCTCCCATGATCTCCTCAGTTTGGACGGGCATTTCCCCAGTTTATATTTCACAGACCACTATAACAAGTATTTATATGCGTAACCACTGAAATTTACCTTATCACCCCTCAGTCACCATCACCTGGAAAATGACTGCTTTGCACAAATTCAAATCACTTCTCCACTTGTTCTGTGCCTAGACCCAAACACCTAATGCCAAACGTATGGACTGATCCACTTTAAATTAATGATCACAGATTTAACTGGACTCTCAGCGCGGTCTAAAATTAACTGTCCCTCATTAATTCATTCTTTCACGCTCTGAGATGATTCTATTGTACCTTCTCTTTTTTTCCCCTCCAACTATCAGCATCCCTCCTCATACTGAGGGCTTCTGTTCTTTATCTTTGAGCAAATAGCACTATTTAGAAAATAAGTGCTTCAGCTTCATACTCACTCCTTCTGGAATCAGCCTCCAACTTCTCTCCTGTTACTCTACCTGTGTACCCTGGCAACATCCAACGTGTACATAGCACTTAATGTGTACTAATACCGATCCACATATCTTACATACATAAATTTACTTAAGCCTGCAATAATACTATAAGCTCAATGCTATAATTATCCCTATTTTACAGATAAGGAAACTGAGGAACATAGGGATTAAGTAATTTCCCAAAAGGTTGCACAGCTAGTGAACCAAGGAACTGGAACTTGAAATAGTTAATAGACAATTTTTAGAGCAGTTTTAGGTTTATAGAAAATCAAGCAGAAAGTACAGACAGCACCCACATTCTACCTTTCCCTCCAACACAGACATACAGACACACACACACACACACACACACACACAGTGTCCCCTATTAACAACTTTCATTCATTCATGTGGTATGTTTGTTAAAATTGATGAGCCAATATTGATACATTATTATCAACTGTATAGTTGATAAACAAACTCCATAGTTTCGAGTTCACCGTTTGTGTTATACAGTTCTATAGGTTTTGACAAATGACTAAAGTCATGTATTCACTATTACAGTAGCTTACAGAATAGTTTCACTGCCCTAAAAATCCCCTGTACTCCACCTATTCATCCCTCCCTCCCCCTGCCCCGAATCCCTATCATCCCTACAGCTTTGTCTTCTCCAGGATGTAATATAGTTGGAATCACACAGCATATAGACTTTCAAACCGGCTTCTCTTACTGAGAAATACGCTTTCCAGGTTTCTCTATATGTTTTCATGGCTTGATAGTTCATTACATTCTTGGCCAAATAACATTCAATATTCCATTGTATAAATATACTACAGTTTATTTTACCCATTCACCTACTGAAAGGTAACTTGGTTGCTTCCAAGTTTTGGCAGTTAGGAATAAAACTGCCATAAACATCTGTGTACAGGTTTTTATGTGAACATAAGATTTCAGTTCCTTTGGGTAAATACCAAGGAGTACGATTGCTGGATGGCACGTCATGAGTATGTTTAGTTTTTTTGTTTTTCTTTTTACACCTTTATTGGAGTATAATTGCTTTACAATGGTGTGTTAGTTTCTGCTTTATAACGAAGTGAATCAGTTATACATATACATATGTTCCCATATCTCTTCCCTCTTGCGTCTCCCTCCCTCCCACCCTCCCTATCCCACCCCTCTAGGGGGTCACAAAGCACCGAGCTGATCTCCCTGTGCTATGCGGCTGCTTCCCACTAGCTATCTGTTTTACATTTGGTAGTGTATATATGTCCATGCCTCTTTCTCGCTTCGTCCCAGCTTACCCTTCCCCCTCCCCATATCCTCAAGTCCATTCTCTAGTAGGTTTGTGTCTTTATTCCTGTCTTACCCCTAGGTTCTTCATGACATTTTTTTTTCTTAAATTCCATATATATGTGTTAGCATATGGTATTTGTCTCCCTCCTTCTGACTTACTTCATTCTGTATGACAGACTCTAGGTCTATCCACCTCATTACAAATAACTCAATTTCGTTTCTTTTTATGGCTGAGTAATATTCCATTGTATATATGTGCCACATCTTCTTTATCCATTCAAAACTACAAATAGAACTACCACATGACCCTGCAATCCCACTCCTGGGCATATACCCTGAGAAAACCATCATTCAAAAAGAGTCATGTACCACAATGTTCATTGCAGCTCTATTTACAATAGCCAGGACATGGAAGCAACCTAAGTATGTTTAGTTTTGTAAGAAGCTGCCAGACTGTCTTCCAAAGTGGCTGCACCATTTGGCATTCCCACCAGCAACGAATGAAATGTTCCACACACTGCTCAGCATTTGGTGTTGTCAGTGATTTGCATTTTAGCCATTTTAGCCATTCTAACAGGTGTGCACTGGCATCTCATTGTTGTTTTAAGAAACAGGGATTTTGAAGCAGCCCATCTGACACCAGAGTCAGTAGTGTTTAGCTACTATACTGTTCCTGGTTAACACCAAATCCCTAACTTGTGGACTAGAGCCCATGCCTTCCTATCAAACCAAGGGCTATGCTCCATCCTGCAACATCATTTTCTCCCTTTTTATTGGACCATTCCCTTCAGCATATAAACATGCCTTAAGCTCATTTATCTTAAAAAGAAAACCCTTAGGCTTCAGACAGATTGGAACCTGGGACCCTTTGCTATAGTGCTTGTACCTGGACACACCTCTCCTCAAGCGATGAAATACAAAGATACAAAATACAAGCTATAAGGGACTTAAAATAACTGTGTGCATGTGCAGTTGGGGCAAATTATGGACAAAAAGTTACAAAAAGACCAAAAACCCAAATGCCACTTCTGAAGAGCTGGGATTAAAAACAGGGGGTCTGGAGCAAAAGCAGGGCACTGCACATGTCCCCTGCACACCCCACCACCTAAGGGGCGGGCAGAAGACCTGAGCCACACCTCCAGCCCGACCCCCCAGCACACCCCTACCCTCACCCCATATAAGGAAGCAGCTCAACACCCCTCAGGGAGCTGAGCCAGCAAGGGAAACTGCTACTTGTTCTCTTTCCCCCCTGCTGCAGCAGGGGCCCTAATAAAGCCTTGCCTGAATTTCCTGTCTGGCCTCTTATCAATTTCTATTGATTAAGGAGGCCAAGAACCCTGGTTAGTAACAGGCTCTCTATCCTTTCCTTATCTCTGCTCCCCTTCATGGCAACCTTCTCAAAATATTTCTCCTTACTTGCTATTTTTGTTCCTTCATTCAATTCTCTTGATATTATGCTTCCTGTTTGCATCGTTTCTCGGACTGTTAATGTCATCGATAATTTCCACTTAACTCTCAGCATCATCTGACATACCGGATTCCCCATGTATCCCTGTAACACTTTTCCGCTTGGTTTCTGGGATAACATACTTTTTAATTTATCTCCTACTGTGTTGGTCCATTGCAACTAAATTGCTTTTCTGAATTCTTCTCATGTCCTAATGTTTAAGTGTTTGAGAGTCCCCCATCTCAGTCCTTGGTTCAGTCTTCATTTGTATACTCTGCCTCCCAGGTAATGATATCTATTTCCGTGGTTTTAAATACTACCTGTAATCTGATGATTCACAAGTATAATATATATTTCCAACCTTTCCACAGGCCCTCAGATCAGAGTCTCACATCAAACTGAACAGCTGACATGTTTACCTGTCACCTGACAGGTTTACCTGTCATTAGATGTGAATCTAATACTTAGGAAGCCCCAAATTGAATTTTATTTCCTGTCCGTCAAAACTTGCTTCTCACACAGTGTTCCTCGTTTCAATATGTGAACCACCATTCACCCTGATGCTTCTGCCAAACATCTGAGTCATCCTTTATTCCTTCCTCTCTTTTTCTCACATTCAACATCCAAGTTAAAACAAATTCTGTTGGGTTAGCCTTCAAAATATATCTTAAATCCAACAATGTCTCACCGTATCGACTACTAGTACCTTCAGATTCTCCACGCTCCACGACTTCCAGGACACCATTTGCTTGGGATACAATGAGAATTTTGCCCTAGAGTTTGCCCAAGGTAATGGCCTTGACAGTTCGTGCCACCCTCAGCTCTTGCATTGACATCACAATAGCTTCCCTGCAGTGTTTGCTTCTTGAGGAAGGCAAATCGTAGAGTGAGAAGGATTGGTAACTCACATATTCTTCATCCTATCACTGAGGTAAGTTCTCCATTGGTGATGTGTTTCCCAGACTGCATCCCTTGATTCACTGCTCCTGAGAGATGCTCTTCAATGAAGGGTTTCATGGCCAAATAAGTTTGAACATGACCCCCAAGTAAATCCCCACTCAGGAAGATTCACAAAGTAGTTTAGCCTTTATAGTCTTTGAAAAAGCTTGCAGGAAGGAAACACGTGTAAATTTAAGTAATTTTTCCTAATCTTATTCACGACAGAACATTTTTTCTCATCTTATCGGGTAAGGAGGAATGTTTATACCTCCCTCCTCACCTGTTCTTTTAAGAACAACCATAGTTTCACTACTCGCTGAAGTGAGCACATTTTACCAGCATTTCTTCACCTTATTTGCTCCTCTCCCTGGATGTTACAGTCTCAGATACACAAAATCTGACTTGTATTAGTACTATGGTTATTTTACCTGAAAATTAGGAAATAATTTTAAAATTAGGAAAAATTAGGAAAATTAGGAAATAATAAGCTCCAGGCTGGCTTCTTTTTAATTTCCTGACTGATGAATCAGTAAGAAAAACAGTGGATCCTTTCCTTCTTCCTGTTTCCATCTGTTAGCTCTACCTGAGCCATATTTTCCAAAGTGGTGGCTCTGGGAGAGGGAGACCGGATTCCCTCTGCCCCTCTGTCTCAGCTTCTTCACTGGGCCCATGACAGGTAAATCAAGTCAGGCTCGCACATGTGGGCTCACATGTCTTAAAGACTGAGAAGGGGGCTTCCCTGGTGGCGCAGTGGTTGGGAGTCCGCCTGCCGATGCAGGGGACACGGGTTCGTGCCCCAGTCCGGGAAGATCCCACAGGCCGCGGAGCGGCTGGGCCCGTGAGCCATGGCCGCTGAGCCTGCGCGTCCAGAGCCTGTGCTCCGCAACGGGAGAGGCCACAGCAGTGAGAGGCCCGCGTACCGCAAAAAAAAAAAAGAATGAGAAGGGAGTAAATCTCCAGTTAGACTTCAGGTTGAAATCATACCCTCCAACATATTTTGCCCCAAACCCCGAATTGTGAGACAGTTTCATGCTGCTAGCCATTGCTATTAGTTGTAAATTTCTGTCACTCCTGTGAATGTGTTCCCTAAGAGTTAGACCCTGATGAGAGGTGAGTCTTATAATGTCCCATAAGCCTAGGAAACACTTGTTATTAGTTACCTCTAATGTCAGATATTATACCTTATCTTACATTTAATCCACTGTTTGTTACTTTTCTTTGAGATGTCAACATTTAAACTCCCTCTCTACTCAAAGAAGGAAATGATGTGTTCCTGATTAAAAGAGTCTCAAGCAGTTTGATATAATGGATAAGAGGATGGAGGCCACAAAATGGCATTTAAACAATATTGTCAAAAATACAGGTATGCAGCATTTATGCTAGCTCTGATTTCAAACATTTCTCATTCCTTAGGAACTAGTGATATTTTTGTAGCATCTTGGGGGAGAAGAGAGAACATGATACATTTTACTTGCCCCCAAAGATTATCATTAGCAAAAAAGAACTTCCTTTACCTAAATAAGATGCAAACAAAATAAATTCTTGTACACATCTATTTAGAAAGTTGTTTAATTTATTAGATCACTAAAGTGTGATTTTGAGCTGTTAAGTGTGGAAAATTATAGTCAATTAAATTTTCGTTTAGAAATTTTCAACTATGCCTTTGAACATAAGGCTGAAGACAAAAACCTTCTTCCTTCCCAAGACTTTAAGACCTATCACCACTTAAAATATTCTTTTCCCTTCTACTCTAGAGAAAGAAATGTAGTTAACTGCAGTACATTACAAGTTGTATAAATTATTTGCTATTTAAAACACCTGCATTTTGAAAATAATAATTAATTTAAATCATCCTCTTTCCTTCTGTCATGTTAGTTATAGTATCTTCGTAGGGGTTCTTGGTTGAATCAAGTAATCTAGTTCTCACGTGGTTTTCTCAGACTTTTTAACAAAATCCTCTTAGCCCTTACTTTCAGGTATCCTGGGACTCGATGTGACAGGGAGCTTGTCTGCAGCCAGCCTTATCCTTCCTATTGATTCACTGTGCAGCCTCTAGTAAACCTAGCTGTGCCAATGGACTCAACAATAAAATTGTGATGCTATCCTCCCATACTAGCCTACGAAATATTTAGCTGTCACCGGTTAATTGAGGAAGGCGTGTAGGATGTTGAACATCGTTGTTTCTTTTTCTTTCTTCCCTTCCCTGTCCCCGCCCCATGCTACATTAAAGCAAAGTACACTTTTCTTCTGATTGTTCCTCGACCCACTCATCCAATCTTTCTCTAAGATAAACCCTTCTTTTTTGATGCCAAAAACAACAATAAAGGAAAAACTTCTTTTTTGAATAGTTTTCTTTTCTTTTGAATCAACAATTCAGCCATTACAGGTTGAAAGAAAACTACTAGTTCCCACTCAATTAAAACAAATATATAGCAAACTGATACTGAATTTTAGATACAATAGTTCTGGTGATTTTATCACTGAGAATTGTGAAGTGACTACATTTTAATGAAATAGCTCTTCAGTCAGGAAAGGAACATTAAAACAGGAGTTTCACTAAAATACGTTCGGTGTTCTTTTGTACTACAGTTTTGGCACGTGGGATGTAAGATGACTTCTCAAGCATTATTTGAACTGGTAAATAAGGCTTCCCTGAGAAGCTCATTCCCATTTAAATCAAAGCCAGGACAACGTCACCCCACCTTATTTGCAAGGCCTGGCGGGACCTTTAAAGCTTCTGGTGTTTATGGCTGAGTCTCCACTGTTAAGTCATTTGCTGGAGGAAGTGACCTATTGCCTGGAGAGCAAAGGCCCTGATGTCACTTGAACCAGAAAAAAGAAATGTTTTCCCCAAGAGATAATCTGATGCTCACATGATCACATGAGCATCACATGATTTACTGCTCACATGAGATTTAGCAGTAAATTTAATATTTTTGGTTTAAGATGTGGAATCCCTTCACTCAAAGAAAATTTTCCTTATCTAAGTTTGGCTAGTATACATAGGAATATGAGGAATAGGTGACTGAGAAAGTTCTAATCAAATTAGGACTGAATTTGAAGGCAACTAAGGCTGGAGGAATACATAAGGAGGAAGAATGAGCAGGAAACGATGACGCCGCTTCATGAAGCTCTTGGCTGTTGCGTTATCTTCAATTGCTTATTAGCATTATTTTAGCCATACTAAGTAAAATGCTCAGCATTAAGAAGACATTTTCTAAGGAAAAAAGGGAATACTGTCATTGTTGAAATGATTAACAAGGTTGTTTTGTAGCTGCTGATAAGAATAACGTTTCTGGTATATACACACACACACACACACACACACACACACACACAATTTAAACATTATGTATTAGGACATATGTGAATATATGGTATGTGACCACTGCAGAGATTACACAGAACATACTCTACTCATTAGTATATACATGTGACCTTTGTTTAGCTCCTGCATTTTCCACTTATTTCAAATATTAAAAATCTAGAGCTTTTTTGTAATGAAATACAAAGCAAGAATGTTATGATGATTAAGTTTTAATTTAATAATCTTGATCAGAAATATTTTTAAATGTCTCGCATCTTGAGCTACATTTTAGCTGCATTGCATCAGGAAAAACAATAATAAACAAAACATAATAAATAATAAACAAAAACAAGGGGCAGCAAAAAAGTCCAGCACAGTAGAACTAAGCTCAGATGTCAATGTCTCTTAGGAGGATTAAAAGTAGATGCGGAGGGACTTCCCTGGTGGCGCAGCAGTTAAGAATCTGCCTGCCAATGCAGGGGACATGGGTTCGAGCCCTGGTCCAGGAAGATCCCACATGCCGTGGAGCAACTAAGTCCATGCGCCACAACTACTGAGCCTGCACTCTAGAGCCCACGAGCCACAACTACTGAAGCCCGTGCATCTAGAGCCTGTGCTCCACAAGAGAAGCTACCACAATGAGAAGCCCGTGCACCACAATGAAGAGCAGCCCCCCACTCGCTGCAACTAGAGAAAGCCCGCGCACAGCACTGAAGACCCAATGCAGCCAAAAATAAATAAATAAATAAAATTGATTCTTTAAAAAAAAAAAAGTAGATGCAGAGACACACCTGTACCAGAATAAAATTACGTGCAAAGAAACCAAGTTCAAGGAAGAGTGGACAGAAGGCGAAAGAGGGAACCAAGAAGCACAGGCGTTTTATCTGCAAGAAGGTATAGACTTGTTCCCGTGACAGATGCTCCCACAGCACTCATTGGCCTTGCATCCACTGATCTTAAATACAGATGCAAAACTAGCAAATTATAATAGAGTAAGAAACTAGATTAAAAGCTATCATTATTAAGTACTGATTACATATCTTAGCTCATCAATCCTCACAACTGCACCTTGAGGTAGGTGCCATTAGCCCCATTTTATAGATGAGGAAACTGAGACTCAAAGTGACCAACTGATCATCTCAATTTACCCCAGATGGAAAGCAGCAACGTGGAATTCAACCCCACGCTCGTTCAATTTCAAAACTTTCTCTCGTGCTCATATACAGAGCAATGCCAAGAAAGGCAGCATGGATGGTGTTTTATGATTTGTGTTGAACTCTAAAGAACAGTGAAGCTAAATAAGAAGACTTTTGGAAACTAGGCTACTTTTAAAAAACATGTTTCTGTCTAATTTGCCTGGAACTAATTACAGCAATGTTTACATTATTTGGATGCTGGACCAACGCAATGCTATGTATCTCCACTGACTGTTTCATTTTCTTGCAGATGTTTGGCATTATATACATATAGCCAGGGACTTGAGTTTCCAATTTTTGTCACCGTTTTAAAAAGATCACGTGATTGAAGAAATTTTCTGTATTTGGAAGATAAATTTTAATTAATCAAGTCCTCAATAATCTTATTCAGTCATCAGTCAGAATGAATAATACACCAACATTCTTTTTATGTAGGTTCCTGTCTTCTCAGTACAAAGTTTCGGTATTAATCTACAACTATCAAAGACCGAGAATGGTTCAACTGCCAGGCATTTGAAAATTTCTGATTTCTGTCTATACATTTCCTAAATAGGGCACATAATATAGTGACTGAAAGTGATATGAGTCTGGGGTCTCCAGACAAACAGAATTAAAGAATTGGTTCATGCGATCATGAGGGCTTGCAAAAGCGAAATTTGTAGGGCAAAAGAGTAGGCTGGAAACTCAGGCAAGAGTTATTGCTGCAGGATTGAGGCAGAGTTTCTTCTTCCTGAAAGAAAGTTCAGTTTTTCTCTCAAGGCTTTCAACTGATTGAATGAGGCTCACCCAAATTACCTAGTCATCTCCTTTACCTAAAGTCACCTGATTGTAGATGTCAACCACATGGACAAGATACCTTCATAGCAACACCCAGATTAGTGTTTGATTAAATCACTGAGCACTATAGTCTAGCCAAGTTGACACATAAAACAACCATCACACTAATACAGCACACTATTTCTCAAAGTACATGTTAAGATGTTCCTTGGAGGATATAAGTGTTAGTCACCAAGTTAAGGAAATGATGGGCATTAATTCCAACCTTTTTTTTGGTAAAATCTCTTTCCAGATAGACTGATGTCCCCTACTTTGCTCTCTTGCATTGTTTTACTCCCACAAACATTTAACTTCCATTCTTTTAATATCAGCCTAATACCCTCATAAATAGCCATCTAGCTTCCTCTTTTCTACTCTCTAGAGCGATACAGAAAGACTGTCTTGACATTCTGTAAAGGAAAACTCAGAGAAGAGGTCATGACATTCTTTCTCCAGGATATAAAATGTCATTGTCCAATTTTCACCATTTTAGAACTTGTTAATCGTCCTCTGATTATAGTTGGATCATTTATTCAAGTCTATGTCATTAAAAAAGAGAGAGAGAGATCTCTTTAACACTGAAATATAATCTTCAATGAAAATCTCATGCATCAGATGTAGTATTTCTTCTCCTCTCTGGGGAGAGATAACAAGCCTGCATGTCCCATTCCTTGACAGTATGAATTTTTCTATATTGATTTTCTGGTCCTCTTCTTGACGTGTTAATTGGCCAAACACTAATACTACTGACATGATTGTTATTATGCCATAGTGTATCTGGAAATACAAACTTCTCAGAAAATACTTTTTAATTTCCTTGCTAAGTTCCTCTTTGCACATTTTTAACCTATTACTCATACTCATGGAAGGAGCAATAACTCCACTGATGAAGCAAACGTCACTCACTGCTATTACTGCTTCATCATGTATCTTCAGACAACTGATTCTGACTTCGGCATTTAGAGCCTCATATGAATAAGACGATAGCCAATAGCCAAGATACAGTTGGAAAACGGTCAGTCTTGAAAGCAGAATGAGAAATGCTCCTATCAGCACTCTGAACTGATGGATGCGAATAACATGTCTTTAAGGCTGTTCACTCTAGTACTAAGTACTAAGTAGTTCTCTCACTGATCTTGGTTTAGAAGTTTTCCAAATAGGTGCTATTTAGCCCATTCTCTTTATCCATTTTTTTTTTTTAAATCAAACAGACAGCTGAAATATTTAGGCTTTCCCTCTAAATAATTTCCTCCACTTTTTTCTGTTTTTTCTGGAGTTATTTCCAGTCTTCCAGGGTCCCTGTGGTCTTCCAATATATGTTGCTCACAATGGACAGCATATCCTCTGAGTATCCAGTAAGGCCAGGCAATAAGAAATCGTCCTTGGCATAAAATTTGTTAAAATTATAATTTTGTGGCAGAAACATTCCGAAATTAATGATTGCAGTTTGTTTGTTACATCTTATAGATCTGAACTGGAATTATCCTTTTTTAATGATGTCATCACATTTTTATTGGGGGGATAAGGAGGGAAATGAATTGTCTCATGTGAATATAATTTTGCAGAGGACATTTCTCTGGGAAGGAAAAGGGGGTAAGTATCTGCAGCATCCCTACTTTGTCTGGGCACTGTTAATCAATACTCATTGCTTTTTGACTCTGTATATCAACACTCACAGTTGTTATTACAGGTCCATAATCCCTTAGAGTGAAACCCCTCAGGCTACATATGTCTCAGAATTCAGAAATCTTCAAGTTTTAGGGTCTGAGGTATCTCCCAGTAATCCACAATATTAATACTACCTCAGTGAAATGTATAAATTCCTACACAGAGAGAAATAAGGAAAAACTATCAATAACCTCATGTCAGTTCTGGTCAGGTTTGCTGACAACGGATTCAGGTTAGGCCAGGTTTCTGCTGCCAAATAAGAAAAAAAAATTTTCCGTGGTGTTTGGGTTTCAGAATTGCAAATAAGGGATAGTGCACCTGTATCAACCCAACTTTAGGAGGAGGAACTTGGCATCTCGAGTGGTTGACACCAGTCAGGGGTACAGAAGTTAAACACAGGCCTGTCTTGACCCAAGGACCTTTGCTGTGTTGCTGTTGAGCCTAAGCTGGGGTAAACTATGCAGAAACACTCTCTAAGAATAACTGCACAATTAGATGCTCCAAGGGGCGCGAAAAATAAAAGCCTTCAACGATTATCCATCACTGAATCAGCATTTTAAACACGTGTGAACAAGTTTTCCACTGGGATCACCAATCACAACACCACGGGGAAGGTTATTTTTCCAAGCTTTAGAAGTTGATTTATATTCAATAAAAGGAAAGCTTATGTGCTCTCCTTAACTCATCTAATTTCAAATTAGCTCAAGTGGCTCTCAAGAGGTTGCTCTAACACTGAAAGTTTGCAGCTAGATCAGATTTGAAGGACCCATGAAGCTATTATTTTTCATGCCAATCCACGTGGGCTGTTAATTATAGTTTATGTTCACATCTATTCCCAAGCTACAAAAAAAGGTCTCACCTTTTTCAAGCCTACAAGAGTGTGTAGGCTATTAACAGGTATTAACTGGATACCACTGGTGTGATGACAGTGCAGCTTTGCCTGGGCAAGAAAAGCTGGCAGAAGTACTGCAAATACTCTGGGATGTTACTCAGCCAGAACTTTGACAAGGGTTTTTAGAAAAACATGATGTTATCCTGAATACCAGATGCTGCATGCTAAAACTTTTGGACCAAGTAATCCTTTATTGGAAGGCCAAATATTGTCCCCAAGTGTTGCAATCAGCCACAATTTTCTACACTAACTACTCTACCTTAGGTGAACTTCCCATGATTATGCCACAAACAAAGAAACAAAATAATTCTAGTGGAATGCTTTAAGCTGGAAATAAGTGACATGATTATTACTGTATTCAGTGAAAGCTTAGGTGCAATTCATGCCATGTGTTCTAAGAAGTGGGTTCTTAATCACTGTCATTCTCAGTTACGGGAAGCCATAACTTGGTTTCAAGATAACCCTTCAAAACAAAATTTTACATTATGGTCAGATTAATTAAAGATTTGGCAAGCAAGTTTTTATCACATCCACAAATTTGATATAACTATTAGTATATAGTATATTAGAATACTATTAGTATTCTAATAATTGTAAGAACAAGTTTTAATCAACTATTTCTAAATCTTCACTAACAAATTTTGGAAACTCAAGAAATAAAGCGGTTAGAAATGTAACACTGTGTAACATTGTGACCAACATTCAGAAAGGTAGAGTCATTACACACTTTAAAAGATGTCAAGCATATCACGCCTAATTTCCTTTTTTTTTAAATATAGAAAGTCGCAATTGGCAACTACGCAAAGGTAACCTAAAACTGAATTTATCTACATGAGAGAATTGTTAAATAAAAAGACGTAAGGGCTTCCCTGGTGGCTCAGTGGTTGGGAGTCCGCCTGCCGATGCAGGGACACGGGTTCGTGCCCCGGTCCAGGAAGATCCCACAGGCCGCGGAGCGGCTGGGCCCATGAGCCATGGCCGCTGAGCCTGCGCGTCCGGAGCCTGTGCTCCGCAACCGGAGAGGCCACAACAGTGAGAGGCCCGCGTACCGCAAAAAAAAAAAAAAAAAAAAAAAAAAATGATGTAAAGCAGTTAATAATTTAGATTCTACTTTTGATCCCTTTTCGAGCCATTTGTGATATACTCCTTATGCTGGACTAAAACTGTAACGCTTTGGTATATTTAAGCATGAAAAATTCCACAATGGGTTTGAAATGAAAATAAACAATCCTTTCCTTATATTGGTGATTCAAGCTTCTAAAATGATATCATTCTTGAGATTCAGTGGATTTTTTTTTTTTAATGTGCTGGCAAAATTACCTTAGTCACAAATCACTGGACGCATTCTCTCATGAACAATGTAATGGTATCCATACTACTCAGCATAGTTTTCCTTTGACTCCTCTTCTAATAGCTGGAATAATTTATATTTCTAGTGTTTTTAAACAATGCCTGATATTCTCCACAAAGTTGCTCAGTATCTAACATAATGTTTTCATGGCCATTTATGGATACTTACATAAATACCTGTAGTCTATTTAGAATACTTTCTCACTAAGTAATAATAATTCCATTTATAATGTCACAAAATTAGCATTCACAGGGAAATTATTTCACTGGCTTTAGATATGGACGCCCTTCACACTGCTCACGTGTATAGCTGAGATAGAAAATACATAATTATACTGTCCATTATGATAATTACTCAGGCATAGGAAATGAAATCTATCCAGAAAAGACATCAAAATACACAAAAAGAAATTGGAAAATCACAACGGTCTTTTTGTTTGCTTGTTTGTTTCCGGCTAAAGATAAAAATAAAGAGAACTGGAACAAATAAAAATGGATTAACTATACTTGCATTTCATTTCCTTTCAGTTTAATCATGATATATAACAACTGGCTAGCCCAGAAAAGGGAGAATCTCAGCATGCAGTAAAATATTTTCAAAGCAGAATGAGATAAAGATTTGTTGTTGTTCTTTACTGAACCGTATCCTTAATTACAAGAACAAATTGAGAGATAAGATGGGACATGTAGAAAGGAGGAAGAGTTAGCTCCTTTTTAATACCATTCCAGTAGCTTGTGACATGTTTACACATACTCTTCCAAAGTATGTATAAATTCATAAAATGGTTTTGCCCTCTGTGTTTGTTCTGACTCATTATTTATTGAAACAGTAACCTTAAAGCCTCCAATATCAAAGATCCAAGGCCCAGGTTGTAGAGCAGATGAGCATTATACATTAGCAATCGTTTTGGAATAACAAGCAGAATAGTTGTATATTAGTCAAGGTTCTCCAGGGAAACAGAACCAATAGAATAAATTCCCATACTGATTTATTATAGGAATTGGCTCACATGTTATGGAGGCTGAGAAATCCCAGGATCTGCTGGCTGCAGCTGAAGACCCAAGGAAGCCAGGGCTGTAATTCAGCCTGAGCCTCGAGGCCTGAGAACCAGGCGTTCCTTTGTTTGAGGGCCATAGACGATGGACTTCCCAGCTCAAGGACAGAGAGAGAATTTGCTCTTCCTCTAACCTTTTTGTTCTACTGGGGTCCTCAATTGGTTGCATGATGTCCACCCACCCTGGTGAGGGCAGATCTTCCTTACTCATTCTACTGATTCAAATGCTAATATCTTCTGGAAACACCCTCACAGACACACCTTGAAATAATGTTTTACCAGCTGCAATGGGCAGCCCTTAGCTCAGTCAAGTAGACACACAAAATTAATCATCACAGCTGTAAGAAAAAAAAACTGTTTGGAAACTTCTCTATTTGAAGACTTGATTATTGTAGAGAAGAAAGAGGAATTCCTATTATTCAGGTATTTACGTCTTGGCAAGTTAACATGGAGCCAGTATCCAGTCCTTGGTTTCACAGGATGAGAACCTGATTACTTAAGTTACTCTGGTTCAATAGGAGGAGGTGATCCAGCGGCTGGAAAACCTATTTATACTATTCAAACAATCTCACTGGAAAGAGAAGATAGAGATCAGAAGGTCCATTTGTTAATTTTCCAAGGGAAATTTACTGAGACAGAATAGCTCTAATTAACCAATTATACATCAGAATATCATTTCCTTAATCAATGTGTCTCTATAACCCTAGAGCCCTAAATTAATGTATTTGATTTCTCTAACTTACTTAAGGTTGGACAACACGTTTTACTTCTTTATCAATGGCTGAAACGCCTGGAAATCAAACATCTTTGTTCATAGGATTCACCAAACCCAAATTACTCTTTCCCACCTAGTTGACTCCCTTGAATGGGGCATATGCTTGTTGAGTAAGATATCTGACACAATAGTCTGTGCTTAATTTAAATGATTTCTACCTTGGGCCTTCTCCCACAGTTTAATTCAAATAAACTAAGTATATGTTTATTGCAACTCCACTGTGCACAGCAAATGAATATAATCTGGTGTGTTTCTTAAATGTGATCACGTGGAAAGAGCAGGGAGCTTCGAAAAGAGACTTTCCAGGCTGTTTCTGCCCATTAGAGTCCATCAGACATTGAGTAACTGACCTGGCCGCTACGTCTCTTTTGTCAGCTTTGCATTGCATAGTTACATATTATGTATGTTACAGATTTAAGAATCAAGTCACATGAGACAAGTGTATACAAATGCTTTCTAAAATATAATGTCTGTGTCCTATACTACAAAGCTACAGTAATCAAGACAGTATGGTAGTGGCACAAAAACAGAAATGTAGATCAATGCAACAGGATAGAAAGCCCAGAGATAAACCCACACACATATGGTCACATTATTTTTGATAAAGGAGGTTAGAATATACAATGGAGAAAAGACAGCCTCTTCAATAAGTGGTGCTGGGAACACTGGACAGCTACATGTAAAAGAAAGAAATTAGAATACTCCGTAACCCCATACACAAAAATAAACTCAAAATGGATTAAAGACCTAAATGTAAGGCCAGACATTATAAAAGTCTTAGAGGAAAACATAGGCAGAACACTCTATGACATAAATCAAGCAAGATCCTTTTTGACCCATGTTCTAGAGAAATGGAAATAAAAACAAAAATAAACAAATGGGACCTAATGAAACTTAAAAGCTTTTTCACAGCAAAGGAAACCATAAACAAGACAAAAAGACAACTCTCAGAATGGGAGAAAATATTTGCAAATGAAGCAACTGATAAAGGATTAATCTCCAAAACATACAAGCAACTCATGCAGCTCAATATCAAAAAAAACAAACAACCCAACCCAAAAATGGGCAGAAGACCTAAATAGACATTTCTCCAAAGAAGACATACAGATTGCCAACAAACACATGAAAGGATGCTCAACATCACTAATCATTAAAGAAATGCAAATCAAAACTGCAATGAGGTATCACCTCACACCAGTCAGAATGGCCATTATCAAAATATCTATAAACAATAAATGCTGGAGAGGGTGTGGAGAAAAGGGAACCCTCTTGCACTGTTGGTGGGAATGTAAATTGATACAGCCACTATGGAGAACAGTATGGAGGTTCCTTAAAAAACTAAAAATAGAACTACCATATGACCCAATAATCCGACTACTGGGCATATAC
The DNA here is from genome assembly GCF_011762595.2 of Tursiops truncatus. Lineage (NCBI taxonomy): Eukaryota > Metazoa > Chordata > Mammalia > Artiodactyla > Delphinidae > Tursiops > Tursiops truncatus. The sequence continues at coordinate 5,151,013 of NC_047054.1, forward strand.
CCTGAGAAAACCATAATTCAAAAAGAGTCATGTACCACAATGTTCATTGCAGATCTATTTACAACAGCCAGGACATGGAAGCAACCATTCATCGACAGATGAATGGATAAAGAAGATGTGGCACATATATACAATGCAATACCACTCAGTTATGAAAAGAAACGAAACTGAGTTCTTTGTAGTGAGGTGGATGGACCTAGAGACTGTCATACAGAGTGAAGTAAGTCAGAAAGAGAAAAACAAATACCGTATACAACACATATATATGGAATCTAAGAAAAAACAAAAAAATGGTTCTGGAGAATGTAGGCACAGGACAGGAATAAAGACGCAGACGTAGAGAATGGACATGAGGACACGGGGAGGGGGAAGGGTAAGCTGGGACAAAGTGAGAGAGTGGCATGGACATATATACACTACCAAATGTAAAATAGCTAGTGGGAATCAGCTGCATAGCACAGGGAGCTCAGCTCGGTGCTTTGTGACCACCTAGAGGGGTGGGATAAGGAGGGTGGGAGGGAGTTGCAAGAGGTTGGAGTTATGGGGATATATGTATATGTATAGCTGATTCACTCTGTTATACAGCAGAAACTAACATACCATTTTAAAGCAATTCTACTCCAATAAAAATGTTAAAAAATATATATATAATGTCTGTGTCAATGAAAGATACTGTAAGAAAAAACACTGGCAGAGCTTGATCGGAACACCTATCTAAGGGACTCCAGGCATCTCCCACAGTCAGCTTTTTCTTGATGACCTGAGCCCCTCCTCGGAATGGTCATAGGAGATGGAGCTCTGCTAATCACACAACATGCAGCCAGCTGTGCTCCACAGTGGGAAGTCATCAAAACATGAGACCAGGGAATTAGAGGCTCGCTCCTAATAATAAAATAGGAGAGTGGAAAAAGTAGAAAATGATTTCAATTTCTTTGATGATAAATTATGAGCCCTGTATTAGTTTGCTAGGGCTGCCATAACAGAATACCACAGACTGGGTGGCATAAACAACAGAAATGTATTTTCTCATAGTTCTGGAGGTTGGAAGTCCAAGATTAAGGTGACAGCAAGTTCAGTTTCTCCCGAGGCCTCTCTCCCTGGCTTGCAGATGGCTATCTTCTCACCGTACCCTGACATAGCCTTTTCTTTGTGTATGTGCTTCCCTGGATCTCTTTCTCTTTTTACAAGGACACCCATCGTATTGGATTAGACCAATATGGTTTTATGATCTCATTTAGGCTTAGTTACCTCTTTAAAGATCTGACCTCTAAATGCAGTCACACTGGGAAGTGGAGCTTCAACATACGGATTTTGTGGGGACAAAATTCAGTTCATAACGAGGACTTTATACAAATAAAGTGGCGATGGGAAGAAAGGGAAATAACATCTGAAAGACATTTCTGAGATAGAATCAAAAGCATCATTTGATCAACTGAATGTATGAAGTGGGAAGAATGAGAAAGAAGTTAAAAAGGCTTCTCTGGGCATTTGGTCCATGCCAGACATTTTGCTACTGTGCTGGAGATACATGGATGAACATAAGAGACACAATCCCTGAATTCAAAGAACAGATGCTCATTTTGAAGTAGCAAAATGAAATCCTATATTCTAGTACTACCTTAGTACTACCTTAGCTACTGTGCTTCATACTTAAGCTTCAAACTATATAAATCCAAAGATTTATCTTTGAGAGAATGTAGGCATTGGGATTTGTTAGATCTGATTTTAAATCATGAATTTATAATTCACCAGTTTTGTAATCTTGTAGCAGTTAATCTATCTGAACCTCAGTTTCTTCACATGCAACATGTGAATAATTATATCCACCTTACATGGCCGATACAAGAATAAAATGAAATGATGTATAGAAGGTGTATAGCCCATGGCCAGGTCTGCAACAGACATTCTATAAATACTGTTGGTAGAAAATTTAGGTAACCGTCAAAAAATAAAACTAAAGTTTGTTTGTTTTCCTGGTGGGAGAAGGAAGAGAGAGAGACAGGGAGCGGGGGTGTGACAGATGAGAATAGAAGCTAGAAGAAAGGTGAATGGGAGCAAAAGAAGCTTTGCTTTCTTCAGTTATGATTAGGTTAGGTCCTTTCCTTCTCCTCAGATTTCTCTGCAGCCCAGAGACCCCAACCAGGATTTAGTGCAGTGGTTCCCAACATTTTTTTCATATGAAGATTCCTTAACATCAAAAAAGGATCCAGACACTATGGCACTGATTTTATCTTTAGTAATTATTGCTTAAGAAATACATAATAATGCAAATTTATTCTAAAGCCAATAGTACCTAAAATAAATTTGTATTTTATTTATCATATTGAAAAATACTCATAAAGATATCATTATAATATTTAATTTAAAGATATGTATGTGCGGATATGAACCTCTTTGAAATATGTCTACAGAACTCCGAAGGTCCGTGGCCCATAAATTTGTATCTGCCAGCCATTGGTAGATCACAAATTCCAAAATCAGCAGATATCTGCTACTAACCTAGTAAACTTGATCAGGTAATTCATTTAACCTCTTAGAGACTCCACTGAAATATCACTGATATTACCTGCTGTACCTCTATCATTAAGCAATTGTGAAGTACAAACGGGATCAAGCATTAAAAAGTTCACAGGGAAAAGTCTGGTTCTTTTTCATTACCACAATGGAAGCAATAGAAGCTATGGAAGGAGAAACTGCCGTGAAAATGTGAAATTACACTAGTAGTAGTGGCAGTAGGAGCAACCTTCCAGGGAGGTGACCACGTTATTTTTCTACACTCCAGTCCTGTTTAGGACCTACACCCTGCATGGCATATGTGAACACCCGAAAATTCATGTGTTCTTCAGCTATCAAATGGAAAACAAATTCTTAAATTAGTGAAAAATTTCTATCATACTACATGATATTTTTTACTAGGGGAAATCACACAGTAATATTGGTTAAATGAAGTTTGATATAGACTTGCTCACCTTCTTATAGAAAAATAAAACCCATTAATGTTTTCTAGAGGAAAGATCACCTGACGATGTGGAGTCACCACTGATGTTGCCCTTTTGGTAGCGTCAGGAAAACCACCCAACATTCGGTGATGGCAAAGGATGCAAAGGAATAGATGCAAGAAATAAATTTAGAGGACGGATTAGAATGAATGAACGAATCTACTTGAAACGGGAGTTCCACTTGCATTTACACATAAGTTAATGACCCGTAAGTAGTTCATGCACTTTCAAGGAGTTGAAGAACATAAAGAAGAGAGATTCAGGAGATCTGGAGTTTGATGAGAAGCCACAGAAAAATAAACAAGCCTTATTTTTTATTATAAATTCTACCCTAAGTAAAATAATTTATATTTTGGATAAAAGTATTCTCCAAGCACAAAATCAATGCTCAGTAAGGCACAGCCTTGTAAAACTTTCCAATAATGAAGACTATTATCCAAAAGTTAGTGGCTTTTCAAATTAAAGGATCTAAAGCAGCTACAGAAGCTATTTGAAACTGTCTACAGGAAGCACCAGAAAATTAAAAAGGCTATAAACTATTAGACACCTTATAACAGAAGATCAAGAGGAAGAGGCAGCCTGACGGATCCCAGGGAGAGATAAGAAGACCAGGGAAGGATTCCCAGCAAGGCAGCAGAATTGGGGGGAAGAGGGGGAGGCAGTGTTAAGGCTGCAGGGGAGGAGGAAAGGGAAGACTCCATATATGCAAACATCTCTCTCAATCCCTTTACCTGCTCCATCCACAGCCCAAGATGCCACATCCAAGTAAATTTCATCTCTGATTTGCCTACTTTCCAGCTTGCTATTATGTTTTGCTTACAACACGTCATCAAATGTTATCTTTTCAGTCAATCTCGAGAGCTTCATTTTCTAAAGATTTGCTCAGTATTTTCCTCAGAGACACATTTCCAGACAGCCTGTTTCTCATTAGCTGGAATAAACAGGAGTGTGTTTACAGCACAGCACCAGACTTAAAAGAATTCTCCTTTCCTGGGGAAGCTGGTCAGGGAATTAGCAGTGCTATCACCTAAAGGAGTGAACTTCAGTGCTCAGCTGTGACGTAAAATAGAATATTGGTTCATTGAAATGGTCTTTAGAAAGCAAATTGCGTAGCTCTGTGACATAAAAATAGAGTTCTGTTTCGAACACAATTTTAAGCAGTTCTAACATATAAAAATCTATTTATGCCAAACAGACATGATATGTAGTGATTATAAAATATTTCACTTGTGCTCAGCAAATAGTGACGGCCCACTGTGGGCAACAGGGAGAATAGGAAGATGAGTGAGACCTTCTTAAATAGTTTACAGTCTAGTAACTAATCTAACTTAACTGTATGAATAAAACCCTTAGAAATCACTCTTTAATACCATGGGCTTGCTTAGAAAAAAATGTTAGTTAAGTCAATTACAAATAATAGGGATTTTCCCATGGAAGTCAATAACAGTATCAAAAGATGTCATTGAAAATATTTGCAAATACGTTGATGAAAGAGAGTATCTGCACATATGTTTACCACTGTAAACTACTTCTCAAATGTCTTGGCTAGCAAAATCCATAATCAAAAGCAAGAGCAAACCCACTCACACTTACACAATCACACTGTATTTTCTGACCTATCTTCCCATCCGGAAGGTAGTTTCACTATCATGGTGGTCCCATTCTACCAAGACCCATCAGTGCAGTGAGAGTGAGACATTTAGACAAAAGATAACGTAGATAATTTACACATAAGTAATTGTGAATGTTGTATTTGATAAAGAGCCCGTAGAATATTATTCAGAATTGCATACATAGATTTTGCTCTCTCTGGGTTTACATGTAACTATTTAACGTAATACTCCTACAACAGCAGTAGTAAGTATAGAATATTAGAAATAAGTATGTAATGCAGTTCCTTTAAATAAAAAACATATACAGGGGATTTTTTTTAAATGTCACTTTATTATTGACTGTGTTTAATACTAAGCAAAAAACTCTAGCCCCAGATGTTTTCATCAATATTCTGGGACACTTCTGCTTCAGTTACTAAAAGATGGTATTGAACTAGTACGAAAAGAGAATATTCAGTTTAAGAACATCATTTATCTCCAAAACAGCTCGTTAATTACTTAAGACTACAGGCTATCCCTAGATAGTCATATGACATTTAACTTTGTTATTCTCATTACTACAGTATAAATTAAATTTCAAATCAAACAGCTATTTGTCTTCATAAAATTATTTTTTTAAAGGAATTTACTAGTATTTCTTTTCTTGGTAAGAAAAAGTAAATCCAAATCCAAAATCTTATAAACTATAACCTGCTTCTTGATGTGTCCATAAGTTCCTTTGTGGGATACAAAATACACGTGCTTTTAGAGAGGACCGAATGTGTGGTAAAAAAAAAAAAAAAATTGTTGTGGCTGTTTGGTGTGAAGAGAAAGGCTTATCTGGTGACTAAAATATTTTATACTAATTATTATAATCCTTACTTCTTTTAACTATTGAGAAAAATATATTATGAATCTACACTATTAATAAATTTCTACTTCAAACAGCGGCAATTGTGTCTCAAGATAGAAAAAAAATTCTGCAAAATATTATGACATATTCTCAAGAGGGTGTAAAGAGACTAGAGAAATACAAGTGAGAAAGGAAAGATAAACAGAGTAATCTGTTCCATTAGAATGGAGCTAAAACACAGTCAGCGCAATGAACTTGAGATATGATCATCTGGAAGTCACCCAGCATAAATTGCTCAGAGTACTGTGGTGAAGATGCAGGACAGTGTCTACTGGCTAAAACTCAAGTGACCACCCATTTGGAATGTAGCTTTTGAGCAGAGCCACTAGAAGATGACAAAGTCCGATCAACACTGCAGAGGAAGGTGTTTTGGAGAAGGCACAGACACACGCATTTTGTGAATGTTTGTCAAACGGAGTCCTTTGTTCAGAAGTTGGAAAGAAATTTTTTGCTAAAAGAAACTTTGAGGAAGTTATGGTACAGAACTGGCTAGTCTGGCAACTACCACAAAGAGCAAATTAAATGGATCCAACTTCAGTCATTCACAATTTTCCCTGCACTTAACCAACAATAAGGTCATTATTTTACAATAATTTATTCAGAATTACTTAAACTTACTTCTTTTTCACAATATACCTCAAACTGATTCAAAGCACAACAGGAAACTCTCACTTCCTTGAATTTTAGCAGAATGATATTTGGAAAAGCAGTTTGTTTTTCGAAAGTTATTTGTAGGAAAATGTCAAATAGTGAGGAGGAGACTGTGGGCACCTTGGACCTAGAAAGAAGACGGAACGCCTGAAGCCAAGGTTTTTCTTCCGAGCAGAATACTGTAGGTTTTTCTTTCTCTTTAATTTGAGTTAAAATTCACATAACTTAAATTCACCATTTTAACATGTACCATTTCAGTAGCTTGTAGTATATTCAAAATGTTGTGCAGCCATCACCACTATCCAATTCCGGATAACTTCCGTCACCCGAAAAAGAAACCACGTATCCATTAGGCTGCCATTCCCCATCCCCTCTTCTCTCCGGCCCCGCGCAACTACTTTTGTCTCTGGACTTCCCTATCTCTGCATTTGCCCATTCTGGATGTTTCATGTTTCTGAAAAAGTCTTAACTTCTCCTTCAATTTAAAAGGATAATTTTACCAGATAGAGAATTCTTTGTTGACAGTTTTTTCTTTCAGTACTTTGAATATGTCATTCCATTGCCTTCTGACCTCATGGTTTCCGAGGCAACATCAGATGTTATTCTCTTATTGAGGATTTCTCCCCTTCATGTGATAGGTTGCTTCTCTTTGCTGTTTTCAGGATTCTGTCTTTGGTTTTTGACAGTTTGAGTATGATGTGTCTTTGTTTTTCATCATTACCTCTTCAAATATTCATTCTGCCCCCCTTCTCTCCTCTTCTGGGACTCCCATTATACCTATGTCAATAGGCTTGATGGTATCTCACAAGTTTTTTAGACTCTATTAATTTTTCTTCATTCTTTTTATATTACTGTTACTCAAACTAGACAATCTCAACTGACCTATTGTCAGGCTCACTGATTCTTTCCTCTGCATGCTCACTGCTGCTGTTGAACCCTTCTGGTGAGTTTTTCATTTCAATGATTGTATTTTCAACTCCAGGGTTTCTATTTGGTCCCTTTTTATAAAAATTTTTATCTCTTCATTGATATTCTCTATGTGGTGAAACCTAATTCTCATGATCTTCTTTAGTTCTTTGGCCATGGTGTCCTTTATCTATGAGCAAATTCAAAATAGGGGATTTAAAGTCTTTATGTATTAAGTTCAAAATGTGGGCTTCCACAGAGACAGTTTCTATTAATTGCTGTGTATTGGTTACACTTTCTTGTTTCTCTGTATGCCTCATAATGTTTTTTGAAAACCGGATATTTAAAACATTATGAAATGACAACTCTGAAAATCTATTTTCTCCCTTTCCCAGGGTTTGTTTTCTACTACTTACTATTTGTTTGTTCGTTCGGTTATTTTTCTGAACTTATTTTGTAAAATCTGTATTCTTTGTCATATTTAGCCACTGAAGTCTCTCTTCTGTTAGCTTAGTGTCAGCTAGTGATTGGATGGTGCTTGTAGACCCACTCTGTGTTTGGGACATGACTTTAATGCTCAGCTAGTCTGAACTCTGCCTTAGTCTTCACTTCCTGCTTGTGCAGAACTTGAAGGTCAGCCTGAGGTGAGAGCTTAGGACCTCCTCAGGTCTCCCCTGAGTAAGTGCACAGCCCTAGGCACACACATGACCTTGTAGATCCCCAGGAATATGTCAAAGATTTTTAAAGTTCTTATTCCCCCAAATATCTCATTCCCCAGACTTTGCTCCTAAGCTCTTTCTTGCCCCAACTTTCATCCACTGCCCCAGGCAGCAGCAACTAATACATTGATTGTAAATGATTTTGACAAACATTGCCCTTTTAGCCAGGCACCATACAAATCACAACAAACAAAAACAATCCTTTGCAAATGAGATCCATTCTCCTCCCTCCAGAACTGGCATCTGTACAGGGAATGTGGGTTGTTATCCTCAAGGCCACTGCCAAGGTGGTGAGTAGGAAATGGGACCTGACTGAATTAAAACACAATGCTCTGTGTTCTTACTGAGATTCAGTTTTGTTTTTTTTGTTTTTATTATTATTATTATTAAGCATTTCACTGGTTGCTGCTCTTGGTTAGATTCCAGATTTCTGAGAATGCTGATCTTGACAGTTTTTGCCAGGATTTTGTTACTTTTATGGAGGGATGGACTTCTGAATTCCCTACTGCACTATTTTCTCTGACATACTCTAAGCAAATTCCCTACACATTTCTGAACAAATTAAAGATTTCTGTGAGCTAGTTAAGGTTCTTTTTTTTTCTTTCTTTTTTTTTTTGGATAACATATTATTTCATTTACTTGTTTTTTAAGTCAAGTGAGGATGTTGAAATAATTTTATAGAACACTTTACAGAAAATAGCAATGTGTAGGGCAATTGACCTCTTTTTTCTAAAATCAGTCACCGACATATTCTGAAAATTAAAAATATATGACAAAGTAAATAATTCTAGCATGAATGTATGTAAGGTATGCAATAGACTCTTGTCTCAAAAACACGCCAGAGATAACTGGCCCAATTATATTCCCAACCAGATTGCTGACTACAGTAGTTCATTGTGAACAATCTTTTATGGATAGAAAATAAATGTAACATGTTGGTATGAAAATATAAAAGTGATTTTCAAGCCAATTTTAGAATTCCAGTAATTCAGTTCCTGTTTTTCCATTATCTCATTATATAGTATGCTATAAAACTGTTAATAATGAAGAAGTTAAAACTATGATCAGACCCAGTATTATAGGTATTCTTTTTCTTCATTTTTTCAAAATTGTGCGTGATACTTCCATAAGTGGCTCTCTGCCTTTGTGTTTTTGGTTCACATCTTTGATTAAAAGCATTTTTGGCAAAGGTTTACATACATTTTGGTAAAGGATCTGACAAAATTAAAAACACTAAAATCAGAAGAACATACACTAAGTGACTTCCCTAATGGCTGAAACAACTATTTCATTGTGTTTGCACTACGCACTTGGTGCACTGTAGTTTGTAGAAGTGTCTATTGACCCAATAATAATGATCTATTATCTTCTATGATCTTCTATAATCATGAAGGAAAATGTTTACACTTTCTGGTAAGAGTTACTTTTTTTTCTGGGAGCCTGAAGGGGAACAGTCAACTTAAATTAACTATGTCTCATACCCGTAGCTAGATACGACTTGGTCTAGAGATTGTAATAGGACCTGAAATTTCTCTTTCTCTTGATATTCTCCTGGCTAAATATCACACTACAATTATATACATATAATTTGTATATATATAATTTTTATAATAGAAAACATATTCTATGCATCATATGCATCAAGACGCATGTGGTGTTGCCTTTGGCAGAGGGTATCCCTGAAAAGCATCATCCTCCTGGCTTATTTTGTGCCTGCAGAACAGGCAGAATTTGGCATTTTCTCCAAGTCCTGGGCCTGCTTTCTAGAGCTCTAACAAATACCCATGTGCCTTTGACATCTTGTTTGAAGTCTGGAAATTCCTTAATTACACAGAAATTGGCCTTCTTCTCTTCTTGTTTCTTTTCAGACTAAGCTACTATACCATAGTTTTACCAGAATTTGGGCTCCACACACTTAATCTGGGAATACCTTCTTGACTGTAAGTTTAATTTGTAATCTGCTTATGCCTAAAAGGAGAGAACATCTTGGGGCCTTAACAGATACTACAAGCAATTGGGAGTGGAAGCACTTACTTAATATATTCTCTGAACGTTATGAACTCTACTTTGTTTTTTATTACTGGGAAAGAAACAGGAATATTGCTCTCTCCCAACAGACATTCACATTCAATAATGAGCACTCACACACCACGGCACTTCCACCACACATCCTTTAGAAAGAGGAAGGATGTAGGGTGGCATCACAGAATGAAGAAAATCCTGTAAAGTCATTTTCTCACTCAGGCGATAACCCTACGTTTGATTCCCACTCTAGACCTCTAATCTATCTATATGCCATAAATCTAAGCCCCTAGATTATGTTTCCTCCTTTGTATAAGGGTATATTTTACCTTCTATTATTTTGGTTAATTTATATTGAACAAAGTACACCTAATTCTGAAAGATATTATTTCTCTGAGATTAAGCTGTTCCTAAAAGTTCAAGGCAGTTACTCTCCAATAGACTTTCCCTCTAGTTGTAGCCTTTACAAGACAGTAATTATCTTTAGCTGAATCAACATACGATACTGTACACAGGATACCCATAGATGACATTGACAAATCTAATGCCTACCAAAAAAAGACATATTCTACAGGTGTTCTACTTATTACATGGAATGCTGTAGATAAGTTACTTAGCTTTCTATGTCTCAGGCTAATCATCTGCAAAATGGGGTGGTGCGGTGGCAGAGAATGTTCATTATCTAGCCCAGCACTTGTATCCCCTTGCTTCTCAGTAACAGAAAAAAGTTTTATTTGGATTAGTCATGCACCCAAATACAGACCACTGTTCCAAGCCTCCTGGCAACAACTGGCTTCTCAAACATCACTAACATAAAAATCAAAGATAGATAGATAGAGCAGTGTTGAGTCCACTGCTTACATGGTAAGGGAGAATACCACCTCAGTAAGCTTTGGCAGGGAGAAGTGAAAGTTTGATTCAAGGCAGATCTTTCAAAGCAGGGGTTTGATTACGATTGGGTACGAATCAAGACGCAACAGTCCAGGATTGGTGAAAACAATAAGACTAGGGTTTTTAAGGAGAAGGATCCAAAGAATCTTAACGGGCAATTTGTCTCTTGATGCTTTCCACTGAAGAACTGAATTCACATAGTCAGCAAAGTGTGATTTCCATTGCCATTGTCCAAGCTGAGTGTGTGAGTAGATTTGATTCTCACTCCCTTGTGACCAGCTGTGGTGCTGTAACTACTCTTTTGTAAATCAGAGGCACTCATAAGTGCTGTATGGCCCTTTGGAGAATTGTCTTTAAATGGAGAAGTCACTGCATCTTCTGACCTGATGCCTAGAATGCAGCTGTGATGTCTGAAACTGGAACAGCCATCGTGGTCTGTATGGTGAAGCACAGTGGAAAGAACGTGTTCTCTACACTATAGTTACTCACTCTCCCAGTTCTGGACCACTTACGGTTCCCGGTGAACGTGAGGTTCTTGATGTCTCATCGCAGAAAGAATTCAGTGAGAGACAAAGTGATAGGTAAGAAGTAGATTTATTTAGAGAGAAACACACTCCACAGAGTGTGGGCCATTTGAGAAGGGGAAAGAGCCCCGAAACATGGCGTGGTTAGTTTTTGTGGGCTGGGTAATTTCATACGCTAATGAGTGGGAGGATTATTCCAATTATTTCGGGGAAGGGGTGGAGATTTCCAGGAATTGGACCATTGCCCACTTTTTGGCCTTTTAGGGTTAGCCTCAGAACTGTCATGGCGCTGGTGTGTCATTTAGCATGCTAATGTATTAAAATGAGTGTGTAATGAGGCTCAAGGTCTACTGGAAGTCGGATCTTCTGCCATCTTGGACCCAGTTGGTTCTAACCAGTCTTTTGTCATATCCTATGGCTATGTCATTCTTTTAAAGGTTGTGCCCCGCCCCCTCCCCTCCTGTTTCACTACCTCTGCACATTTTCTACATGAAAAAATAAACTGTTACATGTTTAGGTCATCCTTGTTGCAGTTGTTGTTGTTATTAGTTTTGTTTTAATTTTCCGATATATACCGCAAACACGACCCTGATACAGGGGTGGTAACATACTTCTATCGCAGGACTGTTGTGATGACTAACAGATAGACACATGTGGAACACTTAGAGCGGCACCTACTTTTCAATAAGTGTAATACTATTGTATTACCTAGTTCCCTCCTTAGTTTCAGAATGCAGGAGTTAGGAAACAAGCTAGAATTCACTACTAAGAAACCTAGAAAAAAAAGTAGAAGTCAGAAAGAGAGGCGATTATTAACAGAAATAAGAAAAGACAAGTAAAATATCGAACCCATTTCTTCAGAAACTCAGAGACTTTTAATTCTATAGTACCATAATAAAGAATTTAATTGACCTTTGTCCCCAATTCCTAGGAGGAAGCCTTAAACTCTTGGAATTTTCCAAGTGAGTGGAGTGTCTTTGTTATTCATGCTGGGTCTCTCAACCCATACCCTAAGGCCATACTTGATAGTTGAGGCTAACAAGATGACTCAAGACAGACGCCTAGATAGTTCAGGCTAATGAGATGACTCATGAAGGGAGAGCCGGAAAGATCAACCCTGTGGTTAGAAGGTTGGGCCATCACAGCTGTGATATCAACCTAATAGGGGAGGGGAGGAAGGCTGGAAACTCTTATTTGGCCAATTCCATCACTCATGCCTATGTAATGAAGCCCCAGTAAGAACTGTGGGCAGTAAGCTTAGGTGAGCTTCCCTGGTTGGCATCCTCTCGAGTACTGTCACCAACTGACAGGAGGTAATGCCCCCCGGGGCTCCACAGAGAGATGATGAGGCGGCTTCATGTCTACCTACTCCTCAGCCCCCAGATCTCACCCTGTGATTCTCTCCCTTTGGCTGGTTCTGGTTTGTATCCTTTTGCTCTAATAAAACTATAATGGTAAGTACAGCACTTCCCTAAGTTCTGTGAGTCATTCTAGCGAATCTTCAAATGTACAAGGTAGTGGAAACCTCCAAATTGGTTGCCATCTTGTCACAAGTGAAGATGGCCTGGTAGCTGCTGGTGTCTGAAGTGAGAGCAGCTTTGTAGAGATGACTGGGTCCTTAACCTGTGAAGTACGGCTCAGCTCCAGGTAGCTGGTGTCAGAAGTCACTGCAAAGACAGAAGCCGAACTGTCTCTGTCAGCCTTTGGGAAGCAGGGGTTTTGCTCTGGGCTTGAACCCTTCCTGTCCTCAGCCCCACTCTGCCCAGCTGCCCCTGCACCATGTGCATGTCTTCATCTATCGGTTATTACGGAGTCACAACTCCCTAAAATCCAAGAAACTGGGAGTCTTCTTAAATTTTACCTCACACCATGGGTCCATGCCAGGAAACTTGATCGTGTGGGTGGGGTCCAATTCGTAGGCAAGGGGCCCTTTAAACCTAACAGGCAATCTAGGGAGCAAGCAGCAGGGTGTGAGGTCTGAGCTGCAGACCAAGTCAGACCAAAGGCAGCAGCTCAAGAACTACGATGGGGTTTTCCAACTGCTCCATTATCGCAGGCTCAGAGGATGGTCAGTGGTACCCAGAGTCCTCAAAACCACCTGGTGGAATTCATACACTCTCTCCCTTCCTGGGTTTCAGATGGTGCCACTCCGCATCTTTCCTGATCCTAAATTTCTCACTCATCAGCTCATCTGTCCCCAAAGCTGACCCTACCACTCTCTATACTACACTCAGAATTTTGGGTTAACCCACTCTAAACTCTGTTCTGATCACAATCACATCACCTCAGCCAGAGTTAGGGCTAAAACAGAATCAGTAAGATTCAAGTGTACCACTTGGATGACTTCTAGACATCCTGAAGTTGAATGTTTTTATCTGGTTTTTACTAACACTTATAAAGCTCCTACTATGTGTCAGGCACTATAATAAGTGATTTACAGTTAATTAATAACAGCATTAGATTTAGTTTCACAATAATCATTCCCAATTTACAGATGAGACAACAGGGGCATAAAAATGGTTAAATACTTGTTGAATGTGACCCAGCCGGCAAATGGCAGCATAGGAATTCAAACCCAAGCTTCCAAGCCCCAGATTTCCAAATGCTTTGTTCTGCTGTGTAATCATCCTAGACTTTAATAGATAGGACTTTTTTAAGGCAAAGCATTGGGGTCTATTAGTTATTTTGGTAAGAGTAACATACTTTGTATACCCTTTGACAATCTTTACACTTATACAAGATATTTTTACACAATAGTTTTACAGTTTTATAAACTATATCATTATTATGCCAAGTAAAATGATGTTTTACTTGATAGAGCATTATTAAATATTTTCATGTTGAAAACATAGCACCACACTAGCATTCCACATGATTACTGATCAACAGTTTGGTGTCTGAGTCTGTACCTTTGAAGGAATAAGAAGATTTTTTTTTCTTATGGGATTTATTTGGTAAGAAATCATAGAACTATAACTGAGTTCTTAAAACCACATTTTTTTCTTATTTTTACATTACATGTATATTCCTATACTGAAATATAACCTATGTATAAATGTATCACTGTTTCTGAAGCTCACCTTACTTTTTTGGTCCCTTAAAACTTCTCACTCATTCTATTATCACTGCAAGAATAATATCAATACCTAGGCTTAAAAGTTAAATCTTGCCCCATAAAACCTTTTTTATGATTACCTCAGCCTTCAGTGTATGTCCTCCTATAACATTATGTTCTGTCCATTTACTTTGATTTTAAGGGAGGTACCAAAACTCTATTTTGAAATTTAATCTGTCATTTAAGTTTTTATATTTTTGTCACTATTGTTGTTGACGTCTGCATTATATTGCAAATTTCTGACGTCAGAGACTTTATTGTAGAGCTTCCCTTTTCCCAAACCAACACTGCATTTTGTTCACAGTAGATACTTAATCAATGACGTGAGAGGAAAGAAGCTACCTTTATCAAGGACCAACCTTGCATCTGGTACCATTAGGCACCGAGTATATGCCATTTGATTTAAAAAAATCCCTGCTCTCACGCAGCTTACATTTTAGTGGCGAGGGGCAGTTAGTGATCTTTGTGTTAATCCTATAATTGAAACTGAATTTGCAGCTAGGCAGTGCAGGTGGTGTCACCATGAGATCCAGCTTTGGTTTAGCCGACGTGGCCCTAGAAGGCCACCAGGAGGACTAGAGAAGTACAACAGGAGAAGGCACCAGACACGCAGGAACCCTACGAAGAGAGCTCTACAACCAGCCAAGGCAGGCGTGGGCCTCGTGCAGCTCATGAGTGGCGGAACGAGTTCAGGAGTCCGGGGCCTGGTCACTGGGAGGGAGAGTGGTGGGCAAGGAGTCTGGAAGGCACTGGGTCAGATCAGAGGGCTCTGGGGATCAGGGAAGGGGTTAAACTCTTTCTAAGTGTCATGGAGTATTTTAAACAAGCCAATACCAATCTCATTTTCCTTTTTAAAAGCACCTTGGCTACAATGTGAAGAAAGTTTATAGGTGGTTCTCTTAGACCTTTTGGGCTGCTATCACAAAATGCCCCTGCCTGAGTGGCTGGCTTATGAACAAGTTCTGTAGGTTGGGAAGTCCAAGATCAAGGTGCAGACACACCGTCTGGTGAGGGACACCTTCCTGGTTCACAACTGGCTTCTCCTCTCCATGTTCTCACGTGGAGGAAGAGGCCAGAGATCTACATGGGGTCTCTTTCGTAAGAACACTCATCCCATCCATGAGGGCTCCATCCTCATGACCTAATCACCTCCCAAAGGCCCCGCCTCCCAATACCATCACCGTGGGGAATAGAATCCCAACATATGTCTTTTGAGGGCATACACACATTCAGTCCACACCAGTGGTCATTTAAACTGGCCTCAAAGGGTAATGTTTTCCCTCCACTTTCTCAAGAGAGAAAACAAATAACATCCTTAAATTCACAGCACCAGGGACAGGCAGAGCTCTGATTCAAGTTCAGGGATGTTTAATCCAAAGCGTCTGATCGCTGATGAAAGAGGTCTTAATGTTCTCTTAAATCGATTGCTCACTCCGTGTGATCATTCAGCTTTAAGGGAAAGATGGAGTTTGTACCTTCAGTCGCATTGAAAATGTTCTTCATCCACACTGTGTAGACAGACACAGGATTCAGGGAAACACGCAGCTCAGTGCAGTGGGAGCTCCAGGCTGGCTGGCTGACTCTTTCAGAAGCCTCCCGGCACGTACCTGGCAGCTGGGGAACCAGGAGCCCCCAGTCTATGGCCACCAGTCAGTAAGGAGACGCTTGCTTATCTCTTGATCGGATATTTAACTATAAGCAAAAGTGAGTCGAACCTAAATTTCAATGGAACATCTCTAATGCCCCTAACTGTTTAAGAAAAGACTGCCTTTCCTATTTTTATTCTGGAAACATCTTTCCGTATTCCCATTTAACATGGCTGTCTCGTGACAGTTCCTACAGATAAAATATCAGTGAGTTTGTCACTAAAATTGTGTGCCTTCTGCCACCTGGGAGGAAGGCATTCGGTGCATGCTTTAACTTCTGAACACAATTACTGCGACACTGATATATTCAGGACTGTTGTATTTGTATCACTAAAGAGTCACTTTAAAATATGATTTTCTTTTTAAGAGACTCTCAGGCAAAATGGGAAGTAAAGATGCTTAGGAAAAAGAGAGCTAAGTGTCTAGAAAACAAGACTAGCCTTCCTCACTTAACCTTTGGTTAAAGAATTGAGCTGAGATGTTTCAGTGCTGACAGTTTTAGAGAATTCCACTTTTTCTTTGCCTTTACAAACTCTAGGAGCAAAGACCACTGGGATTTCTGCTCTTTTTTTGTCTTATGGTTCCACTGTTTTTCTACTCATGTGGGAAGTGACCTAATGTGAATATAACAGGTAAATCCAGCACCCCTAACCTTGATCGTGGTTCGGGGGAAATGTCCTAAATTCTATCCTGGAGCCATCAGATAAAATGCGCCCTTATGACTGACCTCAGGTGACATTTTATCCATTCCTTCAGTGTACGTTAAGTGTGAAAAGTAAAATACAACAGTCATTTAGAAGGCAGGCACAACACATTCACATATTTTGCTGTTTGAATTATCCCATGGCATGGGTACTGATGGCAGGTACAATGCTTCCAAACACTTATGGCAACATTTAGGGGCCAACATTAAAACTATTACCGCTTTAGCAGTCCAGTGGTTGCTTTTAAAGACAAGGTGTAGTAGATGCTTTTGTTTAAATTCATTTTCTTTGAGGTAAAGTCCCATTTCTCACTTCAGAATATTTATTTAAAATCAATAAGAAAAACCAAATGTCAAACTTAATACTCAATCTTTTTGAATAGAAGAGTCATGCCCACATATGGACTATAAAGTGTGTACTATATTGTGCACAGTTTCCAAGCACAGACTGTCAACAAAATTTTTTTAATATATTGCAGGTAAAAGAACATTAGTAGGTAAATAAATTTTCTATATCATTCCCTAATCATTAATAAAATTTATCCTTAAACCTGATATAGACTTTATTATTAATTACATTTGTCAGCTCAAGTTTGAATTCATTTTGTCTATGTAAGTGAGAAAGTACATCTGGTCTTTTTCTTTAGCACGTCCAATTGGGTCAAGTATGTTCGCTCTTCTTGCATAAACTCATAATAAACATCACGGTCCCACACAAGGATAAAACCCATCTTATGAGAACATGTGCACAACACTTATGTCCTGCTTCATGACATGGAAGACCAAAACAATCACATTTCTTTCACTAACGAAAATAATGTGATTGCACTTTCTAAGATAATCCCACTAACTTGGGCGTGTTCCTCATATAATTCAGACATTGTTCCTCCTGAATTAGAAGCGTTATTAGAATTCAGGAACACCACCTTGATGCGGAAGGACATTATGGAACCATCAGATGCTGGTTGGTGACTCTGGAACAGGTACTGCCACGCTAAAGGTCCAAAGATGGTCATTAGCCAAGTCCAGCTTTAGGTACTACTACTCACAGCAGGGAAGCCTCAGAGAGCCATCCTGGCATTGCCATGGAAACCTGGTGCACAGGGAAGTACTGGTTCCACATTCCTCAGGAGAAAGAGCTGTAGGAAGAGTCACCATTGCATGTATCGAGTATTGCGTGTGGCTCCCCCTCAGTGCTGTGCAATTACGGTCATCTCACTGCTAATCTAGCAAGACCTTTTGAAGGTAACCCTGGGAGAAGAGAGGTAAGCAGGTCTCCTTGCTCTGCCCCCTTCCAAAGTTATACTCAGTTATGATCACACTATACTTCTAGATATCTGGACTCCTACCTTTATATTTTTTGAAAACCATTTGTGCATGGCTGTTAAACACAAAGAGTGCTCTTAATGTCAGGCAAGTGGATTAAGACTGGGCCCAGAGGGATTTCTGGCTTCAGGAATATTGATTACACAATTGGTGCTTCCCTACAACAATGTAGGTCTTGACCTTTTGCCTATTTGCCAAGTTCAACCCCTCTCTATCAGGCTAGAATCTCCCATGAGAAAAATCATAGCGTCCTTTCCTGCCTACTAATCTCTGTGGGGATTTCCTCAAAAGAAAGGAAATAGGATCTTGATTGCTTTTTTCCACGGGCAGTTCCTTGCTCTTTTGCAAAGTTTCCCAGCTCTTTCCCAGTAAATCTTGAGTTGCTCTGTAATCCAAGGAGTGGAACAGCCAGCAATCTCTGTCAACACCCAAAGTCTGTTCCTTCGGACTGACTGATTACAGCTATAACAACAATAATAAAATACCTTTTAAATAAAGTGACTTTATATTAAATTTTTTCAATGAAATATCAGCTGAAAACCAAATATGACTTTCAGAAAATCTACTCCTATTCTTTTATCACCAGTGTTTTGCCAAGAACATTTCAGAAGAAACTCTTCCCTAACTAATTCTACATTCATACTCTTTGGTTTTCCTTAAATAAGCACTTTAACCATAACTGAAACTGTCAGGGGGAAGCAATGAGCTCAATTTAAAAATTAACATGAATTTCTAACATAAATGTCAACCTTTAAAATTTGAAAATGTCTGTAACTTCATTTTTTTGTTTTTTATTTATTTTTGGCTGCATTGGGTCTTCGTTGCTGTGGGGGCTTTCTCTAGTTGCGGCGAGCGGGGGCTACTCTTCATTGTGGCACGCGGGCTTCTCATTGCAGTGGCTTCTCTCGTTGCAGAGCACAGGTTCTAGGCGCGCAGGCTTCGGCAGTTGTGGCACGTGGGCTCTAGAGCGCAGGCTCAGTAGTTGTGGCGCACGGGCTTAGTTGCTCCGCGGAATGTGGGATCTTCCCGGACCAGGGATCGAACCTGTGTCTCCTGCACTGACAGGCGGATTCTTAACCACTGCATCACCAGGGAAGTCCCCCAAAATGTCTATAACTTTGGCTCAATATTTGTAATCTTATATAGAAAACAGTTTCTTTAAATTTTATCTATTTCAGGGTATGTATCTAGACTCTAAATTTTTATTAGAAAAGATTTCTTATTTGGAGATTTCCTTTTTAATGGAAATAACTCTGCAAATTTAAAGCTTTCTAATTCTAATATTGTCTCCTTTCACCATTGCTGAGGCCATTTTGATAGTTCAGTCAATGAAACCAAAATCAAACCATTCAGGCAAAAAACAATTTGAAAGATGGTGCTGACAGACATAATCATACTAAATTTTTAAGAATCTAAGACTTTTCTTTTCCATGTAAGTTTAGATGTTTCTCAAAATGTTTTCAAAGAATAAACATAAAATACTCAGACTATGAGGAGATACAGTAATTTCAATGTTTACTAAAAATAAGTATGAAAAACATTTTTAAGTTTATCATTACAGATAAAATATTTACCCTTTCCTAGAACATCAGGGTAGCCTCCTAAGGGTGGGGTCAGAATTGCTTCTGGATCTGCTTCTCAGAGGGCCAGTATTCATAGCCCCCTTATCTCCTGGCAGTCCAGTTAGGAGTCATATTTTCCTTTTAAAGCAAAAAATTACAGAAGACCTAAAATTACATGTTATTTCCAGGAAAAATAGGTCCTATCGCCCTGCATTCATCCTTCTGAGTGAAACTTCCTTCACTGTTTCTAGGATCCCCGTCTCTCCCTCTTTCTAAAGCATCAGTGGGATGCTTTCAGTGAATCACGGACATTTTCTGGCGTGGTCCTTCTGAAAAAATGGGGCAAGGCTAGAATCTCACAAATTCAGTCTCTTGTGAGGCTCCCTGATACATCTGTTTTCCTTTGTATATTGCGAATCACTGTTAATTTCATTTCTAAAAATGTTTCTAAAAGTTGTTCTGCTTTAAAATAATGCCTGTGAAAACCTGATACAGGTAATGGAGAGATAGTAAAATGTTTCCAGCATGAGGACAACAGGACCAGCTTTCTAATTTACAAAGAGTGTGTTCACGGCAGCCTGGAAAGTGGTTTGCCATCTGCACCCACGACAGCCAGTACCGATGTTATTTGTAATAGTCTACAGGTCAGAACCTGAACCAAGACACTGACTACGGATGAGCAGAACACAGGAGAAATTCGAGAGAGATTTCTAAAGTAGAAGTACCAGAATTTGGTGACTGATTTGGTCACTTCATTTAAAAGTTATCTTATTGTTTTTGTTGTAGCTGAAATTAATCAGCCCAAAAACAAACTTCTGGTGTTGGCAAAGGTTCCTGGCTACCCTACTCCTTGGTACCCAGAACAACTCGAGATTTGCTGGGAAAGAGCTGGGAAACTTCACAAAAGAGCAAGGAACTGCCTGTGAAAGAAGCAATCAAGACTCTATTTCCAGAGGGAAATAGTTCTGGGTGTACTCTGATGCTTTTGCAAAAATGTTCCTATAAAAGGGTTTCATCTTCAAGGAATTCATGGAAAAGACTCTGACAAGTACAGATTTCTGGTAACTGACTATACTGCTGAACTGAATGAATAAGCATTTTCAGAACTCTAATGGAAAACTGATGAATTCATAAAAGTGCTAACATAAGATCAAGATGAAAAAAAAATTAATTACATGGGACTGAGTGAACTGATGAGGATGATTATAAGTTTTGTGACTTTCTGTTTGAATAATGAAAAAAACAATCCCACAAGGACTCAGAGGCAAAAAATATACAAATCAATTTTCACTGCAAGTAAAGGAGCTGTTACCGTGGAGGATTCCTGGACTGTATGTCAACATTATGACATAGTATGAGTGTGTTTCGTGTTTGGTACTTGCAATCATTGTTGCTTTTGTTGTGGTCAACCAAAATAAATAAATAAAAATGAAAAATAAAAATAGAAAAAAAAAAAGACCCTATTTCCTCTTCGCTTAGAGGAAATCCCCACAGAGATTAGTAGGCAGGAAAGATGACTCAGATTTCCTCATGGGAGATCCCAGACTGAAAAACAGGGAGTTGAAACTAGCCATGAGGTACAAGACCAGGGGTGAGGGGATAAAGTTGTCAAAGGATAACTCCTAATTTTCTATTTGGGGAGCCTGATAGGAAAGACATTAAACCAGGGAGAAAATGCAAGACGAGGGGGCAACAACGACTGGAGAAATCAAGTAGGAGACAGAACTATGTGAGCTAAAGAGATAAGACAGGACTGGAAATGTTGACACTTGAGCTAGCAGGGTACGTGATATTTAAAACGTTGGGACAGATGAAATCACCCTGTAAGGGTGTACAGAGGCATGTGGCAGCTTGAGAGGAAGCTGAGCTAATCCTGGCATGTAGAGATGTCTGAGCACCTTTGAAGTAAAACAGTGTGGACAGGTCTATTAGGGGTCTGATAGTAAAGAGGAAACAAGACAACACAGGCAAAGCACCCATTCTGAGGGAATGCCACATTATGAGAGGGAATTTTTAGTCCTGCAAGACATCTGTTCCTCAGACCATCCTCAGACCTGGCTCTTTGAACTTGGACCACCCATGCTCAGTAAATACATGCGATGAGGCAGAAGACAGGGACTAAAGGGAGGAAATGGAGGGTTTGAGGGGCTGTGTTCTCAACGTGGCCAAAGAGCAAAGACAAGCGACTGGCCAAGATGGGAGGCTGTGGTCTGAGAGAAGCATTATCAAAGTGCACGACTTCAGAGGTGTAACAGTTTCCCTGAAGAGTCCAAAATGTAGCCCTCAGGGAGAATGATGCAAGCGGAAGAGAGATGAAATGAGTTTGATTTGAAGAGATCAAGCAACTGAAAATTGGAATGTCAGTTGCTCACCCACATAAACATTGAAACCTTGTAACTACTTCAGAGTTAGAGTAAGAGAAGAAACTGTGAACTGGGTTATGGGAGCCACCAGCTTCACATGGCTACTGAATACTTGAAATGTAGCCAGTCCTAGTTGAGATATGCTGTAACTGTAAACTACACACCAGACGCTGAAGACCTAGTATAATAAAAAGGCTGTAAAATAAGCATCCAATTAATAATTTTATATTGATTTCAGGTTGAAGTGAGAATATTTTGGACGAGTTGAGTCAAAATATATTATTAAAATTAATTTCACCTACTTCTTTTACTTTTTTAATAAATGGCTGTGTGAAAATCTAAAATTACCTTTGTGGCTTTCATTATATTTCTAAGGACAAGGGTTGACCTAGAAATTTAAATGGTTTCAGGTAATCATTCTATCCCTTCTTATTACTGACTGCTGATACATGAAAAAGCGAGGGCTAGTTTATTTACAAAGTTTTGATATGTAGTCTTATGATTTAGTAAGAAAATATAAAGTTATTAAAAGTAGATGAGGGCTGGCTACAACAGAATATTGGGGATAAATTTCAGGCCCACTCCTTCCCAGATTCTGGGTTTGGATTGGGGTAGGATTATAAAATCAGATAGTGAAACTACAATTAACATTATTCTACTGATTTCTGTTCCTGCTTCTACAGCCCCAAATAAGTTCCTACTTAGATTCTTCCTTACCTGGGAAGAGGACGTCAACCTAGGTCATACATCATGTTACAGATAATTTTAATATTGAGATTTAAATTTAAAAACCTAAATTTTTCAATACTATATATTACTAAGTATACAGCCCCCAGTTAATCGATGCAATAGAATTCCTGTGTCTGATTTGAGATGTGAGCTGATTTGTAAGTTGCAACCTCCAATACGACCAGTGTTTTTAAAACAACTCCCACAACTATTATAGAAAGTGTTCCCTTTTTAATCACACAAACTTGTTTTTTCTTTACCTGCCCTTTTCCATATTAAAAACAAAAGTACAGTTTCTAAAGATAATAATTTCATAGAATATTTTCTTAGAAGCAGCACTTTTTTTTTTTTTTTTTTTAATTTTAGACATAATTCCTCTTTAGAGATAAATATTGATAAAGTAAGACACGGTAAAAATCTAAAGTGACATATAGCATTAGTTTGGGAGCAGGCCAAGGAGGACCACTGGCCAAAGAGAAAACAGTAATAGTGACATAACATGCAGTTAAGGGAAAGCTGGGCCAATACTACCTAATTTACTTCATCGCTGCAGAAGGCAGGCCAAACATTTGTCGATGAGCTTGAGAGCAGACAGACAAAAGGGAGAAAGGTAATCTGATGAAATATTCAGAGTGACCAAAAGAATAAACCAGTTACTTTGGCAAGCTATGTCTTTTTTGCAGGAGTGAGCCTGAGGAAAAATTCCGGCTGTGGTTCTCTAAAAGGAACATAGTATGTGATATGGTTTATTGAGTCCAAGAGGAAATTTAGTTTTTAAAAAAATCTGTAATTGGGCTTCCCTGGTGGCGCGGTGGTTGAGAGTCCAGCTGCCGATGCAGGGGACACGGGTTCGTGCCCCGGTCTGGGAAGATCCCACATGCCGCGGAGCGGCTGGGCCCGTGAGCCATGGCCGCTGAGCCTGCGCATCCGGAGCCTGTGCTCCACAAAGGGAGAGGCCACAACGGTGAGAGGCCCGCATACCGAAAAAAAAAAAAAAAAAAAAAAATCTGTAATGGAATCTCTATATTTTTGTGTACACACACACACACACACACACACACACACACACACACACACACACACGAGTCCCCCTTAATCTTTTTCTTACCCTTACCTGGCTCCACGGATAATTCTCTGATTGTCCAGTTTTCCCTATTACGTACTACAGTCGGGCCAGTCCTACCACGGCTTTTCCCATTAAAAGTTAACCTTCTAAGCTAATTTTTCAGCACCCTGATCTCTCTAAGTAACAAACCTGAAAAACTGAGTATTTCCTGGAAGCAATAAGTGATAATAGGTTAATAGGTTACCTCTCCTGAGAACTGTATGTAATTTAATGGCTTTTGGCTACATGCTACACCAGAGATGTTTAACTTTCCTTTATTTAGCAGAAAATGGTATTTTCCCCCAAAGAAAGCGTAAGTGGAGCTCTAATATATCAGAGGGCACAGAAGGAGCTGCCCAGGGTGAAGCTTGGAGCTACCTGCCTCAGCTATGCCTTTGACCTTTCAGTGGCTGCTGGGGACCTGCAGCAGGACGCCAGCATCTACAGGGCACGGTTTCAACACCACTGCCTTCAACAAAATGGATGCCAAATTCCTATAACGGTAGTGGGGACATTCGGGGCTTATGAACCCCTCAATTCCCTCCACCTAGAGAGCAGCTACTCTGCCACTGATTAGAAGCACCCCTAACTCCCATGTGGCAAAAAGTGTCTCAGAAATATAAAGTCAATACGATCACCAGGAGGTATCATGTTGGTAAGGATATATAAGGATGACGGAGAGGAAATAGGGTTGGTGCTGCACAGGACAGCCGGGCAGCTCTACGCCAAGAACTCAGAGGATTCTCGAGCGGCAGTATTTAAGAAACAGCTAACGTGGTATCACTCACCCAAGGAATCTGGTTAAAATGCAGATTTAGACCGAGTGGGTCTTTGGTGGGGCACTGGACCTCAAATTTCTAACAAGGTCCTTGGTGATACTCAGGCTCTTGGTTGGAAGACCACCCTTTGACTAGCAAGGCTCTAGGGAACCTCCTGGTAATACCTTATCTGGCGGTAAGAAGTTCATTGAAACATACTCTTACGATACGATCCATCAATCATACTTCCTGGTATTTACCCAAAGGAGTTGAAAACATGTCCACACAAAATCTGCACACAGATCTTCATAGCAGCTTTATTCATAACTGCCAAAACTGGGAAGGAACTAAGATGTCCTTCAGTAGGTGAATGGATACATAAACTGGGGTCCATCCAGACAATGGAATATTATTCAGTGCCAAAAAAAAGTGAGCTATCAAGCCATGAAGATGTGGAGGCACCTTAAATACGTACCACTAAGTGAAAGAAGCCAGCCTGAAAAGGCTACATGTTGTATGCTTCCAGTTAGATGACATTCTGGAAAAGCAAAGCTATGAAGATAGTAAAAAGCTCAGTGGTCGCCAGGCGCAGGGAGAGGAGAAGGATGAATAGGCAGAGCGCACAGGGTTTTTAAGTCAGTGAAAATACTCTGTATGGCATTACGATGATGGACATACGCCATTATAAATTCGTCTAAACCCAGAAAGTATACAACGTTGAAAGTGAACCCTAATGTAAACTATGGACTCTGGGTAATTATGATGTGTCCGTTGGGTTCACCTTTAGTAAAAATGCACCACTCTGATGAATGATGTTACTAATGGGGGAGACTATGCATGTGTAGAGGCAGGATGTATACGGGGAATCTCTGTACCTTCCTCTCAATTTTATTACGTACCTAAAAATGCTATAAAAAGAAAGTATTTTTTAAAAGAAAAAGTTGATTATAGACTACTGCAACCCACATAGGCAGAACCAAAAAGGGCTCAGAATTTGCGGGAATAAAAGTTCAGGTCATACCCTCTGGTAACAAATCCTGACCAGCTGGGGTGCTACCTGAGGGAAAAACAAATATAAAATGCAGAGAAAAGGAGGAAGTGACAAATAATGATCACGACTCACAATGTGCTGCAGAAATGAGGACCCATTAATTTTTTCTGGTACTGTTATATGCCAATTTATTTTTGATTCCATCTTGTGTCTAAGGTGGGTCATTGGCAGGTAACTTTACAATTTAGTCTATAAATTCTAAAGTATCAAATAGTGATTGTGGCTGAAGCATTAGAAATCAAAACCATACAACATACTCTCGAATTTTGCAAACTGGAATTATAGATTCAATTTGACATGACCTTTAATAGAATTAGACACTGGGCAGCAATCATTATGAATTGTGAGGAACAAGAAAGTCAGTGTAATCTAATTCACTTTTATAATAGAATGAAACCCCCCAGAGGGCTTGGGTGATGGTGATAAATTTCATAATTCTTGACATAACCATTCACAATGGTTATATTTCTGTATCATATACTAGTCTCTACAAAATGGAAAAAAAAATAATAAAAAGTTTACTCCAGAACTTTCCCAAGGGTCAGATTAGCTTTATGAAATATTGGGTGAAGCAAAGATGGATTTGTATTTAATATGTATGTGGTCTCTTCTGGACTATCTCAACATAATAATTGTGAACAGTTAATCCTTAGATTATTAATTTTATTTTTTATCGTTATTATTGAGATTTTTATTTCAAATCACTAGTAACGAAACAGCTTCATGAAACAAAACAGAAAAACGCCCAGTGAAGAAATTTAGGGGAAAAGGACCATTAATGTTCCCTTGTGTTGATTTTGAGAATAGCTTTCTCAAAAGGTATACCTTTTCAGAAATACCTTTCTCATGATCTAATTACTGAATGGTGTTAGAAAAGTCTGATAGTCACTATTTACATTTTCTCTTACTTTTTAATTACAGAAAATATCATACACATACAAAGAGAACAGTATAATGAAATGCCACCTTCCATTACTCAGCTTCAATAATTATAAAAGTCCTTTCTTACATCTATACCTGATTGACTTCCTACTTCTCACTCAATAACATTAACAATAATAATTATAATGACAATTACTTTACGGATATGAATAAGGACTATTCATATTATTATTATAGGTCTAATTTGGGTATTAGATATACAAAAAGGCTTTGGAATCTCAGCAGTAAAATTCTGACAAATGGTTACAGCTATGCAACCCAAACCCATCAAGATATGGAAAATTTCCATCTCCCTTTATAATGTATTCACATTATAAATCCCTCAATATGTTACAGTTATTGCTTTGCCTAAGAAAATAAAATATGGGTGTGTATTTACAGATTTTTAATTTTTAAAAAATATTTAACTACATATTTACACTTTTGGTGATTTTCATTCCTTCCTACAGAGCCAAGTTCTACCTGTTGTGTAATTTCCTTCTAGCCTAACAAGCTTCCATTAGCATTTCTTACAGTGTAGGTTTGTTTCATTTTGCCTTTCGAGAGTAGATACTCCTCCAGTTTCTGTCTGATTTTGGCAACTTTCTCACTGACTTCAAATAGTCGGAAGTTTTGGGGGAGGAAGGGAATGAGGCAGATTTTATCATTGTTATCTGTAGCTGGCTTAGTCCACCGTTACCAGAAGCTAAAACCCCTCACTGTTTATATTTTAACACACTAAATGGTAGTCCCGTTCATTCATTAAAGACACACTCATTAGAACTTAAAAATGTGCTATACATTAACAAGGGCAAAGCTTATTCCAGGAATTCCAAGTGATTTAATATCTCAGAAGATAGGACATGCTGGAGAGCAGTCTATGGAAAAGCAGCTACACAAATACGCATGCATTTTAGCTCGTAGGTGATAAGGAGCTGTTGACGGGATTTAAGCAAAAAAGAAACATAAGCAGATATGAATTTTTGAAAGACCAACAGTATGGATGAAGAAATTTATAGAGTAAAACCTGTGGGTAAAAAGACAAGCTGGAATAGAATTCATGTGGGAGAAGAGGAAAATCAGAGACAGGAGGTAGAACCTGGGGACTCATTGGTTACGGAGAGTAAGTAAAAGTGATTTGATGACGGGTGCTGATCCCAAATCTGATCATAAAAATTAAGTTCTGGGTATTTGTTTTTCTAAGTTTTACTGATACAACTGTCTGAACACGTAGTACATGTTCCCTGATATTTATAACAAGAGCTCCCGTCATCCGCTGGGTGCAGAGGATACTAAGCAAACAGGGACACAGATATACCATATGATCAGAAGCCCAGTATCTCAGACTTTAGGAATTATTTCCCAGAGTAGTGGTTCTTAATCAAGGCTGTACAAAAACGCCAAAGGAGTATCGTTTTTTAATTTTTTAATTTAATTTTATTTTTTTAACCATGCCATGAGGCATGCGGGATCTTAGTTCCCTGACCAAGGATCGAACCTGCACCCCCCTGCAGTGGAAGCACAGAGTCTTAACCACTGAACTGCCAGGGAAGTCCCTCAGGGGAGTATTTTAAAGAACCTGATATTCAGTCCCCACCCCCAGAGACTCTGATGGAACTGGCCTGGGGTTCAGCATGGGTATTGGGATTTTAAAATTAGTGATTCTCAAACTTTACTGTACGTCAGATTCGCCTGTAAGACTTGTTAAAGATTGCTAGGCACCGCTCCCTGAGTTTCTGATCTAGCAGGCTTCTGGAGCAGGGCTGAGAGTTTCCACTTCTAACAAGTTTTCAGGTGATACTGTCACTGTTGGTCTGGGGGCTGTACTTTGAAATCCACTGTCCTAGAGAGACTTAAAAGTCCCAATAGACAGTTAAAATTAAATAATGACATAGGTGCTGTACTATTAGAAATAAAAATTGCTTTGGCTGATAAGACAATAGTCTGACCAGTTTCGAATTCACTTGTAAAAGTTTAAGCGATATAAGCCATAAGGACAAAAAAAAATACAGGCCCAATAAAGATGCAGAAGGATCAGCTAAATAATAATAAATTCAAGAGACCATAATTAAGAAGAAGTTGAATGTAAGCTATCCGGTCGATTAAGAGTGAGTTGAGTAAACTTTCTTTAAAAGAGTGTTACTTGGAAATAAGATCATACCTAACATCTTTCTAGATTCCACATATATGCATTAATATACGATATTTGTTTCTGATTTGCTTTGCTCTACAGTACAAACTAACATAACATTGGAAAGCAACGATACTCCAATAAAAATTAAATAAAAAAACAAACAACAACAAAAAAGTGTTACTTGGTGATCTTATCTTCTACGAGGGCAATTCAAGGTGAAATTTACTTTAAGATGCAGATGAACGATTTAGACAAATGTAAGAAATCATTCTTCCCAAGGGTGGTGATGAAAAAAAGCTTACCAAAGTTGCTTCTGAGGCAGAGTATTTATGTATCTCAATTCTAGAATGATTTGAATATAGATTTTTCCCAGAATCCGTGCATGTGACATCTGCAGTTTCCACCTGTACTTTTGTCCACTGCTTGTTCTTTCATTCTATCTACATGAATTTAGGAGCTCAGATTATATAAAGAAGTGAGAAGGCACAAGCTAAAAAAATTAATTCAAAATTATGAAACTCATGCCGTATTTTTCTGCCAATCAATAATTTTAAAGGAATTTTCTTTTACCACCTTGACTTTTGCTTTAACTAGTTTACAGACATTCAGAACTATTAACGCCTTCTTAGATATGATCATCATTTTTAAACATGACAACGTTAGGTGAATTTCTCTCAGAATAAATGTTATTTTACTAAACAATAGATTACTGTAGAAAAAAGTATTCATGTATGCTGTCAACTCTAAAGGACCTATTCAATGCAAATAGCAAGTGATGTTATCTATAGCACTTTACAGTGTTCTTTCAGAAAAGAGGCATTTCCTGTTATTTCTTTTGCAGCTTATCTGTATCCTAAAATGTAATAACTATGGATGAAATCATTCCACTTCTAAAACAACTATATATTTATGTGCATGCCATTTTGTTATAATGAAATTCCTATAAATATCTTGTTTTCTTTAAAACCAAAACCTCAAAAATAACCTGTGAAAAAACGGATGGTTAAATATATTCTGTCATGAACTTAAGGTTGTATTTAAACACAAAGAGCCATTTGGCTGACTATGAATAATGATCATTGATAAAGTAATTCACTCGGCTCTATGTGACATTTATTTCACATACTTTTTATTTCCTCTTTAGTCCTTCTTCATTATATTTTCCTAAGCTTATTATCCTGTTAATTGTTTTTAATTTATATACTGTTCAAGTATTACAAACTGACATAAATTCTGCAGGAAAAAAGTGAGAAAAATAGATAATAGATGGATAGATGGATGTCTATCCAGATGGATGGCCATACAGAGACAGATAAGAGATGATGAGTTACAGAAGAGAGAAGGAAAGAGGGAAGATAGGAAGGAGGGAGGGAGGGAAGAGGAAGGATGGAAGGAAAGAAGGAATTTCTATTAATAATTTTGGGTAATAAAGTCTTTGGATTGGATTCAAGAAAT
Organism: Tursiops truncatus; assembly: GCF_011762595.2. NCBI lineage: Eukaryota > Metazoa > Chordata > Mammalia > Artiodactyla > Delphinidae > Tursiops > Tursiops truncatus. The sequence continues at coordinate 5,181,098 of NC_047054.1, forward strand.
GCCATTTAAAACATTACAGTTGTCCCTCAGTATCCAAGGGAGATTGATTCCAGGACGCCCGTGGATAGCAAAATCCATGGAGGCTCAAGTCCCTTAGATAAAATAGCTTAGTATTTGCACATACCCTATGTACACCTTCGCATATACTTTATTTTTTTAGTAAAGTTAGATTTTAATTCCAAACACTTTTAGACATTTGCATTCCCATATCATCTTCTTCCCTAAACTTAGCTTTTTTTTTTAAGTTTTTATTGGGGTATAATTGATTTACAATGTTGTGTTAGTTTCAGGTGTACAGCAAAGTGAATCTGTTATACAAATACGTATACCCAGTCTTTTTTAGATTCTTTTCCCTGATAGGCCATTACAGAGTATTGAGTAGAGTTCCCTGTGCTATACAGTACAGGGTCCTTATTAGTTATCTATTGTATATATAGTAGTGTGTATGCGTCAATCCTAATCTCCCAATTTATCCCTCCTCCCCTTAACCCCTGGTAACCGTAAGTTTATTTTCTACATCTGTAACTCTATTTCGGTTTTACAGATAAGTTCATTTGTAGCCTTTTTTTAGATTCCACATATAAGCAATATCACATGGTATTTGACTTTCTCTGTCTGACTTCATTCAGTATGAGAATCTCTAGGGCCATCCATGTTGCCGCAAATGGCATTATTTTTTTTTCCTATGGCTCAGTAATATTCCATTGAATGTATCTCTACATTGCTTATACGGTCGACCCTTGAACAGCAGAGGTTGGGGCACTGACCCTCAGAGCAGCCCCATAACTTTATGGTCAGCCCTCCCTATCTGAGGTTCCTCCCTGTCTGAGGTTCCTCCGTATCTGAGGTTCCTCATTCTCAGATTCAACAAGCCACTGATCGTGAGGTGTACGAGTGTATATATGAGTGATCCTACTGTACTTCTATTTTATCCTGAATGTTTGTCCATGAAATTCCATATTTCTTGAAAACACAATTTTAATGCATACATAATATTTAATTAGAGATGAAGGTAGCAAAATTTGACCTCAGTTCCCCCTCCGGCTACCCCTGAACTCTCTCTTCTCTTTCCTCCACACATTTTCCAGAACATTTTCTATACTCACTGTCTCTATCTCCTTGTTTCCCTTTGTCTTTTCAACCCACTGAAATAAGCCTTATGCTTCCAACATTATACCAAAATGTGTCCATCAGGTCAGCAGTGTTCTAGTGCGTGCTCTTGAGAGCCCATCTTACTTACTCTCTTGGCAGGATTTGACACTGCTGGTGGATACCTCTATGTTAATACACTCTCTTTTCTTGGCCTCTGTGACAACCCCGTCTCCTAGCTTTCCTTCTAATTCACAGGTCACTCCTCGAGCTCCTTTGCAGGCTCATCTTCTTCTTGACTTTTTACGATCGTGTCCACCGAGGCTTGGTCTCAGAGTTTTCCATTCTCACCTAATACTTTCTCTGGAAGGAATCACTTTTTACCCTGACAGCTCTAATTATCAAACATTGATTACTCAGAAATGTATATTTTGAGCCCCAGGCTTCTCTTCTGGGATCTAGTCTTGTATATTGGCTAAGTATTCAACATTTCCACGTGGATGAATCACTGGTGACTGAAACTCCATGTATCCGACATGGAACTTAAAATCTTCCTGCGTACACCTGGTCCTCATCAGCTTTTAGATCTTGCTGCGTGGCATCATCACCAATCCAGTGGTAAGAGCCAGAACCTGAGGTTTAGCTCTAAAACTTTCTTGTTGCTCATTCTTCTGTCCAATAAAACCAAAGTATTGTAAACTTTACCTCTCTTGAATCAGTCCAGCTACTTCCATTTCTATGCACTATCCTAGTTAGACTTATGTCCTTTCTTGACCAAACTCTCATTATTGTATCCTGACTCTTATTTGCTCATTAACTCTTCCATTCCATTTTCAGCACTGTAGTAAGGGTATTAATTTAAAAGTAGAAGTCTAATGATATCACTACATCATCATGAATTCCTCCAGGGCATTATGGGGTCTGGCTGAGAACTAAGTCATCAGCTGTCAGCTGGAAAGTTAATGAGTCCATGCAATTCAAGCAAACTGCAGGTGTAACACTCCTATTGGTACAAGGGGTTTCAAAAGAACAGCAGCAGACAAAGAGAGTTAGCTCCTAACATATGCCAAACTCAGAGTATACTGAAGGTAGACTATCAGGCAAGTAAAAGTCAGGAGATACTTTTCTTCCTTCTATCCCCATACCTCTCTCCTTTTTTCCTTTCCCTTCCCTTCCCTTGACATCAAAGCATCAAAACCTTCAGCTAGCAAGGAGGCTGAGGAGTAGCAACCGTAACCACCCCCTTCCTGCCATTGGTAGTGAGGCGGCAACAGGACCAGTAGTGGAGGAAGGCTGCAAGTTTAACAAAGATAGGAACTCTTTTTTTTTTTTTTTTTGTGGTACGCGGGCCTCTCACTATTGCGGCCTCTCCCGTTGCGGAGCACAGGCTCCGGACGCGCAGGCTCAGCGGCCATGGCTCACGGGCCCAGCCGCTCCGCGGCAGGTGGTATCTTCCCAGACCAGGGCACGAACCCGCGTCCCCTGCATCAGCAGGCGGACTCTCAACCACTGCGCCACCAGCGAAGCCCAGGAACTCCTTTTATAGATATTATTAAGAAACTGAATTACAGCAATAAACTACAAAATTCAGACTGTTTCTATGTCTAGAAGGAACTGGAAGCCTTTTTATTATCTAAAAATGAGCCGAAAACTCTTTGAGCCCGCCTTAATTTTCATGCAACGGGCAGGAGTAAGTGTAAGCACGTACCCGTGGAAAAAATAGGGATTTCTAATTATACACTGTGAATCTTTCTTGTTCAATGCACCAGTCTGAGCAAGTAAAATATGCAGAACTCTGTAATCTAATGACCAGTGAGAATGAGAAATCAAGGGCTGAGGGCATGAAGCCTGAAGCTCTAGCTCCTATCTTGTGAGCAATAGGACAACCTTGAGATAGAAGCCTTGAGACAGACAGCAAAAAGCAGAAAGACAGAGTGGCTCTGACCCTGGTGAAAGTGCAGCCGCCACACATCAACCCTGTACTTCCCACCTACGGACTCATATTACATAAGGGAAGAATAGATCTCTGTCACTTTTTAAGCAGATTGAATATATGTACCAGTATTCCCAGGACAACTGAGGTTTATGTCTATTGTTACAGTGTAATTATTATCAGAGCCCCTTTTTACCCTCAAACATTTTTTGGATAAAATATAGCACACAAGAGAGAGATTAAAGATACATGAAACAAAAATTGATGCAACTGCAAAAGAGATATGGACAAACCCAGCTGGAGGTATCAATGCTCTTCTCTCAATAATTGATAGAACATGTAGACCCAAAATCAGAAGGGATACAGAACTGAATAACACTATCAGTCAACTTGACTGAATTGACATTTATAGAAAACTCCACCCTACCATGGAAGAATATATATGCATTCTTTTCAAGTGCATATTGAACATTTACCAAAGTTGATCACATTCTGAGCCAGAAAATAAGGCTTAATAAATTTAAAAAGATTCAAGCCATACCATGTTTTCTGTTCACAATGTAAATTAAACGTAACAGAAAGAACTCCAGAACATCGGAAAATATTTGGAACTTACGAAACACAATTATAAGTAACCTATTTGTCAAAGAAGAAATCAAAAGGCAAATTAGAAGGTCCTTTTCACTGCATGAAAATAAAAGCACAACATATCAAAATGTGTGGTAAGTTGCTAAAGCAGTACTTAGAAATTTATAGAACTAAAACTTTACATTATGAAAGACAAAAGGTCTCAAATCAATGACATCTTTTAGTTTAGGAAATTTTTAAAAAATACACTAAACCCAACCTAGACAGAAGAAAATAATGAAGAGTAGTATCAATGGAAGAGAACTTAAAAATTGAGAGAAATCAAAGAAATAAAGTTGGTTCTCTGAGATGATCAATGAAACTGATTAGCCTCTAGCCAGACTGATCAGGAAAGAGAGAGGGAAGGCGCAAGCTATTAATATCTCAGGAATGAGCCCCGTCATGATGGACCATACAGATTTATTAAAAAGGAAGAAGGTAATATGAAAACTGTTATGCCAATGAATGTGTGACAACTTAAATGAAATGAAAGAAATCCTTGAAAGGTAAAAACTACCAAAACTCATTCAAGAAGAAATCATTAATCTGAAGAGACCTGCATCCACTAAAGAAACTGAATTTACAGTTAAAAATTTTACTACAAAGAACACTTGAGGTCCAGATGGCTTCAATTGTGAATTCTACCAAACATTTAAGAAAGAAAGAATACCAATTCTATACAAACTCTGGGGGTTATTCCAGCAACAGGAGGTTAGTTTAACACTCAAAAACCAATCAATGTAACTCACCATACTAAGCAACCAAAAAAGAAAAACCATCTGATCATCTCATGAAAGCTTTTTTGTTTGTTTGTTTTTGGTTTTGTTTTTGCGATACGCGGGCCTCTCACTGTTGTGGCCTCTCCCGTTGCGGAGCACAGGCTCCGGACGCGCAGGCGCAGCGGCCATGGCTCACGGGCCCGGCCGCTCCGTGGCATGTGGGATCCTCCCGGACCGGGGCACGAACCCGTGTTCCCTGCATCAGCAGGCGGACTCTCAACCACTGTGCCTCCAGGGAACCCATCTCATGAAAACTTTTGTCTTTTTGCCATACAAAGATCTGTATATGAATGTTCATATAAACTTTGTTTGTAATAGCCAAAAACAGGAATGCAAATGTTTATCAACAGGTGAATGGATAAACACAATATGGTATCTCTGTCCATACTATGGAATACTGATCAGCAATAAAAGGAATGAACTTCACATGTCCTCAGCAACATGGATGAATCTCAAAATAATCATGCTGAAAAGAAGAGAGGTCAGACCCAAAAGAGTACATACTGTGTGGTTTCATTTACATGCAATTCTAGAAAACACACGCTTATCTATCTGATAGAAAACAGATCAATGGTTGACTGGAGATGAGAAAGCAGAAGGCAGTGACACACAGAAACCTTTGAAGGTGATGAATAGGTCCACAATCTTGATCGTGGTGATTATTTCATGGGTGTGCGCATATGTCAAAATGTATCAAATTCCACAGTTTAGATATGTTCAGTTTATGGTATGTCACTTATATCTCAGAAGAAAGCTGTTAAAATAATGAATCAATCAATCAATAAATGGATAGATGGATAAATAAATAAATAAGTTTTTGTTTCAAATTCCTTGCTCACTTTTAATTACATTCAACAAACCACTGCGCTAACGTTACAAGGAAGACCATGATGAGTGAGATCCAGTCCCTACATTCAAGCTGGTTACAGTTAAATGCAAGGGCTAAGGCAGAGGCAAATATAATTTTATCAGACTGTGATTTAGAGAAAGGGGTGGAGAGGGAGGATGGGAAGGAGGAGAAGAAGGAAAGAAGAAAGAGAAAGAGTCGAAAAAGAAGAAGCAACGGTGCTTTGGTCAATCAGAGAAACAAGAGACTCACTCACCGTTCAAGCTTTTACTAAATGTTTATAATTTTCCAGGCACTATGCCCATCATTGAGGAAATACCTTTAAGAAGTAAGCATCCGAGGAGAGAAACGTACATGTAGATCATGGAATACACACCAAAGATGAAGATTTATATTAGAGTGCTCTAGTGACAAAAGGAGAAAAGAATTCACTCTGATGGATTAGAAAGAAATATTTCACCGTGACCTTAAAAAAAAGTATTTCAATGAGTCTCAAAACTGGAAAGAATCTGGGGGCTTCCCTGGTGGCGCAGTGGTTGAGAATCCGCCTGCCGATGCAGGGGACACGGGTTTGTGCCCCGGTCCGGGAAGATCCCACATGCCGCGGAGTGGCTGGGCCCGTGAGCCATGGCTGCCGAGCCTGCGCGTCCGGAGCCGGTGCTCTGCAACGGGAGAGGCCACAACAGTGAGAGGCCTGCGTACGGCAAAAAAAAAAAAAAAAAGGAAAGAATCGTGCCTCCTATGGAAATAGCTAAAAAATTCCCAGACGTGAGACAGTTTATCTGGTGTGATTGGAGAATGAGAATTCTTCAAGCAGTGCTGGCAAACAGGACACATAAAAGGAAAGTAATGGGAAACTAAGCTAAAAGGCGGGGCTGTGATGATATTGTGAAAGAAACTGCATCCCATAGGAGGCAGTTTGGAACCAATTCTATAAGCACACGGACACTGCAAAGCAGTAGCATGACCACCTATTGTTCCAATCAGTTATGAGATGGGCCACAAGTAGTTTGTTAATTATAATGATTATACAACTCATGTTTGTAAATTATATGCTTTTAAAAAGTCACTCAAAATTTTCACTCTCATAACATCACACTCATGAACTGGTTTTCCACTATTCCTTCTTGAGTGTGAGGGTAGGATGTACGATCACAATTGGGGAGTGGTGGAATTTCAATAATCCTTTAATAATCACAGGAAAGTGTCAAAAAAGTGATTTATAAAACAGGTGTATTATGGCAGGAAAGTTACATATGTATATATACATAGAAAGAGAAGAATCATTGACACAAACCATGGAAGGTAAGTTCAAAATCAGATGAAAAATTCTAGAATGCCTGAGGAAAGGATGAATAGATGGAATAAACACAAGAAAAGCCAACACACATGAAAATAAAGGTTAAATGTCAGTACCTGTATACAATAAATCCTAGAAAAATATAAGGGGAAAATGTAAAAGTTTGCGTAAGTTATCTGAAGACATGTGATCCATAATTTCAGAGATATATCACAAACCCCCATAAACAAACATAAACTCAGACTGAAAGATCCCGAAGCGTGCCAGAGGTGATAAATAAATCACTCTGGACATACTACAGTAAAACTTAATATCAAAGACAAAGGGAGCATGCTAAAAGTTCCCAAAAAGAAATGGCAGATCATGAAACCAGGAAAAGCACCATATCAACATTCTTCAGGAGGCAGTAGGGGGCAGTGCTCGATCTCCTAGATGCTGCGTCGAGTACTTAGAATCTGGCAAACACTAGCTCTAGCTCTAAAATTAAACAAGACATCTAACTTCCCCATAGCTCAGTTTCCTCATTTATATAATAAAGATAATAATGATTTCTATGTCATAAGATTGTTGGAAGTACTAAATACATTAGAATATGTGAAACCCGTAAAAATACATTAGTAGTCACTATATGGCTATAAATGATTATTTTTCTCAGATTTCTTGGTAGCATTATTTGATGGAGGAATACCACAGGATAGCATTTGAAAGGTGCTTAAGAAAAGATAGTCCATGTTAGAATTTTATATCTATTTGAATAATCATTTAAATACAAGGGTGAAAAAATATAAGAAAGAAATCAAGATAAATATATCAGACGTGACATTAATAACTTACAATTATATATGAATTTGTAACTATTCATGCTCTATCCAAAGTTTATTGAGGGACTGTTAAATGCCAAGTATTATTTTAAATTGTTTATATATATGAACTAATATACTATTCGCATAAGCCCCACGTGGAGAAGAGAGGTTCACCAAGGGTCACGCAGGGTAAATCTGATAGGCAATCAAGTTACCGCCGTAGTAAGCCTTCTTTGTAAGATCTGTAAATGTGAGACAGGTCTTAAATACAAACCATCTGTTCCTTGTTCCCATTCTGAGTCTTTCCTCCATGAAAGTTTGTTTATAGACGTTATCTCTGAGAAATGCTCCTTGAGTATGGTTTCAGTGGTTGCAGAAACTCTGTTTCTAAGGAGTTTTTCATTTTGGTTACCTGTCCTGTTGTGTTCTCTTCCACAAAAAGAGCCAATCTGTCGTTGAGTCCAATTATGGATAAAACCAAATACTTCCTAACAAAGGATTGCCACTAGCTGGTTGGCCCTCACGGGGAAATGTGTGCAAAACAGAGAACTTTACTGTTTGTTTGTTTGTTTGTTTTGGACAAAACATGCACACATTTCTCCCAGTATGTGAGTTATAGCAAGAAATGACTACAGAGAGAGGAAATAATATTAAAGTTAGCGACCTTGACTTTTCACTGGTTAAGAAATAACAGTGGTTGGTTAACTACCCAGAACCTCAAGGCTACAATCATGTAAGAAAATAGCTAAGGAAAAACAGCTTTAAAAAAAAGCATGCAGATGCAAGCATAGTCACAGTCATCTAAATCTAGTTCTGTAGGTCTGGAGTGGAAGCTGGTCATGTCCTACAACCACCACCTTGACACAAAGCCCTGTGGTGCAAGCTCTTTCCATCTGAAGACCATCTGCTTCTAAAAAATTCTTAAGAATCCCTAATTTTAAATGTCCTAAAGGGATGTCAATTCTGTTGTCAGTGGGTTAAACCCTGTGTCTTTTTTAGCTAGGACACATGAATATAGGTTTTCACTTTCTGAAGTCTAACTGCGTTCTAGTGGTCAAAATTACCCTACAGTTCCTTTCCATTGTGGGTCCTAGGCCTTTTTTTTTTTTTTTTTTAATGGTGTCTTTTCCAGATGACAAAGTCTCTGTTTTTTAGGGCATGTAGAGGCCACTTGGGAGAATGTGAAGGAAATGCAACTCATACTTCCTCGTGATAAGACTGGTTTTATTGCTTGCAGGAATCCCTTACAGTGTTTTGCCACATCTGCAAGGTAGACCCCCAAACTTGGGGGAGAAATACACAGCCTTAAAGGAAGACCTGTGATGTGTTTTTATGACGCGAGTCAATGAGTACACATTTGAGCTTAAAAATACCACTGACTTTCTCTGCTTTTCATGAGGATTGGAAGTGATAGGGACAATACGATTTCTGGGTAAACAGCAAGGATTTGCAAAGTTCTCCAGTAAGTATCCCAGTAAAATGAGTGCCTCTAATGGTGGAGAGATAGGTTGGAATTCTCCAGTTAACAAACTTGACTTAACAAAGTCAAGTTAACATTTTTGCTACCATCCGAACCACACCTTTCCAGCAAAAAAAAGTTTTGTTCCACCTTGAAAATTAGCACATATTGAGTAGGACGTTCAAACTCCATAACAAGGTGTAATTGTAGAACCCATTTGTAGGTGTTCAAAGGTATCCTGAGACTTGAGTTCTCATCCATGTCCCATCTTTACAGTTTTGCCGGGGTTAATCTGGTGCAGGTGAGACATGCAAACAGCGATAGCTTCAGCAATCTTAATGCAATTTTCTCAACGACACTGAGAAAGTACAGTGATCAATGTGTCCTCCTTGGGGTTTGGCATAAAACTCTTGCAACATTCCAGCTGAAGGCTTCTGGTGACACCAAGCAGTCACTCTGGAGGTGACAGAGATTATCCTCATGTGATGTTTCTCGATAACTCTTTTCATCCTCCAAAACAGGTTGTGTCGCAAAGAACACTCTTCAGTTAGTCTTTGGGATTTGAAGGGTAAATGGGAAATTTGAGTGCTTGGTACTACACTGGAGGAGTTTCCATTGATTTCCCTTTTTTCCCCTTTTGTTTTGCTCATCAAAGTTTTGGAGGTCTGGCAATAGGACTATTTTCCATTCCAGCTTTCGCTTGTCTATTAAATCCCCTATTTCTGACTTAAGGCCACTCAGAGAAAATGGGGAAAGAGCTGTGGTCACATCATCTCCAAGATCTACACCTGAATGTTTTCTGAATGCGTTAAAGAGCCTATCCTGAAAGTCTCCAACGTATTCATCTTTTTGTTTGCTTGTTTTGGAGCATGTCCTCCGAAAACGCTGTCTAATAATTTATAGTTTTCTAAATTCCTCTGGTTTTATTATGGAATTTGAGGATTCTAAAGTCACACTCAGGGTATTCACAGTGCCTTTTCCCTTCAGTTTTATTGCACATGTGGTTCCTAATAACATATAAATGACTTGATGTAGATCTGGGAGCCTGGAATTACATGTTCCTAGAACTATTGCAAATTGCTCTCTAAATTTCTGCCGAGCCGGCTAGGCTTTTGGAAAGTCTTTGAAAACCACTTTCAGGTCAGACCATGACCAGAGCTTAAATTCCACCATAAGGGGCTTGTTCTGATCTGGGTAACTTTCAGAGCCAATTCAGCTTTTAGAGTTTCTGGCTGGCCACAAGGAAAGGGAAGCTAGTCAGAAAGAGTGTAGGGGCAAGGGATAAGAGAGGGCCATGGCATGGAAGAAGAGGGGTAGTAAAATTAAAGTTTTTATAACAGATTCAAGTTATGATTTGGGTGGATCTAAAAGAGAGATAGCCTTTTGCATTTTTCATTTGTCTCTTCCACAGAATAGTTAGAGAGGCAACTGTGGAATCTGAATTTCTCTTGCAAGCTTCCTTAAACAATTTAAAAAAAATACAGGTCACTGAATGTTTGGAGATCTACTCCATGTCCACTCTAAGGCACTGCTCAAAGGAACCATTCTGTTCTCATGAGAAGTTTCCCCGAATGGCCACTGAAATGCTATATAACTGTTGGGAAAATTATGCCAATTAGAAAGAGGCTCACATGTATTACAATGTACCTATATGTACAGGGCAGGAACCTGGCCTGTAGGAGACAGGAACTTGGGTTTAGTCTGAGACAAACCCATGACAGTCCGGCAACAGTCGGTCCAATCAGTGGTTTGCTCACCTTATGTCCTGGGCTCTCCAACCTAGTGGCTAGGCAATCTCCAAAGGCAAACCTGACAAGTCTTAAGCTCTTGGAAGGTTTGGACATGAACTTCCTGCTATCAACTACCAACAGAAAATAATGAAGAGTAGTGACAAAAAGCAACGTTGTAGTGATGAGGCAGCTTTCGACCAAGGATACACTGTTTTCAAAACTGATCAAAGAATCAAAGCATTCCTGAAAGGGATTCTTAGGGGACACAATACGCTTAGCGTTTGGTAGCCTGATGAACAGAAATTGGAACCGAGATCCACTGTGAGACTTACCCCCTCACTGTAGGCCTCAGTGGTTTCCCATGTTTCTGAATTGAAGGTCTTAGGCTTCAGCAGCAAGGGAAGTGGCAATAGGATCTTGGTAGGACGTCCAGGTTGTTGAACTTCCCAAAATATCACCAGCAAACCTTTGAACAAACAAAAGTCACAGTTAGCATAACTTACTGCAGTACGAGAGAATACTGTTTTGACAGAGTCTAAGCCGTGTTTCAAGAGAGTTAAGTTAGAAGTAGAATAATTGTAGGACTCTGGGGTCTGGACTTGAGTAGGTTAAAGTGGGTCTGCAACAGTGGAGAACTGTGTAGGACTGGGCAAAGCTCATGATGTAGTAGTTTAAGACTGGCTGACACAGGGAAGTGAGGGTCTTGATGGACAAAATGTCATTGACAAGCAGGTTGTTTGTCACAGTGAGATTACTATCTTCAATATACAGATTTGTGGGCATTTCCTGAAGCAAACAGTGGACTTAATTATTAGTTTACAATCTTATCTTTCCCAGGCTAAAGCTTCCTAGAAGGAACAACTAAATCACATTGACTTTAAGTCTGCATCATTTTATCTAAGTCGTGATCACAGATGGTCTCAATTCTCAAAGACTAAGATTTTAATATTACAGAAAGTAGAATTTCAAATAAAATCATCAGAAGTTACAAAAATGGACATTATACACTAGTAAAAGGAAAATTATATCAAAAAGATACAGTCATCATGAACCTCCCGGACTTAGCAATATAGAATCAAATTATATAAAGAAATAACTGAAAGAATTAGAGTTAGAACCAGAAAATAAAGTCAATAATTATAACTGGAGATTTTAACAAGTCACTTCCAAACAAGATTTGAATACTATAATTAATAAGCTCAAACTCAATATCCAACAAAGAGAGCGCACAGAGAATGAGTTCCAGTAACTGACCATGTACAAAGTCACAAAGAAAGCCTCAATGCATTTCTAAAATCAACATAATCTATAATACAACTAAATATAATAAAATTTAAAATTAATAACAAAAATTCCATCAGTCTGTAAACTAGAAAAAGAAAATAAAATAACTTTTCAGGTAAAGAAAAAAATCATAAGGAAATTAAGATAAATTTACAACTGTTCAGCAAAGAAAGCACAACAGGCCAAAGTGGCAAATATACAGGTAAAGCAGAATTTAGATGGAAACATATTTTTAAAATATGTTCATCAGAAAATAGAAAGACAAAAGAAAACCAGTCTAAGAATTCAACTAAAGAAGTTTGAAATACAGCAACAAAGTAAAATTAAAGAAGCAAGAGGGCAGAATAACTGAAATCAGAAATAAATGAACTAAAGAAGATGGTCCGAATGGATACTGGAGGACACAGAACGAATACAGTATTATCATTATGTGCCTTCAAATAAAACAGAAACCCAATACATAAGACAGACAAGAGGTGTCCCTCTGGCTGGGGTCTGGGGAGAGGACAAGAGGAGCCCTGCTCCCTAAGTCCCCTTCCTCAATTTCCTTCCTCTGAGGAACACTCTTTGAAAAATCATCGTTTTAGAAGCCCGGTTATTAAATAGGTCCTGTATGAAGCTAGTGCTGGACTCACAAACCAGGAAAAAGGCCCTTCTTATGCATCAGAGTGTGCTGGTGGTAGGAAACATTTTCTGGGGGGTAAGCAGGCAACACCAAAACATACAAACAAACAAAGAAACAAGCCCTGAAACAACTAACGCAGGACTGTTTCCTGGGATTTTTTCTTTCTCCCCACTCAGGTACACTTTTTGCAGGATTTCCTTTACTTAAAATAATAACTGTAGGAGGAAGATAACATTTTTGAGAGGAAAAGAAAAAGTCTGTATGTGCTTACTGCTGTATTTCAAAGAAAACAAATAATATACTCAATATGACACATTCTGATTCTGCTGATTTCACAGTCCTCACCCTATGCTAGACTCCAGGAGTGGTGGAAACACCTGAGATTCTCAGCTTGGTTGCCTGTCAGGATCCTGAAGCTCACATCTTACCCCAGGCCAATCAAGCAGAATCTCTTACGGGGCACTCAGGCATGCGTGTTTGTGAAGTCTCCTTTTGGTATTCCAGGCGCAAAGCTGAGAACCACTGGAATAGGGAATGGTTAAAAGGAAGCTCCAGCGTCTACTTGAATCCCACCCAGATCTGTCCTTAGCTCTTCCCTTTGCAGGGCTTTATCGGTCTCTGAAGACAAATACGGCAAATTAATCAAACAGGCAGATAGCAGGAAGACAGCGGGAACACTGCTACCCTGAGAGCGCCAGCATCCTCGAACACCTCAACAAGCTATGATGATGGACAGCACCTGACCAAGAGAAACAACGAAGCTCAGAGCTTGAGCACAGTAAACCAACTTCACAGATGTAGGGTAATGTGGACGTGACTAAACAGTAGTACAGGTGAAACATTTTTGAGGAATTCAGCTGACTTTCAACGTAGTGTGAGTCAACACTGATTTGGCTGCCAGAAAATAAACTCCATCCAAGGCGGCATCAGCAAATGTATGATGTCTGGACAAGGAAGACCCTTTCTGCAGGCTTGCAGGAACCCTTTCAGTACTGAGTCACGTTCTGGGGCGTATACTGTCTGAAGAACATGGAGAACTAGATCATGGTGGATGAGGGAACTTGGAGCTGTCTTTAAAAAGGGGCGGGGGGGAGGAATAGAGCGTAGGGAGAACACGACAGATACTTTCAAAGTATGTGAAGAACTCACATATGGAAGTTAGAGTCGCTTTGCGGTGTAAAGTCCAGAAGTCAGAGCAACGGACAGATGGGAGGAAGCACTTCGCAGCGATGCTGACCGTCAAACGGGCAATGGACAGGCGCGCAGAGCGGGGGCTCCCGTCCCAGGCGGTACCGAGGCTTCAAGTAAACCGGGGGGAGGGGAGTTTCAGAACCTGCAGCGCGTTACCTCAGATGGGAAAGTCTCTCCACCCCGGGCAACCGGCCCCGGGGTGCCTTGCCAACCAGGAGATGCTGTCGCCTTCGGCAAATGTCGCTTCCGACGACAGCGTGCTTAACACGTGTCTCTCCGTCACCCCCTTTCTCACTGAAAGCCAACGCCGCCCCTAAGCTTCTCCGTGAGGAGCCAGTTGCTCCTTCCGCATCTGCCCCGAGTCTGCGCTCCCGGGCCTTCCCCACACGGCCTGCCCTCATTCGGCTGCCCCGGGCCCCCGCGTGGCCCAACGGGCGGGGGTTCCCGGGCCCCGGCGGGGTCTCCCCCCGGGGTTGACTTTCTCTCGCCCCTTCTGGAATCCGGGGCTCCTTCCACCCCTCGAGCGGGACTGCCAGGGCCGGGCTGCCGGGACTCGGACCGGAGCCCCTGGCTGCCGAGGACAAAGGGCGGTCTCGGTCCTCCCGAGCCACCTCCCGGCTACCGCGCCCACCGTGCCCGGCGCGGGGCCACCGCCCCCGAGCCGCCAGCGCCCCGGGCCGCTTTCCGCGAGCGGGAGGGGGGAGGGGCGGGGGAGGGGCGGGGGGCGGCGCGACCCGGAGCGCGGGGCGCCGCTTCCGAGGAAAGGGCGAGGGGAGGGCGGCCGGGCTCGGCACGCTCCCTCCCTCGGCCGCTTTCTCTCACATAAGCGCAGGCAGAGGGCGCGTCAGCCATGCCCTGCCCCTGCGCCCGCCGCCGCGCAGCCCCGCGCCCCGCGCTCCCCGGCCTCGCCGCCGCTCCCGCCGCCCGGCCGCCCGGCTCGCCCCGCCGCGGGGAAGGGGAGGGCGGGGGCACGCGGGCTCCGGGGGCGCCGCAGGGCCCGAGCCTCGCGGGGCGTCTCGGTCTGCCCCCCTCGCTCCCCGAGGCGCGCGCCGAGCCGCCGAGCGGGGCGCCGTCCTCCCGCGCCCTCGCCTCAACTCGCCTCGCCTCGCGGGCCGCGGCCTCGGGCGCTCGGATGTCCGGTTTCCTGTGAGGCTCTGCCCTGACCCCGTCGCTTCGCGGGCGCTGGCCGGGAGAGCGGCTCGCAGCGTCGGGAGCGCCGAGCCCGGACCCGCTCCCGCCGCCGCGGCTCCGCGGGGTCCCCGGGCGGCCCTCGCGGACAGGGCCGAGCCGCGAGGCAGCCTCGCCGGGGCGCCCGGCCCCGCGCGCTCGCGGCCCGTCCACCATGCACTTGCTGGGCTTCTTCTCTCTGGCGTGTTCCCTGTTCGCCGCCGCGCTGCTCCAGGGTCCGCGCCGGGCGCCCGCCGCCGCCGCCGCCGCCGCCTTCGAGTCGGGACTCGGCTTCTCGGACGCGGAGCCGGACGCGGGCGAAGCCAAGGTGGGTGCGCGCCCGCGCGCTGCGGGGTCGAGCCACGGGGGCTTCGGGGTCGAGCCGCGGGGGCTTCGGGTCGCTGAGGACCCGGAACGGGCTCAGAGGGCGGGTTCGTGTTTCACCTTGTGTGCCTGGGCTCCACAGTTACAGCGCTGAGGGTAGGGTTTCTGGGAGGAAGGTTTTCACGGAAAATAGGACAGCAAGTTAGGCGAGCGAAGGGTCCGGAAGGTGGCTGGTGACAGCGATCATGCAGCCGCCGGAGGGCGGCCCCCGCCGGTGCGCCGAGCGCGCCTGGAACCCGGCGCGGGGAGAGCCCGAGTTCAAGCCGTCGGGAGGGCTCTGCTCTAACCTGGCAGGTTAGCGGGACTCCAGCGGCTCCCGGGCTTGGGTGAGCAGCCCTCCGAGGCTTGCTTTCCTGGAGAATTCCTCCGATATGGCATTTAGTAACCGGGCTTGAGGGCCTCAGACTGCAGATTCACTCGGAGCAGTTGGTCGAGCTGGAGATGCAACAGGATCTCCCATCACCATCACGCATGGCTTTTCAACTTAGTAAACGCTGCGTTTCTGAAATTTGGTCGTCAGGTACTGAAAAGTAAGGTGGATTTCCTTGTTGGTTTTTTAAATGCGATGTTTAACTCTTTGCCTAAAAAATGTTGCCAGGAGACTGTTGAGACATTGGGATTTTCAAGTGTCGTATCGTATTGGTGCTCGCTTCTCCCTTGATCTCCTGAAAGAGTATCTATTTACCTTAAGAGTTCAGAACTGACCTAAGGATGGAGAGTATGCTTAGAAGAGTTCTTAAATTCCTGAAGAAGTTTTATATTCCACAGAAGACAGGAAGTGTCGGTTCACACACTGGCAGTACCCCTGGCTGGAACTAGATTGCAGCACTTTATTTCACCTGACGGCAAGTAAAGGGCAAGGGGTGTGCAGTTGCCACCGTTGAGTGGACTTTATTGATTAGCATTTATCGAATGTGTGCAAATTAAATTGCCTTCCCGGTTTTATTTTGAAATACGCTGTAAGACTGAGAAGACTGAGTTTTGAAGAACCAAAATACCTTTGTGTTTAAGTTTTGGGAAAAAATTGAAATATTGGAATTTCAATTGTGGGATCAAGGGGGGAAAAAAACTATGAAGTAGAAACATATACATGAAAGTTCAGAAAAGAGCGCTCTATGTGCATTGTGAAATAATTTTCAACACAGATATTTACATTGGTGTAGTTATTGCCCTGAGAAAGTCTTCCTATCCTCAAATGCCACAAAAATGTAACCTTAGACCCACTAACACTTCCTGTAATTTAAATGCCTTGGATTTCATGGTATCCATTCACTTTGTTTCCTCCAACGACTTATTCAAAGTATGACTTAGGAAGGCAACTCCTCCCTATTGCCTATGTTAACTCACTTTGGTTTACGGCAAGAAAGCGTGAAATAGGAGGTGAAATGAGCAGCCTGTCCTGATAAGCCTAGAGCCTGTGTGAGAGTCGCTGCCTGCTGGGTGGATCCTGAATGGATGGATGGGCCCGTGTGTGCCTGTGTTTACGTCTGTGTAGCTAGAGGATAAAAGTTAATGTGTTTTTAGTTTTCAAAATTGTCTTCATTGGAGATGTAATGAGAGTTTCCCTTTGCCATGAGAATCTTTCTGCATTCTTGTTGGCTTTTCATATTTGACTGTCTCTTATATATTCTGTATGGTGAGTATGGGTTGATAGCTCTGTATGCGGTATGGACACTTTTCCACACGTGACAGCACTTCGTTCTAAGGCTCTGAGTTCCACAGACCACAAGGCAGTGTGACTCCCGCACCGAAGTGTTCCCCAGTGGTTGAGTAGCAGCCTGAGAGGGCATGTGTCATTAATGCCTGTGGCGAACTGCTGTGTCCTTGCCGGGAAAAGTCCAAGACACGTGGTCCAAAGACTCCATGTCTCTCCCTAGTGGACAAGACTAGTCCCTCATTTGGACGTAAGCCCTGGACGGGTGCTGATTGTTAATTTTCTGTGCTTTACATAAACCCCAAGAAGAGATTAGAGGAAGGTTAATAGAAGATGCTAGATATACATAATCCCCAATAAATGCAGATTTTTGGTAATTTACGCTTCAGAAGTGTTTTTTAATATTAAAATAAAATAGAAAACAGCTCACAGGCTGTGAACCAATGTTAGCCATACCCTTCTTCACCTCATCCCCAAAGCCATACAGAAAATTGGAGGTAAAATCACAAATGGAAGCCAGATCTCCTTGTTTCTAGACCTATATTTACTGTTATTAGGTTCCTCTTTCTAATTATTCATGGTTGTAGACTTACTAAAAACTTCTGAAGTGTTTTTCCCAAGGATGTTAGTGCAAGCAAGTCAACATCAGAAAAGTAAGGCAAGCAAAGTATTGCCTAATTATATAATTAAAATTAACCACACATGATGGGGATAAAAGAGGAAATATTTAAAATTATCATCAAACTAAAGAAACCTGCAAAACCTAGAAAAAGCACTGGATTACTAACTACAGTCATTTGCCAACGTGAGATTAGGTAGAGTTTTTTTTTTTTTTTCCTTACCTGAGAACAACCAGTTCACTGTGGTTGGTTGGAGTTGAGTGTGGTTTTAAGAGAAAGGTTGGTTTATGATTAACAAAAGGAGGAGTTACTTCATTACTTCATATCATGAAATATGCTTTTATTCCAAAAGGTGGGTTGGACTGGGAGTTTAAATACCTAGATCCTTACAGGTTGTTAGAGTAATAAATGCAAGGAGAGCATATCTTACATTGCAAATGCCTTTGTTAATAAAGATTGAACTCAACAAAAGAAAGCTTAAAGATTTACAATCTTGTGTCAATTAAGTGAATGATCAAAAAGATCAGGGCTTCCCTGGTGGCGCAGTGGTTGAGAGTCCGCCTGCCGATGCAGGGGACACGGGTTCGTGCCCCGGTCTGGGAAGATCCCACAGGCTGAGGAGCGGCTGGGCCCGCGAGCCAAGGCCGCTGAGCCTGCGCGTCCGGAGCCTGTGCTGCGCAACGGGAGAGGCCGCAACAGTGGGAGGCCCGTGTACCGCAAGGAAAAAAAAAAAAAAGATCAAATATTATTACATAGACAAATGTAACTTACCTAATTTTCTGTATTACATAAATAACTTTAAATATCCCTAAATTTATAGTTTAAATGCAAAAAACTAATTAGCTTAGTATTAACACTAGTTGCTTTAATGAGAATAGCTATTTTCAATTAACATAGTAAGAGTGCATATGGTTTATGGTGACTATCACAAAAAAAACTTCCTAATGATGGCAACTATTTTGTAACATGCCTTATTTTCTTTCTCATCATTTGTAATTCTGCACACTTTTGTATTTGTTTTATTTTTTTATTTACTGTTTCAAAGTAATCAGTGGCAGTGTTTCTCAAAATACCATCTTTGTGCTAACTGCATCTGAACTCCCTACAGGTCTTTAATTTTTTATTTTTTCCTTACCTGAGAACAAGCAGTCTCTGGACTTGGGTCTAGGAACATACATTTTTAACTAGCATCCTAAGTCATTCTCATGCGCAGTGACAGTCTTACACTCAGTATCTCTGGTGTGTAACGATGACTAATTTCATTGGTTTTATCATATTCATTACATAGTTTTTGTGTTTGCAGGGTAATCTGTTAGGGATGGGGCATCTTAAAAGACAGAAGCCATTTTCCTCTCTTCAAGGAGCTTGCAACTCAGGTAGGAAAAATAAAGCCTGAAGCACAAAAATACTGTGAATTATTGGAAGAAGAGTACCAGAGCATTGCCTGTGTCCTCAGGTTTGGGCAAGAGAGTCATCCATGTGGCCTAGTTGGTCTGGGTGCCTTGACTTAGGGCAGAACTTGAGCTGTAACTTGGATAGGAATTTCCAGCAGATGACTACATCAAACATCCCTTTCAGGTCTTGGATGGAGTGAGGAAGTGAGAGGGCAAGTAGAAGTGTTTGATGGCAGCCGAGGGGTTATATAGAGTAACAGTGAAGACTCTTAAATAAGAATAAGCTTTCAAGGTGGATGGAGATCACAGTGTATATGGCCTGAATCAGTTTAAGGAATTTGAATACTCTGAGTCTTGCTGTGAGTCTTGGAGGGTTATTCATGATTTAAGCACCTGAAAGACATAGGTAGTAAGGCTATCGGAAATCATTTATGTGATTGATTAGAGGTCCGACAGACTTCTGCTGGGGGCCTGATCTAGTTGAGAGGCAGCAGTAATAGTCTAGAAGGGAAGTGACAAATAGAGCAGAGTGAGGACAGTGGAGACAGAAGAAAGAGATGTTACAGAGGAAGAACCCATAGATCTGGTGACTGATTAATATGAAAAGTGAGGGAGTGGGAGAAATTAACCTTGGCATCAGTATTTTAACCATAGGAAAATGTTGGTCCTACTTGTAGGACTACGACACTACAGAGAATAGAAGAGACTGGTTTCCATTGATGTATGCTGGAAGCTAAAGGCATTATTCCGTAAGTCACTTAAGATTTTACTAGACTTAAGACTCTTTGGAGAAGTAAAATAAGCTTTACAAATTTACATCCCATAAAAGGAAAATAACTGTCTAGCATCAGTAGGACTTAAACTTTCAGGAACCGTTTGAGCTCTTGACAAGTATTATTACAATCCTGAAAGGAAAATTACCAGTGTGCATATCCTATTACCCTGCATTAGAAATGAGAAGGTAAATTTTATTCAAATAAAATAGGCCATAAATGTGGCTGTAATTCTTAATCATTTACTTGCAGCCTGCTCTGTGCTGCTTCTTGCTTCATGATATTTCTCTGATGTACTTCAGATACCCATACTTTTTCACAGTAACCAACCATCAATCTTTAGAAAAGAAGTTCAGTATTAGGGACATGTGAAATGTTTGTGAAAGTGGAAACCTTTGAACCCTCTCCCTCTCTTTACCTCACTCTGCATCAATTCATGTTAGAGGCTCTGAGTCTGACATAATTAGGTTATAACTGTAATGTCCTGAGTATCTGTAAGTTAATTTCATTTTGTTTTTCGCTACATCCCCCAGAGATGGATGTTATTATATTGTATTAAAGATGACGCATCTAAGACTCAAGTGACTCAACCAGGAGCAAGAACAGAGCTTTTTTCTTTTTGAAAAACTTTTGCAGCATGTATTTTAGAAAAGCGTGGTAATGGGTTTGAGCCTTTGGGCTTTGCTAAAGAGACCCACTGTCCATACTCCCTTCCTCCTGTAAGCTGTAGCAGTGTGCAAGGGGGCAGAGAGAAGTATTGCTGTACAGCGAGGACCCCCTCATTACTTTTATTTCGGCCACATTCCCCACAATGGAACAATCTGAAAGAAACCTGGACTTTCTTCCAGGGTTCACCATATGGTGCCCTCTGATTAAAGATGGATCATAACTGGCCTAATCCATGGTACTGTTGCAAGAATGGCTGCAGAGCTGGAGGCCTAACGAGGCCTCCTGACGATAATTGAACAGTTTTTCTAAGTTGCAGTAATATGACTTCTGTGAAGCATTGTGATCTTACTCTGTCAAGTGACCTCTCAGGATTAATTGGATTTGGAAAGAACAGACTTTAGTTGCAGAGGCATGATACTTCCTCCAACGTCTAAACATTACCTTGTCCCCCCTTTCACCTGTTACATCATTCCTGGCGCATAAAAGCATTCTCTAAGTACTACACAGGCCTACTTTTTGTTGCAAAACACATATTTGTCACTTCAGATTTGTACAAGTTGTGAATTAAGGTATCATTAATTTTTCACATTAGAAATACTAGTGTAGCAGAGAACTTTAAACAATAAGAGGTAATAGTTCATTTGATTTATAATGTGACGCTAAAATTTACTGTAAATATTTTAGATTTGGCAGTGTAATCGTTTCTTCTGAAATTTACTCAGGCAGATTACTCAGGTGCTTCCAGCCCTCAACTGATTTACTGTTTTTTCAGAGTTCCTAGTTTAACTGTTGGAGAGAGAAGAAGTTGTGTTGATTTAATTCTCTTTATTGCGCATCCATGATAGAATCAAATAGGCGCCTTAAATTAAAATACCTTTTGCCGGTGGATTCTTACCCTTTCCTGGTACTGATAGCACCCTAGTAGCTATCAGATGTTAGAAGGGATTCCTGATGATTCCTTTTCTGCAATTCTGAAACCCCAAACCTCATTTTCGTAAATTATTTGGTGCTATACCTTGATCTGATCTGACATAAAGCTATTTATAGTCTTTATTTATCCTCTTAAGTTTGGATATATCTGAACTTCATTGAAGAAATAGTGATGTATTTATGAGATGCTGCCATAGACCTTGCTGGGGGTTGGGAGAGAATTTAAATGTATATGGACTGGGTTTCTTGAAAATTCTGGGATCTGAAGTTCATGCAATCCCCAGGGCTTATGGTAAGGGATTGGACTGGAGAGCTGTTCTTTTCCAAAGGGCTTCCTTCCTCAGTCACCTGTTGCCTCAGTGACAGCCTGGAAGGGAAATTGAAGGACTCAAGAAGGAGGCCCTGTGGACACCCTTACCTCCATTTTACCCATTAGAACAAGATTTATGTACTTTTCACTCCAGATTCTCATAGTTAAATCTACTTCGATTCAGGGGCATTTTAATTAAGTCTCACTAGCGGCAGCTTCAGTTCTAAGCAGGAAATTACAATGCAGTGAGTGATACAAAAAAATGTAGAGTGAGTGATTCCTGTCTATGACAGGAATCAAGAAACTTACTCATTAAAAATACCAGAAATGAGTTCAACTATAAACGCAGACAGTATAAGGGATTTTTTTGGTAAGAGTCTCCTGCTTTACCACAAGTCGTTGGCTAGGCTTCTGGGGTATGCATGGGCAGTCATGGGAAAGGTGGGGTGATGTTGAGTCAGCTGTGAAAAACGGGTAGATGCCGGTTACAGAAGGGAGGGAGGGAGGGGTATTTCAGATATTGGAGTGTGAGAGCAGAGTACAGAGGCTAGTAATGCCACTGCGGTCAGGGGGTTTTTGGGCAACTGGGAGCAGACCCCTTTGGCTGGAGAGCCCAGAGCTTCACGGGAAACAGAAGGGAATATTATGTATTACTGATTTTATTTTTAAAGGCATTTGCCATTTATTCAATGTTCTAAAGAAATAAGGTTATCTTCATAAGTGAATTTTCTGGACTCCCGAAAAGTTAGCAGTTTTAAGTATAAAAACTCAAATTTATCACGTTGATTAAAGTATACTATACATAACTTCATTTTAATGACTCAGCTATAATGAAAACAAGAATTACTGCATTCTTCCATTGCCCTTTCTGCGACCATTATTTACCACCTCTGCTATGTGCAGTCACTTCTGCACGTTTTAAAAATTTATGTTTTCTTCTCTCTTTTGCCTCCTTTCCCCCAAGGCTTCTCCTTTACTTCTGTTCTTTGATGCTTGGGAGGTGTTTTTGTTTTTTATAGCTGT